>NC_059424.1:18840000-19465000 GCF_905220565.1 Melitaea cinxia | reverse complement strand
GTTTGTTACTAATAAAGGTAACTGACATATAACGATATCTAACGGATAAAAGTGTATGATATATATTTCTTTTTCATCATCAATGTCTATTTCATCTGTCAGAGTGTATTCACCAAGTTGTGAGGTCAAACAGACTCTGAAGATCTATTATCTGCTTTTTTAATGTGTTTACTGTTTAAAATGTAGTGGTGTACAATAAAGTATAAATAAATAAATAAAGTCTATCAGTAACTTTTGTGCCAGATAAACTTTTTTAGAAACCTATTAAATAAAACCTAAGAAAATTTGAACGCTAGGTGAAATATATATAATAATTATTTTAACATTCCATTGGACGACCGGCCTTAGGACAGTGTATACGCAATTTGACGCCATATTAGACAGTCGGGTGTGATTCGCATCTCTTACGATCAAAAGCCACATGAAAAGTTAATCGATTAAAAACGTGCAACTTTAATTTTAAATCTTTACTGAATCATGGTTTATGTTTTCATTATAAATTATAAATGCGAATTATTTGACAATTTAGGTAAGTGTATATCGGTACATCGAATCGATGATTATGAGAAAATATTGATGAAAATAGAAATGCATATAAAAACATTAAACTTGGCTTTTTATAGTTTTACGTGTATTTAGTTTCGATATTTAACAAAAGTCTAGCTTTAAAAGTAGCCGTTTTTTTTAAAGTCTTATTTAAAGTACATCTTAGTTTTATTATATACACATAATTATTCAATTTCTTTAATTTACCAAATAAATAAACATTACAGTAAACAGTTGTATATTATAAAATCTTTTCTAAATATGATGTTTACTATAAAGATTATAATTTCTTAACACTTCGTAAAGTCAGTAATTTTATGTTCATAACGTTTATCATGTTATCACCTATTTGTTACATATTAGACGTGAAAATTAGCGTCACGATAATTTTTTAATTTGATTGAAATAGGTACACAAACAACGAAAATTATTTAAATTTTGTACCATGTTAACGCTATTTTAGTTTATTTGTGTGCCAGTACCATTGTCATATGCCAGCATTAACTTGCATGATTGTAATATCATATTTAATTTATAAAGATTTTTAATTCGACAGTGTTTTACTTTATAACTTTTTAGTGCGTGTGATAATTTTTTTTTAATCGAAAGACAGTACTCGTCGAGTGGTCCCATTAAAATTTGATCAAAATGTGACGAATACTTTTATTTTTTTATACGCTATTAATACGTAATTTTTTGACAATTTTTTCGAATGCATACGTTGTTATTACTAATCGTAATATATCGATGTATAGATGTAAATTAAAGGCAGTTCTTTATCTCTAAGAACAATTAGTATATTTTTTTTTGTAAAGAAAATCAAAGTATCATAGTCTAACAAACATATATTAACAAGTACAACGAAATATCAACATACATTTGACCTTACAAATATTTACATAAAACCAGTCCAAAATGTCCTTAATGATCAGAAATACGTTCTATTGAACGATAAATTAAAAACCTTCTAATTGAATCTTATTCTAATACATAAAGAGAACATACAAATAAATGTTTGTCAAATACAAATACATATTTATCATACGACTTCGACATGTAAATCGTAAAAAAAACAAACAGTCGCGCAAGACAAATGTAAACAGATTTAGTATATGTTTATAAAAATAGTATGTGATCTTAATAAACGAAACATTATCATTATACTATTTTAATGTAATTGTGACACGAACGACGTCTACTCTATGCTGTTATTTAGCCACGCCCCTTGACCAATTACATTTCCGTAAATTAAAAGCCCCGTTCAAAATAATGTCTTGAAGTAAGCCTTTTAAACACGCGTTTCGGTTTTTAGACCATAGTAACACTCTTTAGTAGTATACATAATAACACAATCTTTAGATCATAGTAACACTATTTTCTAAAAAAACATAAAAAAGTTAAAAAACCCACCACCGATCTACCATTGTGAAACGAATGTCACAAAAGTGTGGTTTTGGAGTTTTACGTTTTAGAAATTTTAATTTCTTGAATGTAATGACAATTTTTGAAAGTGACTTATTAGGCAGTTTACTCAATTCAAGGTGTTTCGATTTCACTAGTAGCAGTTTTTTTATTATACTTATGACTATCTCGTAAGCCGCTACTTTAGCTATACTGACTATTTGATATTTTGAACAAAAAATTTACATTTCATTGTTCGTTTCATGATATTTTTAAGCACAATAACGCCATCATAATAACCATCATAACCATCATAATTTAGATGACGTATTTTAAGGTTAACGTCGTCACATTTTGACATGTCATTGACTCTACATTATTACAGAGTACTTCACAGTGTATTTTAGAACAGACCAAATAGTCGATCACAATTTTGACAGTTCATTGTTTACATTTTCCCATTCTTAAGCGCTACGGCCTATCATGAAGCGTTTGATATTTGCGTGAAAATCTGCGGAAATTACCACAATTAAAAAATGACAATAGGGAATTCATCTTGTTTCAATTGCTCGTTAGGATGACCATCATTGGTAAAGTAAGTACGAACTGTATTGAAACGGTGCTTGGACAAACATTCTATAAAGAGTATGAATTTAAAAAGAATGCAACTTCGAAAAATAAATGAATAAAAATAGATAGAGCCCTTTTCGCCCATAGCTTAAGGTTGTATTTATTTTATATATGCTGCCACGCTGTTAAGTAAAATTGATTGATTAAAAAATACAATACCAGTATGTCGAATATTCCAAAGCAGTTTAAATAATAAAACTGATAAGACTTATTTTCGTAATAATCAAGAAGTTCCTGATTATAATTATCAATTCTAATGTCTAAAATGAATTGAGACTATTATATCCAATGTGCCAATCTCCGTCGTGTCTACGCCAATCCAGGTGATATTGGCGAAATCATAATATGTGATATCTTTGCACGTATGATTTTGCGGGACTATTATAAAGAGGAAATGTTTGTTTATAGACACGACTATTGTAAAGAGGAAATGTTTGTTTATAATAAAAAACAAAACAACTGAAACGATTTGAAAAAAAATGTAATAAATAGCATTATCACCGGGTAAAGCAAAGTCGTGGACAGAGGTTTAGTAATTTTAACGATATTTCATGTCATATCATGTATACCCTACATATGTTAAGCGACAGGTAGTCGACAAGGGAAGACCGTTTTAAAATTTCTAAAATTGGATATCCTCATTTGATTAAACGATGGTTTGTAAATTAATCTAATTACGCACAAGTCTCTATTGAGAAAATTTATTAGTCTCATAATTTGCGACTTCATCGTCTGAACTCGCAATTTTGTTGCTAGATTATTTTCTAAAAAAGACTCAAAAATTATGAATCAGAATAAAGTATATCGTGAAGTACAGAATATATTTTTGATAATTTTAAGTGCCGTAGAATTAAATATAATGTTTGAGTTCAAGTATATGGGTGTGTAAAGGTGTCTTTTTGAAATACCCTACTTTTTGTAGAATAAAATTTTAAAAAATTTGAACAAGAAAACACATAAAGTTTGCATTTATTTGAAAAATGATTGGCAGAGTTTTGAATAATAGAACTGATAAGAGGAACGCTTAGAATGTGTTACTAGAATGTTCTACGTACCAACGTACAATCCAGTAACAAACTTGGCATTTTAACGACAATCCTTGGCGTATTGTCAAAGATTTTTATGTACATAACAATATTTTATATCTTTTTAAATATTCTAAAAAAGGTCAAAATTGGAAAACGAACGCTATATTCTGTTAATTATCATACCATGTTGTCGAAAAAAAATTGTACAATTTTACCAATATTCTCCACTTCTCCAACATGAAGAACCATCTACATTATCACAAATTGAAAAAGTCGTATCGCAGAAGCTAATATTTTAGCATAATATATATAATAAATATCTACTAACTTACTATATTAAACTAGTTTGAAATATAGAAATATTGCAGAACATAATTAACCAAATGATCAAACTGAATTGAGTTGACAAAGATATAAGCGAAGTAAAAATAAATCTAGATGCATTTTTGTTCACAACTTCTCCGTATGTATCCTTTGTGCTCAATTGTCAAGTGATGCGCGTGAACAACTGATGACCATAAATTGAAGACGGAATTGAAGTTGTATTGTTTCTGTTTCGAACATCGGTTCGATCCTACTTTATTGTGGAATCATCTGGAATTATTTTTCATTGGTCGAGAAGCAGGCAGTATGGAAGTCAGTTTCTCAATACATTTTACTTATTTCACTGTATTTATAAGTTAGTTTTGGTTGGTTGGTGGGTATAAAGAAATAGTTCTGAGTTGTATTACAGGAAATTATGATCTTAGTTGTCATCCATTAATTTAGGAAACTTTTCAGGAAGAATAATAAGGATTAATTCTGAGCTGGATTTCATCAAAATTTATAATTAGAATTTGTACGTAAACAATAGCAAAATTAGCCAATATTTTAAAAATTAACCGGTCAATTAAGGGTTGCGGGCTAACCTTCGAGGCTTCATGGTAACACATGAAAGCGATCTTGTGGCGCCCCGCTATGACGATGAGGGCACCCCTAGGTTTCAGTGGGTACTCTGGATCGTTCACTGAGCCCCACACTCCCGTCAGCCTCGTCAGCTGGGTGCGTAAAAGCATTTCTCAGCGAAAAAAAAATGGCGTAATACTTACGAGATTAAAATATTAAAACTAATCAAAGTGTGGTTAAACATGAAATGAAACAGATAAAACATTGCCGGTAAGTAAAATAACAGACCATGAGCGCCAGCAACGACAGTTCTCTCAAACAAGTAGGTAGTATATTTCGAAACCTAAAAGATTTTTTAACGTAATTGTTAATTATTAAAGTAAAACAGATTAAATATAGGCAAAATAATACATTATTGATTGCAAAGCTACCTCAATGTCATTACATTACTTGTCACGTGATATTTTTGCACCCATAGACATAATAACCTTCACGAATACAAAGTTAACTTGACAAAAATTAAAAATACAAATTAGTGAAAATTGTACAACCTTGCGTAAATAAGTTCAGTATCAATGATAGTGAAAATGCAACAATTATTACGCGTTTACAAGGAGAATACAGACAAGAAACCAACGACGTGTAAACTTGAGAGAAGACAGGATTCCGCTTTAATTCCCAGTGTCTTATTGCTTAAAAAAACATTCACAAAGAAAACTACTGTATATGTGTTTACTTTATTTATCAAATTCCTAAACTTCTCTTATAACCCACTATAACTGTCCCGTTGTTGGCAAAAAGATACTAATTTTTTTTAAGAAGGATTGATATTTATTCACGTTGTTTCATTGCATATATGGGTAAAAAAAAACTTTATTAAAATCCATAAAGAGAATTTATTTCTGTGCTTATTTTGACATTTCCTCTTTTAATTATGACGAAAAATAACTTAAAAATATCAATTCTATTCTCATCTTGTACAGATATATAGATATGTGTTAATGTGAGGACGTAGGCGACACCTTATATATTAATACTCTCTGATCCCGCAAACGCTGTTTTGCCATAGATGTTATTAAACTACACTTATAAAAATAGATGTTGGCCGATTCTCAGACCTACTCGATATGCACACAAAATTTCATAAAAATCTATCCAGCCGTCTTGGAGGAAAATCGTAACTAACATTGTGACACGAGAATTTTATATATAAGATTAATATATAATCTCTGTCACTATGTACGTCACGCCTTCCACATCGGTACTTAATTGGAAACATATAAATAAACTTTAAGCGTGTTCTTTACAATAATCGTACGTTAATTTATAATATAAATATTGATGAGAATGTAGGGTTCTTGACGATGCATTTTATTTCATATTATTCTTTATTTATTTATTTTTTTTATACTTGTGGTAGTCGTCATATCGTAATGTATGTTTTATAGTCTATGATACTCACCTTCAGATGTAAGCCAGCTACTAAATGTAATAGAATTTTTATAAGTAACACGCTAAAAGACAGCAGTTACTTTATGACTTTACAAATAGATTTTAAATATTCCTAATTTTTTGCGATATGTTACAATTACGCATGTCTTATCTGTGTATATTACAATCAACAAGTCCCATTGAAATTGGTCTGTTTTTAAGAACTATTCAAACCAATTAGAATTTTCGTACATTTCATATCAATGTTAAAAAAAAATCGTAAGTAATGTCAAAAATAAATCAATAGTGTATTAAATATAAGTATTCTATTAGTCTCATAGCATATAGTTCTGAGTTATAAAGACAAAATTGACAGTAAAATAATTAGAAATTCTAATCATTAATTACGATGTCTACTTTTATACTCATTTATTTCTATTAACTCGAATTTATTATGAAAGCAATGTATCATTTAAATTACATAATAGCAAATTCTCCCCGTCATCATGGCGATTGAAACATTGCCGAAATATAGGGATCTCAACAAAACAATAAACGTGGTAAGCACAAATACTCAAACAAATATAAATTTAAATATGAAAAGTCATCGCGTTCGCTCAAAACAATCATAATAATAGCAAATCGTTTATAGTACATATATATACGAGAATGTATATGTATACATATATGATAAAAAACACTACGTAATTAATTAGTTTGCAATCTTACGTACATTTATTTTCTTACAATCTGCTTACGTAGCAATTGTAAGCGTTTTGACGAATAAATATGTATATACTACCTAAGATAGGTATATGACGCACCTACCTCAATGAAATTACACCAAGCGTCATGTTCGCATACTAACGAGCGCGTAATTTACGCTTTATAGATACACTCTTCCTACATATAAAATATTTTTAACCTAATTAAAACATAGATTTACATCATACTTTAGATAGTGTAACTACTGACATATTCCTATGTATTTTTTGTGAATGTGTAATTTGTACTTTTGTTACATGTTTGTATGGAAATAATAAAAAAAAAAAATCTAAAGTTGTGTAATAAAAAGAAAAAGAAAACTAATGATTACTTTCTGTTTCGTTAGTATTTAGAATGTTAAAGACTAGCGATGTTCTGTAGGTTTTAAGAGTAGTTTGGTCGTACATCATAAAGATTTTAAATTAAAATTTTAAAATGTGTTATTTTTAATAATTCCTGTCTAGCAATGTACTATGTATGCGCTCTCACTCTATCAATATTTAAATCGTTGAGTATAAAATTAAACAGGTCACATTGTAATTCGAAACGCGTACACGTTTAAAAAGGAAAATTTAAACACAACCTTGTCGATCACGACGCGATAAAAATTCAAGACGTTGCATTTTAACGTATTTATCATTTATGTTTTTATAGTAACATATTTGCATATTATAATTAACTCAATTGATTTGCGACAATTTAAACGAAGTTTGCATTGAATTCTCAAAGTCATGCAATACTAAAAAAAAACACCAACCCCTAGATCAGCTAAAATAACCCACTACAACGCACGCCAAAACACAATTTCAATAAGGGTCGACGTACGTTGTTGTGAATTCATTTGTAGGTGACTCATAATAGATTCTATGAAAGTATATACGTGCAGAGTACGTACGTGCGTCGTTGGGGGTTGATGATTTTATTTCTACCTCAAAAAAAAATCCATGTCTACTAAATTTTATACCCACTAAAATAACGATACAGAGAAAATAATTGAACTATACGATTCAAATTTGAACACTGATAGTCAGCGAGTGCAAGCGCCGGGGTCAGAATCGTGACCTAGTAAAGAAATCGTTTCTCAGGGTTTTTAACCATAATAATGCTTAAATGAGCGTCTCAATAAATACGTATTTTTCTCGAATATAATTTAATAGACACAAATTATGAATTCAAAATTTGCTTAACGAAATCTTATATATAAAATTCTTGTGTCACAATGTTAGTTAAAATACTCCTCTGAAACGGGTGGACCGATTTTTATAAAATATTGTGTACATATCGGGTAGGTCTGAGAATCGGCCAACATCTACTTTTTATACACCTAAGTTATAGGGGGGGGGGGGGGGGATTAAGGGGTTTAATAACATATATGGCCAAACAACGTGTGCGAGGTCAGCTAGTAATTATATACTATTTATTACCTACTAGGAAACGTCGTAACACAAACATTTAACTGCTGAGTTTTTGATGATCTGAGCTCAGTGATAATTAATTTATTTACGACTTACCCAATTATAATTTTAATTCAAATGTGGTTTTAAAGTTAAGTTTAGCATATATAACGATTATTATTATTGTAAACCAAGTAAAAATATTATGAAATTAGAAGAAGATAAAAACGGTTTTATAATAATAAAACATGCGTTAAGTTTATTGACTCACATTTTAGGTACACTCCTAACCTTTCTCAATAAACAGGTTGGCGCGAAAGATAAGAAGAAAATAAGATACTGGCAACTACCGTGATAAATACGACGGAACAAAAAATAAACTATTCAATATATTCTCGTAAATTTTAATGCAAATAAAAATAGGTTTTTGAATAAAACTTGCTCTGAGCACAGTGACTGATGACTTCTATAATCTTTATCGTTTAGACTTTCACTAAGTTGATATCTATAATAAATATTTTTAATCGATAAACGGTGAAATGTGAACCTTTTTTCTATGTAAAAACGAATCATAACTATAATTACGCTAGGTTTTTTAAAGCAGTCGTAATAGCGGTTATATTGACTTCTTAACTTTCATGAAAATAAAATAATAACAATATAATTAACGAAATTCGTATTAACCAATAAAAATTATGATATTTATTTTTTTTAATTTAAAATTAGCATTATTTCGTCATCCGTTTTTATTTTTCAGTCACTCTCATTGCTGGTCATAACTAGACAACTACTTAGTAGTCGGACAAAAATAAACCTTTTTATATACCAATAATAGTTACATTTATAAACCAATTGAGATTCATAAAAAAAAATATACTATATAGTTTTGTTTTGAAAAAAGTCGAGCGCCACCGGGGCGGATCGCTTGTTAGCAAACATTAAAACAATTTCCAACCGGGCTAGTCTCGTTGCTCTCATGGTGGAAACTAGCTAAACTAGTTCCGTACAGAAAGTAATTCAGATAAAAATAGATAGAATCGTATTCTCGGCGCATATAAAATTGCGTATTTAAATAGTTATCTTAGTCTAAACGGTTGTTGCCAAGTGAAGCAAGGGCAAAGGAGTACATTATAACAATTGTGGCGTTCAACTTTATCCAATGTTTTAGACGGTTTGTTAAGAACATACTATACATTGTATTTAAATGATACAATGCTACATGCTAATTTTAATAGCAAAGAATTCATTAGATTTGCAATGTGTAACAAATAAAATATTATATTTTTTATATTACTAGGGTGTTTATATATAAGGAGCCTCCTTATGATAAACGGTTACCGCCTATGGACGCTTGTAACACTAGGAGCACCGCTAGTGTGTGCCCACCTTACGCCCGATATCGACATGGCGCATACTCATTACACTACTTGAAACATCTACTATTTGACTGTGATTTTCAGTTTGAAATACGTCTCCCTCTGTCTCTCTTTTGAGCAAAATGTTTCATGCTATGTCTTACCTTAGCGGTATTAGTTATTTGGCCATCATTTCTATTTATTTATTACCTACCTAGGTCGTCGACTATTTTAATGAATTAATTTTATTTGGTAATGTTTTCATTCTGATTATAATTTTATAATATTTGTGCTTTGTATATTATAATTATTTGATTATCAGAATATAAAGTTTGAATATCATACAAACGATTGAATTTAAGAATAACATTACAAAATGGAATTGATCGACAAGATATCTAGATCACAATTATAAAACTCTACATTGTTATGTAATAAAAAATATATATCGTAATTCTATAGATTATTTTGTTGGTTGGCTATAGATTATATAATTATGTCCCCACGTGTTTTATATAAAATTATTTATTAATATATATGATCTATTGACACATTACACAATTGCTAATAGCTTAATTAATATACTTAATCTATCCAAATAAATAAAATTGGAGTGTCTGTACACGGTACATATACCAAAATAACATTTTTTATAATTTTTGTCTGCTTGTCTGTCTGTCCGTTTGTTCCGGCTAATCTTTCAAACGGCTGGATCGATTTGGATGGGACTTCCACTGGCAGATGGCTGATGAAATAAGGAGTAACTTAAGCTACTTCTATTTTATAAATTTATTTATTTAATAACTACGAACTGAACAATAACTTTTTTATTAAATTTCACGCAGACGAAAAGTCGCGGACACAGCTAGTCAACTACAATAATGTTGTCAGTTCCTCTTCATTCAGTTTCATTGTGTAAATAAATTACACAACCTACTTAATCTCGATATTAATTTTTCCTTGTTATGTTTGGGTTGTCTGGAAGAAATGGCTAATTAGTCATAAGTCGCCCAATGCACTTCATAATATGTAACTATCTTTAGGCATTGTCTTTAATGTGTTTGGGTTGTACAATAAAGTATAAAGTAAATAAAATAAATTTCTGAACCATAAAAGTAAATCCATTTACCAATAAGGAGTAACGGATTAAGCGAAATCCTGCTTTTCGTAGGAAAATGTGCCTGAGCCTAGCAGAGAATAACAATATAAATCTGAAACGGATTGACCGATTTTCATGAAAATTTGTGTGCATATCGGGTAGGTCCTATGTTGTAAGGGGGTGGCATTAAGTGGGTTGATAGCATATATGACAAAAAACATTTGCGGGATCATAGTATTAATATATATTACATTTATATTTGTTACAATCACTTGTACATTTCATAGTTGAAAGTATTTTAACAAACCATGAACATATTTCTAATATTGATTATTACATATATAAATAAGGTAATCAAATCAATACACGTATACAGATAAAAAATACAGCCTAAATCTGTGTTGTAAAATCGTCCTTTACGAAGTCATACCCTATTTGTAAAATTATTTAGGCTATTTCTTTCACTGTCAAATCTTCTAAGATTTATTATATTTTAAATGAAATAAAAAAATAAAATCTAATAATATTTACCGAATTTAAATAATAAGTTTCCTTTCTATGTATGGGTTGTCTGGAAGAAATGGCTAATTAGCCATAAGTCCGCCCATTGTACTTCACTGTCTGTAACTATCTTTATGCTTTGTTTGTAATATATTTGTGGTGTACAATAAAGTATAAAATAAATAAATAAATGAGCTATTTAGGTTTGAGATTTTATAGGTGGGATGGTTTCTAGTAATATAATATTATACAAGTAGAGTTATTAACACCGAGACAGCTAAAACTGCGTTAGTTGCCGAGTTTAGTTCAGAAGTAGGTATTTATCGTTACTGAGATTATTTTTTTTCATTCATCCATTCATACATTCTTGAACAGACGGGCGTTCCTTAATTTAATTAGGCATAGTTATAGTTTTGAATTAATTAGATTCGACAAATTAGCGCTGCGGTTATAGCAGCTGGTTGTTGAGCAACTGGTGAGGATTCAGTTCCAACAACAAATATTTATATGGGACATACAAACATTTAGCGTTTGCGTGTATGTTTCGTGTATGTCTTAAATCTCCGTACAATTCTCATTAAGTTTAGCACTTTGCTTAACCTTTTAGGAATATTCTTAAATTAAAAAAAAGTAAAGTTAGAGTTAGTTGTTAGACCTTATTTTGAGTGTATGTTACGCGAGACGTGTCTTAAATGTTTAAATCAAACTGACATGTGTCAAAAATTAGCCTGTGTTAAATAATCAGGCTTATAAAACATATTATTTAAACTAAAACAATTTTACTATACTTAGAGAAGACAAAGTTGCAATAAGTAGGTTCTGTACCTATATCAATACATGGATACATCATTACATAGTATAAAACAAAGTCGCTTCCCGCTGTCTGTATGCTAAGATCTTTAAAACTACATAGCAGATTTTGATGCGGTTTTCTTTAATAAATAGGGTGATTCCAGAGGAAGGTTTATATGTATAATACATGTATAAGGTAGTAGACAAAAGCTGATTGTTTTTGCAACCGTGCGAAGCCGGAGAAGGTCGCTAGTAAAAATATATATCTCGTCATAATTATTTGTCGATTGTAGTACAGTTACTATTTTAGAATTTAATTATATTATATATAATTAAAAAAAAAAAAACGAATCAAAACATTGGAGCCGTCAATTAACTTTATTATTTGCCGTAAATACCTGACAGTCCAAAGAATACTATTACAATAAGATTTTACGTATTTTAAAGGTATGTTATCGTTTTACGTTCATATTTTTATGATCAATTTATAAATTTTTGTTCGCGTACCACTAATAACGAAGCGTGGAATATCTTTACATTGTGGAACGGAAAAACCTTTAATTATCAAAATTATTTTTATTCTATTGTTATTTACGAAATATTCTCACGTCATAAATAAGGTACAAGCTGTCTTACTCCGAAGATATATTCGTAATAAAGCCGATCACAGTTTATTCAATTATTTACTAACCAAATTTAAACGACCACCATTAAACACCCTAGAAATTTGTTCAATAGCTTAAAACTTTAATCATTTATACTAGCCTATTTATTATTGATTCTTAAATATGTCTGATAATATAAATACTAATAAATGGATAGCCGGTTTTTTTGTCCGGTTATACTATGAAAACTAACCGGGCCGGATAATAGGTACTTATAAGTTGCAGCGTGTTTCAGAGAAGGTTTTAGTATATGTTAAGCTGGTGATTACTTATCGTGAAAAAAAATATGGACGGACAGAGGTCGCTAGTAACCTATAATAGGAAACCTTTCCGCGTCATACTTATTGTTTTAGAAAGGTACTCTTCAGGTATTTTACTAAATCGTTGTATGATAAATAGGTATATGGTCACAGCAATTAGGCGTGCGCTAATCACAAATAATTGTATTATTCATACAGATTTGTATGTTTTCGAAACCCGACTGAAAAATCTCATACAACTGAAGCTCGTCGGGTATTAAGCGAAATAATGAAATTTCTTGTATCGTTGTTATTAATTCTGTGGATTTATATGAAACAGCATGACTTAAGTTCATACTATGAATTCTAACGTACACTGAAGCTGTATACCATTGTCATCGTCCCTAAACTTAGTACAGTTTAATGAGGAGAAAAAATCCGAAATATTTAATTTCGAACGAAGCCAAGTGTAAAGTAAGTTACAAATGAATTAATAAACTTTACAGGGTTTTTATTGCGCAGGTAATTTTTTATACATATACACGTATAAAAGAATGAATCAGTCTGAATAAAAAAAAAATGTATTTAATGACTGCAATGTACAAGCTAACGTCTCGTCAGTAATAACAATCAATTTTGTGTCTTTTTACAAAGTTGATTGTCTCGATGTACTGAAAAACGACTGCTTTGAACAAAAGAAAAAAAAATGTAAGTATACTGGTAATATTTAACGAACAATTATTACGTATTATGTCAAATTTATTTCATACTAGCTGCCCGGACAGACTTTGTTCTGTCATAAGTTATAGTAAGAATTATTTATTTTAACTATTAAAACCTTCCGTGAACCTGGAACACACAAAAAATAATTACCCGAATTGGTCGAGCCATTCTCGAGTTAGGCGCTTAGCAACATTCATTTTTTTTATATCTTCTAATATATAAAATTCTCGTGTCGCGGTGTTTGTAGTCAAACTCCTCCGAAACGGCTTGACCGATTGTCATGAAATTTTGTGTGTATATTGGGTAGGTCTGAGAATCGAACAACATCTATTTTTTATCCTCCTAACTGTACCATCCCTATTTTTTTTTATTTTTAGATAAATTATTTATTTTATATTTTATTATGATTTGTAGTTAAAAAATACATACAATTCTAAATTTTCACCCTTTTACCACCAACCCCTATTTTTAAAATAGCGTTTAGCGGCAAGACAACGTTTACGTTTACAACATTAACTGCCTATATGTCAGCAATCTGTATTTTTTTATGGTTGAGTGTTTGTTTATTGAAGAAGATTTAATGGAAAACACATAACTATACTCAGCTATAGCTATAGCTGAATATTGATAAATCTTACTTGAATTTTGATTCCCTTGCAATAAGAGGTTTGTCTGGTATTTATAACGTTTTCTCCATTCTGACATGCTTATTAAAATTGTGTTCAAAAACTAGTTATTAGTGTATACTGGATATAATCTTCTCATTTACATTTTTAATCGATAGAATAATATTTTATTATAATAAATATTTATGTAACATTTTTATGTTAATACAGTTTGCATGATTTTTGGATTCTCATTTCGCGCAATTTATTTAAATAAAAATTTATTTATCGATAGAGAAAGGAAAGTTAGAAAGAAGTAAAAATGTTTGCGTCAAAATAAATTTAAAATATAAAATACAACTAGCTGATTTATGTTTGATACTTCCAATGTTACTTTTGCTATTATTTGCAAAAAAAAGTGAAGTCATTTTTTATTAATTATTGATAATACTGAAATATGGCTAAAACTGTACTGAAAACAAACTATATATATATATATTAATACGTGAAGCAAAAACTTAGTACCTCTTTTACAAAAATTGTGCGAATCCCTCCGTATGAAATTTCGTACACTTATAGTTTACATAGAGAAGAAGTGTAGACAGCTATTTTTTTTAAATTATCCATAAAAATACAGTAAGTCAATAGAAAAAAATATTACACACACTACCATGTATTTGACACAACACGTATATATACTCTTTTTTTTAATGTTCAAACTTATAATTTAAATTAATTATGGTCGAACTTTGACCACTGGACGACCAGTATTATTAAATTTTTGTAGTCTTAAAACGATATTAATATGCGAAAGAGAGAGATATTTATAATATATCTGTACACGTAGTAAATGAATAAGACTGCATGATGCGTAGATGTCCTCAAATGCTCTCTTAATTGCTAATATAAAACTATTAACAACCTCAAAATAAACTGCCATCAGATGTTTCATTAATTGTTTGTTTATATACTACCTTTTTTTAAATAAATGATTGAGAATGACTCATTAGTGATTCCATTCATCCAAAGAACTGATAGAGTGAACTTTAAATTAATTATATAACGGATGTTTGATACTTCCAAGACCCTTAATGTTTACTATGATTGACTGTTCTAGAGGAAATGATCACACTCAAACATTTTACTGTGTTTAAGTTTTGTCACACAATTAAATTTTCTATTAAACTTGAAGTAATTTGCTATAAAATTTGTAATTATGAATGACTGTATAAAATATTTTAAAGCCTGTGCGTGTTGTTTTAAAGCCTATGTAAGACACTCGAAATTTCCTTATTAATATCATAAATATGATTCACTTACTTCCCCCTAAAAAAAAGAGTGTACTCATGTGTTTTTCCCATAGTCACCACGCTGGGCAGGCGGGTTGGTGACCACAGGGTTGGCTTTGTTGCATCGAGGACGCTGCTGCCCGTCTTCGGTCTGTGTATTTCAAAACCAGCAGTTGGATGGTTATCCTGCCATCGGTCGGCTTCAACAGTTCCAAGGTGGTAGTGGAACTGTGCTATCCCTTTTTCTCCTCTTACGACAGCCACGGGAAGAGAGGGGGGAAATATGATAACAGTGGATTTATTTGTATATTTTTATATAAAACTAAAATTGTTTCTTGAAATAATTATAAAAAAATATGTTAGTTTTTCATAAAATAAAACCTCCAAAGTAGTTATTGTTACAACAAATATTATAAATAAAATATTTAAAAAAAAAACTGCTCTAAATAATTAGGCGACTGTTCCAATTTTAAGCACATGCACATCAAACTTGTATTACAACTATCTCTGTCAAAAACTGCTCTAGTTTCTAAAACGAGCTAAACTCTAAACGAGTCTAGCGACAATTTCACCCGAATCCGAGACGGGTCAAGGAAAACACAAGCTATGATTATAGAACTACGTCTTAATGATTCTTAAAATAAACTCAAGGGAGCAATGACACGTGACTAGGGTTGCCAACTCGTCCAGGAAGCCTAGACTTTATGAGTAGAATATCCAGGAACGTATTCATGACGCCATGAATTGCGACTTATTGTAATTGTTGACACAGATTAGTTAGTTTTTATAGAGGCTATGTTTCCTAAAAACTTAACTGACATATACCCTCAATTCTAATTTTAAATTCTCTCATCTAATTCTCTCATTACAAATGAACAAATTATTTTAATGTAAAAGTGATACTTTAAAATATCTAGTTCTCTTCATCTTTGTGTAATTTTTAGCCTTTCTTTATAACTATTAAACTGTAAAAGCTATTTAAAATTGTAATTTGGAACCTCTTGCTTGGTAATATTAGCATAGATAACGAGAACAAATTTTCGTTTCGATGTTAAGGGCTATAAATATCACAGATGATTTTTCTATAAAAATGATTGTCGTGCTATATATGAGTGATATTGAATACAATAAATCGGCATCCCTATACAAATCCGATTCCATCCAGACCGTTCAGAGTCAGATAGTTGTGGTATCAGTGAGTTACAACCAGATTCAGGCGGTGGTTAATTGTCACAAGAATTAACGATAATATAGCGTGATGATGCGAGCGTTTAACTTAAACGATTAGTATACTGTTTGTGACGGTAGCCCTTTATGATTGTATGTTAGATTTCTTGATAATAAAACCAGTTTTTTTTAACTACCTGATCTGTCAAACTTCGAGCTACCATTTTTTTCGTATATATCGAGCTATTTCAAATTTCCTTTCGTACCAGTTGTCACGACAATAGAGGATACAAAAAAAAAAAAACAATTTGGTGCACTGGTTCGAAAGTTATGCGTGTGTTTATATTTCAGCGATACTTTTTTTATTTATATAGAGATTTGGTAAGGTTTTGTCTGCTATCGGGATAAATAACATTTTCAAAATATAGAGATTTACATATAGAGAAGATACCAGCAAAATCCTCCCCTATGTTTTTTATGTTAGTTTTGTATGTAATAAATATACCAAATATATATTCCATAAGTTATATACATATGTCAGAAGACAAAGAAATCAGAATCTCGTAAATAAATACCGCCATTCGTGCTCAAGACATATCTGTCATGTTGGTAAACGTTTAATTCGTGATAAGGTACAAAAGAGTTGTCGCAGGACCCGCGAAACAAGTGCGACCTTACCCAACGCGGGATGTGAACCCGGAATCGCATTCCACAAGCGCTCGACTGTTTAATGACGGTAAGTAGCTCGCGAACAAAAAAATATATATTTCTCCACCAATGCTATGTCTCTTCCTTTCCAAACAGGTTCCAAACTGGTTGTAAACTTTTAAAATTAATAATTAGTACTAAAAACGGTACAATTGAATTAAAATTAGATTTCTTTTAAATTTTTTTATGATTTCGTTTCGAGGAAGGGGAACTAATCTAATTTCGTTGAAGGGTATTTATACTTTACGCATGTTGTGACTTTTATTCCATTTCCTTTATCACTTATTAAATTTGATGACGCTAATAAAATCTCTATATTCTAGTAGGTTCCAAAAGCGCATTTAAATCGTAATCGATACGATAATTATATTAATATTTAAAAAAAATATGGATAATGTGATGTTACAATCATTTAATATTAACGTGTTAATTGTTTTTGCTTTTTTGTTCCTATGTACTTTGTTTACATTTTATTGTATAGAGAAAAATATTCTGTAACACAGATATTCCTAATAAAATATAATTATATTACATTGAAATTAACTATTAACAAGTCATTTAGTCATTAGATGTGTATTTTTAATTATGTATTTTAAGCCAAATACAGTTAAGAATACATTGATTTACGTCTAAACAAAATACATAAATAGAATTGTCTGCCTCCTCGCAAGCCTTAGATAGGTAATGCAAATAACTATTTATTAACCCTCGGTCGGTCGCGCATTTTTTGTTTACGCGGTTGGTCGCGTGGGGTCTCTCAAGACCCCAAAAATAAACAGCTTAAAAACCAACTATCTAATTAAATTTTCTTAACTATCTTAGCAAATTATTGGTAATTAACCTAATTATAACGTAACTACAACGAGTTACGTAAAAATATTCTTATATTTCTGCCTTCAACTTACAATCTAAAAGTAGGAACCTAAATTTCTCTCCTTGAGATCACAATTACAAAAAAAATGTTTTAATGTAACTAAATGCAGGAACTTCTCCTTTTAATAAATCTATATACAATAACACTAAAATAACAAAGGCAGTTACGTGAAATTTGGAAAAAACTAACAAAAAAAAACATAAACTTTTACCAATTGAAGTCAGTCATTTTTTTACCGATTACCTTTTTGGACACAGTCGGTGTATACCGTTTTAATACGTGTTAGGCATATGTTACCCTTACAATAATGGCAAACAGATTTGAATTTTCGATCTGATGATCTTGGACAATGAATGCAAAGGTATCTTCCTCATTTTTTTTCTTTTTTTTATGTCACTTTGCAATTTATCAATCAATTTGCAACTTATTTTGTAGGTCCCATTTCTCTCCCTCTTTTTGACGATGAAAAACTTTTGTGACGATATATTTATCAATGGCTCTTCATCATCATCTCTATACGAACTTTTCAAATCTATGTGTTGTTTATTCGATTCCACAAACACATGCTGTTCGTCCAACGATTCCAGAACCTGACGATGCTCACGCAAAGATTCCCAATTCTCAACCAGTTCGTCCCGAGATACCTCATATTATTCTGTAGATTCATCTTCACATTTCTGCTCAGAATCAGTGTTATGCTTACTCCTTTTATCCGGATATATACCGCCTTCACCATCTTCATCATTACTACCACAGTAAACATCGTTATTTTCATCATCTAACCAGCTTGATATATGACGTTGTTGTTCTTCGTCCATTTTACCAGTTAATTAAATTTAAAATAACAAAAAAATACATAAAAATATGTTACAAATGAAATCTAAACTAAAAAAATCAATTAAATTTTACTTACGCGGTTAGTCGCGTGGGGTCTTTCAAAGCCCGTACGCACAAAACACGTTTGTATCTTACGCCACTTACACACGAACTGAAGTTAATGGGTATACAGAGCAAGTATAATCCAAATTAGGAGGGTACCCAAAATATTGAATCGCTGAGATGGTTTTAAATGTTAACATTTTACATTTCTGTAACACCTGGGCTTTCAAAGACCCCACGCGACCAACGGAGGGTTAATAGTTATGTGTAATATATAATTAACATTATAAGGTTATCGACTTGTTCATCTCCGCATAATTTTAAATGCATTACCAAGTAAATTTCTGCTTTTGTTATAAACGTTCATTTCCCACTAACTGTTATGTAACTTATATACTTCTTTGTTTGTTTTTATGTATGCGTTTATATACTTATTGGTATATTACATACAGTTTCTTGTGCGCTATAGGGCGCTGCTTCAAATAAACGTACTTATGTGTTTGAATAAATGTGTTTGTATTTAGTTCGAAGGTCACAGTGAATAATTGAAAAAAAAAGACTCAAAAATCATTACAGCTTGTAATAACAAATTATATTTGATTTAGTATTGTTACATTTTCCATTATTTCCTGTCCTTGGTTGTCCATAAACGTAGTGCTGTACTCCATGTCTTTATTTCCGGGACAAAGGAAATTTGTATTCATTCAATTAATTGACAGTTTCAAAGGTATATTTTCGTGTCACGTTCGCGGTTAAAGATAAAAAAAATGGTTTGTCAAATACCGTACTTTATACGCTACGCTGTAATTTCCCTAAATTACTGGCTGTTAATAAAAATGGACCATTACAGAAATATAATTAAAAAAAAAAAGACTGACTGTTGTAGTGCTATTTTACTAGGCTCAAGCGTTAGCGTTACGAATTTGTATTCGCTGGTTCTTAGATGCTTCAATTACTTCTGACTTACATTTGATTTAAAAAAGCGCTTTATAGTCTAGAGACTGATAAGACTAAGCTGAGAAGACCCGCCAAGGAACTTAGTAGTTATTCCGTTTAAATGCTCTATTAAATTGCTCAACCAATATAAATTTTGTTATAGGACCCCTTGAAAGCCAGCATTATGGGACTAGCAAGTAGCAAACTGCACGATAAGTACGGGGACAATAATAATAATAATATATTGGACATCACCGTCCCGCATGACGAGAATCTCGTGAAAGCCGAAACTGAGAAAAAACGTAAATATCTGGATCTGGCGCACGAGATTGTTGACATGTGGGGTGTGAGGCCCGCTGAAATCATCCCTATCGTAATATCTGCAAACGGTTTGATCCCGGTTAGCCTCGCTCATCATCTGAGGCAACTGGAGATACGGGACGGTTCGCTCGCAGTCAGGATGCAGAAGGCGGTGTTACTTGACTCGACTAGGATTGTCCGCCGGTTTCTCAGCCTACAGCCCTAACCCCCGGCCGTATGATCTGCCTGCCGGGGTGCATTCCTCCACCCGCTTATATTTGTATATATAAGTAAATTTACTATATTATTTATATAGATATTTATTATAATATATGTATTTATTATACATTAAGTGGCTGGAGGGACATCCAGTCAGATAATAATAATATAACCTCCTTAAATTCTTAACAATTAATTTGCGGTGAGCTTATTGAGATTATTTTAATAAGTAATATCAATAATTGTGATTCGCAACCGATCGATTCGATTGTGACTCGCAAAACGAAAAAAAAAACACATAAATAACATCGGCCAGTAAGTAATACAACGTAGGTAGACGATAAAATTTTAAATCAAATACGTATTATTAGAGGTAACTCAAGTAGTAAAAGTATTCGTCAGATTTTTAAATCGGGTCATATGACAAACACCAGTTTTCGATTCAATAGAAAACCTGTGTGTGTGTGTGTGTGTGTGCAATTCACATCCGGCAGAAGTGAAACTTATGAAAAGTCGTAGGATAGTATGGCGTTGGGGTTTGTTCTATCGATCATCGCGGTCTCGGCCAAAGGGTCGTAAGCACCATGAAAAACGCGTCGCTTACGCGTTTTTAGCAGTAATATATTCTATCTCTTTCTTTCCGATACATTTATGTGTTTGTGTCGTTATCGTAACGCATTTTCGTTTTATTGAGTTTGAAATTACGATTCTAAAAAAGTTTCAAAAAACACATTAAAATATAGTGAAATTGAGAGCCTCCTTTTTTTGAAGTCGTTTAAAAATCCAAATAATTTACAAAATTATGCTACATTTCGTTCTAATGCGCTCCTCTAAGTTCATTGTTTTGCAAAAAAAATATCTTTTTTTTTTCAACGAAAAGAAAAAATAAATTTTCTGAAAAGTACGCAATTGTTTTCCGTCAACCGTAAAACTTGTTTTCCGCAACTCCTCTAACGTTGCAGATGTTTAACGGTAACCATTTAACATCAATAGTCGTCTGTAGTAGTAATCTGTGCGTTTAAAAAAATCACTAAAAAATATAGTACTATGAAGTTCGATCAGCCAGTATTATATAATAAAACCTTTTTGTATATATACATCTTATCACGGCATACCGAAGGCGGGTAACAATAAATTCCGATTAAATTATGGCAAGGTGTATATCGGTCAAGATGCGCCGGCGCGTATCACTACAGTGGTTAGGGCTGCCAACTAAACTTTATATACAAATTTTACTTTCGTTAACTATTGGCGCTTTTGTCTTTTTCATAAATTTAATTTTGATATTCATTAAATTGATGAATTTTTGCTTATTTAATTTCGTTTTTTGTGTCTAACATAGGAATTGTTATAATAGTAGTAATTTATATTTTATTTTATTTAAAATTATAAAAAAATTGATGAGTTAATTATACGCGACTTATTCTTTATTAAGCGGTTCGTGAGAGATACGAGTCCTTTGTGTATATAGGAACCATGCTAATGAATTTATTTCGTCAATTTTTTTTTTTTTGAAGAATGACTAAGCCGAATTAGCAACCCTAACAGTGGGTGTCCTTACGAACATGTTTGTTACAACACAAACGTACGCTCGTGAATTCTCTCGTCTGCCTGACGCCTAGTCCTTGCATATTTAATAATAACTAATAAGTTAGCTTAATATAGCCTTAGTTGGAATTTATAATTTGCAAGCTCGTCTAAAATTTTTCACATATTATCGAATTGATTGATAAAATATCTTAACCTCGTTAAAAATGCCGTAAGATGTTCTCACAGAGACAAAGAAGTTAGACTGACCTAACGGAAAATTAATTATGTTTCTTTTGTAAAGAATATTTGGACAAATTTCAAACTTATTACAGATTACTAGCTGTATCCTGCGTGCATTGCTACGCTTTCGTACCAACTCAGAAACCTCAGTGTGCTCGTGTACTTTGCTGAAGATCATGACGCGATCAAGTGCATACTTTACGATTCTATAATGGTCATACAGAAAAACATTCACAAGATAAAGTTTTTGGTTGGAGGTTACGTCTAGTAACAAAATTGTGTTACATTCTAAGATTCTGTTATATTATTAAGAACTAGGTCGGCAAATAAGAGTACGGCTCATCGGTTGGTAAGCGATTACCGTAGCATATAGACGGCAGCAACATCAAAAGCATCGCAAGCGTTGCCGACCCGACCATCAATCCTCCAGGCGCCCTTGTCACGTTACTCACCACAGGAACACAACACTGCTTGAATCTGTGATCTTCTGTAGGTGTATGTGTATGCGTATGTGTGTGTGTGTGTGTGTTTGTGTGTGTGTGGTTGTGGGTTCGATCCCCGCACATAACAAACATTTGTATTGGCCATACAGGTGTTTGCCGTGGTCTGGGTGTTTTTACAGTCCTTGTGGGTCTCCCCACCGTGCCTCGGAGAGCACGTTAAGCCGTCGGTTTCAGTTATTATCATGTACACCTGATAGCGATCGTTACTCATAGTAGGGAATATATCCGCCAACCCACATTGGAGCAGCGTGGTGGATAAATAAGCTCCCTACCTTCCTTCTCCTACATGGGGAAAGAGGCCTATGCCCAGTAGTGGGATATTACAGGCTGAAGCGATCTTCTGTAAGATTGAGGTACTTCGCCATTCAGGCTGTTTTAGATTGTGACAAGGATATTTCTTGCTGTGCCCGACCTCAGTTACATACTGTCTGTCTGTTTGATACTAATAACTTAATAAAATGTATTCTTCTACTGTTAAAACTGTCGTTATAATATTATCGGTTATAATAATTTCGGTTAGAACAGTAAGGACGGATTAAATCTGGATTTTTTTGCGAAAAAGCTAAATCGACTAAGTCGTGCCAATATTTTACTTGTCCTTGTACCTTAAAATATAATGTTTCGTACGGAATATTATTGACTGAATCTACATAATTCAAACACACATAACGAGACAACTCTATGGGCTAAACCATTATTTTTTTACTATAATCATATATTTAACTCTTTTACTGTCTTTCAAAGAAGAAAGTTAAAAGCTATAAATATTGTGTGATAAAAAAGCAGTAATTTTGAAAAAGTATAATTGAAAAAAAATCAGACAGTCTTTGTTAAATTAATTTGAAATTAAGTCTTAATTGCTTATCGTTCTTGAATTACAATTAGACATTCATTTAATTAAACTTAAACACTAATTAATTAATTAATCTTTGAAGCAATACTTCTAATGCGTCTCTGTTAACAGGATATCATTGTATCAAGGTTCTAGAAAATCCTCAGTTTTAATCTATTAGCGAGAGAATATAAGAAAATATACCGTTTAATTCTACTTGAATTAAGTATTTATTTTCAAATATTGACAACATGGATTTATCAATAATATTTAATTTCAAATACAATTTGTAATTAATAACTAAATACATAAATATGAGAAAGTTCGTATTCTATTATATCAATCGATTAATACTGATGTTTATGATATTCTGTTAAATCTTCAGATCAATATTGTTTTCATCTGAAGTAAATTATTAATTACCAATAATTGTGTTTGCTCGCCAACGAAAAAAAACCGACTTCAACTACATCGACTACGCGTTATCAAAGATTACTCAAAAAGTAGTTATCAGATCTCAATAAAATTCTATGTGACCACATGACAAACATCAGCTTTCGATTAAATTAAAAATTATTAAAATCGGTACACCCAGTAAAAAGTTATTGCGGATTTTCAAGAGTTTCTCTCGATTTCTCTGGGATTCCATCATCAAATCCTGGTTTCCTTATCATGGTACTAAACTAGGGATATCTTCTTTCCAACAAAAAAAAAGAATTATCAAAATCGGTATACCCAGTAAAAAGTTATTGCGGATTTTCGAGAGTTTCCCTCGATTTCTCTAGGATCCCATCATCAGATCCTGGTTTCCTTATCATGGTACTAAACTAGGGATATCTTCTTTCCAATAAAAAAAAAATTATCAAAATCGGTACATCCAGTAGAAAATTATGCGGTATAATACAACGTAGGTCGACGAAAAAAGCGTCAAGTAAAAACGCATTATTAGATATAACTCGAAAAGTTGTTGTTAGTTCTCAAATAAATTTAAAATGGGACCAATTGACACACACCACCTTTTGATTAAAAAACAAATTTCGAAATCGCTCCACACGGTCAAAAGTTCTGATATAACATGTATAAAAAAAAATACAGTCGATTTGAGAACCTCCTCCTTTTTTGGAAGTCGGTTAAAAAATAAGCGTCATGGACTTATTGATTTGCTTTTTAACTTACTGCATATGAGGAGATTCTCAATTTGACTGTATTTTTTAAGTGTATTCACTTTTTTTTTTACTCGGCGTACCGATATTTATGAATCTCTTTTTAGTCAAAAGTTGATGCTTGTCATGTGGTCTCTTTTAAAATTGATCGAGATATGGTGCGTATATTTGAGTTATTCTTAATACTGCGTGTTTAATTGACTATTTTTTCGACTACCTACTCGAACGTTGTATTACTTGTCGATGAAAATTGATGTTGGTTTTTCGTTTAGCCATTGAACCCAGTAAAATTAAATGTATGTGATTATTCTCGCTTAAACAATTAGCGTTTATACAAACGAAACACTAATCTTTATAATTCTACTGTAGATCAACATAACGATAACATAGCACACCGCGTAACCCAAGTGATGATACAATTTAAAACGCGGGTTCTCATTGTGACATGACCAATTTGACATCAATGTTTCCAACAACAATACTGATTTCATACCTGCGGACACTTTTGCGTCATACATTTTTTCGTTTTGCCAATTAACTTGACCTCCAATACCTTATTAGCTAGCGGGGATGACAGGAAATGACACCGTGGGAATGATTCTATTTGATTTAGACACGCTCGACAACTGATACTTCTGATTTAGCGAACTAAAAATGTTTTGTATTCACGTCATTTCGTAAATGGACATGGCTGTGTAGCTTTACATTGATTAGTTTATTTTATTTATTTATTTATTTACTTATTATAATGATTTAGTTTTAGGATATTAAATAACAAGTTCGAATATAATAGTTGTATAATGATAAATTTTAGTACGGAAAAAATCTCTTTGGATACAAAGTTTACCAATATCATTATACTAGGCATTACTAGCGTGCTGATATGTTTAAAGTATGTCTACGTAATATTAATTGAAGACAAGCTTAAAAAAGTATTTAAATTTGAAAGAAGTATCCTCGATTTTAGTGTACAAATGTATTTGAAGTCATGACAATGTTGGAAAAGGTACGTTAACACTTATATTAAAATACTATTTTAAGAGGATTGAAACAAAAACCTCAGATAGTATACATAATAAAAGAAAATTGTAAAAAAAAAACCAGCCAAGGGCGAGCCAGACTCGCGCATCGAGGATTCCGTACAAAATTTTTTAAAAATATTTTTCCTTTATCTGTGGTATTAGACGTTGCTTCGTACCAAAGTTTCAAGATTCTAAGCTCACGGGAAGTACCCTGTAGAATTTGACTCCCTTACGAGTGTCAAAAATTTGCAGCATAAACGGCTGTATTTTTTGATTGCGTTAGTTTAAAAGTTTGATTTCTTCACAGCTTCAAGAAACAGTAGACTTGAGTAAATGGTGTACAATTCAGCTTGATATTTCCACGTGTTCCTAAGAAAAAAGGTCTTGACAGACAGACAGACAACAAAGTGATCCTATAAGGGGTAGATTATATAAATAATTAAACTTTACGCTTAGTAAGGTCGTTGGTGTTCCTAATGGTTGGTTGTTGTTTTTTTTTATAGACGAATAACTGGAAAACTTTAACCTACATATCTGTTAACGAAACTAAACGAGGATGAAACCGTACCTGACGGATAGTCAGCAATAAATTATAAAAGATATTTAATTACAAAACAATCAAATCAAATTGCAAGGTGATTAAAATATTTCATGATTAATCATTAAAATAGTTAAAACATCGCTACCTTATCACAGGTGCCGGATGCTAACTCGCCACGTATGGTATATTAGTTTATCACCCCGTTCTCTGATTATGTAAGATTAACTCTTATTTTAAGTGTCATAAGAACTTAAATGGTTGTACGGTATAATTATGAGCTCAGCTGAATGTTGTTGTGAACGTGCTCAAATAGCCAGTATCATAGATAAAGTCTCAATTTCAATATAATCAGAATACGGACTAACTACGACATGCGTGCTTATTCAATTAAAAATGCAAGCATTTAATCGTACCTATTAAGGGATCCGTATGATAGAAGGTGTACTAGGGTCCTTTTTTCGGACTAATTTACATAGGACTAGTATTAACACGTAGTTGGAGATCCAAATACGTATGTGTGATACGTATATGTATGTGATATAAAGGTCGTCTAAAATACGACAAAAGGTCACTTATGGCGCAAATCGGAATTGATAGCCCTTGAGACTGTATTATACTCACGTCAGTCAAGACAAATAAAAGAGTATAAAAAAAGCATTTTAATATTTTGCATTAAATTATTTAAAAAACACGTTTACATATCATATTAATTACCTATTTTGTTTAGTTTTAAAAATCCTTAATTATTATAAAGAATATTTTACGATGCATCATTTTTCAGCGTACGTTTAGAACACTTAATCAGAACTCCCAAAACTTTAAAAAAAGTTACAAAAACCCGTATAAATTAAAGTGATTCTTAGAAACGTTATTCGCCTTTGTCCAGCGACTACGTTTATAATTAGAGTCGTAAACAGGTAATGGACAAAGTGACAACATTACCGATTATTGTTCAAAACATACACATATAGTTACACAATAGAACATTCAATGATTCGCATTTGTTTTGGTCGCACCCGTCCGGAATATTTAGAAGAGATTTCAACATAAACCTTATTGTTGATACTGATACAACAGCAATGATGGCTGTCGAAGTAAAAATATATATGTGACTACGTGTGTATTCACTTAACTATAATTAATTATTTTTAAATAACTTCGTTATACTAGACGATACTTTTAAGTATATTTCTCAACATCAAGTTTTAGTCATACAGCCAGAAGGTCTTTTTTAGATTCTTTCGAGTTTCCAATATTTTGAAATGATTGTTGAATGATTTCCAATATTCTGATTGATCACTGTGCTATGGCGCACATGATTGTATGATCATCGATATGTAAACGTTATTGTTTTAAATTTGAAAATAATTGACATAATTTTCCATCTTGATATTCTACTGTAACAAAGATTCGTTGCAATTTATTTATAAGTGTACTAATTATACTTTTAATCTTTGTGAAGTAGGAACTAGTATTAAATAGCCTTCTAGAAGGCGATAATACAAGTGCTTTTCGACAACGAATTTCGCTAATGCAAAGTAGGAAGGAAGAACTAGCAGAATAAATTGTTTCAGTAGTTTTAGTCATCGAAGGTTATACATTTGCAATAGGTATCATATTCAACGTGTACAAATCACTGCGTGACAATACGATTGGATTATAGGTTCCTGACCATATTTGTGTGATGTGTAACGATAGATTCTATAGATATATTGCACGTTACTGTTCAAGAATTAATAACATTGTTACGGCACTAACAAACTGCTTTTATGATGCTGTGACGTCGGTTGCAATGGTGGAATCCATTTTGTAAGTTAAATTTGACCTCTCTTTTAGTGATTTGCAATTGTTAAGCAAAGTTAACAAAATTAGTAATAAGTAATTTACACTTTTATTAAAAAAACAAACCTTTCAATCACCATTACAGAAACATAAATAAACATAATTAGACCACTCATGAAGCTTCATTTTATTCTTATATATAAAATTCTCGTGTCACAATGTTAGTTACAATACTCCTCCGAAACGGCTGGACGGATTTTTATGAAATTTAGTGTGCATATCGGGTAGGTCTGAGAATCAGCCAACATTTATTTTTCATACCCTTAAGTTATAAGGGGAAGAGGGATTAAGAGGGTTAATAAAATATATGGCAAACAACGTTTGCGAGGTCAGCTAGTAAGTATATAGTTACTGCTCCCATGATACGTACTACGTTTCAGCATACACCGATTTGATTTCAAACAAATTAAAAATGTTAGCTTAATTTTTAAAATTTTTAATGAAGTGTAAAACGTGTTATTTCACGTTGATTATCATTCGGCTTAATAAATTCAAAAAGACTCATATAGCTGTCATGACGAAAGAGCAAGTAAAACAAAACAATTGTGTTATGTGTACTCAGCCGATGTTCACTATTGTGACGCTGATGCGGATCCAATCGAAATTGTTACAGAATCCTCTTCGCTGATCACAACACGTTCCATCATTGTGCTAGATCACGTGATTTTGATTGGAAAAAAACACACATCCTCTTGATGATTGTTTTTTTCCTCCACGTCTACAAAAACATTGACATAGGCCTTACGTCGTGATCCTATTGTTATTGTTCAATAGAACCTTTACCATTCAATGATAGTATAATAGATATCAAATACTAGTTAAGGCGTTTTAATAAAGGATTACTTGTATGTTATCGTTATCTAAAACATATTTTGTTTACAGAGCAAAAGGAGAACACGGTATGACTGCGACGCACGGTGGCGGCTGTGAAGACCACCGGCCGGACAAAGATTCTGTGTATACCATCAAAA
The DNA here is from genome assembly GCF_905220565.1 of Melitaea cinxia. Lineage (NCBI taxonomy): Eukaryota > Metazoa > Arthropoda > Insecta > Lepidoptera > Nymphalidae > Melitaea > Melitaea cinxia. Next base: position 19,435,925 of record NC_059424.1, on the reverse strand, counting down.
CTGGATTCAAGAACGATGGCTACCAGCACGATAGAGATTCTAACGACGATATCGTCAAACCTCCACCCCTGCCCACCGAGGACGATTCCTACGCCTCTGGTAAGGTCAAACTGTCGAGGAATGAGAAGTGGAGGATATTGAAGAATGTAGCCGCTGTGAGCGCGGCATTTATGGTACAGTTCACAGCTTTTCAAGGGACTGCGAATCTCCAGTCATCGATCAACGCTGCTGACGGCCTTGGAACAGTCTCGTTAAGTTCCATTTACGCGGCACTAGTTGTTTCCTGTATATTTGTGCCCACGTTCCTAATTAAGAGGCTAACCGTAAAATGGACCTTGTGTCTTTCAATGCTTTGCTATGCGCCGTACATTGGGGCTCAATTTTTCCCAGCGTTTTATACGCTCGTGCCGGCTGGAGTGATCGTAGGCCTGGGAGCAGCCCCTATGTGGACTTCGAAGGCCACATATTTGACTCAAGCTGGAAGTGTTTACGCCAAGCTAACAGATCAAGCCGTTGATGGCATTATTGTAAGATTCTTTGGATTCTTCTTCTTGGCGTGGCAGACCGCTGAACTATGGGGAAATCTCATTTCAAGTTTAGGTAAGTTTACTGGTACTCAATTTAAACCACATACCGTGATTTCGTTAAAGGCTTTTAATATATAAATGAAACTCGTTTCTATGGATTTTAACAAGCGTCCGGGTTCGATACCCTGACGTTACAAATCATTTTTTTTTTGCCACACTTAAACTTAATAGTTACGACATGCATATTCCACATAAACATATACAACTTTTTAAAGCTATCAACACCAAAAATTCCTACTCTGGCTTTATCACAAAATTTTCTGAAACAATTCCTTTATAAATAGTCATAACTTTTTTCAATTCAGCGTTTATAAGTACATATATACAAGGACTATTTAATAAAATTAACTCGTTATTAAAACATTTTATTATATACAATTGTAATAATAAAATATTACACAATATAATTCTGATAACTGTTTCGTGATTCAGCGTAACTGAAAAAATAACAATATTGAAAAACTAAACATTGATAGAATGACTCATGTAGCTTAATTATGTGTTTTTATTTTGGTAGTATTCTCATCTGGAGTGCATAGTGGATCATCATCAAAAGAGAACTCCAGTCGTGCTCTTCTAACGTGCGGTGCTAACTTCTGCATGATTGGCGGCGGACACCATGACAATCAGAACCTACACCGGCCGCCAGACAGCGAGATATATGAGATCAGTGCCATATACCTTGCGTGTGTTGCAGTGGCTGTTTTGATGGTTGCATTTCTCGTCGATCCTCTGTCTAGGTATGTTTGAAACTAATTTAAGAAAAATGTCTTACCATCAATAGTTGGTTCAACTTTGTCATCTGTATTTGTCCTGAGTTAGGTTTGCCAGTTTTGCATAAGTTTCTAAGTCTAAACAAAGAAATTTCGTCTAAGAAAAATGCTAAGAGCTCAATACAGAACCTTCTTTCAATGAAAATACTGATTAAGCTTCAAGCTAACGCATTAAGTAATGTCCGTAAAATAATCTTGCTCGCGATTTCTTGTATTCAATATTGCAATATATCATATAACATCTACAGAATATTTACTTACATGTACTTGCCAATTAAAAGTAATGATCTTTTTATTTTGATATTCGACTGCACTTATGATTCATATCTCACTTAATTATGTGCATCAAACATCATCCACTTTTAAATAAAAATATGTATAAAAATGGTTTTTCATTAGTAGTCATTGAATAAGATTAGTATATCCTGTAATGGATCAAAGAGCTAAAGTAACACGAACGATAATTATCTTCTTAAAATTCATTTAACGCCTGTTACAATGGCTCGTTGAAGTCATTGTTCTTTTTTTGCATAATTTAATTGAGCTTCCTTCACAAAACAGAGTCTTATTGTACGAATTCTGAGAAATCTAGAATGTTTAAAGAAGATCGGCTATTTTTGACATCGAAAAGGTTATTCATCGAACACGTACCGTACAATTTAAGGTTACATGAAGCGTTGACTGCATTAAGTGCTTGAGACTAAAATTCATTAAATATTAACATTACAGTTTTTTTTGTTAAGGTACGGAGAGAAACAGAGGACTTCAGATGCAGCAAAGTTATCTGGAATCCAGCTTCTGTCAGCAACAGCGTACCAGCTCAAGAAACCTAACCAGCAATTGCTCATCCCCATCACACTGTGGATCGGGATGGAGCAGGCGTTCATTGGCGCTGATTATACACAAGTAAGTTTTTACAAAATATTTTAAGTTACTATTATTATAGTATAGTATAATATTATATATTAATATTATATTATATTTAGTATTAATTTATCTCGAAATTACTAAATCGAAATTAAAATTTCGAATTATTAAATTACTTAAAAGTTTTTTACCATGTATTTTGTTTATATTTTTAAAAACAGTTTTAACGATTACAATGAAACTTATTGTGTGGCACATTGTCTGAATCTTTCTCATCTCGGCAAATTTTTGTCAGCTAGCAAAAAAAGACCAGATATGACAAGTAAAGTTCAACACCTATTTTTTTATTGCTACGCATTAACAATTTGCCGGCAAGAAAAAGAACATTACAAAAACTATAAAGCTTTGTCCGTAATTCAAATAAATAAAAATTCAGCGTTACACAGCATCAATACAAATAATAGTAAACAATAAAAGACAAATGTACCTATTTTGAGTATCTTTCGCTTCAGCCTGTAATATCCCACTACTGGGCATAGGCCTCTTTTCCCATGTAGGAGAAGGATCGGAGCATAATCCACCACGCTGCTCCAATTTGGTTGGCGGATATATTCCCTACTATGAGTAACGATCGCTATCAGGTTTACATGATAATCACTGAAACCGACGGCTTAACGTGCTCTCCGAGGCACGGTGGGGAGACCCTCTAGGACTGCACAAACACCCAGACCACGGCAAACACCTGTATGGCCAATACAAATGTTTGTCATGTGCGGGGATTGAACCCGCAACCGCCAGCGCAACCGGTAAAATCCATGGCTGTAACCGTTGCGCCAACGGGGCGTCAATGATATATGAATGTTATATAAACATTTATATAACATTCAAATATTTATATAACATTCAAATAACATTGTATATAAATAAAAATAAAACCCAGACCACGGCAAACACCTGTATGGCCAATACGTTTTGAGTATCGTTAAATCAACCTAATACTTTGTTCCAGGCTTACGTCTCATGCGCTCTCGGTATCCGATCAATTGGGTACGTGATGATATGCTTTGGAGTTGTGAACGCTCTCTGTTCCTTACTCTTCGGCTCGGCTATGAAGTATATCGGACGATTTCCGATATTAGTGATGGGAGCAGCGCTTCATTTGGGACTTATTGTATGGCTACTTATCTGGAGACCGAATCCCGATTCGCCAACAACATTCTTCGTTATATCCGGCTTGTGGGGAGTTGGAGATGCTGTCTGGCAAACGCAAGTTAACGGTGAGTGTTTATTTCTCAATAATTTATAATTTATTTTTTTCTTAACTATAAATAAAAAATGAAACTGGCTATCGAATGCATTACTTACTGTTTATTTTCAAAATAGTACTTAAAAAGTACTAAACATATTATTTAAATTCCTTTTTTGCAAATTTCGCAGTCAGCGGCTGAAGTATAAATAAATTCATCATGAACTCATAATTACATATGGTATTTTTGGGCTAACACATCTCTTGAAATTGTAGAAAAATATAATTTGCATTTTAATATTAAGCGCTATCTACAACTTGCAGCGTACTTACATGACACTAGTATTCAATATATTTTGTTTATACTTCGCGAAAATAAGTTGCATTCATTTTTTGCTGTTAATATTCATTGATTATATTTTCATTTTAATATTGTATGATCTTTGTAATTGAAGATAACAGGAAGTGTGAAGAAGGTCAATGCGTATAATTCTAATGCGATACTTATATCTGTAATGTATGCATATAGCGTATTATATGTTAATGATTGAGGGATTAATTGTGTGAATAAAATATAAGATTTTCTTGATTATCATAAAGTACACGATTTTTACCTAAACCGGTTTTAGTGACATCTATTAATATAATCGGAAGTGAGGTCAAAAATCTCAATTTTTATGGTTAAAATAAGATAAGATAAATTGGTTCTTTACGTTTTTTGAAGTCATCTGAGTCAAAATTTAAATCTACTGTTCCATTATTTTGAATCACTCTAGAAAATGTAACTTCCTAATTCAATCAGTCAGAAGGTTCATCCTATCACAGTTCACTGCTGGCCTGGACATAGGCCTCCTCAAGTTCGCGCCAGGGATGTCTGGCTTTTCCTCAATCCTCATCCAGCCTACACCGGCAATCTTACGTAGATCGTCAGTTCAGCGGTCTGGAGATTAACTTTATTAGAATCATCTCCGCTCTTTATTATTTTAGATTAAATTGCTAATTACGGAAGTATTGATTAGAGTTTTTCATTAATTTCTTCATTTTTTGGAGATAAAAAAAATCATCTAAGTCTTGCTCATAATATTAATAAAAGGTATGGATTTTTAATTCTACTGAATGATTTGTGTAGTATATAAAAGTATTACTAATAAAGAAATTACAGTAAATGTTACGGATAACCGCTTCGAACCTGTAATAATCTTATACTATATAAAAATTTCGAGTTTTAAATATTTCATTTTTCATTTCTAAAACAAGCATATATTTTAATACAAATAACAAATTATTACTTATATCTTATACTATTAACGAGCAATTCTTCTATATATATATAGTAGAATTGCTCGGAACCGGCTCCAACGATTTTCATGAAATTTAGTATGCAGGGAATTTCGGGGGAGATAAATTAATCTAGCTAGGATTTATTTTTAGGAAATGTCGTTTTATCCCAGTTTTCAGACAATGAAAAATATATCGTTAGAATACGAAGGTAAACTTCGTAATTTCAGTAAATTTGTAATACTCGTAGTTCGGGTGGGAAATCGACCGGTCGCGATCGAAAAGACCATGGTTCAAATCCTCAGTCGATTATTATTTTTTTCTTTTTTTTTTCTAATTGCACTCGTTATTTTTTATTTAATAATGTATGTAAAATTGAAAAATATTATTCATATCTTATCATTATTATTTTTTATTTATTATTTTTTTTTTATTTTTGATTTGTCATATTTATTAACATTTTTTATCATTGTCGGTAAAAAAAATGTTATTCATATTTTATAAATAATGATTTCCAAGAAACACAATTTACTAAAAATACCGAGCTAAGCTCGGTCACCCAGGTATTGCTATTTAAAATGAGAACAACAATGAGACATTTATTTATTACGACACATAACGGAGTACAGTTATGAGCGCACATAATAGAAATATATTCCAATTGGTAATTTGAGTTCGAAACTATTATTTATTTATTAAATACAATACAGTAATGCAATATTTTACTTATCAGATGTACATATCAGATGTACGCAGTGGCGTGCATAAAGTTTTTAGACAGCAATTTTTTCCTAGTTTATTCCAATTTTGTTGGGAACAGAAGCTTTTAGATAATTTAAAGAACAGACAAGTAAATTATTGGACACGTAAAGTGCATTTATACTTATAATAATGCAGTCATACAAATACACGTACAGCACCCAACTGATACTTATCAAACAAATCAGTTACTAGATAGACTGTGACCTCATAAGGCCGGCACTCTGATAATTTCGTTTGTGTCAAACATAGGAAATCATTGATAACACTATTAATTAGTTACGAAATTGTATGCTTAATGAAAGTACTTGTATATTTATTAATAAATGAAAAATTATAACGTCATTGTTATTTATATGTTAAAAGGATACGCCTGAATATTTTTAATTTATCTGTAAAATCGAACGTGTTGAATTTGGATGAACTATTTACTTTCATCAAACATACATCTCCGTTACATATTTCACAAGTAAACTTACTCATTACTAACATATTAATATTTTCACTAATAACAAGAACGCACAAATGAAAAATTCAAAGCGAATTATTACGAAATTACTGTGTGGAATGTTGTGATTATGCGACCGTGTAAAAAATCATAATTATTGGTAAAAACGGTATCGAATTCAAGACAATTTGATTTGACAGGTTATTCTTAGGCTGTGCCTACTCTCATTGGTAAACCGACCAATGTTAAAAACACAATACTTTGTTCGTATTCCATATGACGCGACATTATAAAATTGTAGGATTATATAATGTCCTACTGTCATTGCTAACATTTTGTTAGCGATTGTAGGCAGAAGTTTCATAAAATGCCCGTCGTCGATTCGCGCGAAGCGCTGATATCGCATATATGACGGCGGGTTTTTCAATTGAAGCGGATTTAAAATGAATTATGGTTTATGTCTTTTTCAAAAATATGTAATGTTCATGTTTTTTTATCATTTTTAGGAATATGACAAGGTAGGCAGTGCCTTTCTGCCTATATGGAATGCACGCTACGGGATATACGTAATACATATTTGAGTAGGTTCTTAAAAATTCCCAATTGTAACCTATAGATGACTCTGATTAACTTAGATTCTAGGATATTTTAAAATGAGAACGTTTACTAAGACTCCTAGTTCTTTATATCATACTTTAAATGATGAAGCACAGACATGAAACCATCCTGTAATGCAAATCGTGCAAAGTCAGGAAAAAGGCCCTGGAAATAAAAGAGTTGTAGCGTTCGAGTGTCATAAAATGCTGAAAATGTATATTCTTGTTAGGGTTGTCGGTTGTAGGATTTTCGATAATCTGTCACGCTTCGGTAAGCGCATGTACGAACGCACACAGCGATCTCGCGAACCGGTACCGACTACTTGTACTGTTCTGTTGATAAATGCTTGAATATCGTGCGGAGTATAAAATACTTATGTTTTGTACAGGTATCTTAAATCTCTGTCTATACTTAAGAACTATCAGACTCTGTCTGTTTATAAAATAATAACTATGCCTATATTAATATTAAGAAACATTTTTAATTACGAAATTTCAAAAAAATTTGCTATACTGTTCGTGTAAATTCTGTATACTACTTTTCAAGAGCTCTTTATTCTTATTACGTTAAGATTACGAATAATTGTTAAAAAAAATTATTACTTTATCGCATATAGCAATACTTTATATTTTCAATATACGTTGGATAATACTTGTATCATTATTTAAATTTTTACTACTCCAATAATTAATTAAATTTATTTAGTAATTATTCATAAAAGTATCTCTCTGAACCACTTACGAAATATAGCCCTTAGAGCCTGCGAATATTCTGGTCTCGAAGGTTGCAATTGCAGCATAACTCGATTCCAGGAAGAGCTACTATTAGTTGCCTCGTAGCATGGCGGCGATATTTTTAGCTCAGTCGTGGTATTTTCATATAAATAGAACTCTCTACCTTAGTGTTATTTCTATCTACGACATTCTCACGTTCAAGTTTTAGTTAAGATTTTCCTTAACTGATAAACTATACATTTTAAGCCTATTTGCATTTATCTGATATTGTTTGAAATTCATTTCTATAAGGAGAGATTACTATTAAAAAGGTACATGTAAAAATGAATTAATCATATCCTAATATCTATCTATATCCAGTCTAACATTGTAAAAAAAGAGGTTTTATAGTCATCTAAAATCATTAAGGGGGTGAGAGACGTGCGAGTAAGTTCGCGAACTAGTGGCTCGACGACCTTTTTCACTCGTGTGTCACCATAAGTACGCGTACTTTAAAACTGCCGAGTAAGTTCGTTGGCGATCCAACAAGTTTGAAATTTTGCTCGTAACCCACCTCCGCTCGTGCGTGTGGCAGCACTGTGAGCCACGAGCTTAACTGACTTCCAAAAAAGGAGTAGGTTCTCAATTCCATTAAGAAAATTAGAAATTTTGACTGGGTGGACCGATTTCCATGATTTTTGTTTTAATCAAAAGGTTTTGTATGTCGTGTGTTCCCATTTAAATTTGATTGCGATCTAATAAGTAGTTTCTGGCTTATATCTAATAATACGTATTTACGTGACTGTTTTTTCGTATACCTACGATGTGTTATTTGTCGATGTAATTGAAGTTGTTTTTTTAAAACACAATTATGTTTCGCTAGTCCATGGATGCGGAACGCTTGTAGTGTAGGTATTTGTTATTTTTATTACTTTTGATTAAGAAATTACTCATAATGAATTATTTCAGAACTTCGCCTTTTTTTGGTTTTTAAAATGTAATAATATAATAGTAATAATAATAATAATAATAATTGTTTATTTGCAAGAACATGGTGTTGAAGTTGTACAAGATTAATATTAGTATAGTCCAAAGATGTTCTACCTTACGGTGTGCAAATATTAAATATTAATGTGGTTCGATACAATATTTTTAACATTAACTGTAGATTATTTATCATTAAATTATTTATAATTATTAAATTATTTATAGATTATTAATATATGATATAATTTCTACCTAAAACTTTGCAACCAATATTATTATAATTGAGAAAGAAAAAATTATTAAATTATTTATACATTATTATTAATATATGTTATAATTTCTTACTAAATATTTATACATTATTAATATGTGATATAATTTCTTCTTAAAACTAATTAATATTACCATAATTGAAATGTTTCTTAGATGTCACGTTCAATTAACTATCTCTAAGGTCATTAAATAAATAAACAATACCATATAAAATTACAATAAGAAGGGGAAAGGTGTGGCAAGTTTAGTTTATATATTGAAACGGTACACGGTATTTCTCAAAACTAAACTACAGATTGTCGTAGATTTTGGACAAATGTTAAGTCGTTGGATATGCATAAGATTGATATTTTTATATTGTGATGATTGTCGTTATAAATCGTTTGTCGATCCTATATTAAAACAACCTACGGATGGAAGTTATTATAAAACATTTTGACTAGCCCGTTAGCGCAGTTTGTTGTGGCCCTGCTTTCTGTGCCGCGGGTTGCGGCTTCGATTCCCGCTTGAGTGTTGGTGTAATATAATATTTGTATTTATATATGCATTATTTCTATGTATATTTATCAAAAATAAATATATAGTTGAAACAGTCGACTGTTACCCGTAACACAAGCATTAAGTTGCTAACCATAGGAACAGACGATCGTGTGTGTATGTTATATGATATTTATATTTATATTCATCATTACAGCCTATACAGTCCACTGCTGGACATAGGCCTCCACAAGTTTACGCCAAAAATAACGTGAACTCATGTGTTTTGCCCATAGTCACCACGCTGGGCAGGCGGGTTGGTGACCGCAGTACTGGCTTTGTCGCACCGAAGACGCTGCTGCCCGTCTTCGGCCTGTGTATTTCAAAGCCAGCAGTTGGATGGTTATCCCGCCATCGGTCGGCTTCTTAAGTTCCAAGGTGGTTGTGGAACCTTGTTATCCCTTAGTCGCCTCTTACGACACCCACGGGAAGAGAGGGGGTGGCTAAATTCTTTAGTGCCGTAGCCACACAGCACGTATTTATATTATATTAAAACATTAAAATTAGCACATATAGTATTTTAATTAGTTGTATCATAAAGATGAATCAATTCTAAGAAAACAACTTTTGCAATCTGGAAGATTCCATAATTTTCGCCGTGGAAATCTCAAAACAAGCAAGAAAATCAATTACGGCACCGGTAATAATTGGCTTGTTAGGCTGACGTCATTGTGAAGGAAATATCATAAAGATAAGAATCGTAACTTTAATTTCCTACACGAGTTTCACTCGATTGTACTTGTGCCGGACTAATACCATACCACATTGATGGTTAATCAACCAATATAAATAACTATAATATAAAGAAATAACTATAATATAAAGAAATAACTTTAAAAATATTAATAACTTTTTAATAATCCACGAGCGTTTTAAATCACAAACTAAACTCATCTCAAATAGGGAGGAAGATTGTTCTCATAGCAGTGTCAATTTATAGTGAAATTTTATTTCAATTTTAGTAAAGCTGCGTAATATGAAATTATATTTTATTGAATGGATACGTGAAATATTAATACATTTGCGTATTGTGCGAGTATCTTCTATATATTAATACGTGAAGCAAAAACTTTGTACCCCTTTTTACGGAAATTGCGCGGTTGGAGGAGTATGAAATTTCGCACACTTATAAATTATATAGAGAAAGAGTGCAGAATGCTAATATTTCTTTTTAATTATACAGGATTACTTATAAAATGTCACGATACGTTTAAGGGGTTGTCAGGAGAGGTATGGACAATCACAGAAAAAGATTTAAAAAAATCCATGTTCACCTATTTTAGATTTTTTTAATTTGATTAATATTGGTAAAAAAAAACCCAAATCTATCACTTTAACGCCAATTTGCACGAAACAAAATTAATTTCAAAATTTCATACAATTCTTGCGATTAAATTAATTTAATCAATACTTAAATTTTAATTTCTTTTTATGCAACTCGGCGTAAGGGGCATTAAAAAGAAATTAACTGACGAATATTCGTAAAATCTTCATAGAATGATAAAAAATATTCTAAATAATAATAAATAATAACAAACATAACGATAACTTATTGTTATTTCAACGCTTGACTCACCAAAGTTAGAAAGAGGAAAATAATTAATGTCTTTGTTTTACAAACTTATGACGTACTGAAAAAAAATCTATGAACGTGTATCTGCGTATTATTTTAAAAATATTTACACTTCCGAAACTATCGAACGAGCTACAATAACCATAATCAAACTCAAAACCAGTCTCAAAATCAAATAAATTGCAAGCAAAGAAGAATAAATAAAAAATCAATATTATAATTTTTTAACTATCTTTATGTACATGACCGTGTTCAGTAGAAGATCATATTTGGTCACGATCCCCAGCACTTAGGAAACGACGAAGAAGAAGATTTACATGATGTTATTTCAATCATTTTTAATATGGGACCTGTCATTACGAATACAAAGGCGCATTCTTTTCCTTAAAGTGCTTTTTACGACACTTTTTCGTAAAGTTTGCCTGATTTGTTCAGCAGCAATAATAATGCGAGTTTTTCAATATTTCAATGTTCGGAACAGGTGACACATCATAGACTACACTCTGCGTGTGACCCCAAACAAACTCATTGCCCAATATTTTCTGCCTAACAATTTGAACGGGAAAAACTATGGAATTTTTTTAAGAGATCATTTATTAGATCTTTTAGAAGATGTTTCGGATTATCGGCCATACCATGTATTTGACACACACACACACACACACACGCGCATATTAGCTCTTTTGTCGATTCAGTCTGTGATCAAATTGAAAAATTTAAAAAAAGGTTCTTTATTTTCATATTTTTTTTAATTAAAAATTTTAATTATGGTCGAATTTCGACAACTAGGCGAACACTAGTATTTAGAAATTTACAATTAAAATTAAATACGCGATGCATGATATTTTTAGTGCAAGATACTCACATTTAGATGAGAAGAATTATTGAAATTAAAAAAATTAATTATTCAGAAACATATTGTACAAAGGAATTGTAACCATAAAGAAAACAGATGGATCCGGGTGACGGGCTTAGTAAACAGGAACTATTAAGACCCCAATCACAATATTAAAAAAGTTGATTAAATCTAAAACTATAACTATAAAAACAAATTTTATCAATTGTGAAAAGTTATTAAAAATGGTTTAACATCGATATTATTTCCTTGAATAATTTAAATAATGTAGGAGAATGTTTTTTGTCGTTATTCGAATTGTTTTTTTTTCTTTCTTACAAAATATAGCTTGTAGGTAATGATTTAAGATAAAACCGTTCAATCCGAAATTACAGGAAAACACAAATAATAAAAACGCTTAGTGGCAAACACAGCAATAATATAAAAATAACCGAACAGCAAAAAAAACGTGATACAACTTTTTACTTAAAAAGTAAGCACACGTTTTTATAAATATTAAATTAAAAATCCTTATTACTATTATTTGCTTCAGCCTGTAATATCCTTCTGCTGGGCATAGGCCTCTTTCCAGATTTAGGAAAAGAGTCAGAGCTTAATCCACCACGCTGCTCCAATACGGGTTGGCGGATATATTCCCTACTATGAGTAATCCGGTAGGTGTATATGATAACAACCGGGACCGACGGCTTAAGGTGCTCTCCGAGACACAGTTGGGAGACCCAACTTGACTGCTCAATAATATAGGTATGCATGAATAAATCATGGCGAAATAGTGAAAGAAAAATGGTCTTTGTCAGTCTTATATAATCAAAAATATTAAATTCCTTCAATTATGAGTGAAAGTTTTTAATAATGTGACTTGTTTCTTTTCGTTGAGTGTTTTATTCTTTCAGGACACGCGTTTTAATTCGTAGCATCTCAGACTTGTTAATTTCTCTTTTTAGATATTGTCGCTGTTTAGATCAAACGTTTGAGGACTCTTATCTCAAAGGGCAATCAAACTTCCGAAAGTTACGCGTTACAGGGGTTTCTTTGACAATTCGAGTCATACAGTTCATGCACGGTGATTTTTATTAATAGAGGAAACCAATTTACTGTCTCATTAACATCTGTCAAGAATATTTTTGTATTATTACGGTTTAGATGCTCAAAATGTCTATGATAGATGGCGTTACATGTACTTTAAATCACGCTATGATTTGGTTCAATGAAAATAATATAAAGCTTAACATTATTAAGTTATCTTCTTGCTATGAAGTGTATCGTGTATCCTGAAACTGTTTTATGTTGTACAATAAACGTAATAGGCATAAATAAGTATTTTGCATAAATTTTCTAGGTTTTTAATGTTACTAGTAATAAATTTGAATATTTTTTGTTTATAACTAAGTAAAAAAACTTTGACATTGTGACTCCTAACATAAAAAAAAATTAAATTAATCGAGTTCAGTAAGCTAGTTAATATTTTTTTGACGATGGACATTTTATTTTTATTTTTTCAAAGATACAAAAAACACATACTTAACATATTCATAAACCTGCCACGAAAACTTACAAGAGTTTATCCGGACAAGCCGCCACGTCACATACCATATTATCATATAACTGAGTTAGGGCACAGCAGGAATTTCTTGCTCAAAATCTGGAGCAGCCCGACTGGGGAAGTACCTCGACCTTACAGAAGATCACAGCTAAATAATACTGCTTTCAAGCAGTATTGTGTTCCTGTTGGCAAGTAAGATAACCAGAGCTCCTGGGGGGGATTGGGGATTGGGTCGGCATCGCGCTTGCGATGCTTCTGGTGTTGCAGGCGTCTATAAGGTACGGTAATCTCTTACCATCAAGTGAGCCGTACGCTTGTTTGCCGAACTAGTGATATAAAATAATAATAATAATAATAATATTTATACCGTACCGTACCATATTATAGCAATTAAATCTAAACTAAGGTAATAACCAAAATTTTGTGACTGTTAAACGCTTAAAGATTTCAATAAGTGTTCTTTTAATGATCTTCTATATTTGCGTTTGTCCAGGAATACTTACTATACTATATAATATACTACTACACTATATAATATACATAATATACTATATAATATTATACTATATAACTTTTGTAGGCCTTCGGGAAGTTCATTGACAAATGCGGGTATAATGGTGTTTAACATTCTAGCTCCGTAAAATTTCTAGCATTCGGTATAACAATTTTCTTTGAGCTTTGAATATTTCTTAGGGTATTGGGTCTACATTTTTCGATTAATAAAGAAGGATCATTAAATTCATTTAGGACATTGAATTTCACCAACGTAAATACATCCATGACATTACAATAATTTAAAATGAAGAATATAGCTACCCTTTCTCTTCCCGTGGATGTCGTAAGAGGCGACTAAGGGATAACACAGTTCCACTACCACCTTGGAACTTAAAAAACCGACATATGGCGGGATAACCTTACAACTGCTGGGTTTTTAAATGCACAGACCGAGGACGCAGCAGCGTCTTCGGTGCGACAAAGTCAGCCCTGCGGTCACCAAACCGCCTGCTCAGCGTGGTGACTATGGGTAACACCCATGAGTTCACACCGTTTGAACTTGTGGAGGCCTATATCCAGCAGTGGACTGTGATAGGTTGAAATGATGATGATGATGATTAAAATAATTTAAAATATCACTTTCATTCAAGGTACTTTTATTATAATATTAAATATTAAAATGTAAATATGAAACATATGTATTTTAAACAGAATTCAAATGCGCTACAAGAGTAAAGGAATATTAAAAATCGATATCACGTGACTATAATTTCAAAAAGTCTGAGCATAAAAACTTTAAGTCTGATAGTGTTGCTATCACACGTTCTCATAACTTTGGCAAAATGTACATTCAATGTTGATGTTTTGATTTATACATGATTATAATATTAAAGTTTAACTAGTGGAAACAAATGTATTTTTTAAAGGAATTTGTATTTATATCTGAATATTATGCTAAAGACTAGACAGGGCTTAAAGTTTTTTACTAGTAGGTATTATTAAAGGTACGACACAAAATAAGCTAAGTTATAACTATTTAGTAATCTGGGGCTAAGTGCTGATGAGATAAAATATATGGGTTCATGGGTCGGTACGTTACAAACAAAGTATCAACTTCAAAAATTATTTTGAAATTATCAGATTATTAAACTAGTACAGGCGTTTATACTAACTTATAAACTAATATGAACGTTTGGGCAGTGATACTTTAATATTGACAATCCGAAATTATTCACGGCTATATATAATTATGTAGCTAATAAGAATCTTTATAGCGCGATTTAATTTCGTACAGTGCCATCTAGTGGGTGGATTGTTGATGTTAAACGTAGCATCCCCATCCCTCTCATCCTCGATTCTTTTCACCCTCACCCATAAAAGATACGCTTTGTATAAGCTTATATAAACCTTATTTCATATACAATACGGCTCTAAATAACAATTATCCATAATTTATTGACAAAATTCCTTTCAAAGCTCATTGAAAAAAAATTTTTTTAATCAATTTCAATATTTTTAGTTTTGAAGTTATATTTAAATATATATATACACTATATAATTACACATACACATCCATACATTATTGACCATGGATATTTTACATTTTATGTATTTCTCATTTTTATTATAACTGTGTTTTACTACCTCAACTCAACTTTGTCTACCTTAGCAGTGTAATTCAAATAATGTAAAATCCGAAATTGGCTTTTGTTTGGATGTTCTGTATTGGTTTAAGAAACATAAAATGTAGCTGTGGATTTTTGTACAAATAAATAAATAAATAAAAAATGTAAGGAGCTTATTTAAAATTTTATTAATTAGACGTAAATATATATATATATTTCAATGCGATTGAATAATATTTTAACCGATTTAAAAAAGGAGAATGTTATCAATTCGAATGTATTTTTTAATATGTGTTTCTTACTGGGTAGACCGATTTCCATTATTCGTTTTTTAATCGAAAGCTGGTGCTTGGAATGTGGTTACATTTCAATTTAATTTAAATCTGACGAATACTTTTGAGTCTCTCAATAATGCATGTTTACTTGACTATTTTTTCACCTGACAATATCACAATTATAAACATAATCAATATTTATATTATAGAACTAAAAAATTTCTTTAGAAAACCTTTAACTAAACCTATAATAAGTAGTGTTTCAAATTAAAAATCCTTTTAGTGTTGGATAACTCATGTATCGAGGAAGGCTATGACCATGGACATACCCACAGTGGGGTAATGTGGTTTTTATGTGTCCCACTTTGACTGGACGCTTATAACAGAATTTGTAATTTATGATTTTAATTTTAGATTAGTCATAATATCCGATATCCGAAAGCTATTATTGAAATAGCGTAGGCAGAATACTTATTGAATTTTTACATTTATTTTCTACGGCCTGGCCCTTCACAAATATTCTAGATATGTCTATAGCCCTGGCTATAAATATCATTAAGATACAACTTAGAAGCATCAATCTAAGAAAACGGTTAATTTTACTACATTTGATAGTATAACTTATACGGTAACGATATGAAACGATACATTTAAGCCACGAGTACATCAGTAGCTAGTACATATATGTTTGAAGGTTAAACATTACCGCTACCTACCTAATTAATTTTTGTCTGGGTGTAACGAAATTCAACGAAACAATTAATATCAAGATACTTACCGCACATTACTTTTTGTTACGTTCACGTTAGTTTTACCATTACTAGACTGTCAAATATCAAATACTTCTATTCTAAAGTCTTTATCTTATTTCCTATTCATTTGATTAAAAAAGGAGTCTCAAGTACATATGAAAACTTTTTTAATATTTGACATTATACATCAGATAATATACAAGAAAAAAAGTGTAATTTATATACTATTCTGTGTCTAAAACATCCAGTTCTCTCACGGCTCATTTAATATGGACCGGCTTTCCGGGTCCACTCACTTTTGCTGCAAAACGTCTTTCAACATAAATTATCTTGTTACAACAGATTTTGATGTTTAAGATAAAAGATATACTTATAATGAAATGTGTTATTTAAATTATATTTATTTCTATTTATAGATAAAACGTGGGTTTTAAAATATAAACTTAACTTAAAGTAGTAATTAAATTTATGCTTTTTAACTAATAAGTAACAGCTAGTTAATTAAAAACTCAATACATCGAATATTCGGTCTCACAAAGTTAAGGGTAACAAATAAATAAATAGCTTTAACATATACACGGTCATCTGTTCCTATGATAAGCAACTTAAGGCTTGCGTTATATATAGGTAACTGATACTATACTTGTGTTATATATAGGAACTGATTTTATAAATACATACAAATAATACATATTTTATTATTATATTATATATGTAAATAAATCCAAATATTACACCCAGACTCAAGGTGGAAATTAAACCCACAAACCCTGGATCAGAAAGCTCACAATCTGTACCAACGGGCTAGTCTATATTCCACACGAGAGTGGTTTACAATAATAATAATTTGTAACATCAAATATCTCCTACATTTTGCGTATTCTTAACGATTTTTTTTTTTTTCATTTAATTGACAACATTTAGAACTTAAATATTCACGTAAGTTTATTAAGAAAAAAATCTAAATATTACATTTGGAGGATGAAAAAAGAATGGTGCAATACTTCTTTCTTGTTTGTCTTTTTTTTTTAATAGTAACTGCGGAGTTCGTTACTGATACTTCTCTATTTTAAAAATGCTTCTCGATTTAAAAATGCGTATTTGAAACCTACTCGAATAAATTGATTTTATTTTTTTGCTTTACAATAAATATTTCTTAACGTTACAGGCCTGTACGGTGTGCTCTTCCGACGGAACAAGGAGGCTGCCTTCTCCAATTACAGGCTGTGGGAAAGCGCAGGATTCGTCGTCGCCTACGCCTACTCAACTCATCTTTGCGCCAGGATGAAGCTATACGTCATGATGGTGGCACTTCTTATCGGTGTTGCTGGATATATAGTTGTCGAAATACTTCACATGAGAAAGGTGAGTTTATATTATTTATAATGGTTTGACTATTTGATTAAACTTGCATCGTTACATCGCAGTTGAGTAAATAATCTCTTAAATTTAAAAACGTTCGCAATATATTCCACCACGCTTTAACAGTGTAACAGTATTATTTTAGTGTCAGTATTGTACTCCTTTAGTTTTACGTGAAATGGTGTCTAAAGAGTAAAGTCCTCGATAGTAAAACTTTATATTGGACTGGAAGTCGTTATTTCAATTTCAAGTCAACGAAATGTAATTTTCTTCTACTTATATTTAAAATAAATTTGTATGAATAATGCTTTTTTAATTGTAGATACGATAGCTAAAAAACCTTTTAAATAAATTACTTTAACCGTAAAATTTATAAATTTGCGTAACAATATTAAATAATGTCGAATTTCGTTCCAGGCTCGTCGTCTGAAGGCCATCGCCGAGAACCCGGCCGCCGCCGCCGAAGCAGCCAAACAACCGCCAGAAGAGGATGACGAAAAGGACGAAATCGATGACGACATCATCATAACACATCTGTAAACGCGGTGACGCCGCGACCGAGCGCCTAGCGCTTATGCCATACACACATGTTAGGTACAATCCACGAGCTAATGTAATCTCGAATTTATTTTATTTATATGTATCCAGTAGTTAGGTATTAAATCGAAAACTTATCGATGTACAAAGTTTTCGCATGGAACGTGGCCTTCTTGCGTCGGATACTATCTGCGAAACGCAGAACGAATTACAAAATGTTCCGACTTGTACACTTCGGCCCGATATGTCGCCACGGACGTCCTACTTCGTGGCGGTTAATTAAGAAACTGATATCTATGTTGACGACATAATTATTTGTAACTGAAGAAATATTTTTGTTCTGTTTGCGTTACTATTTTCATAATCATAGTATGAGATTTTCAAAGAGATATGTGTCGTAATTGTTTTGTAAAAACTGAAACATGTGAAATCGGAATGGAATAAATTGGTTCAGTTTAAAATTATTCGATATTGTTTTTTTTTGTTTTTTTTTTTCAACATTCATTTAGATTTAGGTAACAGAAATCTGTGTTGACAATTGTGAAATGTAAAGCGCAAACGCGTTAATTTATTATTGTCTTAATGAATGAGTAAAACAACTGTGTTTATTTTTCTCTTTCATCGTAATCATTCGCTTTGTCTTTAAACGTGTTTAATTATTGTACTTTATTTATTCAACTAAATAATCCACACTGGAAACATTTTTCCTTTTTATTTTGCGATAAAACTACTATGCGAATCATGTTAAGACTTGATTTTTTTTTTTACAAAAGCGTTGATTATAAAAATTAATGGTGTGATTCCAATTAAAAGTAATTTAAGAGATAAAAGATATATTATTAGTTTAAATATGAAATTTTATTATTTATTTTTTAATTTATGCAAAAAAGACATTCCAATTGAATGGTATACCGCAGCTACATTTTCTTGTTGACATTTCGTTGTTTATATCTATAATCTGTTTGATGTTTGTTTTATCTGTGACTGTAATACATTTAATAATGCTCTAGTTTTCTTTCCCTATTGGGGATAAATTTTAAAACAACATAATGCTCTAGTTATTATTATTGTGATATGATCGAAATTTTGTTACAAAACACATTCATAATTCGATTGATTACAGCAGTAAAAAAAATTAAATAAAAAAACTGACGAAATTCATAGTATCAATAAGTTACCGTCTCGTTTAAATTTTCATTTCACTTTTCTCAATAACTTACAACACTAACATGACTTCAATTATATAAAAAAATCACTTTTATTTATTTAAATGACGCCCAACCACGCATTTGCGAATAATAAAAAAGGCGCGATATTATAGCAGAAAAATACTTTAAATTGTGAATTTGCTACCAAAAACATTTATCATAAGATTTTTAAACGGTAGCAGATTCACATACTGTAGGCACTTAGATCAAACAAATTAATATTATATCAAAAAAAAATTATAAATATTTAGTTTTTAAGGTATTACTTTAAGAACATTGTCGTTATAGTGATTTTATAGAAAATGAACTTAAAATATAAGATAAATGTACCACCATTGTCTCAAACGCAATCATATAAATATTTTTTTTTTCTGCAAAACTCTTTTCACATTTAATTTCAAAAAAAAGGTAAATTTCTAATACTAGTAAATTTTTATAAAATGTATTAATGTATAATTTAATTTTTTTTTTCTGAAACGATAATTAAATGAGAGTATTTAAAAAGCAGACGTATTATAAATAATTTTAAATTTTTTGAAAAACACATTTTTCACTAAAAGAAGTTATCAATTACATTATTATACTTAATTTTTTTTTCCGCTAAATCGATTTATCAAAAATTATACATAATAATACCAAAGGTGTGTTT
The DNA here is from genome assembly GCF_905220565.1 of Melitaea cinxia. Lineage (NCBI taxonomy): Eukaryota > Metazoa > Arthropoda > Insecta > Lepidoptera > Nymphalidae > Melitaea > Melitaea cinxia. The sequence continues at coordinate 19,415,985 of NC_059424.1, read as the reverse complement.
TTCAGATAGATATGTATTTTTTTTTTTTGTTTTGTTTTAGGGTGAAAAACCACGTGATAACACTATAGCTATAGAGATCTTTAAACGTATATTATTATTATTATTTTTTTGTAAATTAATTTTAAATTACAACTTTAGGTTAATTGTTTAAAATAAGGTTATATTATATCAATTAAATACTATTTTTCAGATAACATTTATAAATAAGTGATTATGTTTATAATTATTATATCATTAGAAATTGTGATGAAAATAAACAAAAATTGTTTTGGTCAAATTCTATTATTATTTGATAACCGTTTTATCGTGTAGACGATTTGCAGATAAAAATTACCGAAAAAAAAAAACCGTCAGACAGAAATTTATAGTTGCTATATTATATTGTAAAATTATTTACCGATTACTATTTTTACATTAATTACAAAAAGGAGAATAAAATTTTGCATAGGAAGCACTTCAAGACATTCATTTCGTTATTTTAATTATAATGGAAGTACTGCCCTAGTCAGGTTGCTCCAACAGATTATTTTCTGGTGTGTCCTACTTAATTTTAGTTTCAGTCATAACAAAACCATATTAGGAGGTCAGGTGAGGCCGAGTTCTTTTCGAGCTCAACCGGCATTGTTAGTATCAGTATATTCATATTTTAATTCATTTATTTCAATTTAAAAGCTTATATATTTATTTTACTAACCGACTTCAAAAAAGGAGGAGCTTACTCAATTCGACCGTATATACGAGTATATATATATATATATATTTTATGTATGGTCGGGGATAACTTCGTCGTTTATGAACCGATTTTGATAATTCTTTTTTATTGGAAAGCAGATATTCCTAGTTTGGTACCATGATAAGGAAACCAGGATCTGATGATGGGATCCCAGAAAATTCGAGAGAAACTCTCGAAAAGCTTTTTACTGGGTGTACCGATTTAAATGATTTTTAATTTAATCGAAAGATTACAACTTTAGGAGTAATTTTTGATAATGCGTATTTACTTGACTATTTTTTCGTCAACCTCCGTTGTATTACTTATCGATATAATTGAAGTCGGTTTTTCTTCGTTTGCCTGCAAACACAATTATTATATTTATATACAATGTTATTTGAATGTTATATAAATATTTATATAACATTCATATAACATTGACGCCGCGTTCGCGCAACGGTCACAGCCATGGATTGTACCTGTTGCGCTGGCGGTTGCGGGTTCGATCCCCGCACATGACAAACATTTGTATTGGCCATACAGGTGTTTGCCGTGGTCGTTAAGCCGTCGGTCCCGGTTGTTATCATGTACACCTGATAGCGATCGTTACTCATAGTAGGGAATATATCCGCCAACCCGCATTGGAGCAGCGTGGTGGATTAAGCTAGGATCGTTCTCCTACACGGGGAAAGAGGCCTATGCCCAGTAGTGTGATATTACAGGCTGAAGCGATTTATATAACATTGTATGTTTGTGTATGTGTATATTAATTTGATTGGCGAAATACGTTATCGTGATCGTATGCAATTATAATGATATATATGAAGTTTTGGTGTGTTTTAAATCCTTTTGTTTTTCTGTATCCTTTTGTGTTTCTGTGTTAGTACTATCAGATATGGCGACGATACGATTATAGATGACGTGATAGTAGAATGCATATTTTGAAATTACGGTCAATGAACAGCACCAAGACAATAAAATATTGTTATGCGAATGTTTATTAAGTATTATTAACATGTATTAGTCACTTCTATGATAAAGACTAAAACTTATTAATTTTAATTATTATAGCTTTGTTACGATCTTTTTAACCGATCTTCTGTGTAATATGTACCATTTTATGTTTATAATTTTCAATTATGTTTTCTAGTCTTATACTATTAAACGAGCAATTCTTATATATATATATATACGGCACCAACGAGTTTCATGAAATTTAGTATGAAGGGAATTTCGGGAGAGATAAATAAATCTAGCTAGGATTTATTTTTAGGAAATGTCGTTTTATCCCAGTTTTTAGACAGTAAAAAAATATCGTTAGAATACGAAGGTAAATTTCCCAACTGTCAGTAAAGTTATAATAGCTCGGATGGGAAATCGAGACCATGGTTCAAATCCTCGGTCGATCATTATTTTTTCTTTTTTTTTTTTCTAATTGCACTCGTTATTTTTTATTTAATAATGTACGTAAAATTGATAAATATTATTCATATCTTATCATTATTATTTTTTAATAATTTTATTAATAATTTTTTTCATGTAAAAAAAATATTATTCATATTTTATAAATAATGATTTCCAAGAAACATGATTTACTAAAAATACCGAGCTAAGCTCGGTCACCCAGGTTATTATAAAGTATAAATGAATATACGTATATTAATTATTTTGAATAGGCATTGCGGGTTCATACAGGTATTTTCCGTGGTCTGGGCGTTTAAGCTTGTGTATTGTGTGTGTTTCCGGATACCGACACAGGAGCGAATCCTTGTGGCGGCATCAAGATGGAGTATCAAGAGTAATCGTTTATTATATAAACTATATAGACTAATACGTTGAATAGGCTTTTAATGGGACAGGTTCATAAATCGAACCCATCTTCAAAAATTCATAAAATATAAATAATCGACTGATGGAAGGAGAAACTCGCTTTTTTTTCGAATTGACAGTTGTTGTTGGCCCTACTGGCCTTTACAGCGTCACAGGTGAGAGGGGCCAGGCACTTAGGCAAACCGGCCGCGAAGGAAGATGTGGGCCCTTTTCGGCGGGCACGGGGTTGACGTTCGTCCTAAGGGTGTCTCGTCGTCGGGGGAGCGCTGCGGCGAGTTGTGGACGGTCGATGCGCCTAAGCGTATCCGAGCCGTCCTAACGCGGGGGACCTCGTCTTCGCCGGCGAAGGCGGTGCGTGTGTGGAACTCGCTTGAAAATTTTCAGCTTATATACTGGTACGTGAACAAGTCGTTAGCGCGATTTAAAAGTGCACAGTGACATCTATTGGCGAGGAGGTAGGGGGTGGTGAACGGGTTCACCCTCCTCCTCATTCCAATATCTAATTTCCCCTTAATAAATATGTCTAACAGATAAATCTAAGCCTAATCACTAACACAATAAGGTGAAATTCTAAAAAACTATGAAAATTTAAACATGTGTTTAACGTTAATAGATTAAAAAAAGTTATTTGATTATTAATTTTGAAGGAACAATGATATTTTGAAAATTTGATTATTGTGATTTGACATTTTTATTATTGTCGTATTGACGATTTTACGAAATTTAGAATAATTGTGCTACTCCATTGAAATATAGAAGGGTTTTCTTTATATGTAGTTCATCATTACATATATGTAGTTGCTTCTGATATTTTAAATATTTATTCTTGTTGTTTACTGTTTTTTATTAGATACATGAGTGAAGCCGCAGAAAACCGCTTGTAACCTATAAACACCTGAGCATAGGCCTTCCTATAGAAGCAAAAGCAAATCAAAAACATAACTTCATTTAAGTTGGCTTTAGAATCGCATTCGAATTGTCGCTATAGAAATTAAAACTTACATTGGTTATTAATAAATTATTTATATTAAATGTACAACTACCGCCAATTCGATAAGCGGATTATGCAGAGACGAATTGGCAAAACATTTTGTGTTCCTATTTTAACGAAAAACTTACTAGTTTGGATACATACTCGTAACATAGGTATGTCTTGCTGCTTACCCACCTGCAATGTACGTGGATACACCCGGCTATGCGCTTATTAGAAATAGTTAATTATTACATCATACCCCGTGAGAGAGACCCATTTTTGTCTTCTTTTCTATGTCAGTGCTTCAAAGTGTTATGCTTTGATACATAAAGGTTAATAGGTGTTACAAAAATGTTATATAATGTAACTAGCTGTGCCCGCGACGTCGTCCGCGTGGAATTTTTCCAAAAAAATATTTTTCAGTTCGCATAGTTACAAAATAAATAAATTTCTAAAATAAAAGTAGCCTAAGTTATTCTTTAAGCTGTCAGTGAAAGTGGCGTCAAATCGGTCCAGCCGTTTCAGAGATTAGCCGGAACAAACAGACAGATAGACAGACAGACAAACAGAAAAAAATTGTAAAAATGTTATTTTGGTATATGTACCGTGTATACATCCACATGCATTTAGTAAAAAGCGGTTATGTTAATAGTACACACAGATACTTAAATTTATTTATTTCTATAAATAATGGAGTGACAATTTCTAACACCTCCTCCATACAAATTGGATTGGATTGGATGCTTCTGGGGGAACTGGGGGTAGTTAAGGCATCGCGCTTGCGACGCTTCTGCCAAAAAATTTATAATAAGCCAAAAGTTTTCTATTTAGATTTATATTCTGTTGATTCTTTGTTGCTTGATACAAATGTCTGTGATTGTTATGTAGCTTATAATGTTGAATAAACGCGTTTAAACTTTTTTAGTTTTTTTTTAAATATATCTTTAGCTTAGGTGTTTAGCACTGTGGGACTTCCCTTACCAACAAATATACCTATCTATATACTATATACCTATCGATTTGTATATATGTGTTATATTAATTCTCCGATAAAATATTTCTTTGCGCCATATTTTTATCTGATAAAGATTAATTTTATGAAAAAGGTATTAAGAAAGTATATCGTACCGTTTTCTTTTAAGTTGATAGGTATATTTAACATCTATTCATGTATGAATGTATTTCAATCGTCAAGTATCAGTTTTGTGTGATTCCCGTTTAGTTTTATCAAAACCAAAAAGACATATTATAATAAAATATAAATACTTCTTTGTATTTTCAATGCATAAGGCTTTAATTGTTATCATTTTTTATAGGCACTGGCTCATCCCAATCGAATAATAATAAGAGTACCTAAAACATTTAATATTTAGATGTAGTAAACTTTTCTCTAATGAAAATTTAGAATTGAAAGAAGTTTGGAATGCCCTTCCGACTTTCGTTTTTCCAAATAATTACAACTTGGGTATCTTCAAATCAAGAGTGAATACGCATCGCAACCATCAGGCGAGATCGCGGTCAAGCGCTAGTCTATATATTTAAAAAAAATCTTTTAAGTGTCGAAATAACTGAAGATGACTATAAAATCTATGGAATCGATTTGTCATCATCAAATCAGTGACACGATTTAGCCTGTAATACCCCACTGCTGGGCATAAGCCTCTTTCTCCATGTATGAGTAAGATCAGTGACAGTCATTTCAAAGTTAATAATTTTTCAGCACCTTTCTATAAAATCTAAGGCATTAGGCATTTTACAATATTCTAAAGAACACATGTGTGCTCTCCCAAAAGCCATTCGTTATTATGTATATTAACAAAATATTTAACCTCGTAAGGCCCAACCCAAATTTATGTACCTATGAACAAGTTGAAATTGTCAAAATTAAAAACATGTTTAAGGTTGATAACAGCACGAAATTTTGCATTTTTTGGGGTTTTTAAATTAAGAAAAAAAGTATGTAAGAACCTGCACTATTGATGTCAATATAAGCACTAACTAATCTTCTTACCATTTATATATAGGCTTAATGGACATTTTAAAACAAACACTGCGTATGTCTGCTTGTTGCTGTATGCTTTGTTGTCAATAACTTCTTTAAAGTTTTCAATAAGTACATTTTCATTTAATTGAATATTATATAATTTATAGCAGCTAATGGGTTAACTTTTATGATTGTCAAGATAACGTAACTTCAGTAGGTAATTGAAATTAATTGCAGATTTTAAAGCCACATTAAAGAAAATTACTATATTTAAAGCCGGTATTATAACTGGTTGTGACCTCATACTAAAAATCCGTGTCTAGAAGGCAAATATTGAATACATCACACGACACGAAAGGCACATGGTGCTAAAAAGCTATGAAAATGTAAACATTTTTTAATAATAAGGTCTGAAAAACTAATACGAAATTACGTATACGTGTAGGCTGGATGAGGATTGCGGAAAACCGGAATGTATGGCGCGAACTTGGGGACGCCTATGTCCAGCTGTGGACTGCAAAAGGCTGAACTGACTTCAAATAATGTAATTATTTTTGTTTTGTTATCATTTAACTAACAAACTACTACAAGGATTTTTTTAAACTCCAATGTTATCATTTAATAGAGTGTATTAATTGATTAAATAAACAAAGATTAACCTTAATTTTAAAAGCACGTGGTGCATGTGGTGACATCTTATGTTGTATTGATTTAAGTATTTTTCTTTGAAAACAATCAATTTGTAGAATAAAAAGTAAAATAGATAGAGATTGATAAGAGCAAATGCAATTCAAGGCAATTTTAGCACTTTTTTATAGATATATTGTCACTAGCTATTGGTGAAAATGATATGGCTTGTTTGTTTTCATGATAATCATAAAGAAATAAATACCTATTCAAAAAAAAACTTTATATGTACTAATTAATACGGCGTATTGTAAAGTGGCACGTCAGTATTTTTAATATGAAAGCCTCTATCTATCAATCATTATAAAATAATATTTCTATCTAAAAAAGTAAAGATAATACCTATTTGCTTCAGCGGAACTTTATCAGTCAGATATAAGCGTCCTAATTATAGGTGACATTCGATTTTATATTTCTCTATACACAAATTAGATAACAGTATTAGCATTATTTCGAAATCGCTTGTTTCAGTAACGGAAAACAAGACTAATAAACTCGTACAACCTCTCGACTCAATCGGTCGACCATAACGTACATTGTTTATCGTATTACCAAATAAATAACTAACTGGATATCTTTATAAATATTTCACATGCGAATCTATGTATTAATACATATTATCAGAATTGTCTGATTGGCGAGCCTCGTTGTTCGACTAAGAAGTTAGTAGCGCTACGGATTCTGTCGCGAGTCATCGTCTCCAAGCGTGTTTCTATTACGTCATAAGTTAAGTGTTTGTGATGTTGACAATAAATGATGAGGACCGTATCGAAGTGAGTGATAGAATGAACGGCACCTCGAACGTGGCGATTTTGGACGAGCGGGCCATCGCGGCTGCGATGCCCGCCCCCAACGTCGCGAACCTGAATGTAACCAAGTCATCCAAAGTTCACATCGGGCCAAAGTTCGTCTCTGTCACCCAGAACGTGCAAAATGCAGAAATGATTAAAGGTAAGCAGCGTATGCGCATCATCCATTTGCCTTTGTTCGCCGTCATTTTATTAAGCTCGCGTTAATATGCTCGCGACTTTTTTGTGGACAATTTGTTTTTACTCAATGTTATCTAAGCATGATTCAAGCTAATGCCGACAAAATACACGTATTGCGATGCGAATTACGATTTTTATTATAGATATACTCGTTATAAATAAGTATACGACCGGACTTGTTTACTGGTGATAAGGACGCAGTGCTAACATTAGCAATGTGAATTCAAGACTTAAGTGCGTAAATAATTATATCAACAATTTAAACCGTTATTTAATTGATTTTTCCTGGTAACCACCATAAACGTATCTTCCAAAGTTAACAATTAGATTCAAAAATTCTAAATAAAATATAATGTCAACACTCACTGTTTCTGAAACTAGTTAGTTCCTAAACAGTTTGTACATAAAACTTAGAATGATTAATAATTTTAAAATTGCGAAATCTAATGTTGATGTTAAAAACTTAACACTTATCACAATAACAAGAATAGATTATAAAATCGTTTTACAAAACTAGTCATTACTTTTTTGGAGACAAGACATGCTACGAATCACTGTAATCTAGTCCTTATCAGTTCTTTGTTGCCAGCATCAAAATTTTACGTCCGATATTTTGCAATATTATGCTAATTCTAAAAGATGGCATCGAATGCTAGACAGAGACAAAACATATATACGTCTCACTTTACATCAAGACGTCACTAACAGTAATTTAAAATTACATGTTCATTAAATATATTTGTCTGTTCCACAAAAAGATGAGGAAAAATATTTCTACCACATACAAGCCGTAGCGCGTCATAACAAGCCGTATTATTAATAATGATAATTTATGTACAATCATTCTCAGCACATAATCGATCGTAAAAACTGAAATGAATATAGGTAGTTCTCGGAAATTTCTGACATCATTTTCTCCATTTGAAAAAATCCCGTTTTTTTAAATAAATTATACTACCTGTTTTTATACATCATTTTATATGAAAAATATTAATATATATATATATATATATATATATATATATATTAATATTATTATTATAATATTATATATATATATATATATATAAGCTGACCCCGTAACTGTTGTTTTGCCATACATGTTAAAACCCCGCTTAATACGTTATAACTTAGGGGTATGAAAAATAGATGTTGGCCTATTCTCAAACCTACCCGACACGCACATAAAATTTTATAATAATAATTGTGTTTGCAGACAAACGAAAAAAAAAAATCGACTTCAATTATATCGACAAGTAATACAACGTAGGGAGATGAAAAAATAATCAAGTAAATACGCATTATCAAAGATTACTCCAAAATTTCTAATCAGATCTCGATGAAATTTAAATGTGACCACAGGATAAACATCGGCTTTCGATTAAATTAAAAATCATTTGAATCGGTACACCCAGTAAAAAGTTATGCAGATTTCCGAGAGTTTCCCTCGATTTCTCTGGGATCCCTTTATCAGACTCTGGTTTCCTTATTATGGTGATTCTGTACATGTAACAAAGTTCTTTTACCACCTTGGAACAAATGAAGCCGACGTTTGAGGAGCTAAGCCAAATGCTGGGCGGCCTAAATGAGTCCTCGCGACGGGATATGAATTTGGATATAACAAACTTATGCTTAACAACCAAGTCATATCAAGACTTGTATTGGTCAACGATACCCTTCTATAAGTTGTACAACAAAATTTGCCACTTTAAAGTACTGACCAGATCTAATATTGAATCAATATGGCAGTGATAAAATTGGAGTTAATTAAAGGCAACTAAGTGAACGACATGGTCTATGGCGTAAAAATCCTCTGAGTTACGTTTATTTTTACGTATTTTTTGTTGAATTTTATAACAATACGTGCTCGCGATATTTAAGAACCACCTATTAAGAACCTAAATAGCTTAGGTATTGCTGTGTTGTACTAAATAGTTGTTAAAATGTTACAACAAATAACCAACAGTAATAGGAGAGATTTCATCCGAAACCACCGGATTCCCTATCAAAATTGATTTCGAAGCATAGATAATTCTTCACAGTCTAATATTGTATCGTTGTAATGAGATGGTGGTGATAGTAAAAAGAATTTATGGTAACTTATTTATACGATAGTGATGATCTAGGATGCCTAAGAAGATAATGTATCAAATAATAGCAATTTAGTATCATATCGCTTTGCAAATACGTTTCTGAGTGACCCATTAGCGGGGATCATACTTTCCGCTCCAGAAAAATGAAATTTGTTAAATATGTTCTAATAATAGCATTCCCGATGACAGCTTTTTTTTATGTCACTAGGTCGGCAAACAAGCGTACGGCTCACCTGATGGTAAGCGATTACCGTAGCTTATAAACGCCTGCAATACCAGAAGCATCGCAAGCGCATTACCGACCCAATCCCCAATCCCCCCAGGAGCTCTGGTCACCTTACTCACCAACAGGAACACAATACTGCTTGAAAACAGTATTATTTTGCTGTGATCTTCTGTAAGGTCGAGGTACTACCCCAGTCGGGCTGCTCCATATTTTGAGCAGGAAAATCCTGCTGTGCCCTACCTCAGTTAAAGCTGAAACCTGAAATACAGGCATTAAGTTGCCTACATTGGAAACAATCTATAATTTGTATGTTTAAATAGATTGATAACTAACTATAACTACTAAGATAATTAATTAAAAGTCTCTTTTAGAGTACTTTTCATATGTCGCTTCCTTTCGTTCAACTCCACACACCTAAGATAACGTGTTCGATTCTTAGAACTAAAACTAACATAAATACGTAATGAGACGATCAACTGACAGATAAAACATATTTTATCTGTTTACATTAGACAGACCCTCTGATTCCTATCGATGTCATTCCAAATATCCGAAACACTTTATTTATATATCTAGCAAAAACAAAAAAATAATATTTAAATATCACTCAGCGAAAATATTACTTTTATTTATTCATTTAACAGTAGGTCACGTGAATGTGAAGCAGTTATTATAGCACAACATATTTTTGGACTTGCATTACATGTGTAAAATATAATTTAAAATAGTTTTTATTTTGTTAAGAGTAATATTTGCCAGAACATGAAAAGTAGATATTTTTTGCTTGTTAATATGCCTCAATATACTTAGTTAAGGTAATAAGGTGTACGTTTTTAAGGTACTGAATGATTACTACTATTTAATATCTTTATTATTTGAAACCAATAATTACTTCAAACATTTTATCATGACTAAGCTGTCTTCATTTCATGAAACAAACCTCAGATCAAGATTAGCATTTCATGCATCAAGCTTTCCGCTTGCAACTTTTCTTTCCTTTTTTTTTTTTAAATACAAAACCATAAATTTCTTCCTTAGCAACCGTAGTAAATAGTATTTTTCAAGTTTGAGGAATTTTTGCTCCTTGTCCTATGTGTATTTTGTTTTGCAAATATTTGCTTGTTTATGTAAATGTTGTTGTCCATTGTTGCTGTCCACTGTTGTTGTCTACTGCTGTTCTCCATTGATATTATTTTTTGCCAGATATTTGAAATTGTTCTATAAAGTTATGCAGCATCCTCGTATAAACATATGGTCATAAAGTATTTTCACTAATAAGTGGAATTTTATCCGTAGCGCCTCGCTAAATTTAATCGTTTTATTAACAGCTAAAATTTTTTAAATAGAATAATTGCATTATTTTTATAATTATAATTATACTCTTTACTTATTAGCTTTTTCTAGTTACCATTAACATCTTAAATTATTAAGGCAATATTATCATACATTTAATTCATTATTTAAATGCCGGCCGTTCAGCACGGTGCTGTGCGTCGCGCGCATCTTGACAGTTGATAATCCACAGTTTGTGTACAAAATAAAATAACAAGAACCGTGTACTGTGGATATTTAATAAAATAATTTTCAGCCCTTAACATACATACATAAATTCAAATTCCATCAAGACCTTGTTTCGTATTATTCCACTTCTTCTTCATTTTATATTGGTATACAGATGTTATCAGGTATTTTTATTATTATTAGGTATATTATTATTAGGTAAGGTTTTGTCGTATTTTGGCATTTGTTTTGACGTCAGATCATTCATTCATTTTATTTAATAGCTTTCTATTGTGCAAAATATCATGAATAAATTCCCTAATTTCACGTAGAATGGAAAAGACACTAAGGAGATCGTTTTGTCCGTTTTTTTTTTCATTTTTTTTTTTTATAGTTTAAATATATAAAACGTGTTATTATAAGTTAATAATAATTTCATTCGGTACTTAAAATTTTCAAATTATACACCAGATACATATCTATTTTATGGCGATATTCGTGATTAGATTGTATTCTTAATATTCTTATTCGAGATGATTTCGGATTTTTAACGTATCTTTTGTAATGATAAATCTGTCAAAATTGGACCACGTCTAAACGGTTACAGGACTGTTGACCTATAATTATAAAGTTGTTATTTTTAGTAACTTATGGGAAAAAAATGTTTTTCAATCAAAAATTCAAAAATTTCATTTTTTTCATTTCAAAAAATCTATAGAAAAAATTATTACTTATTATCTACATATCTTGGTCCTAGTGATTTGTACCCGTTTTAAAAATAATATGAGTGCATATACGATCCGCCAAATCTCTGTTTTTAATAAAATAAATTGAGTCGCAAATCACAATTATTAATGGCTGGGCTTTTGAACTGTCGTGCAATACATTATACAATTATTAATACAATTTTATCACTATTGTCCGTCTAATTCATTTTTCGTTTGCTGGACAGTTAGTTAGATTTAAATCGAGCATCAACAAATTGTACTTAGACTGTATGCGTCATGTAGTCACGCCAACGGTAATTGTGGTTGTTATGACTAAAGGTGGAATTTCCGACACCACTGTATGTCGAAAAGAAGTTTTTATTTCAAATTTTTACCTAAAAACTAGACGATCAATTAACGAGAGCATAGGTAAAAACGGACGTAAGGTATTCAATTTTATTACATACTAGCTGGCCCAACAAGAGCTGCCGCTATCTTATCTCGCGTACTACACACATTTTTTGAATGATTGTTACATTTTCTGAAATTTCCCAATATTTATTTAATTTCGAATGAACATTCTACATAGTATTAGAAAAACTTGAAAAATTAGCTGAATTTTTCCAGCCCTTTTAAGCTCTTCATTTATATATTTTTCCCGACCAACAGTCGTTTCAATGAATTTATTCACAAATATGCATTTTTTCCCTAATATATCTTTATGTTTTGACGCGATAACGTCTTATAAATCGATGAACAACGGCTGCACGCAAGAAAAAGTGTCACGTTACGTTTGAGTCTGATCGTAAGTGCGAGAGCGCGGAACAAGCGGAAAGGCACGATCGGCCCAAACGTTAGCTTATGACACATTTGTCTCTCTTCTCGCGTGACGTCAGAGCTAGCAGTTTGAAATAGTTGGGTGATAATAATTAAATTCGGAAAAAAAAGACGGGCAGCAGCGTCTTCGGTGCGAGAAAGCCAGCCCTGCGGTCACCAACCCGCCTGCCCAGTGGTGACTATGGGCAAAAGACATGAGTTCGCGCATTTTTGGCGCGAACTCATAGAGGCCTGTGTCCAGCAGTGGACTGCAATAGGCTGGAATGATGATGATGAATGATGAATTAAATTCAATTCATAAAAGTATGCAATTTTTCATTAATGGTTCTTTATGACGTTATCACGTAAAACTATCATTTCTAAACTGACTTTACAGACAACAACTGTTTTTTGTTCACTCACCAAATAAGGGTTTTTTCCATTGTTTCAGGCCGATTTCTGGGCCTTGAATTGGTGTCGTCAAAACGAGCGCGCAGGTTAAGATGCTGTGTGGTGGTCTTTATTAGTTGGGCTTTGATTGTCACCATAGGTCTTATGATTTATATCATATACGTAACCCAGCCTACCCAGATGCGGCTAGACATAGGTAACTTATATATAATCTATATATCTAAAGCTAAACTTCATTCGATTTGGTTTACAGTTAGATATATTCATAATTTCCTTTCACTCAAGGTTTAAACGAGACCTGGTATTTACGTCGGGTCGATTGGGATGCGATGCCCTCGCGTCACGATGACTATCTCAACTTACCAGTCGAAAACGTGATCATTGGACATTCCGCCGCTAACTATTGTATTCAAAGAAATATCTGCATAGACCAGATGAGAATAATTCAGCAGTATCACTTCAGGAGTAATTGGAACGATATTGGACCTAATTTCCTCGTCGCTGGTAATGGGGATATTTTCGAAGGCAGGGGTGCCAATATACTCGGAACAATGATCAGAGGTATGAACGGTAGAAGTATATCGATCATGTTTATAGGAAATTACGTAGTAAATCAAACCGATCCACTGCAATTTGAGCATACCCAAATCTTGGTAGACAGGTTGGTGGAAATAGGTGTTTTACGACCTGACTACGTTCTTCGAGGACAGTGTCAAATCGAAGAATTAACTATACCTCCTGGACCGAATGTAATGAATAAAATGAGCTTCTTTCCTCATTGGGATCCTAAAGGTCTAAATGCTTGTATGCCGGGGTGACGAAACTGGCATACAAATTCGTAAATTTTGATAAATTTTGATTATTTCACAATGGATTCATTGAATTAGGGATGTTATGAATTTGAAATTTCGGATATTGATGTAGATATATATATAAATATGGATAACGATATATGAATAATATTGTATCTGTTTCGGACATGTTTACGGGTTTTAAATTAGTTCGGATTATCCATTAGTTTCGGTTACTTTGGTATGTAAGAAGGAGATCTACAAGAGTTTTAATGAATTACTAAATATAGTAAAATGTTACTTTATTGAAATTGTACAAAAGGGCCTTTTGTGCAATTCAATAAAATAAAATTCAATGAAGTGTAATTAATTTTGAGTCATGAATACAAAATAAAAATAGTACAAACATCGCGAACGGCTTGTGTACGAGTACACCTAATATATATTAAGTAGACTATCCCAAACTGTCCGAAACATTTATATCGGATTCGCTTACGGTTACGGAGTTCCATAACATCCCTAAATTGACATTAAATCATAAACTTTAATTACATTTATTTATTGTATTTAGTAAATTACTAATAATACCTATATATCGTTACTTTGTATTTAGGTCACGAGATATGATGCAAAAATAATAATGTTTTAAAAATAATAAATTAAATATTAATGTTTTTGTTTTATTGCTTTGTGATTAATTCTGCTATTACGTTACTGGCTACATAGTGAAGTCGAACGGACGGTATTCACGGTATGCACAATGATGCAATAAAGGAGTAGCTTAAAAAAATGACGTGTATGGAGTGTATTAAGCTTATCTAGATTATGATAGCAACTATAGAAAGCGAAGTAAGGGACAATCATCGTCCAATTCCAAATACTTTGGCCACTTATAACTTTTTACTTATGTTTACTCGTAACACCATCTGCATTTTGCGACTACAAACGTTTATACGTTTGCAGTCGCAAAATAAACAATGTCATTGGTTGATTGGTTTTCTTTTTAAAGTATAATTTAGTTTCAACAATGAAAAAATAATTGTAGACTGTTCGAGGTTAAATCAATTAAATAAATGAAGATATCAATTTACTCTTTTTTTATTTATGACTCCTGTTCTTTATGTTTATTTCAGAGTGTTTTGTTCAATTTTTATACCTTTAACTCTGTATCTAAATTTGTTACAAACATGGAACAATATAGATATAGTATAGTAGTAGTCAATAGGTATACGTTAAATCAATACATATAATAAAAAAAGTAACGGCTCACTCTCTGTACATGAAAAATAATTATGAGAAAAAATATTATTGGGACCTTTATCAACGCAAATAGCACCCAAAACAATGATTGTTAGAAATTTTGTCTGTTTGTCTGTGCACGGTAGTCTCAGCAACGGCTTATCCGATTTAGATTTTTTTTTTTTAATTTTTTTTAATTTTCGCTAATATACGATTCAATTCACCCCGAGACACCCGCTGCCGGGCATCGTAAAGAAGAACTTAAAAGTCTGAATTGCAATGTTAACGAAGTTTTAGATTTATGTTATCATCCCAAATATTTTTGGCACTATCAGAGGCGGCCCATCCTAAAGAACGCTGGTGCAGTACACTCGTGCGAAGATTACATAGGTAATCTTAATTCTATATTTCTTTATAATACATATTAGCTGACTCGGTAAACGTTGTCTTGCCCGCTAAACGCTATTTAAAAATAGGGGTTGGTGATAGAAGGGTGAAAACTTAGGGTTGTATGTATTTTTTAACGCCAAATGATAATAAAATAAAGAATAAATAACTCAAATAAAAATTTAAAAAAAAAATAGGGGTGGACTACCCTTAATGTTTAGGGATATGAAAAATGGATTTTGTTCGATTCTCAGACGTACCCTACATACACAAAATTTCATGAGAATCGGTCAAGCCGCTTCGGAGGAGTTTAACTACAAACACCGCGACACGAGAGTTTTTTTATATATAAGATTATCCTTACATTATATTCTTTCTGTCCTATTATTATTATTTTCATTCATATACAATAGTCTCTTATATTACTTAAACGGTTTAGGCTAAACCTACGCGTATACTTGACGTCAAGTTGTAACGAATGGAGCGCTAGCGATTGCGCTTTCAGAAAATGAAGTTTAGTTCTATTCAATGAGTATGACAGGGACACATTGACAGAGGCCGACGCGTGAAACAAAAGACTTCGTATGAAAAAATAGCCTAATCTGGAGCGCTCCTCATAAACTATTTTGTTTTCCGTGTCTGGTGTTTGGAGTTAGTCCGGTAGTGGTAATGAATCTCTATGGACGGAATGAATTTTCTGTCATCATCATCAATATGTCATCATTTCAGCCTATCGCAGTCCACTGCTGGACATAGGCCTCCATAAGTTTACATCAAAAATGGTGTGAATTCATGTGGTTTGCCCATAGTCACCACGCTGGGTAGGCGTGTTGATGACCGCCGGGCTGGCTTTATCGCACCGAAGACGCTGCTGCTCGTCTTTGGCCTGTGTATTTCAACGCCAGCAGTTGGATGGCTGCCCCGCCATCGGTCGACTTTATAAGTTCCAAGGTGGTAGTGGAACTGTGTTATCCCTAAGTCACCTCTTACGACACCCACAAGAAGAGAGGGGAGGGAGGATTTTCTGTAGAAATAAATAAATGGTAAGCTCTAGTCTGTTGATTTTCAGTAAGCCCCTTATGATTCGCTTCATGACATGAAGTTTCTAGTCTAAATTAATAAACTACATGTATCCCTTGCTCTTTGTCGTCATAAACTAAAGTACTTACATTGTATAAATTACTGCGTTTTTAAATTACATATTACTTGCCATTACTAGATAATTCTAGTAACTGAATGATAATTATATTATAAGACTTAATATTATTAATAAGAATTACTACCCTACCCTTGTCGGACTTGAAGTCGATCGCCATAAGATACCTACTGCTAACGAATAGTACAAAATCAGTTTATCTTGATTTTATAGTGATCCTCTTTTAACCCTATTCTAATGTTGCACACATCGAAATATAGCTTCACACCTAAACTCCGAGAGGAAAATGCGGTATACAAATGAATTAAGTCTGAATAATAAAAAGAGATATCACAGAACTTCAAATTATTATTTCAGTAGTTGTTGACAGCACTTTCAAAGGGCATGGTGCCTTTCTTAATATGTTAACTGTTTACTAACTTCTTTTCTTCTCGACTAATAGTCGATCTAACTTTATTAAACACAAATATGCTTCTCTTTCGTGTGACTTATTTTTTTCTTTTTGTATTTGCCGAATAACGGTTTTGTTTTTCATTGTTTCAGGCCAATTTCTGGGCCTTGAATTGGTGTCGTCAGAACAATCGCGCAGGTTAAGATGCAGTGTGGCAGTCTTCGTATGCTGGGCTCTCATTGTCGCTACTAGCCTTATGATTTATATCATATACGTTACTCTACCTAGCCAGATGCGGCTAGACATAGGTACTAAATACGCATTTACAGTTTCATGACGACTTTTTATCTTTCAGTAAAAACGATGATTAGATTTTTTTTAAATGATTAATTTTTAAAACTATTAAGTCTAATTTATCTATGATTGGTTCGTAAACTCAATTTTAATTTCTTTGTTAATTTTCCGAACTAGCTAAAGATAAGCTCCTTCTTTGATTACTGCACAGAAATATTTATAATTTCCTTTCACTCAAGGTTTAAACGAGACCTGGTATCTACGTCGCGTCGATTGGCAAGCGATGTCCTCGTACGGTGATGAATATCTTGATTTACCGGTCGAAAACGTCATCATCGGACATTCAGCCGGTAATTACTGCAACCAGAGATATCGTTGCATAAAAGAAATGATAATGATACAGCAAGATCACTTGAGGCGAGGATGGAACGATATCGGGCCCAATTTTTTCGTTGGTGGTAATGGCGATGTCTTCGAGGGCAGAGGGGCCAATGTAATTGGGGCAATGGTCAAAAGCTATAATCGAAAAAGTATAACTATTATGTTCCTTGGAAATTACGTTGTAAATCAAACCAATCCATTGCAACTCAACCATACCCAAACCTTGGTAGACAGATTGGTGAAAGTTGGTGCCTTACGATCTGATTATGTTCTTCGTGGACATTGTCAAGTCGATCCACTAATTATCACTCCCGGGCCGAACATAATAGATAAATTAAGCTACTTTCCTCATTGGGATCCTAAAGGTACAAAAGGTTGTCTACGCAGATAACGAAATTACATTCGAATAACAACGATGTATATAACGTGTTACTTAAAAAAAGAGTATGAATTTGCAATTTTAATTACTAAGTGGTTACTATTTGAATATTAGATTTGAATATACGTAGTGCAGTAGTAATATACAGAGTACAGTTCAACTTTTATCTCATTTATGTAAATATACGAAGTAAATTTAAAATAAGTAAATCCAATAGGTAGATATATAAAAATCCCGTTTTATAGTTGTTATCGAGTAGGGTATTTTTTATATCCTAGCTGATAAGGTGTCCCTGTCCATATGAACAGAACAACGCCTTTCTGGTCAGCTATTATTTTATAAAGAAATAATGTACATAAAGTGTAACAAGAATGACTTGGATAAAAAAAAACTGTATGATTTATTACATTTCTAGTCGAATAATCAAGGTTGATTTGGAGTCGAATTCATGTTTTTAATGCTGATATGAGTGTGAACTATTAACAGAACGAATCAAAATTCTATCTTCGTTTCTAATGAATTCTGATTATTATGCTTACATCAAATCTATGGAATCTAATACATAAACATAAAAAGGTTTTTGAGACTAATTAAAAGCAATTATAGATATGAATGAATGAATGAATAAAAAATAATTGTAAACCTGAAAAAGAAAGATTTGTTTGAAAGAAACATCGCGGTTTGAAATAAAAATTAGGACCATGTTGATGTAATTTTGAAAAGGCTTATATTAAATAGATATAAAACAACTTTTAACTAATTATGTCATTTCTTGTTTAATGATTTTGAAATAATATTTAATTTACTAAATTATTCTAGATTTCAATCTCAAGATATGTTCTGTATAATGTTAAGATACATTTATTTACATAATAGGTACCATAATTTGTGTTCTCAATCCATGTAAACTTATCATTCAGTTTTGTAAAAAAATTAAACTAAATTTTTATGTAAAAGTGAAGAGTCTCAAAAATTTTATATTTTCATAGCGTAGTTTCGCATTTTTGTTTATTAATTATTTTATATTTTATTTAATATTTTCGTGCATTTATAG
This sequence comes from Melitaea cinxia, assembly GCF_905220565.1. Classification (NCBI taxonomy): domain Eukaryota; kingdom Metazoa; phylum Arthropoda; class Insecta; order Lepidoptera; family Nymphalidae; genus Melitaea; species Melitaea cinxia. The sequence continues at coordinate 19,396,985 of NC_059424.1, read as the reverse complement.
CTCTTGCAATGATATCGTTGTTGCCGTAGGTATACTTAGTCGGTATTATGTAATTGTAACAGAGGGAGTAAGGCTACAGAGGAAGGAACGACCATGTACCAAGTAGACACCTTTTATCTACCGCAGGAAAATTGACAGTTTGATGATAGAATACAGACACAATTACTAGACATGAAGACTTATTTTTTTACTTCAATTTCTTTTTTTCTATCTTGAATTAAACTTAATAGACTATTCACTGGAAAACCTATTCAACTTAGAAATGTCAGTATCTTGGTATTAATTTCTAAACATGGAGCCAACGACGGTGTAGAGACACACGAGACAGGTAAACAAAGTTAGGTTAGATAACATTAAAATTAACGAGCAATATTTGTACAATCATATATTTCATTCGCTCATATATAAATACTCGTTACAAGTCGGAATCTGGAACCGGTATTTAATAGATATATTAATAGGAATTTCATAATCGTTGCACCATACAATATCCGATAAATAGTTGATCTGTACACATATGAAATTCAGAACTAACTATATATAGAATACGTATATCTCTATATCTATATCTATATTAATGCTAAATTTTGTTCCAAATATTTAAATTTCGTGTTTGTTCCAATATAATAATTCAGTCATTTTATATAATTAAATGTGTACTAAGAAAAAATATATATACATACAAAAACCATTATTATTTAAAATATCCGTCAACTGTCAGAATGCGATAACCACGCAGTATCGCATTTACATCGTTTTAAGAGCGAATTATTTCCAAAAGTTTTGTTACAGTATTTACAAATGTACCAAACAATGTTTATTTTAAAGTCTGTTGATATGAGCGTAAGTGATAAATCAATCAATTAATATACGATATCATCGAATGAACCATGTAACTGTTAATCTCTGTTTAGACTTTAATTTAGTTCTAGTTTAATGTGTAAAATAGTTATAATGAGTTCGAGGAAAACGACGATGAAATAAAATCATTTTGTAATTTAATTTATTTTTTATTTATATATCCTTGTAAAGCGATTTTGTTATTTGGAAAGGAATTTCTTTAGACTATTGTACGAATAACGAATATGAATCTTTTATATTGGAAGAGAACAAAAATACCTAGAGATTGACGGGAGTGATTTTACAAATAATTACCGGCAATTATCTATTCTGGTATTTGTGAAATACTAATTATTTTTATCTTTCACAATTACAGAATATTTAAATTATGATAAGTTGCAATAATCTACAATAGTTAATCACATTCTCGACAAATTATCTTTCTATGGACATTACCTACTACGTGGTATCGATGTGAATCAAATGAAACCTACCGGGAGCCTCATAAGAATTAAGTTTAATTTTCGAAGTTTATCTCATTACACAAACATGTCTTATACATTCATCACCACTTATCATAGATAAACACCGCTCAAGATCATTCACAATATCATGCAGTCTGGACTATTGTCCACATTGTTAACCTTTTTGATAATCATCTGGACCTTATCTAAATAAAACTAATTGTTAATTTTTCTGTAAAAAACCCAAAAAGTGAAATCATGTCAATTTGAAATAAAGTCATATTTTTGTAGGAATAATATGCGTTGAAGGAACTAATGCACATACAAAATGTAAACACCGTTGTTGTCTTTACCAATATGTGAAGGCGCTAGTAAATACAAGGTAACATGATTTTCCTCTTGTCTAAGAGTCTACTGAATCATAACGAAATATGTCTAACCTAATCTACTGAATATAATCGTCTATATGCTTAAAATGATAAGCCAGTCTACTGCATAAGTTATTTATTTAACTCGCTTATTTGAAGATCAATTTTAAACTTCTTGGTAAATAATAAAACGAGACTTATTTGAATTTAGTCAGCAAAATATCGGTGACTAAATCTTTTGAATATGTAATATTATAAATACTACTACTTACATGAAAAATTTTAAATTATGTCAAGAACTCAACCTCTACTGTAACTAACATATCACCGCATTATGAAGCAGATAATTGGCCTCGACAGTGCACATAAGAGGGTCTCACTTGAGGGCTTTTTTACATAACTTGATGTCGGACCCATAAAAAAGTACCTGATAACAGTAAAGAGAAGAGCTACATCTTATAGTATATTATTTTCTTATTACAATAAAAAAAAATCCCCAGAGTTGTAATAGGAATTTTTACCAGCAAATGTCTTTTTCTTTCTAATATATATTTAAATTACCGCATAACGACTTTTTCCTTGTTTCAGGCCAATTTCTGGGCCAAAATTTGGTATCCTCAAAAACGGCACGCCAATTAAGATGCAGCGTCGCGGTCTTCGTATGTTGGGCTTTGATTATCGCAGTTGGCCTTATAGTTTATATCGTATATGCTACCCTGCCTAGCCAGATGCGTCTAGACATAGGTAATTTATGCATATCTGGTTCATGTTCTACTCGTTCATCGATCTTAAGAACGTTTAGATGAATTACTCTCTTATTTGCCCCGAAATGAATGTTGTTTTACTATTTTTTTTTCAATTGTCAAATTTCCTGAAACTAAACTTGACTCAATTTGGTTTATGAATAAAAATATTAATAACTTTCTTTCACTCAAGGTTTAAATGAGACCTGGTATCTACGCCGCGTCGATTGGCAAGCGATGCCTTCGTTTGGACAAGAATATCTCGACTTACCGGTCAAAAACGTCTTAATCGGACATACAGGCGGCTACTATTGTAATAATAGATTTTGCTGCACTAAACAGATGATAATATTGCAGGAGGAACATTCGTGGCAATCTTGGAATGACATCAAACCTAATTTTCTCGTCGGTGGCAATGGGGATGTCTTTGAGGGCAGAGGTGCCAATGTGCTTGGAGCAATGGTCAAAGATTATGACCGAAGAAGTATATCGATCATGTTCATGGGGAATTACGCAGTAGATCCAACCGATCAGTTGCAGTTCAACCATACACAAATCTTAGTTAACAGATTGGTAGAAATAGGTGTTCTACGAACTGATTACGTTCTTCGAGGACAGTGTCAAGTCGATCCGCTAACTAATAGTCCTGGGCCCAACGTTATGGGTGGATTAAGCTTTTTTACTCATTGGGATCCCGAAGATCAATACGGCTGTGTTCCGCGATGATGAAAATATGTACGTCGCGTTAGTTTCTAAAGAGTTCGTTTTTAACGTTTGACATTTTGGTGAATAAATTACTTTTTAACTAAAATATATACAATTAAAATGTATTAGATTAAAATTTGTTATTCTTACTTGAAAACAACACAATTTTATGGCATTTGCCTAGTTATAAAATTTTATATTGAAATAAAAAAAGTTTTGCAAAAATGTACTCACTATATATATCAACAAAGATGACTTAATCCGAATTATATATTCGGAGAGAATGAGTATATATAATAATATGATATTGTATAATAGTTTTTAGATTGTGATAGGATAGTATGTAATTTTGTCAGACCTGATTATGTATTAATTAATAAAATATATTTCAAAGTATGATACGTAATAAATATTTTATTGTATTTATGGTTTTTATTTTGTCATGTATACCACCTACTTGACGAGTGATAATAAAGCAATAACAAGCAATAAGAGCTGATGAACTTGTTAAAAATTCTGGTGTAGCTTAGAAGAAGAAGGCTTTTTTTTATGTCACTAGGTCGGCAAACAAGCGTACGGCTCACCTGATGGTAAGCGATTACCGTAGCTTATAGACGTCTGCAACACCAGAAGCATGGCAAGCGCGTTGCCGACCCAATCCCCAATCCCCCCAGGAGCTCTGGTCACCTTACTCACCAACAGGAACACAATACTGCTTGAAAACAGTAGGTATTATTTTGCTGTGATCTTCTGTAAGGTCGAGGTACTACCCCAGTCGGGCTGCTCCATATTTTGAGCAGGAAATTTCTGCTGTGCCCTACCTCAGTTGCTAAGATTATCCTAAAATCTTTATTATGCCAAACACTTCCCCCTATCATCTATCAAGCAGGTAGTAACCTACTACGTACCTAGTTTTTTTACTACTTTAAAAAATTTTTTATGCCATTACATTTCTTTTATAATTACAGTTGTAAAACATATCATTAAACTTATTTTATCTTATTTTCCAAAATTAATTTGGCAACGGAATTATTTAATAAAATTGCTCCTAATTTAAAAATACTTCAAAGAAGACACTTTGTCTTCTAGGTGCACCACTTTTTGATGAAGGCATACAGCCAATTTTGGACAATAAAATTAAAATATTTGTTGAAAACACTGACAAATTGGGTACTCTCAATTCTCATATTGCCTACACTATATTAAAATATTGTCTATTTGTCCCAAAATTAGTGTATATTTTACACAGAAGCCCAATTTGGAAATTTCCTGGAATGACCGAAAAACTTGATGCCACTTTAAAAAATTCATTAGAAAAGATTCTAAATTTATCTTTCGATGAAAATTCATGGACGCAAGCTACTTTCCCAATTAGGGATGGTGGCATCGGCGTGAGAAAAATTTCTAGTGTCGCTCGTCCTGCGTTTCTTGCTTCTGTGCATAATATCAAGGGTTTATGTTCTGACATCTTAAAAGCTAATTCAGCCCGAATTACAGATGCTACAGATGCAATAGAAAACTGGAAGTTAATGTGTCCTAATGGCGATATCCCGAAGGACGTTACGAAACAAAAACTTTGGGATATACCAATAGTTCACAATACTCATATAAGTTTGACGCAAAATCTTACAAGTGACAAAAACCGTGCCAGGCTTCTAGCTGTGTCAAATAAAGAGTCAGGTCACTGGTCACACGCAATGCCGTCAAAACATCTTGGGACACTTTTAGAGAATGAAAGTTTTAGAATGTCTCTCGGTCTCCGGTTGGGAGTTCCACTGTGCTTTGAACACAGATGTCCGTGCGGAAAAGAGGTCGATTCTTTCGGACTACACGGCCTTTCCTGTAACAAGGGTTCAGGTACGTTTTCCTGCCACGGTTCCCTAAACAATAACAAAAAAAAGAGCTCTTGCCACCATCAACGTTCCTGCTCTTATCGAACCTACTGGAATTAGTCGCAATGATGGCAAGAGTACTGATAGATTGACGTTGGTTCCCTGGGAAAGGGGACGGGCGCTTTTGTGGAACGCAACCTGCGTTGATAAACTTGCTCCGTCTCATGTCAGGTAAACAGCCTTAAAAGCGGGAGCCGCAGCGGAAAAAGCTGAAACGACTAAACGGCACAAATATTCGTCACTAATTCCAAATTACATCTTTGTGCCGTTTGCAGTCGAAACACTTGGACCTTGGAGTAGCAGTGCTAAAAAATTTTTAAATGAGATAACACCTCGCCTTATTGCCTCCACTGGTGACAAGAGGGCTAGTGCATTTTTTGCCCAGAGAATCGGCATAGCGATTCAACGGGGAAATGCTGCCAGCATTCTTGGCACAATTCCATGCGGGCATGATTTATACCAAAACTATCTGTAAATATTTAGTTCTTAAGTTGTGAATTGTAAATATGTATAATATTTTGTATAAATAAAATTATGTTTTTTATTTTATTTAACCTATATTAACATTTTAATATTATTTATTTATTTCACCAAAACTTATTTATTTCACCAAAACTCAGCTATTTTTTTTAGGTTTCGATCTTTATGCCTTACGGCAAAAGTCCGCTCTTAGTACAGACACGCTATCATAAAACCCCGTTCCTACATTCACGAAACGTTTCGAATACAGTCATAATGAACCATTAAATTTCGAACAAGACATTATCAAAAATTTAACCGTTTGTAAGCAAAATGTCTCGTTTTATAAATATGGGAACGGATAAAAGTGAACTTCTCCTTTAATACTTTTCACATCACCGAATGCGAAAGTGTATCAAATACGAGTATTTATAAGTCTTAAGATATTTTATTGCTTAACAGCTGTGCGCATTACTTATGTTGCTTTTTTTAAATCTAAATAAATATAAATATAATATTTAGGTCAGTAACAGGTTTTTAAATACATTTTTAATTGAATAATTGTGTTTGCTCGCAAACGAAAAAAAAACCGACTTCAATTACATTGACGAGTAATACAACGTAGATCGACGAAAAAATAGTCAAGTAACGACGCGTTATCAAAGATTACTCAAAAAGTAGTTATCAGATCTCAATAAAATTTATATGTGACCACATGACAAACATCAGCTTTCGATTAAATTAAAAATTATTAAAATCGGTACACCCAGTAAAAAGTTATTGCGGATTTTCAAGAAGTTCCCTCGATTTCTCTGGGATCCCATCATCAGATCCTGGTTTCCTTATCATGGTACTAAACTAAGGATATCTCCTTTTCAACAAAAAAAGAATTATCAAAATCCGTATATCCAGTAGAAAGTTATGCGGTATAATACAACGTAGGTCGACGAAAAAAGCGTCAAGTAAAAACGCATTATTAGATATAGCTCGAAAAGTAGTTGTTAGATCTCAAATAAATTTAAATGGGACCAATTGGCACACACTACCTTTCGATTAAAAGAAAATTTGTCGAAATCGCTCCACCCAGTCAAAAGTTCTGATGTAACATACATAAAAAAAAAAAAAAAAAAATACAGTCGAATTGAGAACCTCCTCCTTTTTTGGAAGTCGGTTAAAAAATATAAAAATAATAGAAATATTACGAGGGTGCGTTTTTAAGTTCGCGGAATGAGAGGGTTGGAGGGGGGTGATTAGGCTCATTAGGATCGTAACGTGTTTAGTGACTCATAATTAGTATAAATATAAGATTTCATTGTTATTAGACTATTAGTCTTTGAGCTATCGCCAACCAAGCAACATAATCAGGAGTGAAAAGTTGAATATGGAAAAAATCGAATATCGTGCCGTTATAAAGTTCCTTACCAAGCAAGGAAAATCAGTTGCGACCATAATGGATGAGATGTCATCGGTTTACGGTGACTCTTGTCCAGGAAAAACCATGGTGCACAAGTGGCACAGTTTGTTTAAAACGGGAAGGGAATCCCTTGAAGACGACCCGAGGCCGGGCAGGAGCATCGAGGTGACTACGCCAGAACTTATCCAAAAAGTCGAAAAACTTGTACTCAACGATGCTCGAGTAAAGAAGATACAACTTGGAAATGGTTGGCGTATCTGATACAACCATTTTTAAAATCCTGCACGATTATCTTGGCATGACTAAGGTCAGCGCAAGATGGGTACCGAGAATGCTCACGCCGCCGCAAAAACAACAACACGTAGAGTGTTCACGTGCATTTTTGGACCTCTGCAATCAAGACAAGGATGGTGTATTGAGTCAAATTGTTACTGGAAACAAAACTTGGGTTCATCATTATGAACCTGAGTCAAAACAAGACTCTATGCAGTGGCATAAAAAGGGCACAGCACCCCCCAAGAAGTTTAAGGTGTCACAGTCAGCCGGGAAACTCATGGCAACGGTCTTTTGGGACTCAGAAGGAATATTATTGATCGATTATAAAGATAAAGGTGTTTCTATAACCGGAGAATACTACGCTTCAATCTTAGAGCGATTAAAAGAAGCCATTAAACAGAAAAGACGGAGAAAATTGACGAAAGGTGTGCTGCTTTTGCACGACAATGCGCCCGTCCACAAGAGCCGCGTTGCGTTGGCTGCTCTGCTTAAAGTGGGCTTCGATATTTTGAACCACCCACCCTACAGCCCAGACCTAGCCCCGAGTGATTATTACCTCTTTCCAAAAATGAAAAAAGAGCTGCGGGGTAAAAAATTTACCACCGATGATGAAGTTAAAGAGGCAATTTCAGCGTATTTCGAGGACAAAGACAAAACATTTTTTATGAGGGTATAAATAAATTAATTGAAAGATCTGAAAAATGTGTCCGTCTTGCAGGTGAATATATTGAAAAGGAAAAATAATTTGGTTTTTTTATTTCAACCCTTCATTCCGCGAACATAAAAACGCTCCCTCGTATCTTTGTATTACTTTTATGACTACACCTTTTGTCAATTGTCCCCGTCTTTGTTCTTTCGTTGTTTATGCGCTGGCGTGAATATTCGCGACACACGTCTAATCTTAGTTATGTCATGATGATTGTGTAGAATTACTAATATCGTGGTTTCCGATATTTTAACAATCTCTGCAAATTGTTTCTTTTTTCCGCCCGCCAACTCTTTTGTTTACACTTTTATTAACACTCTGTGAATTATCTTAAGTTTCTCGTGTCACCATGATAGTTACAATACTCCTCCGAAACGGCTGGATCAATTTTTATGAAATTTTGTGTGCATATTGGGTAGGTCTGAGAATCGGCCCGCATCTATTTTTGATACCCCTAAGTTATACGAGGGCGGGGGGCTAAGTGGGTTAATAACATATATGGCAAAACAACGTTTGCAGGGTCAGCTAGTAAATATATATACATATATACAATCCGATATTAATAACAATGAACTAGCTATATTAAAATAATATCATTTTTCTAATAATTGCTTATTTTTAGCAATTTTGTATATTAATTATCTCATTTTCTTGTAAAATGAACTGATATTTTGCAAATAGCGATAATTCTGTATCTACTGTAATACTTAGTTTTACCAACTAAAACCGGATACAACTGGATTTAAAATAAAAACAAACATTTGAATTATTTGCATCAAGCCGACTTAAACTAGATAAAACTAGATTTCAAAATAACAAGTGGTTGGGTTTGATTAGCAACCTCATTTTTTTTCAATTCCTGTAATTTCACATTATCTTTAAGTAGGTACGTGGATTTTTATATCTTATTGAGATATTTATTTTATAATGAAAATTTTTTATTGTAGTCGATAACACTTGATGTCAATTCAGTCATTCGTCATCATAAATAGCCTTTTATAGCCTTTTTCAAATATTAATTGATTTATTAAATTTGATTGGTTAATTTTGACGACGCGTTGGCGCAACATTCACAGAACTGGTTTGTGGCTGTTGCGCTGGGGATTGCGGGTTCGATCCCACACATGACAAACATTTGTATTGGCCATGCAGATGTTTGCCGTGGTCTGAGTGTTTGTGCAGTTTTTATGGGTCTCCTTACCGTGCCTCGGAGAGCATGATAGGCCGCTGGTTCCGGTTATTATCATGTACACCTGATAGAGATCGTTATTCATAGTAAGGAATATATCCACCAACCCGCATTGGAGCAGAGTGGTGGATTAAGCTCTGATCCTTCTCCTACATAGCGAAAGAATCCTGTGCCCAGCAATAGGATATTACAGGCTGAAGCGTGAAATTAATTTTAATTTAACGTGGAAGAATTTAACTTTAAGTTTTATAATGTCATTTGTTTTTTTTATTATATGATTAGGCAGCAAACAATACTAGAAGAATCGCAAGCGCGTTACCTACCTCTGATCCATCCCAGGAGCTCCGGTCGCCTTACTCAGCATAGAAACGCAACACTGATTTTGAGCAAAATAATATCCTGCTATACCCTACCTCAAAAAAGCCCGTCGGTGAAGTACCTCATCCTTACAGAATAGAATTATAATAGCTAAATAATACTGCTTTCAAGCAGTGTTCGATTTGCAGTTTGTTACATATATTGTTTTAATGAATTAAATGCATAACATACAAAGGTACTTTACTTAGTGTTTCGTTTTCAAATTCGTTTACCCAAATCTAGTGACAAGTGTCACTTGTCATTTGATTATTATTACGAAAATAAGAAAATTAAAAATAATACTTTTCCCCAGCGGTAAATGAGAAGTAGATTATCGATAGTTTAGTTGTTAATATATAAACAAGAAGACTTCGTGCGATAGCGCCTTACACATTTACAATACCCTACCCACAAACACATATATATTGAAAAAAAGAATATACAGAAAATTAATTGTATGGTTAACGTCAAAGGTCGACTTATTCCTAGAAGAGATCTCTTCAAGTCAATCAATAGTCATGAATGTGTATACTAAATAAAATAAAATAAAGAATTGTGTAGATTTTAATGTAAAAAAAGTTAAAGTTAAGTTGCATAAAAAGTTAAACAGAAAAAATACAAACGAGAAATATTCATAAGAACTACATTTATAATATTATAATGTGATGTGAATTTAAATGACTAATAGGTGTTTTATTTTCGCAAAAAATCTCATACATAAGCTGCTGTTTCTAGTTGATTGATTTCTTCTAAAATATATAGATTTGTAATAGTTTGTCTGTAATCTCTATCTATCTTCATCCTACATATATGTATACTTAATAATTGTGTTTATTTTCAAACCAAGGAAATCCTTCTTACATCGACGAGTAATAAAATGAGTTGCAGACTATTATGTTACGTATTAGCTTAAAAAACTACTCACTCAAATTTCGCTCTAAATTAAAATGGAACCAAATGATAAGAACCAGCTTTCGAAACAAAGGAACTATCGAAATCGGTACATAAAATAAAAATAGTTATGAGGTAACATAAAAATAAAGTTGAATTGTGAACTCACTATTTTTTGAGGTTTTAAAAAAGTCAAAGTTTGAAGATTAGATTATATATCGTATGTAATCTATACATATAATAAAATGGTAGGAAAGTCAAAACTGTACATTGAATATTTTTTTAAAAGAATACTTGTGGCGTGATCTACAATCGATATCAAATTCAAAAATAGTTTTTTGAATTTTTGTCTGTGTGTATGTCCGGGATAAACTCAAAAAGTACCGCATGGATTTACTTTAAATTTGTCACGAATATTATTAAGAAGTCGGGTCAACATATAGGCTACAGAATATCATGCTATCACCTACCGGGAACGAGCAGTGAACCTTTATTTCCTCAACGCATTCTGTAACAACGTGTGATCTAACGACGCATATTTGAATGTTGTTGTTATTATGTTAATAGCCATGCTATATAAGCTATCTTCAAACTATAAAAATCACCCAATATAAGTAACTAAGCCGATAAACATAATAAAATGAATATAAGTAGACAAGACAATTTTAAAGCAGTGCCATCTATGATATTTTTCTGTAGATATGAAATGTAAAGAAAAAACGGGTAAATTAATGTTATTTTAAAAGGTATAATCGTAGGTATTTTTGGTGCTGTATAGCGTTCACGCAGACGACGTCGCGGGCAGCAGCTAGTGTTAATTAAAATTTTTGTCTTTACAGAATTGCCACTACCGATGTACCTCTGGAACATTGTGAAGAATAGTTCGCGAACTGAAAGACTGTCGTGCGCCTTGGCTCTGCTTGTATTAATTACGTGTATAGCTCTCATCGTATATTTCACCGTGCAGAGTTCAGAACCTATTGGCCCGGAGGATATACGTAAGTTTCATATCTTCATAATCCATATAAATAAGTCGCTATGTGTATTGCTAAGCGGCTAAACTCGATAACGATTTGGTCAATTGTTACTTTCGTTGTTCTTACGGAAAAAAAGTTACGAAAGCAATTCAGAAAAGTGGACAAAAAATATTAAAAAACGTAACTATTAAGGTCACCTGCCCGACTTTGATATATGTATATATATATATATATATATATATTATATTATATATATATTAAATATATCTAGATCGGCAACAAGCGTATGGCTCATTTGATGGTAAGCGATCACCGTTGCTTATAGACGTCTGCAGCACCAAAAGCATCGCAAGCGCGTTGCTGACCCATCCCCAATTCTAACAGGAGCTCTGGTCACCTTACTCACCAACAGGAATACAACAATGCTTGAAAACAGTGTTATTTAGTTGTGTTCTTCTGTAAGGGTAGGTACTACCCCAGTCCAGTCTCCATGTTTTGAGCAGGAAATTTCCTGCTGTACCCTACCTCAGTTAAGTGATAGTTCGTAAGGCTGAAAAATGTCAGTCCGGTAAGCTGCTATTTTTATTGTACCTAATATTCTAATCGATAAAGGATAATATAAACAGAACACTTTGGGGGAGTTATGGTTTAAAATGTTAGATAACGATTACAACAGGTAAATATGACTCATTTTCAGAAATTGGACTGTTAACTCAATATATTCTAAACCCATTAATTACCTATTCATGTGTGATGTCATGTAAGATTAACAGGAAATTTTCATCTAATATACTAGTGCTTGAAAAAGTCTTCAGCGCGATTTAACAGTGCACAGCGATATCTATTGGCGAGGAGGTAAGGGATGGTGAACGGGCTCACCCTCTTCCTCATTACCCATATCTAGTTTTCCCTTAATATATCTAACACATAAACCTAAATCTCATCACTAATTGAAAAACGTTAAATTTAAACAGAAATATAAAAATTTAACATGTATTTACTCATAATATTAATAGAATGAAGATCAATACAAAGGGAAACCCCATTAAATCATTCTGAATTAATTCTGAAGGTCGCACATACAAAACAATATAATCTTACCGTATCATCGTGTTTCCGTGTATGAGTTTTTTTTTTTACTTCTTTGCTATATCGATCCAGTAAATTTTCGTGATCAACGACATAAAGACGACATACCTACTCGCTATGGTTTCCTAAATGATACCATAAAAAGAACTGTTGCCACCATTGACGTTTCTGCTCTTATCAAGCCTTTTGGAATTAGTCGCGATGATGGCAAGACCTGATGAATTGACGTTGGTTCCCTGGGAAAGGGGACAGATGCTTTTATGGGACGCAACCTACTTTGACACACTTGTTCCGTCTCATGTCAGGGAAACCGCCTTAAGAGCGGGAGCCGATACTAACTAAATGAACTAAGCGGCACAAATTTTCGTCACTTGAGCCATCCAACCACACCAAATTACATCATTGTGCCGTTTGCCATTGAAACACTTGGACCTTGGAGTAGCGGTGCAAATTTTTTTTCAAAGAGATGAATCCTTGTTTTATTACTCCACTGGCGGTATTGCCTAAAGAATCGGCATAGCGATTCAACGGGGAAATGCTGCCAGCATTCTTAGCACCAAACCACGCGGGCTTGATTTTTACTATAGCTATCTATAAATATTTAGTTCTTAACTTGTGAATTGCCAATCTATACTATTTTCATCTATACAAATAAAAAAAAAATTAAGTGTCTGTTTGTAATATTAAAATAACCGCTTTTTACTAAAACCATATGGATGTATACACGGTACATATACCAAAATTTCATTTTACAATTATACAAACAGACGCTCTAATTTTATTTATTTGTATAGATACAATTATATTCATATTGCATGTCATGATTAATGGATGTCGAGGGATGATCAATAAAACATATTTTATCAGTAATGTTTGAAACGATGTAATAGTTATGCCACGTACTCAAACGTATACTATGGATAAACTGTTCTTGAAACTATTAATTAGAGCAAAGCTTCACTTTATTAGTGCTCGAGGGCTATATTATAATAAAAAATATTTGGCAAGGTCAGTTTCATTAGTGTTAAGTAAGATAATATTGCAAAAAAAGTTTTGAATGAACGTTAGTAGATATTTGTTTTTTTCTGTTTTTTTTTTTTTAAGTTTATTAAAAAGAAAAGTTTAGCAAATTGTTTGTGATAAAAACAAATTAAAAAAAAAAAAAACTTATAGAAAACCAGGTTCTTCCTTTTTTAAATACGCATATTCCTAGTTGATAGCGACAGTTACATTATTGCAATCGATTTTTCAACCGACTTCCAAAAAAGGAGGAGGTTCTCAATTCGACTGTATTTTTTTTTTTTTTTTTTATGTATGTTACATCAGAACTTTTGACTCGGTGAAGCGATTTCGACAAATTTTCTTTTAATCGAAAGGTGGTGTGTGCCAATTGGTCCCATTTAAATTTATTTGAGATCTAACAACTACTTTTCGAGCTATATCTAATAATGCGTTTTTACTTGACGCTTTTTTCGTCGACCTACGTTGTATTATACCGCATAACTTTCTACTGGATGTACGGATTTTGATAATTCTTTTTTTGTTGGAAAGGAGATATCCCAAGTTTAGTAACATGATAAGGAAACCAGGATCTGATGATGGGATCCTAGAGAAATCGAGGGAAACTCTTGAAAATCCGCAATAACTTTTTACTAGGTGTACCGATTTTGATAATTCTTTTTTTGTTGGAAAGAAGATATTCCTAGTTTAGTACCATGATAGGGGAACCAGGATCTGATGATGGGATCCCAGAGAAATCGAGGGAACTTCTTGAAAATCCGCAATAACTTTTTATTAGGTTTACCGATTTTAATGATTTTTAATTTAATCGAAAGCCGAAGTTTATCATGTGGTCACATTTAAATTTCATCGACATCTGATAACTACTTTTTTAGTAATCTTTGATAACGCGTAGTTACTTGACTATTTTTTCGTCGATCTACGTTGTATTACTCGTCGATGTAATTGAAGTCGGTTTTTTTTTCGTTTGCGAGCAAACACAATTATTTTTGTTATCAGCTCCAGATGAGTGGAACATAACCCGTGAGATGTGGCTTGCTCAGACCTACGACTATCACACTTTTATAAGGCAAGAGTTTCGTCCTACGATGCTGATTATCATCCATCACACCGTTAGTCAAGAGTGTACAACCCTCGCTCAATGCTCCGCAGAAATCCGGAACATACAGAGTATGTACCTCAGGAATTTAGGCTACGACTTACCGTGAGTATTTAGTAAACTTTTTAAACATCAGTAGGCTCCTAGCCTTTGTATTTTGATACATAAAGAATAATTAAAATTATTTTTAAGGTATTAAGTATTACCATTTTATTATGTTCGGTTTTGGAATACAGTTTTATAGGAATTAAATTACTTCAAATGCGCACACATGTCTCACGTGACTATACACCAGTTTAGTAGGGGTTTTTTCGTGTTAGCCTATTATAAGCGTTCGTGAAAAGGAACGCTTAGATACAACACTGCTTAATACACTCTAGATATGATTTACTTATTGCCCTAGGGCCCATATTTCCGGACGTTCAATTACGAGCACGACTTATTCGAAATTGAATCGTCACTTAAGAAACAAAAACGAATAATTGTAAAAAACTGGTAGAAGACAGTAACTTGTTTTATGTTCCAACAGTTAAGATATATACAAGCTAACGATCATTTTTAAGTATTCTTTACGATATATTTCAGATACAGTTTCATCGTCGGCAATGATGGTCGAGTGTACGAGGGTCGTGGATGGAATACAGAAGGAGCTCATACATTGCGATACAATCTCTGCGCTCATGCAATTGCATACACTGGTAATGTATTTACGTTAAAAAGGCCTCGTCTCGCCACTTTCCGATAAAGCTATCTGAAAATTAATGAAAATATTTGAAATGACATAGCTATCACTTATCGTAAAGACAAAAGACCTGAACCATTTATACATACATACACATAATCACGCCTCTTTCCCGTAGGGGTTAGGCAGAGACCACTTCTTTCCACTTGCTTACTTGCTTGCTCCTTACTTTGCTTCTTTCGCTTCGTCCACTTTCATTATTCCCTTCATACATCCTCTTCGGTTTAAGGTACTCTTGACCTGGCCTTTTTTCAAGACGTCCCTTATTTAGACGTCCCTTATTTAGGCGTCCCTTATTTATAACCATAAAAATAAATTGATTATGGTAATTATACATTAAATAAAATTATTTTCAGGAGACTACCGAGGCGATAAACCGAATCATTCCGTTGTGTCAGAATTACAATTAAGCAGAACGAGATTATTACTAAATCAAGGTGTCCGTTTGGGTATTTTACGTCCAGACTACCTTATTGCCGGCGCGAGTGATCTCGTCGACACAGCGAGCCCTGGATCAAACCTCCTAGATGCTTTTCGTCAATGGAAAAATTATGACCATCAACATCGCTTCAAGGGTTTAAACTGTACACAGATGCAAGAAAAGTTTGGCAACGTAACCCTTGTCGATCTATAATAACAGAAGTGGCATTTGAGTGTCCTCACTCAAAACGAAAATATACAAAATGATAACAATGATAACCATATAATTACATGACTTAAGCAAGCCCGGTCGCTATATTAAGCGAAGTGTGTCGTTATTATACTTATATCTTCTATGACGAGCTGAATGTAGAAGCTGCAATAGAATTGGCATATATTATAATAGCAACCCAACAATAAGATTTTTTTCAAAAAAGAAGACCAGGATATTTTCAGAATTTGCAAAATATTTGTATTATTATCTTTAAAAATATCTAATTACAGGACAAAATGCATTGTAACAATAATTTTGAGCGTGGGCTCGAACTACAAAGAAATATAATTACAAATATCTACGTATACGTCTTAATTTAGTTGATAAGTTTGGGACTAAAAGTTTGTTGAACATTTATTAGAATAGCTGATAGCGAGATGCATTTTCACTTTTACTAACAAAAGTAGTTATCCTTAGTAAAAAAAGTACCTATAATTTTATTTATTTTTACTTTTTACTTTAAGCAATTGACACGTTTTTGAAATAAAACAAAAAGCAAATTATAAAATCCATTTACAACAATATATTAAAGTAATTTTAGGATTGGAAACGTTTATATCTACAATGCCCGAAAATTTTTAAGTTATTTAATTTACACGATTATAAAGCGTGTGGGAGTATGTGTGCGTCAACTTATAAAGTCGGGATATCTAACCAAAAACTATTTATAATTTAAGATTTGTTTTTTTTGTATTTAGACTTTATTATTTTATG
This sequence comes from Melitaea cinxia, assembly GCF_905220565.1. Lineage (NCBI taxonomy): Eukaryota > Metazoa > Arthropoda > Insecta > Lepidoptera > Nymphalidae > Melitaea > Melitaea cinxia. The sequence continues at coordinate 19,380,346 of NC_059424.1, read as the reverse complement.
ATACAATATCATTCCTTTTTACGAGGATATGAACAAGTTACAGGTATAATATTAAAGATTTTGAAAGATAGCTCGTAACACTAACGTCGTCTAGTCTTCCAACTGTTCGAAATTCTTGAGATTCGTTAAATTAGAAAGATTGCGACGTAGGTATTCTTTGGAGATCATAATTTGTTTTCTTTATCAATGCTTACTATGAAAAACTTATGTAACATTTTGATGAATAGCCAATGCTCCCATCATGAAGAATTAAAAAACTTAGATAACTAAATTGACTGTGTTAGGTCTTAATGATAATCAAAGTGAAGATACAGAAACAAATGTAGTAAAAAATATTTTTATAACTGTTCTTGTATACATTTAAGATTTTAATTAAAGCTAATATTTGGATTTAAGTTTTCTGTTTAACTACACATTTATAGTATAATTCTGAAATAACAAATATTTCTACATAAGTAAATTTTTAATAAAAAATGCAAAATTTATTGGCAAAATTATCGCCCCTGAATGTTTATTTGCAAAGTCAGTTATGCTCATCGTTTTGTAATAAATGAAACTATTTTGTGACTAGATTAATAAAACGATAAATTTACAAATATGACAAAACTAAGTTATAGATGTTCAAATGAGATCTCCATCGTTTTTGTATCGAACGTTTAAATCACATAAATTACCTTAAAGAAGTAAAAATCGTTTGAAAATGAGTTATGCAACGTGTACCAAAACCATATCTCAGAAATATAAGAATAGCGCTTCGCCAAACTGCACGCATACTCTGTTTTACATGTGAGGCATATCCTAACAGACCTTGGTGGGTCTGTCGAGAAATTTGCTTTATATAAATGAATGTTTGTCGCTATCTCCTTTATAGAATCGTAAACTATCCTTTTGATCATGTCATGATCTTCAGCAAAGTGTTGTGCATGAGCCAACAAAGGTTTCTGAGTTGGTATGACCAAAAAAAAACGTAGTAACGCGAGGGGGAACAGTTAGTGGAGAGATAAATATAATGTTTATTTTAAAACAAGGTATTTCAATTATTATTAAATTTCAATTTAAATTTATCATTTATATTGAGTATTTTTGCTAATAAAGAACTACAATGCTATTGAAGAGCAGTTACAAGACTAAATAGGTTAAGAAAAATAATATAAGTTTATGTTTAATTTTTTTGTACTAAATTTTTTTTATCTGACTGAGTTCTTTTTATACTTACCCATCCTCTGTCCCCACATTATTTTTTTGCATACTGTATATAAAAGCAAACAGTAATATGTGATATACATATATTTAATGATTTGTTGTCATAGTTTCGATATCCACACAAAAAAAAAAAACTTGTAGGTACAAGCCATATCCAAGTTTGTGTTGTGCCAAGTTTACGACAGTTGAGTCCGTTGAGTGCGAGGTAGATATTTATTTACAGCAATTTTCATGATTTATTAAAAATAATAACTAAGTATGATTTTTCTTACAAGCCATAATATGTTAACATTTGTGCATTTTTTTTGTGCCGGGTGCATTATAAGTAACATACCTCGACGAAAAGCCGTCGCTCTCTCTCTCTGTAGCTCAGCAGCGTGGTTTATTAGTTTCAAACTTTCTGCTTAATCAAAATTCTAATATTGTAAGTATTAATAATAATCAATCATCTTCAGTCAGATCAAATATCTTTTCAAGACCAAGAAAGGCCACTACGAGGACTTTCTTCCACCGGAGAACTGGAGCGCAAGGTGGGCCCGATGCAAAACCCCCATTTATCTCTACTCATGACAACCGAGTACGAGCGCTCCTAGACTTTCGGTCCATCCATCCAAGATGGACAAAAATGAAATTTGGCAGGGAGGTAGATTATAGTTATTAAACGTCCGCCAAGAACGGATTTTGCGATATTCCATCGCTAACGGGGTTTAATTGGGGTTGATAGTTTGTATGAAACATATACAGCAGCCATAAGTTCGCCTGATATGTTATTTATACTGCAGCCTAATAATAAAAATAAAAATGTGGTGTATAGAGAGGTTTTATAAAAATAACTATTAAATTATATTAAATTGTGCCTTTTAAAAAGTTACTCAGTGTGATAAGCATTTCAAGTGACTGAAATAAAAAAATAATTTGCGTTAAACATCTTAATAGTAATGCATAACCACGCGAACGTAGTAGTGGGCAACAGTTAGTGTATTATAAAACAAAGTTCCCAAAAGTGTATATGATCGGTTCCCTCAAAATCTACTGAACTGATTTTCATGCGGTTTCACCAATGGAGAGAGGGCTTCAAGAGGAAGATTTACGGAACGGTTAAGCCGATTTTAGCAGTTTTAAAATTTAAAATTAGTGTATTAGGTAAACTAGAGCTGATGAGTTAAAATGGCGTAATGCATATATCGTATCGTACCATATATTGTACATTATCTACTTTGTCGATCATAGAAACAAAAAGAGCTACAACAAAAAAAAAATTTTTGCGTACCTGTGACCACATCAAATAAAAAATCGATTCGTCATTTAACTTAAAAACTAAAAATATTGAAATTGATTAGCTAACTATTATTTTCGTTTCAATAAACTTTAAATATGTGGTGTCATGGGACACCAGGTAGGAACGAAGTTCCTTCGGATAGTATAGAAGCAACACAATTTGAAAAAAAAATGTTGAATTTTATAATATATTTTCTAGTTCTTGATTTTTTTTTTACTTTTGTTGATTGGTTTTTAATTAAGTACATAAAAGTATTTAAGTAATTTAGTATTTTAGAAAATAACAAATACCGTAAAATAAAATATATACACAAAACACTAATAATAATTCAAACTATTAAGTGAAATAAAAAAAACGTGTGTTTATTTATTTTTGTCGACAGTATAAAATTAGATAGATAAATAATATTTTAGTTTTACAAACATCATATTATACAGTCGTGTGACTGATATTACGTCACTTCCGTTATATATTTTTCTTAGGGTTTTAGTATCATTCTTCTCAGTTCGGTCGCCCAGCCAAATGTTAAGCCTGCCGTAAGGAACTTCGTTCCAAAAGGATTTCATTAATAAACTAGTGATCCACCCCGGCTTCGCACGGGTGCAATGCTGATACTAAATACTATCAACAACAAAATATACCTGTTATGTTCAGTTCTTTTTTGAACTTAAATGATCCAAGATCTTAATAGAAGAAATACAATTTATAAATTGTGGTTTTAATCTAATCCTATCCAATCTAATGTAGATAACCTACTAAGTGCGGTTAAAAAATAACCTTACTACCAACTAAAGTACGAACACACATTTTTTTCGAAATATGTGACTTGTCTTAAAAAAAGAGTTCACTTTAGTATTTAAATACATTACTATTACTATATATTTAATATGGATGCATGCCACCTTCATATATTCACGGAAACGAACTGGGAACTGAGTGTCACGTAGCTGTAGCAGGTATGTGTCAGGACCGTTTTGGTAGCTGGCAGAAAATATTTTTGTTTAATTTATGCTGGAATTGATTGCATTTGATTCAAAACTTGCACTATTACTAATTATTCATTTTTCTAAAAAAATAAGTTCCTATTCTAATTTAAACTTTTACATAACAATTTATATTTTCATATTTACACACACACACACATGCCTACACAAGAATATTTTATTTTATTAACAATTGTTTGCTCTGTATTACACTTCGCATCTAATTTGTTAATCAATGTAGATTCCTAGAGGGGAGAACCCCGTTACAGTCATCTAACTAGTTTGGGTAACAGGTGCACTTTAATTACAATAAAATACATTTCTTTATACCACCTTAACTGTAAAAGTGTTAATTGTACCATTTTATTATGGAAACAACTGCTTCTAAATAGTATAGTAATAATTAATAGTACAATTTGTATTATCATACAATATCGATGATATACAATTTAAATTTATCGTAACATAATCATAAGAACGATTACGTTGTCGCGATGAAAAGCACGTTTTTATTAAGTAATAATTGTAATTTTCCTTGCTAGGAGCTCCGATAAATGGCGATCGCTGCTAATCATAAAGTGCTTTAGAGCGAAGCGCGACTGCGCGGCCTTCGACGCGATATTTATAGGCATGCGCCGTATTTGTAGGAACGTGGCTTTTATAGGGGAGGGTGAAGAGGATCGGGAATGAGAAAGTAGAATGGGGATGTTACGTTTAACATCAACAACCCATCCACTAGATGTCACTGTACGAAATTAAATCGCGCTATTAAAATTCTTATCAGCAATATATATATATAGTCGTGAATAATTTCGGATCGACTACATTAAACTATCACTGCCAAGCGTTCATATTAGTATTTAAGTTAATGTAAACGTTAAGCACCAGTTTAATTTCTTCTCTACCCGAATAATTTTTGAAGTCCCTGGCGTAATACTACTTCGGGGCCAACCAAATTCGACCACGATTGAGACGAATGTGTTGATGAATGTGATGTGTGTGGCAGCCGAACATTTAACTGTCAGTTCAAATTTCCAACACCTGAACTTAGACTTGAATTAAATAAATTGAATGGATTTAATTAATCGTAGGATTCGCAGAGCTGCAGACCATAAAAAAAAAAGCCTTTTATTTCTTGCGAATTTTAGACGCAAATACAATACATTTAAATATATATTTTTTTGATTTCACAAAGCCTAGAAACCTTTTTTCTTTATTTTTATGCAAGTAAAAATAAGACTTATGACACAATATTCACTGAAATTAAATCAAACAGTAATATACACAAGTACAGTTAAAAAAAATTAAATCTCATTAAATCATGTGACATTATTCAATTTAATCAAATAAAATCTTAGCTACTCAATTTCAATGCATTTCAATATAAAACAAAAACAATCAACAAGACCAATAAAATCAAATGAAATTAAACAATTGCATGTAAAAATTAAATTAATGTAAAGTACAATTTAAAAGATTAAAAAATAGTAATAATGAACAAATAATATTTAAAAAATATTATTTATCAAAATCATTTTCCATTTGTAATATAATTATATAACTAAAGTATGATTAATACATTGCATTGACAATTTCATAAATTTGAAAATTCACATTGAAAAATTATAATAAAAACTAAAAAATAAAAAACTAACTAAACAATAAAATTAATATTTTGTTTTCAAAATTTATTAATTTTTAAAGATTTATTGTAAAAATTAAATTTAAAACTTTAAAAAACCAAATTCAAATTTGCTCGAAAATAAAATGTATCCAAATTATATCTACTTATTTAGTTAATATCATGCATTCATGCAAGAACCCCTCTTATTTGAGGGTGAAGGCCTCCTCCAGACTTGATAGTTGTCATATTAATGGATTGATGTGCCCACACGTCGGACCGCCGATGCCGAAATGCCGATTATGTCATATTCCGTATTTTCCAAAAATTTCACCACTCTATTAGACGGTAACTGGTTGATAAACTTCTCACGTTATATGTCCGTTACTAGTAAGATTGTCTGGAGGGTTATGGTCGGACTCTCCCGCGGTGACCAACCGTAATGGGAGACGTGGAGGGGCCATTTGTAATTTTCATTGTTTATTGATTTGTATGTAGTTCTCAGGCTGATCTTGAGAGTTGATGACGCAATTATAAACCTGATTCTGTTCCCGAATAATAAAATCTTTAATGCTTGAAACTTTGTTCTTTTTATTTGGTTCTTTTTTGTTTTGATTTTGCAATTTATTTTCCATATGTATTAACTCCGGTGATTCAGATAGATATCTTTTATTTGATTGCCTATGAAGGGTTTGTTGATCTTTATTCTTAACTACAATTAGTTTATCATATCTGATGTAGGCCTTGTGGCCAAGTTGTTGTTCTTTTTAACCGACTTCCAAAAAAGGAGGAGGTTCTCAATTCGACTGTATTTTTTTTTTTTTTTTTATGTATGTTACATCAGAACTTTTGACCGGGTAGACTGATTTCGACAAATTTTGTTTTAATCGAAAGGTGGTGTGTGCCAATTGGTCCCATTTAAATTTATTTGAGATCTAACAACTACTTTTCGAGTTATATCTAATAATGCGTTTTTACTTGACGCTTTTTTCGTCGACCTACGTTGTATTATACCGCATAACTTTCTACTGGATGTACCGATTTTGATAATTCCTTTTTTGTTGGAAAGGGGATATCCCTAGCTTGGTACCGTGATAAGGAAACCAGTATCTGATGATGGGATCCCAGAGAAATCGAGGGAAACTCTCGAAAATCCGTAATAACTTTTTACTGGGTGTACCAAATTTGATAATTTTTAATTTGATCGAAAGCTGATGTTTATCATGTGGTCACATATAAATTTTATCGAGATCTGATAACTACTTTTTGAGTAATCTTTGATAACGCGTAGTTGCTTGACTATTTTTGTCGATCTACGTTGTATTACTCGTCGATGTAATTGAAGTCGGTTTTTTTTTTCGTTTGCGAGCAAACACAATTATTTTAATTGAACTTGTAACTCCTTACGCTTAGTCAAGATATCTAATGGGTAGTCTTCTTTGAAGTAGTATGGCGTATTTTTTAAGAGTTTCTTATTTCTCAAGATATTTATTTTCAAACCCATAGTAGTAAAAGTAATTTTTATAGGCCTAATCGAGTCTTTCTTTTTTCTCAGCCTTCTGACATCTTCTATACTACAAATATCGTACTGAAAGTTAAAATATGTATTTATCAATTCTATAACGGTTTTTTCTAGGTCATGGTATGATTTTTCCTGTTCCTCTACACCAAACAAAATCAGATTTTTGCGTCGCAAATACCTGTCGAAGTTCTTTATTGCTGTATTTTGTTGTTGAAGTTTACTTTCCAACAGATTCTGTTTTGTTTCTAAATATGTAGATTTTTCATTTAAATTATTTATAATGGTTGTTGTTATATCCTCTTTCATTGCCAACATCTCAGATTTTGTTTGCCTATTTTCTTGCTGCATATTGATTAACATCATCATCTGCATCATCTGCAGACCATACGATCTATTTAATTTAATAAAATTATGAATTCTTTCCCATTATCGTCAATTTTTGACTTTGACTTGACTTAGCTGGCCCTTGAATTCACGGGGTCCTGGGCTGAAGCCTATAAAGCCATATGGTAGGTCCGGCTCTGATCTTATCAGCACTTAATTAGCTTAATGCGCCGCACCTAATAATGAAACTAGAAAGAAATTTTAAGGTCTGTCTTGAGTGTCTAGTTACTAGTATAAAGTCTTTAGCACATTCAGATATAAATTCCTTTGAAAATATATTCATTTCCATTAGTTAAACTCTAATATTATAAAATTTATAGTAATATCTTAATATATATAAATCTCGTGTCACAATGTTTGTCCTCAATGGACTCCTAAACCACTTAACCGATTATAATAAAATTCGCACACCATGTGCAGTTCGATCCAACTTGAGAGATAGGATAGTTTACATCTCAAATTATAGTCGCAATTTTAATTTATTGCTAATTATTTGTCTGTTATTATTTGACAGTCACAATTATCTGTTAACTCCAAATGATTCTAACAGATGTCGATACCTTTCGACTGGGTTGAGTAAGTAATCAATAGATGGCGCTGCTATGGTAAATCTACGAACGTGTCATATAAGCAACATTTTAACAGCATAATTACCACGTGTTGTTGACGCTATAAAATTAATTAAATTTATTTTGTAGTGAACGAAATACCGTATAATTCAATTATTTCCACTTTTTAAATTTTTGGTGTTAGCATAGCCGGCCACGTGTTACTTAGACTGAAGTGTAAATTGAATTCATATTATAATGAAGATAATACAGTGAAATTAATCCTGTTTTTTACTTATTTGTGCTTCATTGATCAAAACTTTATAATTTAATCTTAATATATATAAATTATGCGTCACGTTGTTTGTCCGCGATGGACTTCTAAACTACTTAACCGATTTTAATCAAATTTGTACATCGTGTGCATTTTGATCCAACTTTAAAGATAGGGTATATTTTATTTTGATATATGTAATTATTATATTTAAGGAAATAAAATAAGGCGATACGAAGTTCGCCAGGTCAGCTAGTCTATAATATAAAAATGAGTCGCTGAATGTGTTGCTAAGCGCAAAACTCGAGAACGGTTGGACCGATTTCGCTTAATCTTTTTTTAAAATATTCCTTGAAGTACGAGGATGGTTCTTACGGAGAGAAAAATTCTAAAAAAAAAAATTACTAAAATTAAAGAATCGACTGTTAGCCGATACGAAGTTCGCCGGGTCAGCTAGTATAAAATATAATCAGATATAAATCAAAATATCAAAATTGAATGTAGGTTTTGCCAACGTTATGAGAACGTGTGATAGCAAGACAATCAGACTTGTTTCTTGTTTTATTTGTTCTTTTGAGAATGTTTTTATGCTGAGGCTTTTTAACATTTTTATACAGTCACATGACATAGATTTTTAAGATAGTTTTACTCTTGTTGTGTTCCCTCTACATGTTTCGCGAGTACTCTGAATTATATATATTTATTTGACCTTTATAACTTTTTTAGCCGGCACTATATCAATGTTGATTTTTCAGATCTTCATTACAATGCCGTAATAAAGGTGTATACAAAAATTCAGCTCACTAGGAATTTTTCCACAGAGATGAGTTTAAAATGCCTAAAACGACTGGACTATCTTAGATATTTTCACTGTTTAGTTAAAAACTTTTGAGGGCTCTTTTGTCAGAGGACTCAAACTTCCGAAAGTTTCGCGTTAAAATAGTTTCTTTGAAATGCAAGGCGATTTTTACTAACAAATAAAACCAATTTACTTTCTCATTAACATTTGTCGAGAATATTCTTGTAGGTACTATTACGGTATAGGTGTTCAAAATGTTTATAATAGATGGCGTTAAATGTACTTTAAATCACGCTATGGTTTGGTACAATGAAAATAATAGAAGGCTTAACAATATAAAAAAAATTTCCCACGCCGATGCCTTCTATTGATGATTCATTGCTATATATATATTAACCCTCCCCTTAATCCCAACCCCCCCCTTATAACTTAGGGGTATAAAGAATAGATGTTGGCCGATTAACAGACCTACCAGATATACACACAAAATTTCATAAAGATCGGTCCAGCCGTTTCGGAGCAATATGTTAACTAACATTGTGACACGAGAATTTTATATATATTTTCGAATTGAGACACCTCCTCCTTTTTAAAGTCGGTTAAAAAAAGAATTTAAGAGTCTGGGATGCTCGAAATTAAAACGCATGTTCTGAAATGTTGACTAATGAGTCGAAATGGCAAATGTAACTTTTTTTAATATACCTACAACAAGGTCGGCAAACAAGCGTACAGTTGCTGGTAAGCGTTTACCGTAGCCTAAATAGACTGCAATACTAGAAGCATCGGAGGCGCGTTGCAGACAGATTTTTTTCGAAATACAAATATTATACATATTTACAATCTACAACTTAAGGTACATAGACGTCTACTAACTATAAACTCCATCAAAGTCAATTTTCATGTTTGTGGCAAAAAAAGAAATGGTTCGGGAGCCAGTGACAGATTTTCAAGATCAATTTCCTCCCAATCGAATTCGGATTTATATTATGAATATTCGCGATCGTCAGCTGCGACTTCGTAGATGGGGCTGGCAGTGGCAGCCTCTCGCATGTAGAAAGAAAAGATTTTTTAGTCATTTCCTCCCACTGTAAAATTTGTCGGATTATAGTTTACCTAATATCTTGGATAAATAAAATCAGCTGACCATAATGGATTATACGTCAACTGGCTGCTTGAACACGAAAAAAAAAATAATTATATAAAAATTTATCTGGTGATAGTTCATATGCTACTATGAATGAAAATTAATGTCAGCTGGTTATATTTAACTTTTTTGTTATATCTTCATTGTGTCAACATAATTATAAACTTGAGCTAAATACTTACGTTGATCTTTTCACATATTTTACAGGTACTCCGAGTACAATGGCTCGGCAACCTCCTACCACCCACTAAATGGAACTGGGCCAGAGGAGACGATGGCATCCTAAAGCCGGTGACAACCAACGGCACCATTCCATTGGCACCTGACTCCATTTTCAACACCATATTTTTTCGATGCACGACTGGGTGTGTGTTGCGATGCTGCTACCGAAGAGCAGGAATTGTCTGCTCCTGTGTCTACGGCGGTGTCCAAGACACCATTCACGATGATGTTGATGATGATATTTTAGATTTAGACAATGATTGGATTTTTTTTAATTTATTCCACACCTAGTTAAAGGAATATAAGTTTACTAGCTTTTACCCCCGAATTCGCGGAGATTGTTTTTTTTTTAAATAAAAAGTATCCTATGTTACTTCTAATACCTCCAAGAATATGTGTACAAAGTTTCATGATGATCAGTTGAGTAGTTTTCGCGTGAAAGCGTAACAAACAAACTTACATTCACATTTATAATATTAGTAGGTATTTTATAATTGTTCATCTTCTTTCCTTCATATGTCATAAAATATTGATCCCAGCAAAAAAATGTGAACCTTTTTTAAAAGAATTTTTTATAAATTACTTGAGCCACTGTTTAAGTTGTTTGAGAAAAACTAAAAAAAGGGACCTTTACGCCCCCACCTCTTATCTTCATCGTATGTGGTTTTGGACACCACCCCCTCCCTACAACTATGCCAAAAATCGCTTTTACACGATTTATTTCTCCTATTTGGCAGTTTTTGGTCTTCGCTGAGTGGGCTATTATTTAAAAAAGTATACTTAGGGAAAAAGTACTTACCCATCATTTTATTTGTTTTTACTTTTGCTTTTAATAATTGTCATTTTTCTGAAATAAAACAAGGAAATAAAAAATAAAACATTTGACTAATTATAAGATTGCCATACGTTTATACAAGTTTTTAAGTTTACAAAAGTTTTGACAAAAAAAAATTGAATATGTGGGTAATATGATCTGTAGCAGTGTCTCTTACTCAGTCATTGAAAAATAAAAATCATGTTTAGTATTAAAAAAAAAATTAAAGGCATTCAAATTATTACTGTAGTTGGGTATATTTTGTGACACTAATTTTTTTATTCAAAATTTCATTTTAAATTATTATTTCTATTTAGTTAACTATTTTTGGCCATTAAAAAACCACAATGCTGTTGGAGACTAAATAGATTGAGAAAAATATATATAAATTTTTTTTTGACTAAATTTTATCTGACTTTTTTTATACTTACCCTCTTCTATCCTCACTTTATTACTTCACATACTGTATATAAAAGCACACAGTAATCTATACAAATAAATAAAATTGGATTCTGTTTGTAATATTGAAATAACCGCTCTTTACTAAATGTATATGGACGTATATACTGTACATATACCATAATAATTTTTTTTTACAATTTTTGTCTGTCTGTTTGTTTGTTTGTTTGTTTTGGCTAATCTCTGAAACGGCTGGGCCAATTTTGACGGGACTGTCACTGGCAGATAGCTGATGTAATAAGGAGTAACTTAGGCTACTTTTGTTTTAAAAATTTATTTATTTTATATCCCTGCGAACTGAAAAATAATTTTTTAGTTGAATTCCACGCCGGCGAAGTCGCGGGCTCAGCTAGTATATAATATATACGTAATGTTTCGATGCCATACTTTTGATATCTACACAACAAAATAAATAAACTTGTACAGGCCATATCCAAGTTTGTGTTGTGCCACGTTTATGACAGTTGAGTCCGTTGAGTGCGAGGTAATCCATTATTTAGAGCAATTTTCATGATTTATTAAAATAATAAACTAAATATGGTTTTTATTACAATATATATAGATAATCTTATATAAATAAAAATGCATGTTGCTAAGCGCAACACTCGAGAATGGCTCGACTAATTCGGCTAATTTTTTTTTGTGTGTTCCTTAAGGCCCACGGAGGGTTTTAATACTAAAAGAAAAAAAAAAATTTTATTGCTCTAAATTTTTCGAAAGCACACAGCTCGAATAAATTTCATGTTGATATAAAAACTGAATGCGTACGTATTACAAGAGCCGTAATTTTTATTTTTTCAATTATTCCAATATCTTTTCGCAAAATTTTATTAATTCAATCTCTGTATTTAATTTAAATATTCGTTTTTATTTAATCTATGCGTAAACGAAGCGATAAATGCCTTTTGAATGAAACTATTGGCGATAAGGTAGCGATAAGAACGTGATGCTCGGTCGACACTGGTCCTCAAATCTAAGCTGCATAGTAACAAGTAAACAAAAAGCCACGAAACGTATTAAACAATGTAGGTATATTAAATAGCAATATTCATACTCTGAAACACATTAGGATTTTTTTCTCTCAATAGCGATACTTAAAAAAATTCACTGAGATCAAAATGTTGAATAAATTCATTGAAATTCGTACCCTTGACAAGTCAAACTTCTATAGTTATAAGTATTGACTAAAAAAAAAAAAAGAATTAAAACGGAAGGGTTCGGCGCTATCAGTGTTATAGTTCTCTATTTTAAATTGCAATAATAAAGTAGCGAGCGATTCGTCATAATCGTAATTATCGTCCTTGCATAGAAAAATAAATTATATGTACTCTGTCCATTCGTTTATTTTCTTTATGACAGTTCAAGAAAGTTCGAAATTAGTAACTCCCTCACACGTTAATGATTCGATTTGAAATAATAATCGATTTCACTTAGGAAGATTTTTCAATCAATTTAATTGAAATATCTTTAATTTAAAAATATTATTTATTTATTTATTCGTTTATTAGTTTTTTTTTAATCATAAATTAAATAAATAAATATAACAAAAATAAATAATAAAATCAAAATAAAATAAATATTTAAGGAATAAAACAGAAATGATTTTTTTTTGCACGTTTTAATAGATAATGGTACGAACCCTTCGTGCGCGAGTTCGACTCGCCTCCATCTTTTATTTTATTTTATTTTTTGACGGAATGTCGAGTGCTGTTGGCCCTATCGGCCTTTACAGCGTTACCGGTGAGAGGGGCCGGGTACTATAGACACCGGCCGCGAAGGAAGAAGGGGAGCCTTCTGGGAGGCTGCACCCGAGTGGGTGCAACGGCTGGTTTTTTTTATTCATGTAAATATACCACTGTCTATTAAATAAAATCATTAACACACAATTTATCATTTTAATATATTATATTATATTATACAGTACCAAACTGGATCAGTACCAAGTACAAACTATATTATATATATACTTTATTTGTGGACTTATCTCTGAAAGAGATTTCTTCCAGTCAACCCATGGTCATGAGTAAGTGTTTTATATAGCGAGGCAAACTGTGCAAGATTTACTAAGAACAAAAAAAAACAAAAACGTAAGAAGAAAAGATGATAAATTTGATAAATCTATATATATATATATATATATATATATATATATATATACATATACACATACATATATATACGTACACACATACACATATATATACGTACACACATACACATATATATACGTACACACATACACATATATATACGTACACACATACACATACATATACATACACACACACACATATATATATACATGTATAGATACATACCAAAATACAAAAATACACTTGTACATGTACATAAACATATACAAACTCACTACAATACATACGTAAATACATACATATTCTATACAGATGATTACACATTTGCATGTGAAAGCAAGTGTTTCTTTAATTTATATTTTAAGGAAACAAGGGAAGGACTAGTTCTGATGTAACTTGGGCGATTGTTCCATAGTACGGAGGCGCGTACCGTAAATGAATTTAACTTAAATTTTGTGTTACATTTCGGTATGTCTAACATAGCTTCACTGTCAGGGCGCCTGGAACGAGTAGGAGAGGGCAGGAGGTGAAATTGGGATTGAATATACAACGGAGCATTAGGATCATGAAGGATATTAAAGAGGGTGGACAGGACTATAAACATTTTCCAAGGCAACGGTCACAGCACTGGTTTGTGGTTGTTGCGCTAGCCGTTGCGGGTTCGTACCCCGCACATGACAAACATTTTTATTGGCCATATGTATGTGTTTGCTGTGGTCTGAGTGTTTGTGCAGTCCTTGTGAGTCTCCCCACCGTGCCTCGGAGAGCACGTTAAGCCGTCGGTCCCGGTTGTCATCATGTACACCTGATAGCGATTGCCAACCCGCATTGGAGCAGCGCGGTGGACTCTGATCCTTCTCCATAGACATGGAGAAAGAGGTCTATGCCCAGCAGTGGAGTATTACAGGCTTCAGCATGCAGCGTACATTTTCCGAATTTTACAGTCATACCTTCGTGTTTCAGACTAAGATGTTTTATAAATTGTTCAAAACGGTTGATGGACTATGACGGCACAACTTGACAATGAAATTCTGAAATATATTTACATACTGACTGTGCCTGCTACTTTGTCCGCATAGAATTTAACAAAATAGTTGTTGTTCAGTTCGCAATTATAAAAAAAAAAAACTAAAATAAAAGTAGCAGTAAAAGTCCCGTACACATCCGTCCCGTACATATATATATATATATATACACACACACACACATATATATATATATATATATATATATATATATATATATATATATATATATATATATATGTGTGTGTGATGTACTTATGTCTCGCTAAAACTCAAGAATGGGTGGACCGATTTTGCTTATTTTAATCTTGAAATATTTGTGGAAGTTCAAGAAAGGCTTAAACTGTGAGAAATATAAATATTCCTATAGCTGTGAACATCTGGTGTCTTCGGTAAAAAAAAATGTCACTTGGTTGGCAAATATTTATATAAGTGCGTTCAGAAAGTGTTTTTTTATCCATATTTTTCACAAATTCAATTTCACTGCGTCATCTAGTCTTTAGTTAATAATATATTTATTAGTGAAAATATTTCTTTATCAAACCCTATTTCAGGTAAAAAAAGCATTTGTAGCAATTTTATGTATGTACAAGCTTTGCTTTTAATAACAAAGTGTAATAGGGTTTTTTTTTCTAAAAAAAATTAAATCATATTTGCCTTAAGAAAATTAAAAATATTTCTTTGGTTGAATCTTCCACTTCTTGAAGCTACGATTTAATATTAACAGGATATGTGACATAAATTTTTATTACTTAAGGAAAATGTGTATAATAAAACCTTGAAACAAATAACATAAGACCCGAAATGATATAATGACATCGTTTATTAGTATGTGTTTAATGAACTTTATTGCAAGAATCGTATAGCTAAATATAGTTGGCATGGCAACGGTCGGCCGACAGTCGCCCCGCTTAACACATATACTTTCGACTTACTCGACGCACCACAAACGTGACAACACGAACATTATTATGTTAAACTTTGAACCCTAAGAAGGCATGCCTCGTTGGCGAAAGATACTAAATCGGTATTTTTATAAACATTTGGCATAAATAACACGTACTAACATTACGAAGAACTAAAATAAAATAAACCCTTATTATAAATTCCAATGTATTTGTAATTCTGAAAGGCTAGAAATCAACATATTTTCAATTTCAGACATCGTTTTGGTATCTCACATCGAGGTTCTTTTAGGCACTGCATTACATTTTCTTTTTAAAGGTTAGCTAAATAGCTGCTGATTTAGTTCGAGTGACTTGACATTGCTTTGACGGAGTACGTCAAAGTGACGTCACGCGGCTCACTCATATCTTATTGATAGCGAATCGGTTTACATTTGAGAAGTATTTCGGGCGTCATTCTTAGCGACTAGTATACAGTAATAACTATACCCGAAACGACCCGGGACATATTTATATTTTCAACACTACAACATCAATATCCAGATTAATACATCATTATTTTTTTCACTATTACTATATATGGTTACATGGGCGTATATGATACAAGCAAATAATCGTACGCGAGTAAAGCTTACAGCATAAAACGTTTGTTCAAAATTCCTACATACGTATTTCTTTGGAATTATTCACAAATAATTTCGTAGAATCGAATCACATATAACGTAACCGAACTGGATAATGTCACGAGTATATATAATTTTTTTTTTAATTTATTTTATTTCTATTTACATTGAATAAAGTGTTACTATTCTATTACACGTTTATCAACTCTATAACCGATCACTATTTTATCGACAAGGAAATATTATCAATCGAAACAAATTTTGAATCGATTATAGAGTTCACTATCGAATATTATATACAATTGTAAACGAATGACATGAAGATATATAATTTAACAATTACATAGTAACTTAATCTAGTATCCGAGACATTATTCTATTCGGATGAATCAGTCATTCCGGTACATATATAAGCCGTAACATCTAGATGTGTTTCAATTTACAACGTTCCGTTTCAATTTCCAAACGTCGAGGTGTCGATATAAACGACTATTTATTCAGTGAATGCAAATATGAACACATTTCATATTGCTCTTAGTAATGTCAGTCTGAATTACCATTATTTTCGACGAAAATTTGAAGATTTTAACAGATTAAATGATAACTAAATATGTTGAAAATCGATCTTTATTTTTTATTTCGAATAAGTTCCTCCATCGTTGCATTGATTTATACGAGTAGTCGTTGAATCGATGACGCAACGACCACTTAAATCGGAAAAACATCGTAACTGCGCTATTGTTCTTAAATTTAAAATAGTCACGCATTCTATCGGATTTATTGCTGATTTTTAGAATATTATTGCCGAATTTATGAATCTTAATTAATTCAACCGCTCAATTCACCAGTTACGACGTTTTTCCACGATCCACAAAGGACACGTGAAATTTACAAATTATCTCTTATTTAAAATAATCTAATACCAATAGTATTATTGCAATAAATATTTTTTTCTCAGTCTTTGGTTCCATTCTAGTACTTAGCAATACTTTAAATGTCCTCTATTCCGTTTTAAATCAAATAAATTTGTTCGCTAACATTCAAACCGTCGATTACTGACGCATACCATGTGACGAATTAGCCGTGATAACAGTTGACACACACAGGAACTTAGCGTACGGATAGCAAAAAAATTTGATAACACAATTTATATTACAACGGTCGTGCTAATTATAAGTTAGAGTAATTTTGTTATATAGAGAAAAAGAAATAAATAGAGTGTTTCTACGACGGTTCTATATCTTAAAAAGAAATGGTTGTGAACACATTTTTCTACTGTCGGTACTTTAGTTGTGTGTGCGTGTCGTATCAAATCTTACAAAGCTATACATAACTGGGGATAAAACTAATTCCTACGCCCTATGAGCTTATTAAAAAAAAAACCAATATTTTTGTCATCTCCATTTTTTATTGCACATGAATTATTTAAAAATCACAGATTATTCCGAAAGAGATCTATAAGAAGTCTATTAGGTTTAAAATTAATGTGTGGGAGGCAATCAAGATCGATATACCACTTATATATTTTGATTTTTTCTTTCTTTTATAAAAAAAGTATATTTCGAAAATTAGACATAATATATTTATAGTGGTACGTTTTGAATTGGCATTATTTTTTTCATTATTTAAACAATGAAAACAGAATATAAGATTAATAATTATTAACGAAACTTGGTTTAATTATAACTGTTTTCAGAACACGCTCAAAACAAAATATGATAAATTTATATACATATAATCATTGCTCTTTGATAGTAAATATATAATTGTACATACGATTATATACTCAAATCCTTTACGTAATGGATAAACAAAAAAATATCAATATATCTATGTCTAAATTTCTAATTTTTAATTGTTTTTTTTTTATGTAAAATTTTACTGGATTTTAATTTATTAGTTACTAATAAAAAGGCTAGAGGTGGAAAAGTTGCAAAATACAGTCAAATCAATAACAGTATGGCATTTGAGTGTCCTTAGTTTATTTTTAGAATGTTTAAAACTTGGTCTTTTAAGTATAACACAATCATTGAACCATTTCAATTAGGATTACTTAGTCTATTCATATATTGATGTACTTTTATTTGTATATATTTCGCCTACTACCAAAATGGTTCATTGCGTTAACTTTGGACTAACGAATTTTTCGATCGAATTTCATTGAAATTGTTGGAATAAAAATTACTATAAGAGAATGAGTTATAAAGGTTATTTATTTATATATAATTATATTTATATTAAGGTTTTTTTAATTATTAAATTTATTCAGAAAACAAGTGCGATTTTATCGACTTATACTATAGTATATAATTTCAACTTTTGACTTCAGTTTGTCTTGATCACTTTTTGATTGCTACTTTTTTTATGTTAAACATATAACAATTGAAAGCCTAGAACTGCAGATACCACGTAAAGCCACGTCGGTGAGTTCATTGAAACAAAACAATTTTTTTATCATTTAAAATTGCAACTACAAAGTAAATTATTAAGAACCAGTATAATAATTTAATTTTTATATCTTAAGTAATTGTTTAATTAATAAACTTTATTAATTTGTTCAATAAGAAAATAAAAATAAAATCCTTCGAAAACTTTGATCAGATTAAAAAATTATGTAAATTATGTATTAAGAATCAATTAATAGTTTACAAGGGACTTGTATGCAATGCAAATTTAAAATTATTATTCGTTTTGTTAAACACAAAATCAGGTTAAAATTTACTCAGTGGTTTCTTCCGGTAAATATTCACATACGTTCTGGTCACTGGGTTTCGTATAGATCTTTTTTTACTTGGCGATAATATACAGAACACAAGCGAGATGCGTTGAATTAAACAACATATACTCCCATTCCTAAGCTTTACATGTAAAAACACTCAAATACAGTACTAACGAAAATACAGATGAACAAATGAACTTAAAAATTAGAAAAATCGAAGCTTCGATTTGAGAGTTTCTTTATAAATAAGCTTAAATATGGCGTGTATGTCGAAATTTAACGGTTCGTATGCAAAACGAATCTTTTTATAAATATCAGAACCGATCCATACTAATATGCGGCTGGTCTATTTGTGACATCGCTTACTGGAAATTAGATTTTGGCATACATATTGTGAAAATTCTATTAGTAAACAAAGTCAAAGGTTATACAGACCGTCGGTAGTCAACCCTTGTATATATTTATATTTGTTTCTTTATATTGTATAATTAAGCAATTTAGGATTTGCGATTACATCAAGTAAAATTTACTTTTGGCAGATTTATATAAACGTAAAAGCCGAGTGATAAAAAAATCTCATTTTTTTAATATATGTATGTACAAAATTAGTATTTCGTATAAATCTTCTAGAACTTTTTAAATGTTCAAAAAAATAAGCGTCAATTTAAATGATTTTATTGACACGTTAGAAAGTAAATTTCTATAATTTATTAGAAAACAAGAAAATATAACATATGTTTCGACGTAAGTTGTGGGAGACCATGCTAGTTTTAATAAGCAATTTATCTACCAAATATAATACTAATAATGACTCCACATGATATGCGTCGCAGAATCGACTAAGAACTATCCTCGGAACAGTAACGGAATTTTGAACAACGTGTATATGCGAAAAAGAACCTCATATTAAAATTATATAATAAAAAGCAAATCAACATTTCTCTTTAGTTTGATATGTTCCTCGCTCGTTTACAAACTATAATCGGTGATGTATCGATCGATTAATGAACAGCTGAATTTTATTTTATATAATTTTTAAATTTTTATTTAATCATTTTTTTTTTTTCACCTAAATTATATTAGTAAAAATAACGAAAATTCCCTAAATGCTGCTAAAGAAAGGATCAGTCTCTCGTGAATACAAATGACGTTCAGGTAAACTATACAACGTAAAGGCACTCCCTGTTCAAGCTCTATAGCGCATTGTATAAAAACAATATTATCAAAACGGAATTAATTTCAACAAACAAACACATTTCCAGCTAATATTTAATAAAAAAGACTAAAAAAGACGTTACACGTAATTGGACATGAGTTAAAGACACAGTGTGTGTAGTGGAGGGTGCCGTGGTTGATATAGTTTACCATTCCTTTGATAATTTGAAAATCAAACCTAGGATGTTTACCTACGTAGCTGTAGTAAAGTAACTGTTCAGGCCTCGCCGTTCGATATCCAAGACTCACTCGGCCAATTGTTCTGAAATTCATAAATGTATATCGTTATACATGTATTAAACCTGTACAATTTGTACATGTTTGTTAAATGCTTAGACGTTATTTTTGTTTGTGTTTTTGTGTGTTATTTTGAAAAGTTTGGAGGATAATTGATTGGTTTGATTTATTATACTAGTCTATACAAAAAGCATCGATCTCAGTAACTCTTAGTTCGAATCGAAAAATACTTTATGTGTATATAGACTATAAAATATTACATAATAAATGAAGAGGGGGTGAAAAGTCTGTGAAGTTATGAAGAGTCTGTTCTCGTCAAATGTTAATATGGAAATAATTATATAACGATAATGGAAAAATAAGCTGCGTGGCTACGGCAATAAAGAATATAGCCACACCCTGTTTTCCCGTGAGTGTCGTATGAGGCGACTAAGAGATAACACAGTTTTACTACCACCTTGGAACTTATAAAGCCGACCGATGGCGGGATAACCATCCAACTGCTGGCTTTGAAATACACAGGCCGAAGACGGGCAGCAGCGTCTTCGGTGCGACAAAGCCAGCCCTGCGGTCACCAACCCGCCTGCCCAGCGTCGTGACTATGGGCAACACACATGAGTTCACGCCATTTTTTGGCGGTAAACTTGCGGACTGCGATAGGTTAAAGTGAATGGAAAAATATTAATCTCTCGGTGCGTAGTCGGTGATAGCATACAAAGGGATAGAAATTTTTTTTTCAAACCCGCAGATTGAGGAATTTCCTTCATATACTCTCAACGGCAAATTTCGCTCAGTATGCCGAGACCACCAAGATTAAGCATAAATAAGCATAGAATAGCATTATAATCTGAAGCGCTCGAGCTACATATAAAAATTTATTACTGGACAAAACTCGCCAACATGTCGAATATGACAATACTGAAAAGTAGAACAGTACTAGATCCTACGGCATTATTAACGTTTTCCACGACAAAAACTTACTTTATAAAATGTTATAATATTCCGACGCAGGCATTACTAGAGAGTAAATATACGTGTCCTGGAGCGGAGACCACGTGTCGGTAAACGCAGCTTGGTACGACGTCCGGCTCGAAGGACCGACGATAAAGTTGCCGGTGTAGGTTGGCCTACGTCCAGCAGTGGACTGACTGACTGAGTTATATAATGAGTGCTCACCGGCCAGCGGTCTCCTCGGCCGGAACCCGCGGCTGCCGTCCGGTCCGCGCGGCGGCCTCGCGAGTACGACGCGCGGACCCGCCGCCTCCTCCAAGGACACCGTGCGTAGACGCGCCAACAGCCGCTCCGGACGCTCACGGAGAGACTTTGTCGCCGGCTTGCTTCTGTTTAATACACATACAGGTATGGCATTATTTGTACTATTTGTGTGAGAGTACAAATAAACTTGCGTTTTTCTGAAATTAAACGAACATTACTTTCCAATCGCGTGTGATCATCGGAAAATTCGACCGTCATTAATTTGGATTCAGTCAAAGATTAACTATAATAATTAACAAAAGAGTACATATGCGAGTGTGTGTCAAATACATGGTAGTGTGTGTTTTTTTTATTACTATTGATTTCATGTATTTTATATTCATAATTAATAAAAAAAAAACGTATTCTGCACTCCTTCTCTATATCTATAATAGTGATGTAACGGATATCCATATCCGTATCCGCGGATATCCGCGGGAAAAATGAGGTCCGTATCCGTATCCGTATCCATCACTTTCCTCGCAGATCTTATACGGATCTTTTATTAATTTTCAAATTCAATTGACAGGATAAAATGCTGTATAACAACTGAGATTATGTAATTAAGTAAAATAATTAAATAATTATTGGTAATATAATTAAATAATTATTTGGCACCTTTGATTGCAAACATATATTCTAGTAAGTTACCATACTAGTAGTATGTAACTCAAAGACACTAAATCAACTATCTTATTAGATCACTATTAACATAGAACTATGTCATTACTTTTATAAATATAAGAAAATGAAAAACAAATAACTTTTTTATTTAATTAACTTTTTAGGATTTTATCGCGATTTATTAAATTTTTTTCCTGGACCTAGTTGCTAAAAAAACGTAATAGGCGCGCAATGTAAGTCGAATCCTTCCCTGCCTAGGGTTGCCAGATGGTCGGGATTTGGCGAGATTCTCTCAAAATTTTGTATACTCTCCCGACTACCGAAAAGAAAAAAAAACTCCCGAAAAACAATTTCAGTTTAGAAAACAATAATTTTAAGTTCCTAATTTTCGTCAAAGGAAGAGTCGCGAAAATGAAACATCCTGCTCAAAATCTGGAGCAGCCCGACTGGGGAAATACCCCGACCTTACTTTTTTACTTAGCTTGATCACAGCTAAATAGTACTGATTTCAAGCAGTGTTGTATTTCTGTGGTGAGTAAGGTGTCCTGGGAGGGATTGGGAGTAAGGTCGGGAACGCGCTTGCAATGCTTTTGGTGTTGTAAGCGTATATAAGTTACAGTAATCGCTTACTATCAGGTGAGCCTTACGCTTGTTTGCTGACCTAGTTGTATAAAAAAAGATGCTGTAATGAGAAAGCTACTAGCCAGCTAGCAATCATCAATTCAGACATCAATAATGATGAATTTTATAATTATTACCTATTGTTCTTTAAAAGAAACGTTTCATTTAAATCACCCCCCAGAAGGAAAAATGAATATGTCCAATGACAAAATATAGGTCTATTTTATCAGTAGATGCAATGAGGTTATATACTTAGTACTGACTATTTAAATAAGAAATGCTTATTGTGGAAGAGTGTTTAGTTTACTGAACAGTCTATTTATTTAATAAAAACAGAGGTAATCATTTCACTCAGCTTTGAGGTAAATTGTTTGAATTACAAATTAAATAGTGAAAGAGCACTGAAATGGTAAAGTCTGTGAAGAGTAATACAAAATACACGTGAAAGCTATAAAATTAATTACTTTATTCGATTTCGGCAATTATTGATAATATGACAATATAAGTAATGAGAAAACCATTTTCTACTTTTTTTGTTAGTATTTACTTATATACACATTTCGATCGGCAGCGGACGATTAATAATAACGTTAAATTTTGTTGTTTTGTAAATGTATGTATCAAATTTAATTTTATTTTTGTTTCTCCCGACCAAAGTCCCAATATCCCAAAAATTGTTTTTTTTTTTCTTCCGATCGTTGCGGTGGGTGTGACGTCAACTATCGTTTCAATATCACTCATCGACACCGTTTGAGAGAGTAAATAAAGATCCGTATCCGTATCCGCGGATCTTGACACTCAATATCCGTTTCCGGATCCGTATCCGCGGATATACATTTTTGACGATCTGGCACGTCACTAATCGATACTAACATTATAAAGCTGAAGTTTGTTTGTTTGTTTGTTTGAACGCTCTAATCTCAGGAACTACTGGTACGATTTGAAAAATTCTTTCAGCGTTAGATAGCCCATTTATCCAAGATGGCTATAGGCTATTTATTTCCGAATTACAGCGTGTGAAACCGCGGGGTACAGCTATTAAACTATAAGTGTGCAAAATTTCATACTCCTCCGTCGGCTCATTTTTCGTAAAAAGCGGGTACAAAGTTTTTGCTTCGCGTATTAATATATAGATTATTCAACAACAGCTGTACATAACATGCTTGTTGTATGGAGCATTTACTCGTACATATTATTTGTATAATGCAACTTTTACACTTACACTACAACTTAAATGCAAGTTTTAACATTATACTTAATAAATTTAATATACAATCATTCCGCTTCAGCCTGAATATAATATCCCACTACTGGGCATAGGCCTCTTTCCCCATATAGGAAAGGGATCAGAGCTTAATCCACCACGCTGCTCCAATGCGGGTTGGCGGATATATTCCCTACTATGACTAACGATCCTTATCAGGTGTACATGATAACAACCGGGACCGACAATCATATTGTCAAAAAAAAAAAAAAAAACACTATAAAGTACAATTAAAAACCCACTTACCCGACTTTAACAACATTACAAGCGGACGACTTCCCGTTCCTAGGATTCGTCAGCATCACAAACTCGACCGAGTCGCCGGACTGCAAATCCGCAGGGTTGCCGCGTACCTCCGACATGTGGAAGAACAGGCGACGGTTCTCTTCGCCCTCTATCGACAGGAAACCGAACCCACCTGGAAGTTATTTATTCAGTTTGTTAGTACATTTTTATTTTCGTCTCAAATACTATACGTAGGCCTCGCCATTGTGTAACGAGCGAAAACAAACCGCCCTAAATCTTTATAAAAGAAATCGAACGACGTGGCTAAAGTAAACGATAAGACT
Organism: Melitaea cinxia; assembly: GCF_905220565.1. NCBI lineage: Eukaryota > Metazoa > Arthropoda > Insecta > Lepidoptera > Nymphalidae > Melitaea > Melitaea cinxia. The sequence goes on along the minus strand of NC_059424.1, from coordinate 19,355,945 downwards.
AAACACGTCATTATTACTTGGGTGTTTTTTAGTAATTAAATCAGGATATCAACTTACAGACGAGTATACAAAAAAAAAAAAAATAGTGACACGAGTATACAAAAAAAAAAAAAAAAAAAAAAAATGCAAAGGCGGTCCTATTACTAATAGTGAGTGACCTGTGACAAACATTTGCTGATATTATTATTTAACTGTTACAAGGAATAGTAAATATGATACTGCGATTTATGACTAGCTTGTCGCCGCGGTTTAAAGCGACTCCGTTTTCTGCTTAGAGGGTAGTGGATTCGATTTCTAGTGTATATTTCTATATTTGTGTTTTTCATATGTACACTGATTACAACGAAAAATGCTCTATACCAAACAGCTGTTACCTAAAACACATACTTTAGGAAGCGACGACCGCAACCGTTTTTGTGTTGAAAATACTCGTATTATAACCTAGGTTAGAACTGGATAAATAATTATTTATTAAGCTAGATGATACATGCCATACAACCTAGGCTATCTATAATAAAACTATAATGCTAAATAGTTTGTTTATTTGAACGTGCCAATCTCAGAAACTAGTGGTTCGAATCAAAAAAAAGTTAGAAGCGAAAAAAAATATTTTTGTTAACCGACTTCTAAAAAAGGAGGAGGTTCTCAATTCGACTGCATTTTTTTTTATTTATGTTACATCAGAACTTTTAACCGTGTGGACCGATTTCGACATTTTTTTTTTAATCGAAAGGTGGTGTGTGTCCATTGGTCCCATTTAAATTTATTAGAGATCTAACAACTACTTTTTGAGTAATCTTTGATAACGCGTAGTTACTTGACTATTTTTTCGTCGATCTATGTTGTATTACTCGTCGATGTAATAGAAGTCGGTTTTTTTTCGTTTGCGAGCAAACACAATTATGTTGGATAATCCATTTACCTATCCATTGTCCATTTACCTATGAAGACGGCAATATAATATTTATATAGCCTTTCTCGGTATATATATCGCAGGGCACATCGTGTATAACATAAAGCAATGCTGTTTAATTTTTTTTTTTGCTGGCTCTTAATGAAAGGCCCTCGTTAATGTTTCTTTTTAACCGACTTCCAAAAAAGAAGGAGGTTCTCAATTCGACTGTATTTTTTTTTTATGTATGTTACATCAGAACTTTTGACCGGGTAGACCGATTTCGACAAATTTTGTTTTAATCGAAAGGTGGTGTGTGCCAATTGGTCCCATTTAAATTTATTTGAGATCTAACAACTACTTTTCGAGTTATATCTAATAATGCGTTTTTACTTGACGCTTTTTTCGTCGACCTACGTTGTATTATACCGCATAACTTTCTACTGGATATACCGATTTGGATAATTCTTTTTTTGTTAGAAAGGGGATATCCCTAGTTTAGTACCATGATAAGGAAACCAGGATCTGATGATGGGATCCCAGAGAAATCGAAGGAAACTCTCGAAAATCAGCAATAACTTTTTACTGGGTGTACCGATTTTGATATTTTTTTATTTAATGAAAAGCTGATGTTCATCATGTGATCACATATAAATTTTATCGAGATCTGATAACTACTTTTTGAGTAATCTTTGATAACGCGTAGTTGCTTGACTATTTTTTCGTCGATCTACGTTGTCGATGTAATTGAAGTCGGTTTTTTTTTTTCGTTTGCGAGCAAACACAATTATAATAACTCAACTATTTGTTGTGTTCTTATTATATAGTATTCTCCTGTAACTTTTAGCACATAGTCAACTTGAATAGTTATATATTAAATTCTAGTTCTCAAGTACCATTTTAACTGTTGGAGATTCAACACCAAAGCAAGGAGAAGCAACACCGTGTAGCACTTACCGTACCACCGTATGTAAGCTATTATTTATATATAAAATTCTCGTGTCACAATGATAGTTAAAATACTCCTCCGAAATGGCTGGGCGACTTTTATTAAATTTTGTGTGCATATTGGGTAGGTCTGAGAGTCGGCCAACATATAGTTTTTATACCCCTAAGTAAGGGAGGGGATTAAGGGGGGTTTATATATTTATTATAACATGTATGGCTAAACAACGTTTCCGGGGTTAGCTAGTATATATATATATATATATATATATTAACAGTTTTCATATAAAATGACGTATAAAACAGGTAGTTTAATTTTATTAGGGGTTATTAACATATATGGCAAAACAACGTTTGCGGGGTCAGCTAGTCAGCTAGTTTATTTATAAAGATACGAAAAATAAAGAATATAAATAGCAAATATCAATATAAAGATGCCACATATACTCATTCGCCGAAACGGACATGAGTATCGACGACATTATGAGTAGGTATACATTCAATTTAATATTAAGGTAGATCATTTCACTGTCACATATTTAACTTTGTACTAATGTACACACTTTAGGGGTTACAATACTTTTTATTAATATTATCATAATCATCATCATCATCATCATTTCAGCCTATCACAGTCCACTGCTGGACATAGGCCTCCACAAGTTCACGCCAAAAATAACGTGAACTCATGTGTTTTGCCCATAGTCACCATGCTGGGCAGGCGGGTTGGTGACCGCAGGGCTGGCTTTGTCGAATTGAACACGTTGCTGCCCGTCTTCGGCCTGTGTATTTCAAAGTCAGCAGTTGGATGGTTATGCCGCCATTGGTCGGCTTTTTAAGTTCCAAGGTGGTAATGGAACTGTGTTATCCCTTAGTCGTCTCTTACGACGAGAGGGGGTGGCTATATTCTTCAATGCCGTAGCCACACAACATATTAGTATTATAGTTTAGTTAAATATAATTTTACCTTTTATAGCGTCAACAGTAGCACGTCTCTTCTTCCTCACCGGTACAATGTTAGTGGCCCTTCCTTCGACGTCTGCTTGAAAGGTCACCGGGTCGCCAACTTGTAGTATTTCACGTTTGCACGATAGACCCATTATACCGAACTCGTATGACGTTCCGCCTTCTGTTTGAATTAGACCTGTGGAACAAATATGTATTTTCATAAAATATTGTATGTTCAAAGATATGAGATACTCTTTATTTATTTATATTTTATATAACCACACACTTCGTACATTTATGAAATATTAGTATAATTAACTTAATAATAATAATATACATTTACATAAAATAAAATTCTCGTGTCACAGTGTTATGGGGAAAACTCTTCCGAAACGGCTTGACCGATTCTTATGAAGATTTTTATGCATATTTGGTAGTTCTGAGAACCGGTTGTAAACTTTTTTTTAAACTCCTAAGTTCTAATTTTTTTTTTCATTTTTTGGTATTTTTTTTAATTTTTATTTTATAATGATTTGGCATTGAAAAATACACACAACCTTACACCACCCTTCACTTTCATCCTTTTACCATCAACCCCCTTTTTAGTAGGGTCAGATTGTACATATATATACAAGCATATCCACACGATACCCGTAGTATACGGCGGATTCGACAAGAACTATCTAGAAAACATCTCACCGCGCCGGGAATTAACAGCATAGTCTTGTAGGCGTCTCACATAATATAAGTTATCAAATAATTTATTAAATAGCTAAAGAATAGCTTATACCTAAATTATGAAGTTATTTTTTTTTTTAATTTCATGTATTTTTCTATTTAAATTGCATAATTATACGTAGGTTGGTGAAAAATGTGAGAACTCTAGTGTTCAGTGACTTATTTGCTGCGTATTAAAATCAGTGTTATAAATACCGACAGTTTCAATTTTGTAATAGTGTATCTAGGTACTGCCTCTAATCGCACGTGTAATTTTTACCATTAGGGTATGTTGAAATAAATCTCTACTAGGGGTAAGCACCAATATTGTTTGAATGGCATGTATCTTAAAGTCTTATAAACAAAATGTAAAAATTAAGATTTAAATCAATGTAATTATATAACAATAGATCACTGCACTTCGAGCTAAGACTGGATTGACTGAGACTTCTAAATTTCTAAGACATCATCCGGAACTAGTACGCCATATTAATTTATTTAATACATTTTTATAAAAACGATTTTAAAATACGACGAGTTTTTACTAAGAAATTTTGTAAATAATAAAGTATTCTGCTAAGCGATTCATGCAATCTTATACTATTAAACGAGCAATTCTTGTATATATATATATAATCTGAATCTCGGAAACGGCTCCAACGATTTCCATAAAATTTAGTATATAGGAGGTTTCGGGGGAGATAAATCCATCTAACTAGGATTCATTTTTAGAAAATGACGTTTTATCCCTGTTTTTAGGGAGTGAAAAAATAGCTACAATATCGTTAGAATACGAAGGTAAATTTCGCAACTGTCATTAAAGTTGTAATAGCTCGGTGGGAAATCGGCCGGTCGGGATCAACCGAGGAGATCATGGTTCAAATCCCAATGTCTCTGATCAATTATTTTTTTCCTTTTTTTTAATTGCACTCGTTATTTAAAAAAAAATATTATTCATATTTTATAAATATGTAATTCGAATTTAAATATGAATTCCAAAAAACACGATTTACTAAAAATACCGAGCTAGGCTCGGTCACCCAGGTACTATCACCTAAATCTCGATAACGGCAAGTCGATTCCTTAATTTGAATTAATATGAGGTCACAATTTTTATAGCTTATTTATTTTATAGCTTACATTAATCTTATACATTGAAGATTAGTCTAATTTAGTATGTAAAATGTTTAGTGATGTAATGAAGTTACTGTGTATCTGTCAACAAAACAAATCGCAATGTATCTGTATACTGCTGGATATTCTTTGTATTTTACCTATATTATTGTTGATAATTTCTCGTGTAAGTGACTGTATGTTTATAATGAGAAATAAATATTCCTTAAACCTAATCTTACTTTTAATGAATATTTTAATCAAAAGATATTTTTTTATTAAATAGTTTATTAACAAATTTAATAAAATATAGGATTAAGATTCACCCATTGTATACGTGTATGTCTGTATAATTAAAGTTTTGAAATATATATATTGAACACTATTGGCAATTTTTAGTAATAAACTAACAAAAAAAGAAAAACTGACTAAACTAACGAGAAATACTGTGAAATTAATTTCATAAAAGTGTTTCACAAACCGTAGGAGTACCGAGTATGATAAACGAATTTCGTTGAAGCGGACGCAAACTCAATAACGCTTGTTAAAAGTATCGACAAGCTACGTTTGAAACGAGCACTTTTAATTTACCGAATGTCGTTTGAAATACGACGCTGTTATTTGTTTGCGACAATTTTTTTTTTTTTTTTTGATATGATGGTTTTCTAGATATAAGAAATTTATAAATGCTAATTGATATAAAATAGTAATTATTTATTAATAAAAAGAATGTAATATCAATATTATAAATATCACGTGAGCTTTATTTACTGTAAAAGTATTTTTGTCTTTGTAGGATTCTATTATGATAAGTAAAAACGATATTGCAAACCGAGTCCAAAGTGTATATAAAATTCAAAATATCATCGATGTTCTATGTATTTTTCGCAGAAATGACACGGCCCTTTCGAGGTTTAAATCTAGATAGAATCAATACATTTTCATTCACTGTCAGGTTTCTTTGAATATTCACAAAAATTATATATCTTAAAACGCTAAGGTTAAGAGATATTTGCCTCCCTTTTTAGAAAAAACCTCACCATTACTACACATAAATTATATATCATTTTATAGATAATTGCTTGCTTTGCCGGCATCAATAACTAAAAAAATTACTATTGCTTTTGTATGTAATTATTAAAATCATATATACATGTCAACATGATTGACGGTCGGTAAATTTTTTATTTAATTTCAAATCAACTCACGTATAAATAAATACTTTTTTTTGTAATTTTGTAGTGATAATTATTGTACTTTATTTATTGCGAATTATACGCAAGGGCCAAATATATCGTCTTGAAAAAAGGTCAGGTTAAGAGTAGCCTAAACCGAAGAGCATGTATGAAGGGAATAATGAAAGTGGACGAAGCGAAACATGTAAGGATCGTAGCAAGTGGATAAGAGGCGTGATTATATGTATGTATGTCTATACAGCTAGTTCTTGTAATTATTTCAGTAAAACTGTGTGGTTCAATAATTAAATAGATATTGATATTACACTTCGACAGTCAACAAACAATTTTGTTTTAAGTTACAGAATATTTTTTTCAATTTTATGTAGAAAATTGAAGTAACACTATTACGTTTGTACATACTATTTACGAGCTCAGTTGTTTTTCATCTTCTATAATATAAAAAGGAGTCGCTGAATGTGTTGCTAAGCGCAAAACTCGAGAACGGTTGGACCGATTTCGCTAATTATTTTTTTAAAATATTCCTTGAAGTACGAGGATGGTTCTTACGGAGAGAAAAATTCTAAAAAAAAAATATTTAAATTTCCTGAAAAAGTCTAAAAACAACACTTTTCTATACTCCCATACAAAAGATTTGTGATAATACTTAAAAGTCAATTTGAACTTTAATACCATACGATAAAGTTTGTGTTAGGCGATACGAAGTTCGCCGGGTCAGCTAGTTATAAATATAGATGTCCCACTACGATGTAATTTATTACAATATCATATTAGAAAAAAAAATGGCACCAGACGGTATAAATAATATTCAATGGTTTTAGATAGTGCAAAAGAACTTGAGGTTTATAGTTGTGTAATGAACAACTATTTCGTGTCGTAAGAGGCGACTAAAGGATAACACAGTTCCAATACCACCTTGGAACTAATAAAGCCGACCGATGGCGGGATAACCATCCAACTGCTGACTTTGAAATACACAGGCCGAAGACGGGCAGCGGCGTCTTCGGTCACCAACCCGCCTGCCCAGCGTGGTGACTATAGGCAACACACGTGAGCTGACGCCATTTTTGGCACGAACTTGGGAAGGCCTATGTCCAGCAGTGGGCTGCAATAGGCTGAAGTGAGATATTTTACATAAAATTCCGAAGTTCTTGTCGCCGGCATGGAGTAAAATGTTCTATCATTTGTTACTATAGAAAACCATAATTTAAATCAAGCAGTCTAATAATCGATTTCCGTAAGAATTTGTTACACTTTTTTTTATATAAGTAGTATACATCGACGGGCTTTTCAACCCATGTCCTTTTTTATCTCTAAAACATGCAATTTTTTTGTAAATCAAGGTAGGCATTACTCAGTAACATCGCTGTTTAAGTTAGACTAACTTAATGTCTCCAACAGAGACGCGAGTCCACCGACCGGTTCTTATTCTAACATATGATACATTTCTTTTTTTGTAGATTGCGATTCAAAGGCGTCTCGTAACACCCAAGTGGTTGAGAGCGCAGTATTCAAGTAACTTGGCCGAAAGGCGTCGTAATGTGCACGTGTGTTTATTCAAAAACCGCTGAGTTACCATCGGGAGACGGTGACTATTACAATTTGCTCCATCTTCAGGGTGAGGGTAATTCGAAAAAAAAAAAAAGACAGAATAAAAATAAAAACTTCAACATAGAAGAGTTGCCACCTCAATGTTTAACGATCAAAAATAGCAATTAATTAATAAAGAAAATGTTCATCCATCAAAAATAAGTAACGGAGTCTTTGTAAATTTACTTGGGAAAAAAGAACAATATACATAGACTTATTAAAGGTTCATATTACCATCCATAGTACATAGATATAGATAGATAGTAGATACATTGTAGTTTGAGAACGCGTTGGCGTAGCGGTCGTAGCACTGGTTGTTGCGCTGGCGGTCGCGGGTTCGATTCCCGCTCACGACAGACATTTGTATTGGCCATATAGATGTTTGTCGTGGTCTGGACGTCGTGCTTGAGTATTGTGTGTGTTTCCGGACCTCCGACACAGGAGAAAATCTTACTGGGGGCCGAGGTGTGTGAATCGCTTATTATGATTAATAAAAATAGTGTTCTGTCTTACGGTCATATTGAGAGTTTATCTTATTTTGCAGAAAAGGGCTATTTGCGGCATTTACGATCTTACGAACTCGAGTCTCCCTTCGAGATGTTTTTCATGAGGTAGATATAATTATTAACAATTGCGTCATAATATAGGTATTTATAACAATACTAGCTGACCCCGCAAGCGTTGTTTTGCCATATATGTTATTAACCCCCTTAATCTCTCCCCCCCCCCCTTATAGCCTAGGGGTATGAAAAACATATGTTGGCCGATTTTCAAACCTACCCGATATGCCCACAAAAAATTGTGACACGAGAACTTTATATATATACTAGTTGACCTGGCGAACTTCGTATCACCTTATTTTTTTCTGAAATATAATAATAACATAATATATCAAAATAAAATATAGCCTATCTTTTAAGTTGGATCAAACTGCACACGGTGTGCAAATTTGACTAAAATCGGTTAAGTAGTTTAGGAGTCCATTGAGGACAAACATTGTGACACGAGATTTATATATATTAAGATATATATATATAAGATTATGTATATTCATAAGAATATTGATTGTTATGATATAAATAACAATTGTAACTCCCAACTTTCCGACTGCGAAAAGTAAGTCTCCTTTCTGGGTTACGGTATTAATTCGCATGTATAATAAAATCCCTCAAACGATTTTGCAATCGTCTCAACATAGATTTAAAGTGTTTATTAAAAAGAAATTATGATAAAGCTTATTATTTAGAGCAGGATTACATAGATTACGAAGAAAAATATGTGGACTTAGTGACGCTGTATTTCATGCAAGATATTACTAATTTTGTAGTAAAATACAGTTTATGTATTATTTTAAGAGTTACTGCGAAATTTCTTGCCAATTCTTCTCTGCAGAATTCATTATTTCGAATCGGTGATAGCTTCACTTATTAATATAGTTAAATGACGATTCGAAAACGTTTTTGAAGCCTATTTGAATAAAGTTATGTTGATTTCGATTTTATTTTATGTAAAGATTATGTTTTACAGAAGAAGCGTTGACTCGACGGAAAATAAATTTACAAGTATAGAGACTGGTGTTCTAATGTTTAGTACATGTTCTAGCTATACGAAACATTTTGGAAATAGTTCCTAACCCTCGCATAGTTACCAAAGGCAAAAGCGTGTTCTATTATTTTAATAAGCCTTGAAATATTTTCTAAATTAAGTATATCTGTTGTCATTATTTTATTGATAAGAAATATATTAATACCGTTGGATAATATCGGTGCACAATTACTTTGAACTGGCTTTTCTTAGTTTACTGTCTTGATATTTACCATTGGTAAATGCTTATTTTTATGCTAATTTAAGATGTTAGCATAAATGTCTATTCACATAATTAACACTTTAGAGATTAATATTAGTAGTTGTGATATAAAGACTATTGTGTTAATGACGTTACAACTATGTTACTTTGTTGTCCCCGAATTCCGGTTAATGTTTTGTGTATTTTGCAGAAAATATATTACCATGTTTGATAGTGTTAGCAGCGAAGTTTTAATTTATTACAGTATATTATTATTATTATTGTTATTATTATTACAACGAAAATAAGTACCTGAATACTTGGCTTGGTCCGGGTTCAGGGCCCTCAGCGTGCGGGTCACGGTGCCGCTGAGCGCCGGTTCCAAGGGCTTGGCAACGCTCACCGTGCCCTTCGGCAGTACCCTGACAAACTCCGCACTGGCGCAACCACCGCCCGAGCCGTTGATCCGACCGAGACTGTACTCCACCTCCGTACCCAACTCGAGTCCGTCCGGGTTGCCTTCCAAGTTACTGTAAATATATTATAAATAATAAATTAACATAATAATTAAAAAAAAATATGTTTATTTAATTTTATTTTTATTTTATTAATTGTAGAAAAGAAAAAAAAAAGCACTGGCTGCTGGCGCTGTGGGTTAAAGTGAGAGAGGAGCCTGCCTACCGCTGCCGTATGCGTGAGTGAAAGGGAAGCAACCAGGCTGGCACCGTAACGGGTTACGTAACGAAGCGGTTTACCCTCCCATAGGAAGTTATCACTTCAATAAACGGTTCACACCCAACGGCCCCAGGATTTTCTCCTGTGTGGTCCCGAAATACACACAATACACGATCACAAACGCCCAGACCACGACGGACATAGACATCTATATGGCTGATACGAATGTCTGAGCGGGGATCGAACCCGCGACCGCCAGCGCCAGCAGCCAGTGCTTTGACCGCTGCGCCAACGCGTCGCAATATTATAAATATATTTTTTATTCGGTATCTTTTTTTTTACAAACGTTTACATTTGGTTATCACGATGTTGTATAAAAATAACTTTTAAGTGGATAATGGACTTTATTTTCAGATTACTTATAAATAGAATTTTTATTTATTTCATTTCGACGTCGAACAAGCATTTACTTCTTATTCATTTCACGCCAACATAATATATATAATTGAAAATCAAAAACAATTACTTTTTTGGTAATGAAGTGACAATCATTAATTATTATAATGAAAAAACTTTTTTTAAATGCCCGACGTCTCGGATACTTTACAGCCACCATGGTCGCGGGAGGACACATTTCAGCGATAAAAACCGAAATAGTTGTTTCATTATAATGAGTGAAATTCGCGTGAAAATAAGAAAACAATATATGTATTATTTAAAAATTATAGTGATAAAATTCTTTTAAAACAATCAACAATATTCGCTGTGCTATAAATATATATTTATTTTATCAAACATAGCGTCAATTCAATATTAACGTCAATTATTTATATCAATCAATCAGAAATAAATCAAATGAGCTTATTTTAAACTCTCAATAAAACGCCACCGTCAAACGAAATAAAATATGACTACGTAGTCATATTCAACAATTCTCATTGTAAGTAAAAAATTATAGATTAAGTACGTTTCCATAATAAGATGATTATACACACGTACATCAAATTAGAACAAATAATTTTTGTTATTATTTAACCACACGGTTTGAAATAATAAAATATATTTTTTTTAATACTAAGATAGGTTTGCGTTTGAGCACTATTTCACCTGATGTTAAGTGAAGTTGCGATCTAGGATGGAGCACGCTTACCTAGAAGTAGCCAATTCACACGCGACTTAAAGATCCCTAGATTGTAGCTATCCGGAACTACAGACGCTGGTAGAGTTCCACTCTTTAGCCGTACGCATCAAGAATGTACTTGCGAATCGCATAAGTAATTATAGAGTATATAATTTTACATGAAATATAACTGAGCGTTGTGAAACATACGTTTTTTAATTACCCGGATTAAATTAAGTGCCGTAAATATTATTAGATACAAATAATTATCCCATAATGAAGTAACTGAAAATTTTATACTACATTAATTCTAGTAACTTTTTAGTTATTTTTTTTTTTAAATATTCTTTGTTATTTTTTTTTAAATAATTAAATATTTCAATTCCTATTTTAAACTCATTATTAATTTCCCAAAAAGAATTTCTCAGCACGTGTTGTATGTCCAAATTATGTCATAAGTATGTTTATAAGTATTATAAGTATGTGTATTATTTAACAGCAAATATAGATACAAAGATTATTATTTTACGTAATGGAAATAAATTATTCGATAATTTAAATTAATTATTTAACGATAATTAATTAATCAAAAACGAATATAATTTCAGTTTCTGAAATAAGAATGTACACTTTTTTTTGTTTTGATATTTATCAAATGTGTAGTATGTAGTAGTGTAAGGTATTAATCACCTTTTGGCGAAACATTTTCATTTCATTTCAGAAATGACGATTCTAAATTTCTTTTGCCGCCAACTAGAATGAAGTGATTTTTGATTTTGATTCTTGGACAAAAGGTTTAAAATGAAACAATTTGTCCTCGACATAGTTTCAAAGATAAAATACGGCCACGACGGGCCAATTATCATAATCAAATAGTCATTAACTACTAATTTAATCGAAGCTGTGACTTGATTTTTTCTTCATAACATTTTATTAACTGCCTTTAACTTAAACTATAATTAATCGTTAAAAACATAGTGTCATCGGAAACGATTGGAAATACTATATACTTAATGAAAATACGAAATAAATTTTAATTTGATAAAACGATATCCATTTCATTTTAAAATAACGTGTATACGAGTAACGGTATGAGTTGAAACAATATTCTGATTGAAACAAAAATAAACTACTTTAATTTCGTGAAACGTTGCTTTTCATATATATTTTGATTAAAACCTTCAATACACACACGCAAATGTAAAGTACCCGGCCATATAGCATTCACGTCGACCTTTGGAAGGAGACAAATGGCTAATTTTGGGCTTCATAGCGCATTACAGTCAAAGTTTATAGACATTACCTTATTTTCTAATTGACAATATATATACAACTACTATACTATATTTAGTAGTGCAGAGTTCCTAGAATATTTTGTACGGATTTTAAAATATAATCTTATTAGTGTCTGGTAATAAATACCACCAGTATGACTTTGTTTTTTTTTAGTAAAACTATAACAAATTATATTTAAGAAATAGTTTAAACATGAAAAAAAGTTTAATAAATAATTTGCGAGTAAAACAAAACATCCATATATATATATATATATATATATATATATATATATATAAATGAATGTTTGTCTTTATGTCCTTTATAGAATCGTAAGCTATGCATTTGATCATGTCATAATCTACAGCAAAGTATTGTGCACGAGCCCACAAATGTTTCTAATTTGGTACGACCAAAAAAATATAATAATAATAAAAAAGCATAGCAACGCGCGCAGGGTTGCAGCTAGTACAATTATAAAATCAATTCAGACAAAATTGATTCTGCCTGCCTTATTTGGTTTCGATTTATTAATTTATTGGGTGTTTTGTTAGTAAACTACAGCAATATATTAGTTTACAAAACTATCGTTTATTTACAGCTTTCATATATTATTTAAATTTCATTTAAAATTCCTACGCTTCTAATGAGTTTAAAAATAATTTTAGTTATTGGCAAATTGTCAATGCAAAATTACATATTTTTTTTCTTCAATAATACACGCTTTTCGCTCAATGTTATCTAACTGGATACGTTTTTGTTCGAAGTCAAGAAAAACAACGTAAACAGAAACGCCCAGACTAATATAAACATACGAAAAAAATCATACAAATACTTGTCATTTGCGAGGATCGAACCCGCAGCTGTTTGCGTATTGCTAATTATAAGCAGTATCTAACTTTTTTTCGATACGTTATTTGGTTTCACCATTTAACTTCACTTTATCCGTCAGATATTTTTATTTACAACATTTATAAACAAACGTTAAATGCTATTATTTGTGCTAAGAGGCCGCGTGTGTGTTACGCAAAGTGTTTTACGGAATCCTGCTGATATGTCTTGTCAGTAACTAATGCGCGAGATAAACTTAAAACAACCGGTTCAAATTGTACAAACAAACAGTCATATTGTACAACTAGCTGTGCCCGCGACATTGTCCGCGTGGTACTAAAAAAAATCTTGTTCAGCTCGCAGAGTTACAAAATAAAAATATTTCTTAAATAAAAGTAGCCTAAGTTACTCCTTATTACATCACCTATCTGTCAGTGAAAGTCCCGTCAAACACGATCCAGCCGTTTCAGAGATTAGCCGGAACAAACAGACAGACTGAGAGACAAAAATTGTAAAAAATGTTATTTTGGTATATGTATCGTTTATACGTCCATATGCATTTAATAAAAAGCGGTTATTTTAATATTACAAACAGACACTCCAATTCTATTTATTTGTATGAAGTATAGATATGGCTTTATTACAAACACCCGTGTGGAACGATTGAAATTCAAATATTTCTTAAAACTGTACATTTGTAACAATAAATATAACGCCACTGTCGAAGCCAATAAAAAAAAAATTCATTCAATCAAGAGCATTTTTCAATAAAATAACGAATAAATAAAAGTCCTGTGAACATCACCGGTGAGCGCATTTCACAGATTGAACGTGTCGAATAATAAAACTACAACAACAAAAAATCCCAACTGGATGTGTTACATTTTTTCACACACCAATATTTTAGTTTTGAATCACCTTCGCGAAATTGTTTACGGATCTACTATTTTAAAAATATTTCAATTTAATCAATTTTAATATTCAAATCAATTAATTGAAATCAGACTAAGTACAAATTCTTCAATAATATAATAAATATAATCTTATTAATTTTCTGTACTACATGAAACGCTTACTATAATATTACCTCAAAAATTAAATTATTACATACGCTTCAGCCTGTAATATCCCACTACTGGGCATAGGCCTCTTTCCCCATGTAGGAGAAGGATAAGAGCTTAATCCACCACGCTGCTCCAATGCGGGTTGGCGGATAAATGGCGGAAATGGCGGTAATGGCGGAAAAATTATTACATATAGATATTTAATTCACAAAGTATCATACAAGATATTAAATATAAAAAAAATAGTTCACACAAAATATGAATAAGAAACAAGCAAGCATTGGGATAATGATTTTGGGTGAAAATCGCATTCAAATTTACTTCGCAAAGCACACGAAACAAAATAAACAATAGCATTATAAACATTTAGTAAGGAGCTATTCGCTTTGCACTATAAAACGTCTGTTCTGTCAGAGTGTAAAATTTCACAAATGTAAAAGATAATAATCGCAACATATAATATTAATTCGCTTAGTGCTTATATTAACAATATTTTTTTTTAATTTATAATTTTGAAACAGTATAAAAATTAATTATTCGCAGAGCTATTAATGCTTTTAAGGTAAAGTAGTACTTTATAAATAGAGTTGTTTTTGAAATAATTAATATCGATAGCGTTAAAAAAAATTAGCGATCCATTTTGAAGAAACATAAAAGCCGCTTGGCAAATACAATACTTAAACATATGAAAAATAAAATGTTAATAAAAAGACAACACAAATACACAAAACACACAATTTAATTTAAGTATGTCCCTTTCAATGTTGTTTGATATATTTTCTTGTTATATAAAGAATCGATTTAAAATTATGATAAGTGGGAGAAATACCTACATATTGTAATAATGAGTATAATATATGCTTTAGACCACATGACTGAAGTAAAACTTTTTTAGTTGCCCCTACAGTTATATACGAAACGTGACTCTCTCTCCTTACTCCTCTTATAACTAACTCCCTCTAAACTTCCGTTTGCCTCGCTCGATCACATTTTTCGTAACTCTTTCGTCACGCATTCCCCAGCTTATTTATAAGTCAAGCGTGCGTAGAGAAGTATTATTTCAAATAAATAAAAGACTCGAGTGAATAAATCATGCACAAGTATAAAAACAAATCATATAGTGTGCTCGTTGGCAAGCGGTTACAGTAAACTATGCAACTCCAAGACACAGGAACATAACAGTAGTTGACTCAATTAATAGTGTTGATTTCTTGTGGCGAGTAAGGTGAGTCCTCCTTGTGGGGATAGGGGGGTAGGGTCGGCAACGCGCTTGAGATACTTCTGGTGTTACAGGCGTCTATAAACTACGGTAACCGCTTACCAATCATGTATGTGAACCGTACGAGTGTTTGCTGACATAGTCGTATATAAATAATAATAAGAAAACAATCACCTGAAATGAAAGAAAACCTCCTTCGTGTGATCGGCAGTTTCGATGAAGCCGAAGGCGTCCTTCAAAGCCGCTATGAAGCCCTGCATGATAGGACGCTGGTTGTTACCGTTTGTGTTGCTACCGTTCGTTAGGCTGTGCTGTATCTGTATCGACATAGCGATTAACTCCTTTGTTCTTTTAACCTGAAAAAAATAGAAAAAAATAAATTGTATTACCAGTTAGTTGGAGAGGTCGGTAGGTTATAGAATGTCACGTTACGACTGACAGGAATCGGTCTAATATGAAAATATATGGTGAAACTGTGAAAGATATTAATTAAAATCTCATTTATTAGCTGAAGTGAATTTCGAACTGGCCTCCTATTTTATACAGGAGTAATATAGGAGCTTAATTTACAACAACATGAACAACGGAAAAAAAACCTAAAAACGCCAACTTCACAAAACACCATTATTCACTCCGAGCGGGAATCGAACACACAAGCCTCGCCACACACTACGACATGTCGTCAGAAAGGAGTAAGCGAGCCAAGTATTAATTAGTAACCAATTAGCGTTAGAACTTTGATTTTATTCATAACAGAAAATTGATTATTTATTAGTTCTATTTTATTTTAAAAGTGAAGACGATGATCTAGTCTTCAATTAAAACTTTACCGGTTCAATTCAAGTGCTGAGTATAATTAACTTTTTCCAAAGGACACTCTGGAGTCTAATTATACACAGAACAACTTTCTTGAGTCTAATTATAGCGCAAAAATCACTAGTACAGAAACACAACCTTTTACTTTTGGACACAGCACTAAGAGCCATTGAAAATCAGGATCATATTTCGCAGTATCGAGTTTAAACTCGCATACTACTAATTATGGTTACCATATTGCAATACCTGATAGACTAACCATTTTAAAATTAAAATGAAATTATGCACTTAATAATAATAATAAATATTAATTAATAATTATCAATCAGTAATTCATATTTCAAATTTAAAGTAAAATAATAATCAACAAAAAACTTTTCTGTGCCATGTCTGTCATGTTCACTAAAACGGTTACACTCGCTTTACATATAAATAACAACGTCGATATACTGTAGTAAATAATTTAGTTACATTATACAAATAACTAGAACATATTACAGATAATAAACATGTAAGCTAGCGTTAATTCTTCGGGTACCAAGTTACGGAGCTAAGTTTCAAGAATTCAACGCGAACATCATCAAAGATTACTCAAGTTAAACACAAAAAGCTCATCAGAAGTTTAAAACTATTGAGCTCGCTAAACTATTACCTGATAAATGTCAAAGGTGACTTTGTCTCCGACGCGCGGAAGCATTTTCGATTCACATTTCTTCGCTGTATACGAAATTGATTTCTTCATATTATTGATCTGGCACGTTATGATACCAGTTTCCTGGAACAAACATAAATATTTAATTGTCCACATGATAGTGTCATGTCATGTCGTGACAATGTCATATCATGACAATGTCATATTATGACAAAATTCTACACGATACTGTCATGTATAACATTAAAACCAATCTTCTGTATATTGCAGTTTTTCAGATTAAAATAAAATTGATATACAAAAATGCAACGAAGCATTCGTAATTGGGTTCCTCACCGATACGAACATAGTCGCAGGTACTAATTATAACAGTAATAAAAAACAAAGTTTCAATTGGAATGGGTTGTAATTACATGTTATATTTTGTCGATAAAATATTGTAAGCCATCGATTTTGATACTGCTTTAAAAAAAAAGCGCAGCCTAAAATAATACATAATCGTTAATAAGATAACTGAACAATGAAATAGGTTTTCTTTCTAAGATATGAAACATTCGCGATTAGATCCAACTTCCGTTACGCACACATACAAACAAACCAAGAATAAAATTATAAATCAACCGTAAAATAACTTCCGCACTAAGTTCATTTCCAGTTGTTCTACTTTAGATAATAAATTCTTAACAAGGAACGACACAAACGATGCAAGATTTTGAAGGTTATCATGACTACGTTTAAAGTTTTCTGACTTAACGAGTTATTTGTAAATCTCATTTCGTGGGTTTAAAATATTACGAACTAGTTACCCGCACCGGCTTCGCACGGGTGCAATGTTGATACAAAATATAAAATAAAAATTCGCAATGTAACCGCAAAAAAATGTGTTTATTTACGACTAATATAACGACTACGACTTTTAATTTCGTAAAACTATCAGTGTTCCTCTACTGTATCTTGATGCATGTATTATACATATAAACCTTCCTCTGGAATCACTCTATTTACTGAAGAAAACCGCATCAAAATCCATTGCGTAGTTTTAAAGATCTAAACACACAAACAGCGGGAAGCGACTTTGTTTTATACTAAGTAATGATGTAGGTAATTTAGAGGTATTTATCTACGGCCAAGCCACATATTTTGACTGAGGTGTAGTTTGTGAAGTTAGGGCCTGTAGAGTTAGGGCGTGTAGAGTTAGAAGCTTGGCTCTACATGAGATCTGATAACTTTTTGACAGTGCGAGCCATATGATCTCGTCTTGGCAACATTTTACATGAAAATGTTTTTGGTGGGATTTGGTTTTATTATTAAAGAACCAACCTTTGAAAGGTAATATAATTTTTTTGTTAAAATAGGTAAGTTAATTGTTACTAAACAATTAAAGTGTAAGCACGTAAAAATAATATTTTGTAACATTATTTTTCATCAAGCTTTAATCTGTGAGCTACACAGCCGTAAAAATTCAGCTTAAAATAACAGATAGTTTGCATAGAAAGTTAAATAAACACAGACACTGCAAACAATCTTTTAATTTCATCCAAGAAGCAAACAAATAATAACAACATTTCGAATAATCAAAACAACATACGAAATTCGAAAATTTTAAAGCCTTGAAAAAAATGTATTTTATTTTAACGGTAAATAAAGAGACATGGAAAATTCCAATATTATTTACAGAGAAAACAATTAAAAAAAAAATTGTACGAATGTCATACGCAAACATTACACGAAAGCATCTTATCATTCGATTTTCAAAATCAAACCGAACAAAGATTCGTGCACAAAAATTGGATTCAATCATTCCCAATCTTTGTACAAGCAATAAATACACAACTGCACGTCACTTCTACCAGTTACTAATACCAATTTTATAGCATTTAAATACTTAATTGCACCGATGTGCAATAGGAATCTAATCAGTTGATACGTAGACATGGTCCTGCGTTTGATCGGTAACGATGTATTTCATCGTTTGAACTTCACATATGAACGCTTAACCCTATGATACACGGAATTGATCGAATTATTTTCAGTCGCATCGAAGCCGTTAATAAAATAAAATGTGTCGTCATTACCATACCGTCCGTATTGTCATACCGTCATTAATGTGCGCGGTCGGATTGTTATTGTAAATGTTTTAATAGACATTTGCTATGATACGAATTTACAAAAAAAAAAGGAAAGTAATTCAAATGGTTTTTTAAAATATAATTTAAATAATAAAAGTATAATTTTATATTTATATTTAAAATATAATATGAGATAATAAATATAATTTAACTGAGGTAGGGCACAGCAGGCATTTTCTGCTCATAATCTGGAGCAGCCCGACTGACGTAGTACCTCGACCTTACAGAAGACCACAGTTAAATAATGCTATTTTCAAGCAGTATTGTATTCCTGTTATGAGTAAGTTGACCAGAGCTCCTTGTGATGTTTGTGGTATTGTAGGCGTCTATAAGCTACGGTAATCGCTTACCATCAGATGAGCCGTACGCTTGTTTGCCGACTTAGTTGTATTAAAAAAATAAAAGTATTAGACAAGAAATTGATAATCGTAACAATCAAGTCCGAAAAAGTGCCACTGCCCACAAGCCGATATTGTTATATGTATGACTTAACTGAACAGTAAAACTACGTTTCGTCTACAAGAAACAGCACACGTGTAACAGATCCAAGTACACCTTGAACTCAGGTAACCTACTGTAACACCCTGCATTACTTGATAACATACTGCCTATGTACTCGTTACTCTCAATTGTTCAGTCGTCAAAGAAATTAAGTAAATCTCAATTTGTCCTGCTCTCTTCAGAATGAAAAACATTTTGTCAGCTTTCTAAAAATATTTGTTTGTGTAATATCCACTGCTGGACATAGGCCTCCACAAGTTTACGCCAAAAATAACGTGAACTCATGTGTTTTGCCCACAGTCACCACGCTGGGCAGGCGGGTTGCTGACCGCAGTACTGGCTTTGTCGCACCGAAGACGCTGCTGCCCGTCTTCGGCCTGTGTGTTTCAAAGCCAGCAGTTGGATGGTTATCCCGCCACCGGTCGGCTTTTTAAGTTCCAAGGTGGTAGCGGAACTGTGTTATCCCTTAGCCGCCTTTTACGACACCCACGGGAAGAGAGGGGGAGGCTATATTCTTTAGTACCGTAGCCACACAGTACATCAGTACAGATGTGTAATATCAGTGATATTATGAATTAATTTGACTCGATTCGTTTCGATTTAGTCTAAAAACGATGTTGCGTGGTTGTGATCACATATCATGCTGTGTTTCGCTAAAAATATTTGCGATTGATTAAGCCTTATTGTATCTCAAATTGTTTGCGACTAATGTGTATATTTTCGGAGAACCAAATAAATAATTCGTGTAAGAGTCCTGTTTTAATGGAATCAGATTGGTGAAACCAATCATGTTCATTATATACGAAATTAATTCTAATAACGTATCAAATTTGCCGCGACGTACGTAATCTGAACTTAGAATATAAATATCGATTATTGATTTTCAATAGGAACTTGTTGATTCTGTCGTCAGGACTCTTTCGTCTATTTATATTCCAATCAAAAGTTAAATTTAATGGGTATTATTATTAAAATAACTCATTCAAAGAATTATGAAAATATATTTTATAAAGATGATTTTCAGATACAAATGAATGGTAATGACCGTTGTTATTGTTATTTGACTGTATTTGTAATGTATTTACCGACTTTGACATTATAGGGTTATTATACAGTACCATAATTTTTTTTAATATCTATATACGGTCGTCTGTTCACAGGCGGGTAAAAGCCAATAATGGAAAATAATTTAATGATTATGTTTTAGGAGGAACGTACAAAATATATAAAAATCTGTTTGAGATATTACGTTGCAAATATATTGTATTTCTAACATAACTGACAACGTGTGTTACGTCTTATATTAATTTATTATGTACGTTTGTATGTGTGTGTGAATGCATATTTCTTAAAACGCTTTTAAAGCTGAATGGTTTAATAGATATTAATACACGAAATATTTACATTGGTATATTACATTACATTTTTCACAATGAAATAAACCGAATGTTAATATGTATTATGTTCTATCTTCTTACTCCATTAGTAGCTTGAGGGAAACGATTTCCCGCCTTCGCACACATTTAAATACTTAGTTGTATCTAGTAATAGTTAGTGGGTACTAGACAATATTAGTGACATAAGTATTAAAATTATTTTCAAAATATTTTTTAAAAAAGTATTCGACGCATCGCCGCAACGGTCATAGTACTGACTGTTGTTCGATATCAGCTCATAACAGACTATTTTATTCGCCATACAGATGTTTTTCGCTGTCGTGTTTGTATTTGTGCTTGTATGTTGGCGGACTCCCGACACAGGAGCGAATCCTAGTGGGGGCCGTTGAGTTTGTAGCGTCTATTTATTTATTTATTTTTTTATTAATTAAATGTCAAAGGAACTCACAGTCGGCGGGTTTCTGGTTGGACTCGATGACGATGATGATGATAAAATCTGCGCCTCCTTGGTGATGATGCCTCGGACGCCGCGTTCGAGAAGTGTTTCGAATTGAACGGTGCCGGGCGTTAGGTGTTTTATACGTATCGCCGACTGACGAGTATTCATGTTTGAGAATGTTGACACTGGATCGACTGTGAACTCGACCTAGTACAAAAAAATAATAATTACTGTATTGTATAATTAAATGCCACGACAGACGTCCTCTTTTGCAAACTATCAAAAACGTTGTTTAAATAACTGTCACGTTTTAAGGACATTTTCAATTTCCTACACAATTTCCACAATTTTTCGTTCCGAAAGAATATGTGATTAATTAATTAATTTTGTCTTTCTTTAGACATATCACTTTCGTCAATGTCACGTATGTTGATATGAAAATAATATATACGGTAATAGGTATACATATATATCCATTTTATTATATAGATTAAATAGCCCGATGGCACAGTTTGTAGTGGCCCTGCTTTCTGCTCCGCGGGCTGTGGCTTCGATTACCGCCTGAGTCTGGGTGTGATATTTGTATATATACTCGTATATATATTATTTCCATGTATACTCATAAAGAATATCATATCAACATTAATTTGCTTATCTTAAACAAGAAGAAGGAACAAAAGACTGTGTGAATGTTACAAGATAATATATTTATACCAGTAGCACAACACAATATCGATCAAGGACGTTACCTCAACAACATACAATATCCTCTCCTTGATAGACCACTAACCCATTCTTCCTATTGGCGGTTAATCTATTCACACTTAGTACTTATATTCCAAAAAAACTATATAAACACGTATTTTTATTGTGACGAAAATGTATAACATGTATATTTATATTGTATAAATGTATAACATGTATATATATATTTCATCGTACTATTTAGATTCGTCAGGTTATAATGTGCGTTACAAACGGAAATTTCAGAAATAAAAATATATGATAATACACAGGATAGGAACAAGCAATCGCTGTATCTAACATAGGCTGACTTCGTGTCTAAGTTTTACTGATATGAGTAAAACTATACACATTTTTTTAAATTTTTTTTCTGAATATAGATGTAAGCAAATGCATAAGTCATCTGTTCCTAAGGCAGCCGACTTAATTCATCCATATGGTATATAGAAACAGCCGGCTGATGTATATATGTCGAAACTTACAGATAAACAAATATATATTACACGAAAAATCATTGTAAAAAAACGAGTGTGCTTTAGATTACACGACTGAAGTAAGACGTAACTCTCTTTTTCTTTCTTCACTAACTTATATCTCCCTCACAACTTTCGTTCTCCTCACCCGATCACACTTTTCGTAACGCTCTCGTCACGCATTCAACAGCTTACTTACTCCCCAAGTCGAGCGTACGTAAAGAAGTTTTACTTCATATATTCAAAGTCCACAAAAACAAAAATTAAATAAAAGAAACAAAACCACAGTTATTACACACCTCATCACCAACACTTAGCTCTTGACCGAGACGTAGAACTTCCGCGAAATGAAAGAACATCGTCTGTTCCCTTTCGACGCAACGTATGAACCCGAATCCCTCCCTGAGGGAGCACACGACGCCTTGTTCCCTCCTGTTCAAAAATAACATACAATAAATATAATGATAACATAATTTATATGAAGTATGTAAGGTGTATGTATATTTTTTATAAGAATTTGTAAGTACTAGTGGTCGACCAGTGGTCGACATTTAACCATAAATAATTTATATTATCAGTTTGAACATATATTTCTATAATAATAAACAAGAGTGCGTGTCATATACATAGTAGTGTGTGTAACGTTTTTTTTATTAATTTAATGCAGGGGTTAGCAACCCGCGGCCGCGGGCCGTATGCGGCCCGCCAGTTTTTTTATTTTCATAACTGTCAATTTTATTATAATAAGGCACATCAAAATTCAATACTTGTACCGTTAAGTCTTATTATTTTCTATCAATCTGTGCTTTTCAAAATTTTGCGACTCTACTAAAAAAGGTTGCTCACCCCTGATTTAATGTATTTTTCCGTTCACGTAATTTTCGTAAAAAAAGGTACAAAGTTTTCGCTTCACGTATTAATATATCTAATCTGATACCTTTTAACAAGCAATTCTTGTATAAATAGATAATTTGAATCTTGGAAACGGCTCCAGCGATTTTCATGAAATTCAGTATGCTGGGG
Source organism: Melitaea cinxia (assembly GCF_905220565.1). Classification (NCBI taxonomy): domain Eukaryota; kingdom Metazoa; phylum Arthropoda; class Insecta; order Lepidoptera; family Nymphalidae; genus Melitaea; species Melitaea cinxia. Next base: position 19,332,400 of record NC_059424.1, on the reverse strand, counting down.
ATTTTGGGGGCGATAAATCGATCTAGCTTGGAGTCATTTTTAGAAAATGTCGGTTTGTCCATGTTTTCAGGCAATGAAAAACTGCTACAATAATATAGAATGTGAAGGTAAATTTCGCCATTATTTAAAAGATTATAAATAGCTAAGTTAGTTCAAACTCAGGTCTTCGATCGATTATTTCTGCCTTTTTTTTTTAAATTGTAAAAATATTATTCATATTTTATCAATACGTAATTCGTATTTAAATATGATTTCCAATAATTGTGTTTGCTCGCAAACGAAAAAAAAAACCGACTTCATTTACATCGACGAGTAATACAACGTAGATCGACGAAAAAATAGTCAAGTAACGACGCGTTATCAAAGATTACTCAAAAAGTAGTTATGAGATCTCAATAAAATTTATATGTGACCACGTGACAAACATCAGCTTTCGATTAAATTAAAAATTATTAAAATCGGTACACCCAGTAAAAAGTTATTGCGGATTTTCAAGAAGTTCCCTCGATTTCTCTGGGATCCCATCATCAGATCCTGGTTTCCTTGCGATGGTACTAAACTTGGAATATCTCCTTTCCAACAAAAAAAGAATTATCAAAATCGATACATCCAGTAGAAAGTTATGCGGTATAATACAACGTAGGTCGACGAAAAAAGCGTCAAGTAAAAACGCATTATTAGATATAGCTCGAAAAGTAGTTGTTAGATCTCAAATAAATTTAAATGGGACCAATTGGCACACACCACCTTTCGATTAAAAGAAAATTTGTCGAAATCGCTCCACCCAGTCAAAAGTTCTGATGTAACATACATAAAAAAAAAAAAAAAAAAAAAAAAATACAGTCGAATTGAGAACCTCCTCCTTTTTTGGAAGTCGGCTAAAAAACACGAATTACTACAAAAAAAGCTCGGTCACCGAGGCAATATATTTATTATATGGTACGTGTCAACATAGTAAACAGTTTTATTGAACACGATTAAGGAAAAAAGCATATTATACAAAGATATGATACTTTTATTGAAGTAGTGCTCAGAAAAAATGTATATAGGATATGATAATTATAGAAAATGAATTTAGGAAGTATACGTATAATTGATATCCAAATTAGAATATTTATATATTTATTTCATTAAGCATAATGTAATATTATGTCTACTAATACTTATGATATGGATCCCTTTTTTTAGGAATATTTTTACGAAGAAAATTCTACGATTGACAATTTGCAAAAGAACAATTCCAAGCAATATTTTCCTTTTAGTTACCGTTTATTAATTTTCAATAACTACGAAATAAACACGAGTGATTTTTTTTTTTTTTGTAACGCTTTTACGCCGCACCGCTTCAACCGAACGGAAAATTTACCATACAGGTAATGTGTGAGTGACTAAAGCGGATATTACAGTTTTCTGTTCAAAGGAAATTGAGAAAAATAACTAACTTTATTATTTTTATACCTCTGATATATTTTATCATAATAACGTAATCAACGACAAATATACGTTTTCATGGTCATGGTAAGTTCCCTGAATAAATAAATTATAGTAGTTTTGTTTTATTTTAATGAGTTTTAAACAATATTTAAGATTGTCAACGGGGCTAGATGAGGATAGTGGAAACCTTTTTTTTTTTTTAAATTAATAAACATTTTGTATTTACAAATATCGAAAAGAAATGTTTGTCAGATCAAATACAGTTCTCAATCGGATACCATAACACGTCAGATAGTATTATTTCAAATACTTTTTTTTTTCGTAATGCAAATACATTTAAGCACACGCAGAAAATATCTAGTCAATTCGGTAATTAGTATAGAAGTTAACGAATTTTGTAAAGACGTGTCAGATCGTTTGAAAGTAAAAGCCCTACCGTCTGCGTCTCGTAGGACGATATCCCATTTATTTTAACCATCTGCTCTATATATATCCCTACTAATATTATAAGTGTGAATATAAGTTTGTTTGTTACGCTTTCACGCGAAAACTACTTAACCGATCATCATGAAACTTGTAAACATATTCTTGGAAGTATCAGAAGTAACATAGGATACTTTTTATTAAAAAAATCGATGCGAGCGAAGTCGCAGGTAAAAGCTAGTAGTGTTATAAATATTCTCTTAAAATTTTATCCAATTCGTAAAAAGACAATACATAAGATAAATCTACATTTTTCTCCTCACAAATTGAATGATAAATGTTACAACGCAGTACTTAAATCTGAACAGGCAAAGGAATTAACTTGATAACTTGTATTTTTTAAAAATTTAAACGCTTTTTTCTCAATACTCTGTTTTCAAAGTCGGTGACTAACATAAATCAAAAACGACTGAACCTATCAGTCTCTTAACACACGCTTCTTGAATATATTTTTAGTAAATAATCGATAGTTTTATTCTGACCGACTTATATTTTCATAAACAATTTAAGACCACCATTTTAGTGAAAATTCGACATTTTTATTTTGAGCTGATGAGCCAAAATGTTTTTAAAAAAAAAAAGGTATTTCGGTTATTCCTTCAAGGAATTATTAGATAATATAATACTTTAACGAAATCCGTTTGTTTTTTTTTTTCAGATAATCCAGTCCGGATACATAGTGGTCACCGCAAAACACCTTTTTTACAAGTAGCTTCGAGAGATGAACTGTCTAAATTATTATTTTTATATATAAAAAAACACAGCATGTTCACAAATTTTCACAGTAATAAACTTACAGGTGTTTTCAGGAAAAATCCTAATAAGTCGCCTTTTCTTGGACCTCCCCATCATTACAGCCTATACAGTCCACTGCTGGACATAGGCCTCCACAAGTTAACGCAAAAAATAACGTGAACTCATGTGTTTTGCCCATAGTCACCACGCTGGGCAGGCAGGTTGGTGGCGGCAGGGCTGGCTTTGTCGCACCGAAGACGCTGCTGCCCGTCTTCGGCCTGTGTATTTCAAAGCCAGCAGTTGGATGGCTATCCCGCCACCGGCCGGCTTCTTAAGTTCCAAGGTGGTAGCGGAACTGTGTTATCCCTTAGTCGCCTCTTACGACATCCACGGGAAGAGAGGGGGTGGCTATATTCTTTAGTACCGTAGCCACACAGTACACTTGGACCTCCTAACTGTATGTAACCTCTTAAATCTTTTTAACAGAAGTAAATTTAAAATATAAATCTTCAGAGTAAAAGTAATTTTTAATTAACCCACAAGGGAATGAAATAAGTATTAATGATGTAAGAAACCGAAACCAACGGTGAAACGAACCGGAGTTTGATATTTTCAAACTCCTAATTGTAACTCCATACTCACAACTTATGTTATAATAATATGTTATAATAATAAGATGAAGCCTTAAAAAAGATTAGGAAATGAAAATTATTTTTAAATGTACGTACAAAATAAAACAAATATTCTGATTAAGTGGTGCGACAGGCTCTACTAATCATTATCATTACATAGTATAAAACAAAGTCGCTTCCCGATGTCTGTACGCTTAGATCTTTAAAACTACGCAACGGATTTTGATGCGGTTTCCTTTAGTAAATAGAGTGATTCCAGAGGAAGGTTTATATGTATAATACACGCATCATAATACAGTAGAGGAACACTAATAGTTTTTGCAACCATGCGAAGCCGGGGCGGGGTCGCTAGTTAGATATAATTTGGTCGCTTATTTGTTTTTACAAAAATTTGTTTCTGAAGGAGAATGTACTAGTTTTTATTACGAACTCGATCATTACTATTGGTAGGTAATTTATCTGCAAAACCGACATTAAAACGTTTCTGAATATTGAATAACGTCTCAACGCAGGTAGTCACGAGTCAGATTTTCCCTTGATGTTTACTCATATATGCCTTGTGTCTCGAAGAACTCGTAAAGCAATCAATCCCGGTTGTTTCATAGAAATCTGACAACATTCATTACTCGTGGCAGGGAAAAAAAACTATCTATCAACCCGCTGTAGATTAATTTATCCAGTACTTAACAGTTAAATAAATATCTTTTTTTTTCTTTGTCTTTGGCATACAGGTCGTCCGAGCCCAAGATGCAACTGAATGTCAATGCTATATGTAACAGTCGACTAATAGATATTTATACATTTTTTTTTTAATAAATAAATGCACATATACACAACCCGTATATAAAATATTACACATAGAATCGAAGTGTCTATCAAAACCACAAAGCCTAGCGTGGTAAGCAGTGTCACTACCGTACTACCGCAACAGTTAGTCAAATATGATTTGGATGCATAATCGCCCGTCGACGCAATCGCAGAGATCCTGCTTCCTATTTCAAAGTTGTGGTTTCAATTGTCGCACTGAGTCTGGGTGGTAATACACAGCTAAAGAAAAACACGAGCAACAACTTGCTTACTACTTTAGAATCAGACCTTTTATAAAGTACAGCACAGACCGCAATGGCACATGGAAAATAGCTGGAAAACTAGAATAATCCCGCTTTTCCATAGCATCGAAAGTTTCGCAGATAAAACCACAGTGCGTAGTGAAACGAAAGCCATTATAAAACGTTTAATAACGACATTTTTTTTTTCAATCTTTAATGAACGATTTGACTAAAGTTGTTACGTCAATGGGTTTCAACAACTAAAAGTTATATTGGCATTTTGACCTAGGTATAACGTAGCTTTCTTTCAAGTTATCCTTATTATAAATCAAATATGTTAGTTATAATGGTAATCTCGCACATGAGGTACTTACTTACTGATTGTCTATCGGTAAATTACCCTAAGGACCTCAATTAGTCAAAAGAAACTATTTCTTTTTTGCCACTAATGTCACTAACTATATAAAATATAATATTAAAATATAATATTAAAACTAGCTGACTCGGCAAAGGTTGTCTTGCCGCTAAACGCTATTTAAAAATAGGGGTTGGTGGTAGAATGGTGAAAATTTAGGGTTGTATGTATTTTTCAACGCCAAATCATACATAATAAAATAAAAAATAAATAATTTATCTAAAAATTAAAAAAAAATTAGGGGTGGACTACCCTTAACATTTAGGGGGATGAAAAATAGATGTTGTTCGATTCTCAGACCTACTCAATATGCATACAAAATTTAATGAGTATCGGTCAAGCCGTTTCGGAGGAGTTTAACTACAAACACCGCGACACGAGAATTTTATATATTAGAAGATATAATATTGAAATATTTGATAATACAAACTAGAATTTTAGATCAATAGTAGTAACTAATTAAGCTAGCTAGTCAAAAAATATTATTTAAAAAAAAAGTAACAAATAAGTAAGCGTACGGTCCGTTTAATTGTAATGGTAAACGGAAAACCGTATTCTGTAGACGCCTGTAACACAAGCAGCATTACATGCATGTTGCCGACCCTTAACCCCCCCCCCCCCCCCCCGTAACTCTGGGTAACTCACTATTATTTAGATGTGATTTTCTGTAAGGTCGAGATACTTACCAGGTCAAATTATTTTTGGTAACTAGTACCATTAATATTAAGACGATATCGTCAAAAGAACTCGACGTTTTGGGTCACTGGTAATGTAAATAATAAAATAATGATATTAACTATTTCGCAAATAATGCCATTAATATTAAGAAAATTGGTCAAAAGAGCTTTTTGTTCACTAGTCATACCATCAAGAAATTATGCTGATTTTCAAAGCGAACTAATAATACAAGCCCGTTACACTGCTAGTTCCTTTCGGTTGGGTAATGAAGAGAGATATCGCTATTTAGTGATAAGATCGCCTATTGCACTACACGTATCTAATATTAAGGTTTACTATGTATTCTATGTTTAGTTGCAATAAAGTGGTTTATTATTATTATTATTAATAAATAAATAAAAAGTCGTAAAAAATTAGTTCCAGAAAGTTGGTTATTTGAATGGTAAAAGGCAAGTTGTTCGTCCGTTAGAGGTAAAACGAGAATCGCTCTGTAAGCATAAATACCGCTACCGACTAGTTCACAAGTAAAACACGAACTCGACAAAGTTTTTATACGTTAGGTGACCTGTATACCGGTCACCATAGTAAACTTTTTGAAATTTAAATAACGTTGTCGCAGATAAATAATGTATAATATTTAGCATAGAAATTTCTGCTCATACGCTTTTACACGTGAACTCAACTAAATTGAATCAGCCCGTAAACGTCTCTTTGCTAGACAAAGGATTCCTCTTCATATATGAGAAAGATTGCAACTTAATGGAATTTGCGAGTAATATCCTTAGTTTGTCATGACATATTGTATATACATAGTATACGTATACTGGGAATTGTTATAAAGATTTTGTAAGACAAATCAACAATCTTACTACATTATATTATAAATACGAAAGTTAGGAAAGGTATTTGTTACTTAATCACACCAGAACAACTCGACGGATTTTTATGAAATTTAGTACAGAGTTATGTTACAGTCTGAAATAGTACATAATTATGTTTGCTCGAAAACGAAAAAAGAAAACCGACTTCAATTACATCGACGAGTAATACAACGTAGATCGACGAAAAAATAGTCAAGTAACTACGCGTTATCAAAGATTACTCAAAAAGTAGTTATCAGATCTCGATAAAATTTATATGGGACCACATGATAAAAATCAGCTTTCGATTAAATCAAGAATTATCAAAATTGGTACACCCAGTAATAAGTTATTGCGGATTTTCGAGAGTTTCCCTCGATTTATCTGGGATCCCATCATCAGATCCTGGTTTCCTTATCATGGTACCCAACTAGAGATATCCCCTTTCCAACAAAAAAAAAGAATTATCAAAATCGGTACATCCAGTAGAAAGTTATGCGGTATAATACAATGTAATATTTAATTTTTTTTAATTTTGACGTTTTTTTTTCGTTTTGACATCTAATATACTGACACGAATGTATTTTTATAAACAGAATTCTGAATTTTGACTGGATATTTTATTTTGACATTGATATTGTAATTTCTACATATGAATTTCTTAACAAAATTATTGATATTTAGTTATTTTAATATTATCAACTAAGTAGGTATATTTTTATTGACATTGTAAATTTTAATTATTGTATTTTGATAGGATTGTATATTTTTAATTCTACATTTACCATTATTTACTTCATTTGTCATACCTGTGTTTTTGGGTTTTTTTTTTTTTAATTTTGATTGACCTACTTGTGTTTGGAGCAAAGCTCTGTAAACTTGTATGTATGAAATAAATAAATAAATAAGTAGGTCGACGAAAAAAGCGTCAAGTAATAACGCATTATTAAATATAACTCGAAAAGTAGTTGTTAGATCTCAAATAAATTTAAATGGGACCAATTGACACACACTACCTTTCGATAAAAAAAAAAAAATTGTCGAAATCGGTCCACCCGGTCAAAAGTTCTGATGTAACATACATAAAAAAAAATAATAATATTACAGTCGAATTGAGAACCTCCTCCTTTTTTGGAAGTCGGTTACGGTTAAGGTCGGTATACTTTTAGATGAAGCATAACTTCGTTTAATTGCAATCAGATTTCAAGTATAATTATACCTATCCTTCTACATCCTATTACAAAGCATCTAGATCAGTGATTCCCAAAGTGGTCTATATCGACCCCCTAGGGGTCTATGACAACCTGCAAGGGGTCTACGTCAGCGAAAAAAAAATTTGGAGGTCCAAGAAATGAAAATGGGGGTCCACGATAGTGAATCTCAACACATACACTGATAGTACCTATTTACTTATTATTTACTTATCTTGAATGTTGATAATTTATTATTAAAGCATCAGGTTCATCCTTCTCATTAAAAATATTGACTTATTGCTTATGTTATTTTATTTATAGTTTATTTTATGTTTATTTAATGTTACGTATATTTTACATAACAGATACATAATTTTATTTTGAGTAGTTTTAATTTAAATTCAATTAATAATGTATAAATTAACATATGTTTTTACTTTAAGTTTTCAACACTAAACTTCACTACAGTTAGAAATTTACAGGAAATCAATATCAGGTAAGTAGGGGGGGTACCCAACACGGAAAAACATGGCAAGGGGTCTACGACACAAAAAAGTTTGGGGAACTCTGATCTAGATGCTCCGGCGAAAATCTTGCCGCCATACTACTTTTTCATAAATCTAATTACCTAATTTACCTTATAATTTTTTATACTAATGTTACCTATGACGAACACAATAAAAAATGTATTAATTCACACACAGCAGAAGTGATACATCTGAAAAAAAGTCTCTGCGATTTTTTTTTTTTTACCGAGTATATAGAATACTGTGTAAAGTACTCTATCTGATTCTCTCCTACACACATGTGTTTGTTTCTTTATCGTGACACATTTATTTTTCAAATCACAACGATGCTAAAGAAATATAATAGATTCTATAATAGTTATTAGGATTCGACTCCACATAGATTTTAACATAACTAGTGGTCGCCTAGTGATCGAAATTCGACCATGATTAATTTAAATTATAAGTCTGAACATTAAACCAAAATAGTATATATGCGTGTGTGTGTGACAAATAAATTGTAGTGTGTGTATTATTTTATGTATTTTTTAAGCGTAATTTTTAAAAAAATATTACATTCTGTATTCTTATAGTTTATAAGCGTGAATTTCATACTCCTCCGTCCGCGCAATTTTCGTAAAAAGGGACACATTTTTTTTTCACGTATTAATACATTTTATAATACAAAAGCTTTTTATTAAATATATCGTTTTAAACGAATCTTTTTATGTGAATCCGTATAACAGAGGTAGGTCTCCGACAAATTATATCAACATCCGATACAAAAACATCCAAACCGTAATAGAACATGATAAGGGGAACGGGAAATCGCTGGCAATTGATTCAATCATAGGAGTACAGACATCAACAAGGACCGAGTACTCGTTTGGGGGCGATTTTTGTTACTTTACTTCTGAAATATTTTGTACCTACTCTTCTTTTACTCAATTCGATTTCGATTCTCTGTTCTGTTACATTTGATCGACTAAAATATCGATGAATGTAGAGACTGAAGTGTCCTACAAATCAGTAGGGTATTTTCACAACTTTTTAACAATGACAACATTTCAAAGAAAGTTTGTTTTCAATAGTTTTTTTTTTTTTTTTTAATAGGAACAATGTTAAAATTATGTAAAAAAAAATCGTTGTCGTTTTTGATGTTGAAATTTCTTTCAAACAAAGTTAGTAAAAATATTCAATAATAATGAAATAATCTAATGCTGAATAGAAGCATACACAAAAAAAAAATTAATTACAAAAATCAAAATGAGCAGATGAGAATTTTTTTAAAATTACCAAAATATGTACGAATGTAATATTCACTGCCAATATATTGCCGAATCAATTATATAGAAATCACACAATACACCGCTATGGTGTAATGCGTGTAGTCGCCTAGAACACCGACGGTTTGCGGTTTGGATGTCTGTCCTTGTGGGACTTACCACCGTTCATCGTAGAGCACGTTAAGACATCGGTTTCCGCTGTTATCATAAACCTGATAGCGATCGTTACGAATAATCAGAACATATCCGCCAACCCGCAGTGGAGCAGCGTGGTAGATTAAGCTCCAATCCTTCTCCTACCTAGCTAGAGGTCTATGCCCAGCAATGGGATGTTACAGGCTGAATTATATCGTATCGTATCGTACACAATACACATTATTATAAGAAAAGTCCAAAGAGATTAATGAGCTTGAGAATAGACATTCTATGTTCAGAGTAAAAAAATGTCTACCATATACAAGTTTTAAACCTCAAATACCATAATTTAAACGCTCAAAACCAAGCAATCCTCAAAACAATCATAAAAAAATCAATCCTAAGCTTCCCTTTAGAAAGCGCTTTCAAGGAATGCATTATCTTTACGTTATGATAAAATATTCATCAAAGGAAATATAGTCAGTGGACGCGACGCGTACTTGACCCCTTATGTGTAACAGCTTGACTGTAAAACGATTGTTAGGTCAAAATGGAAATAAATTATATTGTTGCACGCGATGTTTCTGTTGTGTGTAGTTAACTGCGGACATCGATTATTTTACAATTAAATATTGTATTTTTCAATAGTAGAGATTTATATATTGATTTAGTTTGAAATTTATACCTTAAATATTGATTTTTAAGTTTGTAAGTTTAATAAAGTCTTGCTTTTAATAACTGTTTAATTATTTTAAATAGGTATAGTAAAGAAAACAAAATGAATATTGTATAATATACGTTGATAAGCGTTAATTCCGCCGATAAGCTGTCACGCAGTTTTGCGAGTTAAGAAATTGTAAAGTATTTAATTTAGCGCGTTCCCACCAAAATTTTCACCTTTATAACATTAACATAGAAGCAAAGTTATAAGCGTTTTTGAAATATTAACAACTCAAACAGGCACATACTGTTCCAAAAAACCAAAGAGTTCTATTACAATTTAAGTATAATAAGCATTAATTTAAAAAAAAATATGTATATATATATATATATATATATATATATATATATATTACCTTTCGCCGGAAACATTGAAAGATTCGTCAAGTAATGATATATTAGTAGCACGTTTCAACTGGTCCCGTCTATCTGTCGCCACTTGGAATTGGACCCAATCTCCATGCCGCAGCGTGAACTCACCACACTGGTCTTTATCACCGAAAGGTACCTGTTCGAAAAAATATACAATTAATTATATAATATAACAACACTAGTTGATCCTGTAAGCGTTGTTTTGTCATATATGTTATTAATCCCCCCCCCCCCCAATAGCTTTTGGATATGGAAAATAGATGTTGGCCGATTCTCAGACGTACCAGAAATTTCAACCGAAATTTATACCGAAGATTTCATAAAAATCAGTCCAGTCATTTCGGGGGAGTATGGTAACTAACATTGTGACTCGAAAATTTTATATAAAGATTATTAATTGAAATAAATATGTTCAACATACACACACGGTCGCTTATTCCTAAAGTAGATAATCCGTAATTATTAATTAATCAACAAAAATGAATTCCCATTTCCTTGCTCACGACATAACATGAAAACGTTTTTAGTGATAGTGTTTTTTTGTGATGTTATTGTATTGAAATCTATTATCCTGATACGTACTTAATGGTAGATTTTTATAGTATAAAAATTTTAAAAACAAAACGCCGAAAATCGGAATATTAAAAAAAAAACTGACAACTATTTAAACTGCAAGAGTGACGCACGTCTCTTCTTTGGCAGTTAGTAACTATTACGTATATACGATTGATTATTTATAGCTAAAATAATACATTTATCCATTCATCTAGTCTATGTAAATAAAATCGGTGAATTCGATTCTAAACGCAAAACTCAAAAGCACTCCAGACAAGACTGGAGCGACGTACACTTTGATATGAGACAAACCCTTAACCAATAAATATCATTACAGCCTATACAGTCCACTGCTGGACATAGGCCTCCACAAGTTTACGCCAAAAATAACGTGAACTCATGTGTTTTGCCTATAGTCACCACACTGGGCAGGCGGGTTGGTGACCGTAGGGCTGGCTTTGTCGCACCGAAGACGCTGCTGCCCATCTTCGACCTGTGTATTTCAAAGCCAGCAGTTGGATGGTTATCCCGTCACCGGTCGGCTTTTTAAGTTCCAAGGTGGTAGCGGAACTGTGTTATCCCTTAGTCGCCTCTTACGACACCCACGAGAAGAGAGGGGGTGGCTATATTCTTTAGTACCATAGCCACACAGTACATAATACCAACCAATAAATATAAATGACGGTAAAGCAACGATGATGAGAATGAAACGTTTCTTCGATTACACGAAATCACGGGCAAAAGCTAGTTTAAAACAATTACCACACTCGTAACTCACATCCGCGTATGATTTCAACATTTCACTAACAATTCACGTTAAAATATATAAAATTGATTAAACGTTTTCGCTATTTCGTTTACATCGCTATTTATGACACGGTCAGTCGGAGACGCGGGTTCGAATCCCGCTGGAGCGGTCAATTTTTGATATGATATTCAAAAATGTTTAGAATTCCTAATGTAGGGGTAACACAAAAATAAAATCGTAGGTATTAATAATAGCATGGTGTCGTCTCCTGTCAAAGATTTTCATTGTAATATGAAACTTTGAATAGTTACGGGTCTCTGTAAAGAACTCACTACAGACGGCGCCACGGTTCGCTTAAACCGAAAATAAAAATCATCATATCAAAAATTTCGCTCTAGCGGGTACATCCGTTCCATAGCTTAATTGGCTAGAGCGCCGACACGGTCAGTCGGAGACGCGGGTTCGAATCCCGCTGGAGCGGTCAATTTTTGATATGATATTCAAAAATGTTTAGAATTCCTAATGTGGGGGTAACACAAAAATAAAATCGTAGGTATTAAAATATATATATATATATTTTTTTTTTCCATCCGTTTGCCGGGAATCGTTTGAAACACTCCCACAACTTTACTCTGCACGCCGTGGGCTCTGACGGATTTAATTAAAAATTTCAGAACGGATAAAACCTTACCGGATGCGTATTTAAAATTGAAGGGTTCTATTTCGAATCTCGTAAGACTAATTGTAAGTAATCCCATGTATAAATGGACAGGAATTTCTTTCTCGATCCTAAGATTTTAGCGAAGTGTCTTTTATAAATGAATCTAGTACTACAATATTCGTGGAAACTGTAATGCTTTGCCTGAAGTCAATTGACTTGAATATTATTATACGTAGACATTATAGACGTATTACTATCGCAAAATCTTAAGCGTACATTGACAATTAATGCTCATTAAAGTCTGATATACCTCTTTGTATCTCTAGACTTTCAAATAAGCATACTGCCCTATAACAGCCCGCCTGGTGGTAATTGGTTGCCATTATCTATGGATACTTGTAAATTCTTCCAGCGCTATCAACACAGTGCTACCCCAGGAGCTCTACTACTACTTCATAACTGTATGGCTCGCTTATCACTTTCTGTAAAGTTGAGACTTTATGACGTGAAAATTTAGAAGTTAAGCGTTTTACCTGGGAGAGGAACCCTAAAAACGAATACAAAAGAAAAACAACAAATCATTAGTCTAGACAGACACATTTTTTATTCGCTTTTATGGGGGAGTGAAGCGGATTTAGCGAGTTAAATTGAAAAATCATACCAATAATGTACACTTGACCCTGTACTACGTGTTGCACCTAAACTGATCCAATCAAATAAATTATGCCTCCGATCAACTGCAACTACGTACATTCAATATTTAAACGTTCATTGCGTTTTTATTTGTAATATTATTTATTATAATTCTGTATAACGTAACTGTGTATAATGTATTTCTGTTTAATTATTATTTTATAAATTAAGAAGGTAAAATAATCGGTATTATTTTGAATTAGCCTGTTGATAGTTTTCATAAGGTGTAACGATCGCTATCAAGTGTTTTCGATGATAACAATCGGAACAGTGGAGCTAAAATCGGGAGTGTGAAATGTCTACCTCGGTATTGACTTTAGTTGTTTCAGAATTATTCAGTAGCAAAATGAAGCGTTCGATCGACTGCAGCAGCGACAATTCAAAACTAGACATATATGTTTCATATTTTTTGTATCTGTGTAATTTTGATAGTTCATTTAGATTTTAAAGACGTCCGACAAATAAATATTTCCCTTACTACTAACAAAAAGATTGCATTTATTCGGTCTCAAGCGACAGTGGCATCATTTGTATTCGTGTCAAAGCATAATTGTTACATAATCAGTGAATCTCATTGTAATAACGACGATAGTTAATATTAATAATACTAAACGACTCTCATTCATTTCTCCCAATTGAATGGAAATTCTCTTTCTGTAAACCATACAACCCTATAACATATGTTGATCAAACCTGTATGACCTATATGAACAATTGAAAAGAGCTGTGATAAAACGCGAACCAGCCAATTATCGTGAACACAGCGCTAAGGCATTAAGATAAGATTTTTTTTACCTAACTTCATATATGATACATCAAAAAATGTTCTTAGAAGACGCGCTAATCTTTGCGAAAGACAAAAAAAAAATCTTTCATATTTCTGTAAGGATCTTGGGCGCGTATTACGCCAAGATTTTAAGCGAGTATCACGGTAAAACTATTGAACGAATCGAAGTGTAATTTGGCATGACTTAAATTCGTCATAGCTACGGAACTAGATACTTTTTGTTTTCAAAACTCAGAACGAATTCGTTGAAAGAGAAGATGGCACACAAATTGTTTAGACGTGAACGAAATCGCGAGTCTAAATCGTATTAAAGTCATATTCACAATATACGAGTATGTCACCAAGTCATTATTTTCCGCTTTCTTTTAAATTTAATGATTGTTAGTCATAGTTAATTTCTATAACATCTGGTGTTCCTCGCTTCAGGATGTAATATCCCACTACTGGGCATAGGCCTCTTTCCCCATGTAGGAAAAGGATCGGAGCTTAATCCACCACGCTGCTCCAATGCGGGTTGGCGGATATATTTCCTACTACGAGTAACGATCGCTATTAGGTGTACATGATAACAACCGAGACCGACGGCTTAACGTGCTCTCCGAGGTACGGTGGGGAGTATGGCCAATACAAATGTTTGTCACGTGCGGGGATCGAACCCGCAATCGCCAACGCAACAGGTACAATCCATGGCTGTAACCGTTGCGCCAACGCGGCGTTGTTCCTCGGGGCTCGATAATGAGTCCCTTACTGTTCTTATTATTTGTTAGTGATATAAAAAATTGTTTTGAGTTCTGTAATATCTTACTATATGCAGATGACTTAAATATTTACCAACCTGTAGACAACTGTAATGATCATATCAAATTTCAAGCAGATCTTACTAAGATTTCTACTTACTGTATTAACAATAAACTGGACTTTTAGTATAAACAAATGTAAGCACGCCACTTTTACGAAAAAGAAATATGTTAGTCGCTTTCAATATGAAGTATAAAATGTAAAATTAGATTCTGTTAAATCCATCAAAGATCTTTAGAATTGACATCCTATTATATTAAACTATATATTGCTCTGGTCCGCTAATATTCTTGTGAATGTGCTTGTATGGAACTCGTTTTACAAATAATATAGCGAGATACTCGAAAACATTCAAACAAAACTCTTAAAGAGTATACATTACATGTGTTGTCTGTGTCGACTGCCGTATGATCAGTTGATTAAAAAATATAAAGATAAGCTTACTACCCTAGAAGCTAGATGTAGTAAATTTGAAGCTATGTTTGTGTATGATTTGTGTCACAATAAATTTGATTTTCCTGGTCTAGTGAACCAAGTATGTTATGGAGTGCCGAATAAAATCCACTGTCGCAATATTCCTAAGTCATATGTAATATTCCTACATCGAATGCTTTGTTCTTATAACGATCTGTTTAATGTAATAGATATTGCTGTAACGAGTCCCTAAACTTATAAAAAACTTGTATTGAAATGTCTGAATTAATCGGATTAACCTTGTAATTTTAGCTATTTGTCTTGTAACTGTAATCGACTTATTAATAATATTTAGAGTAATACGTGGTGAACAATGATGCTGTTACGATAGGTACTTTTTGTTTATATACTAATTGTTATCTTATACCTGTTGTAATACTGTTTGTTTACCCAAATAAAGAGAAAAAAAAATGCTCAAAAAAATACAGCAAAATTACACAGATTTATTAATTAACGTTTTCAAACGTCGCCTAAAAACGTGTTTGATGGTGTTCTGTATAGAAATAAGTTTTCCTTTTGTTGAGCAAAAATATATTTTTTATGGCCGTCTAAAAACAAGACGAGCATTTGTAAGGCTTACGTTTGCGAAAGCTTTTCAGTTACGTTGAAGCTGTGTACCTACCTATTTAATTATTGTTGATCAGTTTTCAAAAATTTGAAATTGTGATTTTTTAATGTTTACGCGAACTTCACTAATTATAATGAAACAACTTTTTCGGATTTTATCGCGGTCCTCCCGTGACCAGGGTTGTTGTAAAGTATCCGAAACGTCGGACATCTTAAAAACTTAATCACTTCAGCGTAATACAGTCCGCTGCTGAATATAGACCTCCACAAGTTCGCGCCAAAATGGCGTGTACTCTTGTGTTTTGCCCGTAGCTGCAGGCGGGTTGGTGACCACAGGGCTGACTTTGTCGCACCGAAGAAGATGCTGGCCGTCTTCGGCCTGTGTATTTCAAAAGTAGAAGTTGGATGGTTATCCCGCTATCGGTTGGCTTTTTAAATTCCAAGGTGGTAATGGAACTGTGTTATCCCTTAATCGCCTCTTACGACACTCACGAGAAGAGAGGGCGTGGCTATATTCTTACAGTCGTAACCACACAGCAGCCGTAAGCACACCGAAAAAACCTAATAAACCGCGATAAAATCCGAAAAAGTTGTTTCATTATAATATTGAAATTGTTACTAACACTCGTTTACAGTTTGATGTTTTGTTAATCGCTATTTTTATTATATTCTTTTGCCCCATTTTAATATATATTTTTCATGGAAACAAACAGTATATAATAGTATTTTTTATAAATAGCGCATACATATTTAAAGAATCCTCTCAAAATGTTTGTTCAGTTACCAATGTTTCAGACCCAAAATCTTTTGTTCTTTTACGTCCTGTTAGCTTATAAACAATGATTTTGGTAGTAGTGTAGTGGCCTTATACAAATTAGTAATTTATTTAATATAGCATTTATAAATAAATATTTAGCTAGCTAAGCTAAAAGCTAGCGTTTGTTCGGCATTCTGTGGCATATAATGTAATTTGTGGTAGGTCGAGCGAGCCGCGTATATTGGTAAACATCCCTACATGTACCTATGTATGTATATATATGTATGGCTACTGTTATGTGGCACTTTGTAGCCTATATCACTTGCAATTAAGGATAAAAGAGTTGAAAATTATTTTTCGAATTTTCTAAGGTATCGATAATATATAATAATGAAAATAATAAATCTTTTTTTTTATATGATATTAATTTTAAATTAACAAGATATTTAAGTCCAGTATAACTGAGCTTAATGAATATAATATTTTCAAGTTTTTTTCAATCCACCGAAATGATCTCAAAAAATTCTTCCGTAAAATCTTTTTCTGGCAGTATTAATTAAAAAGACACCCGTAAAAAAAATTCCAACATTATTAATTTAAAATTATACATCAAGTTATTTAATAAAGAAATTCTCATTTTCTAATTCAGTTTTTATTTGACCTTTTAGTACGAAAATATAAAATAAAATAATTGTGTTTGCTCGCAAACGAAAAAAAAACCGACTTCAATTACATCGACGAGTAATACAACGTAGATCGACGAAAAAATAGTCAAGTAACTACGCGTTATCAAAGATTACTCAAAAAATAGTGATCAGATCTCAATAAAATTTATATGTGACCACATGACAAACATCAGCTTTCGATTAAATTAAAAATTATCAAAATCGGTACACCCAGTAAAAATTTATTGCAGATTTTCAAGAGTTTCCCTCGATTTCTCTGGGATCTCATCATCAAATCCTGGTTTCCTTATTATGGTACTAAACTAGAGATATCTCCTTTCCAACAAAAAAAGAATTATCAAAATCGGTAAACCCAGTAAAAAGTTATTGCGGATTTTCAAAAGTTTCCCTCGATTTATCTGGGATCCCATTATCAGATCCTGGTTTTCTTATCATGGTACTAAACTAGGGATATCTCCTTTCCAACAAAAAAAGAATTATCAAAATCGGTACATCCAGTAGAAAGTTATGCGGTATAATACAACGTAAGTCGACGAAAAAAGCGTCAAGTAAAAACGCATTATTAGATATAACTTGAAAAGTAGTTATTAGATCTCTAATAAATTTAAATGGGACCAATTGGCACACACCACCTTTCGATTAAAAAAACATTTGTCGAAATCGGTCCACACGGTCAAAAGTTCTGATGTAACATACATAAAAAAAAAAAAAAAAAAAATACAGTCGAATTGAGAACCTCCTCCTTTTTTGGAAGTCGGTTAATAAAATCATTCGTTACCATCATATACGAGATATTTAAATTACTTCGAGACAAGACACTTGCGTCATTTATCTTCACGTATGTTTATATCAAACTAGCTATACGCCGAGTTTCATATCGTCATTTTTTTTTTTTTTTTTGTGAATATATCGACTTTTTTCATAAAAAAACTTTTCCTAACAATAACAAACACAAAAACAAAGTTTCAGTCTAGTCGTTCGCCTGCCTAGATTTCGGAGTTTCAATTTTGTACATATGTAGATGGACAGATGTCATAATTAACCGTAATTAATATATGTACATAATTCAGTACATATCTCAATAGAAATTTCAACAACTGTCCACTAATAAACCAGTAAACAATGCTTTTAATTTAAAAATTAACGTTGTTTGTGGCATCGCTTGCAAATAGCACTGCATTCACGTTATTAAATGAATAGGGATTTATTTTTATTTATATTCAATTTGTAGTTCTGCCGCTGCATAACGATTGTGTATATTCGAACGGAATAAAATGTATTTAATGATCACAGATAATTATGAACAGGGATGTGATTTTTTTAAGAGCATTTAAAGATATTGTAATAAGAACTCTTCTATCTATACAAATCTATACAAATATACCAAAATAACATTTTTTTAAATTTTTGTCTATGTGTCTGTTTGTTTGTTCCGGATAATCTCTAAAACGGCTCGATTGATTTTGCAGATACCTGATGTAATAAGAATTTAGGTTACTCTTTATTTTAGTACTTATTTTATAACTCTGCGAACTAAACAATAACTTTAATGTTAAATTCCAGGAGGACGAAGTCGCAGACACAACTAGTATATAAATAAAAATCGCTAAATGTATTGCTCAGTGTAAAAATCGAGAATGGCTGGACCAATTTAGCTAATTTTTTTTTCGAACACTAAAAAGATGTCACGACATAAAAAATATATAAAAGTTGGACAGAATAATGAAAAATTTCAAAAAAGGTAATGATCGAGTTAAGTATTACGTATATATGTACTATGTATTTAATACATAGCAAGGCAGAACAATCTCATTGGAGTCATCTGGTAAATAGAAAAAAAAAACTACTTTTGATATAATTTAGCTGTCAATTTAATATTGTGACTGTATACGACTGTTCTCTTATTCTCGATCTGTTCGATTATTGAACAGTAGTTTTATAATTATTTTTTTTTATTTTTATATATGAAAATATGCACGATAATGACAATTTAAATATAAAGTTTCATTAAAAAGTGAGTTAAATAAAAATATTAAATTATTATCACGTTGTCACATAATTAAAATTAAAAAATGCAAGATCGCGTAAACTGCGGTTTGCGTTTCTTTACGTTAAACTTTTAACAGCACAAGAATTTTTTCTAATAAAACATTTTACAATAAAATAATAAGCTCTGCATTGTATTTAATACGAAAAATGTCATATTGTATTCGAATATTTTTTCCCTTTCCATTTCATATTATGTGGGATATATGGTCTATTTTTAAATTTTTCCCATTAAAAGGTTTTTTTTTATGGCACTAAGTCGGCAAACAAGCGTACGGCTCACCTGGTGGTAAGCGATTACCGAAGCTTATAGACACCTGCAACACCAGAAGCATCGCAAGCGCGTTGCCGACCCAATCCCCAATCCCCCCGGGAGCTCTGGTCACCTTACTCACCAACAGGAACACAATACTGCTTGAAAACAGTACTATTTTGCTGTGATCTTCTGTAAGCTCGAGGTACTACCCCAGTCGGGCTGCTTCATATTTGCGTCAGCTCGGGCTAAGTTTATTATGTGTGTGGGGGGGTTTCTAAAAGGCCATACAGTTTAACCTTAATATAGTAATCCTTAACATAACGATTACCTTGATTTCATCATTACAGCCTATACAGTCCACTGCTGGACATAGGCCTCCACAAGTTTACGCCAAAAATAACGTGAACTCATGTGTTTTGCCCATAGTCACCACGCTGGGCAGGCGGGTTGGTGACCGCAGGGCTGGCTTTGTCGCACCGAAGACGCTGCTGCCCGTCTTCGGCCTGTGTATTTCAAAGCCAGCAGTGGGATGGCTATCCCGCCACCGGCCGACTTCTTAAGTTCCAAGGTGGTTGTGGAACCTTGTTATCCCTTAGTCGTCTCTTACGACACCCACGGGAAGAGAGGTGGCTAAATTCTTTAGTGCCGTAGCCACACAGCACTCAAACTTTTATAACCAAGTTTGTTCTAAAATAGTTCATTATTTTCGAAAGTAGTTTCATAGACATGGTGTAAATCCTTATCCAAATAAATACGTTAAATATCTTACGAGATATAATTTTAAAATAACTCCGAAATGAAATAACGACCACAAAAAATGAAAACGTGATTTTATAATATTACCATCGTTCACGAATATGAATCCTTACAAAGGAAAAAAAAAAAAATACTTTATAAATAAGGCGATTTTATGAAGAAAAATGTTGTCTTTTATAGCATTTAATTTGGACGAATAACTTAGGATAAATTGGACACCACGTCGCGCTGTTTTCCAGTGTAAGTCAATTGAGATGAACAGTCCCTAATGGTTTGAAAATATTACGTACGTTTTTTTTCATAAAATTAACGCGTGCAGAACCGCGGGGAACAGCTAGTCTTATTTATAAGAAGAGGCATCGGTGGGCAATTTACAGGCTGATTCAATTTTAAAATTGATGTAGTATACATTCTTGAATGAAATTCCAATTAGGACAAATGGGAATCCAATGAATTTATTGCAAATGAATGATGGCTTTGCCACGGGCCTCAGATGGTAGAGTTATGCTTCTGCATAATATAGGAAAGTTAATTTCCATATAAAAACATGACTTAATTCACATTGGACTGTTTTAAATTATTTATTTAGTTGTTATATAAATAATAATCTACGGGCCTGGACTTCACGCCTAAAGATTGATTACAACGATATTTACAAATTAAAATGGTATATTATATTAATGGATCAGCTCATGGTTAAATAAAACAATAAAACTCTAAAATCAAAATATAAGTTGACGAAAGGCAGTTAGTATCTGTACTGTAAATGCTATTACAATCTTGCAATTAAGCGTCACCCTCGGCGTCATTGTCACACGTCAATTGTCTCACAATGATCTCACGACCCATATTTTTCATACCACGTGCCTTATCGTTTCCAAAGAAATAAACTCCCTTCTCTTCTCCTACATAGAGAAAGAGTCTTACGTCCAGCAGTGGGATATTACAGGTTGAATTGTCAAGGGATAAACTGCAAATTTTTTTTTTAATAAAATCTCAACCTACCTCTACTTCCGAATGGTCTGCGGCGCGGTATCTAATCCTGCCGGGTAGCGGATCGTTTTGCGGCACTCTGACCATGTTGCCACGTTCCAGAGGCTTCAAGACTTGACCCCGCATGATTTCCGGACTGACATCCTCGAACACCACTGAACCACTCGGTAGTTTCGTTATGTTGCACGCCACTTCTTTACCCTGGAATTGTTGAAGTAATTTAATAAAATTCCTTAAACATGTAGTGATAAATGACTGGTACGTCCTGTTTCGCTGATGGATGAAGAAAATTGATCTTTCATATAAGTTACTGATTGTTTTTATCAAAAAGTAAAACAGCCTCAGCAAATAAACTGACTATATTTCTATTCTTTTAGACTTTACGAATATGAACATTAGATAAAAATTTGTCCGTGATAAAGGACAATACCAAAGATGACTTTTTAGTCCAAGATCCCAAGCAAGTCGGCCTTCACTCATCTGCTTACCTGATGAAAATTATATTTTATCAAATGAAATATATATCTGAGCATTTGCCAATAGAGTTGCCATAAAAAAATACGGCCTTACCTAGTTTGGATACTCTACTATTTGAATTACTAACTTTGGATACGTTATACGTCAAATAGCTATTATAGTAAATGCTGAAAAAACCTCAAAGAGATAAGATTATATAAACTGTCTATTTAATATGAATCTCATATGGGCTATGTAACGCAAAGTAAATTTTCTGAAGTCTTTTAGATGAAAAATCGCACGAGCGATGCATAAACGAAATTAATATAATTTTCAGGGTTTCACTCGGGTTTTAAATTTACTTTGTCAGATAGTGGTACACGTTCTTTTTTTTTTCTTCATAGAACTAGGTTAATAAACAAGTGTACATAAGAGTAATAGAAAAATTTAAGGTATCTTTAAACCGATTATTAGGAGGTAATATCCAAAAATCTCCACAATTTCAAAATACTTCTTCTAAGTATTGAAAAAAATTCCTTTCCTCACCAAGTCTGACATAACCTAAATCTCTTAAACATAATTTTAAGGTTAAAAAAAAATAGTTCAAAATATCGTAGTTGAGTTTTTGATAGACTATAATAGACTTGAGTAGATTTCAAAAGTACCACCAAGTATGCTTTAATGTACTTTAAAAATATACATTTTTATAAAATAAAATAAAAAAATGAACTAGCTGACCCGGCAAACGTAGATTTGCCGTTAAAGGCTATTAGAAAATAGGGGTTGATCGTAGAAGGGTGAAAATTTGAAGATGTATATATTTTTCAATGCCTAATCATAATAAAATAAAAATACAAAAAAAATTGTCAAAAAAAATAAAGGACCTATTGTTTTAATTATTTGTGGACATATCGGGAAAAACACACAAAATTTCATATAAATCGGTCCAGGTCGTGTCGGAGGAGTATGGTAACTAGCATTCAGACACGAGAATTTTATATGTAAGATTAGATTGGACGGAATATGGCAATGGCGAACTTATCTCTAAGTGATCTATTTCAGCCAAGCTTAACCTTACTACTATAAATGCAGTAATTTAGATGTTTGTTCCTCGCGCTAGAACGATCTAGATGAACTTTGACAAGCAGATTTGAGGCAGTTATCGTCTAAAAATAGAACAAGACCATGGCTCGTTCTATATAAATAATAGATATGTTTACTCGCAAACGAAAAAAAAAACGGCTTTAATGACATCGGCAAGTAAGACGTATGTAGACGAAAAAGTACTCTAGTAAATACGTATTACTAGCCATAATTTGAAAAATACTGTGTGTTGGCTCCGACGCACGACAGGAGTTTACTCCTTCAGATCGACTGTCTAAATATGCACAAAAAAAGGTTTACTAGTCTAAATAAAAGATTAATACCAAATAACGTGGTAAATAAACGAATCAAACAACGTCGTAACCGATACTGTCGTAAACGCCGTAGTCGATAGATGGCGTTACACAAACGTAACGAGGTCATTCGTTTAATAGATTTTACTTCTCATATTTTTTTCATACCGGAACCTTATATGAAAATCGACTTCGATCTTAAAAGCTACAAAAACTAAACTTTCAATTAAAAAAAAAATCAACATCAGTACACCCAGTAAAAAGTTATGAGGAAAAACACATAAAACAACATTCGAATGAAGAACGTCTTCCTTTTTTGAAGTCGGTTAAAAATTAATTGCTTAATGTATTGCTAAACACAAAATTCGGGTGAAGCGGGACCAAGTCGGCTATTGTTTCTTTTAATTTTACTAATACTTTGTTGAAAGTTGTTTACGGAATAATAATGATGAAAATTGTGTAAAAAAAAAAACGTTAAAATTTTTAGGTAACGAAACAATTATTTTAAGTACCTGACTGACTGACTGACATGTTTGTAAATTTGTAAAAACTAACAGAAACGGGTAAAACCACCCCGAAGAAGTGTAGTATAGCCTAATATATCGTATTGACTATTAAGGTACATATTGAAGCTTGTCGTGATCCGGTGGTGAAACCTTACCCCTAATTAGATGCGCCATTAGTTAATTGAAAAAGTCAAGTACCTAATTCATTTTAGTTTTAGGATTACTTGATTAAATTCTATCAAAAAATAAGAAATTCAAAAATGTTATATAGGTACTAAGCTAATAACTAAGTATCTATTGCGGGATAAGAAATAGCCTTGTAATAAGTATCTCAGATTTTCTACATCGATGTATGTAATTTTTTTTTTCAGATCATCTCAAGAGTTCTGGGCGATTGAGTTACAATTGATTTAATCGTTAACGTTGGTACTTACATACAACACTACAATTAAAAGAAAAAAAAAAGTCAAATCAACGATAGTTAAAAAAATATGTTGTTTCAGATAAATTAACTAATTATTCAAATTAAACGATATATTAATTGATTCTTAATACCACGTATATATCAAAAAGCCATTGTTTTATAAACAATTTTGTTTACCAATAATGCTATTTTGTTGAAGGCAACTATAGATACAAAGCTTTAATAAACATAATATGTACATAGTTATGTTGGACCAAAGCATGAGAACAATAGAAGTAAATGCTTAATCAGCGGAATAGGAATAACAAATGGTTTCTCACGTTGTCTCATGCTTTGGGATCATATGTCTTGAGAAAGTTTTATTAGAATTAAATCGGCGATTAATCCAGAGCATGTAATTCTGTTCGGACGTGTCCATTGTAATTTTAATTAATTTTTAATTAAATAGTTTTAGTTTAATTAATGTAATATTTTTTTAAAAAGCCCTTTCGCGCTCCCGTAAACTTGTCTGGCGCAGCCGGTAGGATTGTTTCAAAATAATTACTGCCTTCGTTCTTAAGAATTCGTCTTCAAAATCAGCGAATAATTGGGCTTTCGAAGGTCTGTAAGAAACAATCCCGAACCAAATAAATAAGACAGTGATCGAGGAGTCCAGGAGCTGGCGATGCTGGTGACCGGTTGGTGAGTAGAACTTTTCACCTTCCTTCTGTCTTTTGTTATTTTGGGATAAGACTTCTCCTATTATAACGTTTTCTGGTTTTCTTACGTATTTTTGTGAATAATTAATTTAAATATTAAACATTGTACTTATGATAAAATAATTTGAATAAATTGTTTAATATATTAATTTAATATTTCAATTCAAAATCATTGAAATATTATTAACATAATTTGTGTATAAAATTAATAATTTTAGTTTTAAAACTTTTCATTAACAATAAAAAAAAATGGAACAAATAACTCTGATTCCAAACGAAATATTAAAATTAATTCCTCTTTTTGGTGGCGATAAACGTCAATTAAACTTATTTATAAGAAAATGTGAATATGTAATTAATAAATTTCAAGGCAGTGATGTGCAAAATGTCTATATTATGCATAGCATAACGAGTCGCTTAGTCGATGACGCTGCCGCGCTTATCAGTGAGCGTGAGGATATTGTTTCATGGAGTGAATTTAAAGATTTATTAATACAACATTTTGGAGATCCGCGAAGCGAAGAATGTATCGCAATAGAATTAGAAAATTTAAAAATAAAATCGGGAGAAAGTTACCTCGATTTTTGTAATAGAATCCAATCAGTGCGTTCTGTTTTATTATCCAAGGTTAATCAAATATTAAACGAGGATATTAGGCAAAGTAAAACAGTTATTTACAATAATACATCCCTTAACGTTTTTCTTTATAATTTACCCGAAAATATGGTTAGAATAGTTAGATTAAAATCACCGACATCATTAGAATCTGCTTTAAGTATTGTTTTAGGAGAATTAAACTTTTACGAACAGTATAATCAACGTAATAAATTTTCAAATTTATTAAATTCGAAATTAAATTTTACTACGAAGCCTAATACACCTATGATATTTAATTCATACAATCAACAACCTCAATATAAATTTGGAATTCCTCAAGGAAATCAAAAAGCATTTATGCCTATGCCTACAGGTTTTAGACCAAATTTTTCTCCATTTAAATATGGTATTCCGAAGGGACCACAAATACCACCACCAAGAGTTAATCCTCAATACGGACACCGTCCTGTACAACAATTAGGGTATCGTCCTTCATTTAATTATAAAGATAATAATCCCCCGACACAATTTGGTTATAAGTATAATTTTAGACCAGACGGACAAGGACAAAATGACGTTTCAATGAGAACGGTAACTTGTAATAAACCGAGTTTCCCGATTAATAAAACATATATTCATGATTATAACTACAACATGTACGACGTAACAGACAATTTAGAACAAACAGACGAGCAGACTGACGAAGGAAATTCTAGTGACCTTGATAATGATGAACAGGAAGAAAATTTTTCCATATGTATAAAATTAAATGCAATAGGGTCAGATGATAATACTTCTTTGTCAGTAAATGTTGATAATAGAGAATCTCAACTCCAAGAACACTTACGTGACATGACAGAGACAGACCAAATTTTAGAATTATCCCCAAAATGTAATACAGACGATTCTAGAACTTTAACTGACTCGGAGGCGACAATATCAGCAAGTCCTAGAGATTTATCTGAAATCGAACCTCCAGATCATTCTGATTCTAGCACTAGTATTGAGACAGTCCACTCAAATGTAGAACGTGATTCTTCTAGTATTCCAATTTTACATGAAGTTATCAATACTAAGCCTAATCAGATATTAGTATTTTCGTGGCTTAAAAACGAAATTCAGGTTAAAGGTTTAACAAGGTCAAAACAGAAAATCCTTGAAGTTTTCTTCCCCTTAAATAATTTACAATTAATAAAACAATTCCTCAAAGAGTATATCCGCCCCAAAATTAAATATTTTATATATTTTGAACACCAGGAACATAGGAAAGATTTCGCAAATATAATAATTTCCTTATTTAAGAAAGGCACTATTAATATAAAAGAATGTATCAAACGTATAATTAGTCGTAATTTAGTGCCTGTAAAGATTAGAAAGCGGATAACTAAGGTTCCATTAAAAAATATAAAACGACCTCCACAGGTGGTGTTTAATCGCCCTGGCGATGATGAAGGAGACCCAATCCCTTCAACTTCAAAAGATTGAAGGTAACCCAGGCCTGTTGCCTGTCAAACAAGGTCAGGCCTATAAACAAGAAAATAAGTGGTTAATTATAAAAGTATTAGATTTAAGTTCTATATTTGTCGATTTAGAGTTTAATATAAATAAGTATAGTGATTTTAATAGAGTAATTAATACAGATAAACCTTATATGTATGAATTTAGTAATATGAAAATGCAAGTAGAATATTTAAAAGATATAACTATAGAAAAGACAAAACAGATAGCACCAACAAAAAGATTTCGAAGAGGTTTGCTTAATCCCGTAGGTTCTATTATAAAATCGATAACTGGTAACTTAGATCACGAAGACGCGCTTTACTATGATAACCTTATTAACAAATTATATAACAAACAAAATTTAATCGATAATAAAATTACCCTGGTTTCCAAAATGTTGGATTATTCTATTAATAGTACAGAAATTTTATATAACAATTCTTTAATTATTAATGAACGTTTAAAACGCGTAGAAAGTATGTTGAAAGACATGGTGACAAAAGAAGAAAACTCAATATATTCCACTTATGTTTTGAGTATATATAATACGTTTATTAATAATTTCCGTTCAATATATATATCACTAAGTGAAATTGAGACAGCCTTAGCCTTTAGTAAAATTTCTGTGCTACATCAATCAATAATTAATTCTACTAAATTGTTTTACATATTGTCTTCTATAAAAAAATATCATAGTTTATTGTATCCTGTAACAGAAAGTAATATAATTAAAATAGAGCGAACATTGTCTCTTAAGGCGTATGTAAAAGGAAACCAGATAACATTTATAATAGAAGTTCCCCTTACAGATAATAATACGTATAATTATTATAAAATTTATTCATTGCCTATTTTTGATCAAATTAAAAACAAAACTTTCATTATTATTCCCGAATATCCCTTCCTTATGGTGAAAGGTTCGAAGTACTTGCCGGTCGCGTCTCCGTGTCAACATGTGTTCGGCGATAATCAGTACATATGCACTGAACATAATTTTATCCCTTACTCAACGATAACGTGTATGGAACAATTGATGCAGTTTCACAATGACTTAACTCAATGTCATAGACGAGTAGTTAATATCGAAGAAGTTAAAGCACAACGTCTTTCTTCTGCCCGTTGGATAATATATTCACGAAATAAGGAAGTAATGTCTTACAAATGTGGAAACGATATAACAAAAACATCTATGATGGGAACTTATCTCGTTCAAATAGATCCTGGCTGCGAGATTCTACTTAATGATCTTCATTTATATTATCTTCAACACACATTGGAAAAATTTGAATACAAGGTGACACCTATTATTAATTTACCTCAGCCAAAGAAGGAAATCCCTATTCCTGTCGATCCGATTGATATTAAGGGAATTAATTTGGATGACATAAAGTATCTATCTGCGGCCTTAAAAATGAAAAGTTCAAGTGAAAGTGAAAGTGAAATTAAATCAATAATAAAAGTTAACAGTGTCAGTGTAGGAACTCTAATTTTATATCTTATATTAGTTACTATTTGTTTAATTTTAGTTATAAAAAGTGTTAAGAATAAAATTTTAAGCAAGGGTCGAAACCTTCAGAAGTCAAATTCTTCCGACGGTTTCGAACTTAAGGGGGGAAGAGTTATGTTGGACCAAAGCATGAGAACAATAGAAGTAAATGCTTAATCAGCGGAATAGGAATAACAAATGGTTTCTCACGTTGTCTCATGCTTTGGGATCATATGTCTTGAGAAAGTTTTATTAGAATTAAATCGGCGATTAATCCAGAGCATGTAATTCTGTTCGGACGTGTCCATTGTAATTTTAATTAATTTTTAATTAAATAGTTTTAGTTTAATTAATGTAATATTTTTTTAAAAAGCCCTTTCGCGCTCCCGTAAACTTGTCTACATTGTATACCGACTTTCGTTTATGTTTATGAGTCGAATATGATTTGTAAGTACAATAGCTTTGTCACATGTCTTATTACAGTGTAAGGAAATACATTTCGACTCTGAAAACTTCGGAATATTTTCTAGAAACGACATTTGATACATGCATATATGCATCTAAAATATTTTTCGTGTTTTTACTATTGTGTTATGACATTTTAGTAATATTTAAATGTCCTTATTAAAGTAACAAAGTGATTGAGATTATTTGTAGAAAAAAGTTCACTATAGTTTTAATATTAATATGTCAAGATTGGCAATATCAAAGCGATCATAAACGTCAAATACATTGACACATAACGAACGATACATGAATGAATCTATTTACATACATTTAATTATTACCAGATGTAAATTTCTATTGGCGTATCGGAAATTATTTTATCGGTTAATAGCCTGTTTATTGAGAAAGGTTATAACTTCAATTAATTCATAAAATTTACATTGAATCTGCGTGATATAACGGTGGCTAGTTAATAACCATATTTTAATATGAATTATGCGAACAAAGGAGCCGTATTATTTATCTATCTATTCAAACTTTGTTTGTAAAACTAAGCGACCCGATTTTCTTTTATTTTTAATACGTTGTACCTGGCCGTCAAATTGGCTAAAATCTTAAAAAAAAGGATGTAAATCTGATCTGTTCACCGGCTAGAATCTGTAATCAGATGATAGCTATTGGATGCAGGACGTATATGAAATATTTTTATATAGTCTAATTATAACATCCGAACTAGACATGAACTTCACCCATGTGCTTAATGGATAAAAAAAAAATTATATCCACTTGTATGTTAAGGATAAATCGCGAAAGAGTTGTCTGGGAATTTCCTGGCCAGGCTATATTATATTCAGCAACCGCCATTCAAACCAAACTCTCAGTAGGCAACCCTATGACATCGTGTTCGCAATAAAACGGCGCTCATTTTACTGTAAGATTTATTTACTAAACATGTGGATGAATGTTACTAGAACAATATACGTATGTATATATATAATAAAATAATATACCTGTTTATACGGCATTAAATTTATTCTTTAATCTCGTAGATGCATTTAAAAAAAACTATAAAAATATATAAAAAATAATTTTCATCTATTAAGCTGATGGGTGATGTTCGTCTCTAGTTCGGCTGTCCTACTAATATCTTTAAGCTTAAGTCAGTCAGTTCAGCCTATCGCAGTCCACTTCTGGACATAGGACTCCACAAGTTCGCGCCAAAAATGGCATGAACTCATGTGTGTTGCCCATAGTCACCACGCTGGGCAGGCGGGTTGGTGACCGCAGTACTGGCTTTGTCGCTCCGAAGACGCTGCTGCCCGTCTTCGGCCTGTGTATTTCAAAGCCAGTTTTATAAGTTCCAAGGTGGTAGTGGAACTGTGTTATCCCTTAGTCGCCTCTTACGACACCTACGGGGAGAGAGGGGGTGGCTATATACTTTAATGCCGTAACCACACAGCATAGTGTATGGAGACTTTATGTTGTTTCTTCACGGGCTGTTCTCCGCAACTCGACGTCTCATTGCGCCTATTAGACACTTTAGTGTATGGAGAGTTTATTAACACTATTTGTATGGTACCTCTCGAAAGTTTTAATTTAAAAAAAAAAAACGATTATTTTTTTTACTTATTGTATATAGTTCGTACTACACAATAAGTAAAAAAAAAAATATCGTTAGAAGCTGCTCATTGCACAATTTATACAAAATTAAAAAAATAAATAAATAAGATAAACATCATACAAGTATTATCGAAAAGATTTTTTCTCTTAGCAAAATAATCATAGTACGTATTAAATTGAAATTTAAAAGACAACATTCTAAATTCCAAATGAATGAAAAAAACACCCTATACGATGGAA
Organism: Melitaea cinxia; assembly: GCF_905220565.1. Taxonomy (NCBI): domain Eukaryota; kingdom Metazoa; phylum Arthropoda; class Insecta; order Lepidoptera; family Nymphalidae; genus Melitaea; species Melitaea cinxia. The sequence goes on along the minus strand of NC_059424.1, from coordinate 19,301,754 downwards.
TAAGCTTTAATCGGATTTGTGTTACTCTGCAGATTACGCTCCATTATCAACTTTGCGTTACGTGCATATTGTAGAGATGCATTTCGAACAAAGCTTTAAACCCTTTATTATTTATTACGTATGTGTATTATCACATTACCTTTATGAACATATATGTATATTGATAGAAATCAATCCATATTAACATTGTCTGTGCTAATATTAATTAGATTTAAATAATGAAAGATCATAGAAAGAATAAGAGCTAAAATTTAATATTATAGTAATAGTGTTTAGTAGGACAATTTTTTTGTATTAATTAGGGTTTACAGATATAATAAAAAAAATCTAAATATACAATGTTTTCAAAAAAAACAGGAGGAGGATCCATAATTCAACTGCATTTTTTATTTGCTATATCATAGCTTTTGGGGGGAATTCGACCTTTATTTAATCGAACACTGGTACTTGTCATGTTTAATGTCCCATTTAAATTTGATTGAGGTCTGACGAGTACTTTTTGAGTTACCTCTAATAATGCGTATTTACTTGACTAATTTTTCGTCAACGTACGTTGTATTAAGTAATAGTGTAAGTCGATATAAAGAAGTGAATTTTTCGTTTGGAAAAAATTCACAATTTTTTACATTTTAACCGACTTCCAAAAAAGGAGGAGGTTCTTAATTCGACTGTATTTTTTTTACCTCAGAACTTTTGACCGGGTGGACCGATTTCGACAATTGTTTTTTAATTGAAAGGTGGTGTGTGTCAATTGGTCCCATTTAAATTTATTTGAGATCTAACAACTACTTTTCGAGTTATATCTAATAATGCGTTTTTACTTGACGCTTTTTTCGTCGACCTACGTTGTATTATACCGCATAGCTTTCTACTGGATGTACCGATTTTGACAATTCTTTTTTGTTGGAAAGGGGATATCCTTAGTTTGGTACCATGATAAGGAAACCAGGATCTGATGATGGGATCCCAGAGAAATCGAGGGAAACTCTCGAAAATCCGCAATAACTTTTTACTGGGTGAACCGATTTTGACTATTTTTTCGTCAATATTGAAGTCGGTTTTTTTTTCGTATGTGAGCAAACACAATTATATTCGAAGGTTGTCCATAAAAGGTGAATAAATTAAAAGTCCAAAGTAGGTACATAAATTAAATTAAAATTTTAAAAAGTGTTTTGTAGGACAAAATCTTGTTTACAATTTTGTATAGTCGCAGCGCAGCGTCTTACAAAACCTGTGTATTTGAGAATAGTTTATGAAAATATGTCTCACTTCAAGGCTGCATTTCACAAGCTGTCTGGAGATATTTATTTAAATGAACCTTACAAGAAGAAAACAAATATTTGTACATGCTTATTTTAATATTTATTATAGGACAAAAGCTTAAGTTTTCTTTACAAATTCTTTTTTATCTATATTAACATTGTTACAGAATTATAGAAAAAAAAAAAAAAAAAAATACAACCCACTATTTTGCATTTATATTTATATTACACTAGCTGTAGCCTGAGCGCGTAGCTACGAGTTCTTTTTTTTTTTTTGTTAACAATCTAAAACCTATTGTACAATCCAAATATATTACAAAATAAAAATATATACTCACATTTCTAGTTTGAATTATAAATTCCACATCATCTCCTAATGATAACTCCTCTTTGATCTTAGCTTCGGAATAGTGAAAGAAAATCTCCTTGACAACGTCAGCTCGTTCAATGAAACCAAAATTCTCTTTCTTAGAACATACCACACCATGATACTTTACGGGGTGAGCTGGATTCTCAAAGCGGACATGACATGCGCCTAGTGTACCTCTGAAAATGTTACTTAGATTAGTACAATTACTAAGTAGAGTCTACCAGGTAATCTGCAATTGTATACTCCTAAAGTCTAGTCGATATATGACTGAATTTTAAATTGTGGAGTATTGACAGTTTAAAGTGAAGAATTAAAAATTTAAGTAGTTAATTTTAGTATCTTATTATATGTGTACCAATGTTCAAAATTTATTATTATTATAGATTTATAAATATATTTTATATAAGAACTGCTTTCCGCCTATCTCTTTACGGGTGATGCTGAAAATCGGCGTTGGAGTCTTGATTCTCCAACAAATGCCGAGCGTCATCCATCTCAATGCTCCCATCAGTACATTGCTATACAGGTTACCGCTTTCTTTCTTTTTTTATATACATTTTGCTTATTTTTCATTATTTTGTTTTTTTTTTATTTTTTTAATTGTTATTGTTGATTTTATGTGGGTAGTTACCTATTATTATTGTTTTTAATTTCATTGTCTTTTATTTCGGTTGTATATTGTGTTCATTGTTTCCAATTTAGCTATTTGTCATAATATCTATAGAGTTATATTGTAATAGAATTGTTATGTTGTGATTTCTATTTTTTTGTCTTTACTGTATATCGATGTATGTGTGTGAGTATGAATAAATGTTTATTATTATTATTATTATTATTATTATTATTAATAAGTTGAGAAGTTTTTAAGTAAGAATGTGTTAAATATCTTATCGATTTTCTTCAGCAGAATTTATTCTTTTAATCGGTACTACTATCACATTAAGAATATATAAGTATTTGTTACTTCAATATTATTCAATAGTCAATGTAATTTTTAAATTTTCATGGTAGTTATTACTATGATTAATGTATAAAAAAGGATAATAATATTATTATTATTGGTGAACGCAATGTGACCAACAAAAAACATGGCAAATACTCTGTTTCAGATATAAATCAATGTCTTAATGTTCAATCTTCATAGATCAAGAACTACGTCAACTTATGATTGAGTACGACAGCGTCTACGATTTTTTGAGTTTCTACACTGAATATTTAAACTTAATATAAAATATTGACTTCATTTATATAGTTGTAACTTTTTTTTTGTTAGCAAGTTATATTTCGAGAGATTTCTTAATTTCTTCGAGTTTGTGTCAGTAAGTATAGACTATAAATTAAAAATTCTATAAACAATTTAAGTGGTTTTAAATGAGGGTAAACAAATATAATACGTTTTACGGGGTGTTTTTAATTAGTTTTGATTTAAGTCTTTCAACATTTTATATTCTGAAGAAAATACTTTTAGACCACTTGCATATGTCAAAGGTATTTTTTTTATATATTAGAAAATGACGAAAAGTTTGCACACCACAGAACTTTATTCACGTTTTCCTAGGACATATATGACTTTTATAATACAGGAATATTTGAAATTGAAGTAAATAAATAGATTTACATATCTTATACATGTATTAATAAAAATAAGTCTTTTAATACAAACCTTTGGTTGGTAGCAATTTGAAAGCTCACAGCATCACCAGTGCGGAGAGTCACATTGCCCTCGACATCGTCCTTTGTATAAGGCAGGAAAAAACATTCACCTCGGTTCTCATACGAGATCCTGCCTGTATTGTCGCCTGACCCTTCTCCCTTGACCTCAGTAGTTACTACACCGGTCACGCGTGCTTCGCTCAGCACTACTTCTGGTGCTATCTTTGTAACGGTTGAAGCTATTGGTTTACCGGTGCGACGGTCATATGTCATTTCAAACTCAACTGGGTCACCTATCTTTAAATGGTCTATGTTACCCCCAAACTGGCTAAAGTGAAAGAACAGACGTGCTTGCCTTTCACAGCATTGTATAAAGCCATAGGAATGCTACAAAAAAAAATAGTATACTGTATACTCTGAACCAATAAATACTTTATCCAATTGGAAAAATGTTTCGAATTATATTTATGAGATGTTACAAACTTTATATTTATAACACATTTTTTTACTTTTGATAGAGAAATAGAAAAAATTTAAATCTGTGTATATTTTATCAAGTTAATCTGTGAAATATATTTTGGATAACTGAAATCGATAGTTGTAAATGTGTAACAGATCAATGTTTTTTTATGAAATTTCATTTACATATTGTTAAAATATTGGGATATTTATAGTTTTTGTGGTAAGTTAAAATAAACTCACAAGTAATTTTTCAATTATCCCTGTCTCCCTGATAGGTGGGTGATTCATGGAATCATACTGAGGTTGGCTGTTGTTCGAACTGGATGAGTACACTCCCGCTGAATCTCCCATGGGACAAGAATCCAAATTGAAATTTCCAAGGGAAAATCTGTTACTACCACCCGATTTGCCCATATTATGATAGTTGTCTCTTGGTGAACTTGGATACTCACTGCTGTAAGTTCCTTTAAATAATGGAATCATAATGATATTGAGGCAACAATTACTTGTAATAAATTAACAGTTTTAGTAATTCAACCTTACACAAATTCATGCAGCATATAGTAGTAGTACTCAGTAGATGTGCTACTTTAATTTCAGGACAACTAAAAACAAGATTCTAAGCATGTTTTGAAGGCAAAAAAAAAAAAAACGCAAATGAATTATGATATTATATGCTATATGTTTTGAAAGTGAGAAGTTTTCAAGTAAAATTAATTTATTAATTGTTAAACTTACCATTACGAAAAACCTGTTTTGCCTGCATATTTGATTGCTGTATATCTAAAATATCATGTAAAGGTGAGGAGTGTGAATCTGGCGGCTGGAACATTTTCCACTGAGGATTACTCGACATTATTTTGGACAATATTTCTCTTCTTGTATATAAGTCAAAAAATCTCAGTATTATGTACCAATATATCACAGAAAAAAGTGTGGTGTTAATGTTACAAAACCAATATAAATTTATAAATGAAATCACATCTTATTCAACTTTAATGTTTTGTAGAACACAAATTGTCTTCACAGAAGTCACAAATTTATACACCAAAACACTCTTATTGCAAAAGAATATGTACTTAATAATAAACTACACTAGATCCTCAGATGTCTTCAATGCTTGCTGAATCGGAGCTCCCCTGTGTATAGGCTTATTTGAATGTATAGTTTGTTACTCACACTGCCTACTGCAACAACATATCATAAATTACTATTTAATCTTTAAACTTTAAAATAATACAAGCAGAATTTAGAACATTTTCCATCAAATTCTCCAAAGGTTTCAATCGGAAATGTAAATGCTCAAAGAACCAATTCGAAACTAACTCCAACTTGTACGTAGACGTTTAATTTATAGTAATTTTACTGCTTGAGCTGCGTGCGCGCGCCGGATATTTTATTATTTAACTTCCAACAAAAATTGTCCGAACTCGCGAACTGTGGGGTAACTTCTGATAGAATATACTTATACCCTCACAAACTCACTTGACGTTCTATGCCTATGTTCAATTCAATTGAAAATTACTATCCGATCGACACTAAACCTAATCAAAAAATTGAACCGTGAGAATTCCGTTCACGAATAATAGTCATTTATAATAAAATACTATTACATACATACAAGTTAACTTCATGAAACAACCGAATTATAACAAAGCGTCGCATCGTAATATCGTTCTACATTTTATTATTGCTATCTAGGTAGGTATCGGCTGCCCGACCCGACCGACGATGTGCAGAAATTATAACGTTGTCCGCTGCCGCTTGACTTTATTTGACATACATCGAAACTAATTTAGTAATATTTTATTAATTTATTAACTGGTGGTAGATTAAGGCTAGTTAGAAACAAATCGTAGAGGAAGTATATACACACAATTCATAAAATTATCAAATCTCACCACGACACAGCACAGCACTGACGACATACCGCCATATTGAATGTCAACATAATCGCGCCTTTGAGCATGCCATACAAACAATTTTAACTTTGTTACAAATTCCCTTTATAGCTTCGTTTGTTCATAAAGTAATTTACGCCGACTTATGGATTTGTAAATAGCAAGAATTTTTTAAAATTTTGTTATTATTTTTTGTCAAAATCGAAAATCAATCATTGTATTTGTTTTTCTCTATTTTATGTCTTTTTCATTGTACCTAAGTGGCTAATGTTAATAAATTTGTTTATAAATATGATTGTGATTATAAAATATTATTTATTTTAACATACATTTTCGTTAATTATAGCGTATTTAATATTTTATGATGGTAATTAAATATTAATATAATTATTTTAAATTAAAGTTCTATTACCAATTTAATTTCTATGGCAATGTTTTTTTAATTTCGTGTATGCATAATCTGTGAGAGATTTGAAACAGTTTTGACAAGTATTTGATAATGGATATTTGTAAATAAAACGACATAAATAAATTAACAATTTAACGTATATTTCTAAATACGAAAAATATTTACAATGTTATTATTTTAAACCATTTTTGAAAGTGCGTTACGTTAAGCATAATAAGGGGCAGTGAACGGTCGTATCTTTCTCCCCACGTAAAAAACCCTAAAATGCGTGAGCCCTTATGATTTACTATTAAAGATCCGTGACCTACAAATTAAAAATAGTTACAAATTTTAATTTTTTATTATTTTAATAACTGGGGTAGGGCACAGAGGAAATATACTGTTCAAATCTGGAGCAGCCAGATTGGGTAAGTACATCGACCTTACAGAAGACCATAGCTAAATAACACTGCTTTCAAGCAGTGTTGTGTTCCTGCGGTGAGTAAGGTGACCAGCGCTCCCGGGGGTGATTGGAGGTAGGGTCTGCAATGCGCTTGCGATGTTTCTAGTGTTTCAGGGGTCTATAGGCAACAGTAATTGCTTACAACGCTTACCACCAGGTGAGCCGTACACTTGCTTGCTGACTTTATTTTTATAAAAAAATTCTAGTGTTACAAAAAAAAACCTGCAATGCCTACATAAATGTGAATTGGATATTAGTTTCCTAGTTTAACTTAGTGGGAAGTCAAAAATTGTTTCTATCATTTTAGATAAGTGAATTAAACATGATGTAGATTTTGTTCAATATTAATAAAATATCTGCTTATTAACTACAAAAAGAAAAAATTTCATTTTTATGAAGTCCTAAAAAAATACTGCCGGCATTGAAATACACAGGCCGAAGACAGACAGCAGTGTCTTCGGTGCGACAAAGCCAGCCCTGCGGTCACCAACCCGCCTGCCCAGTGTGATGACTATGGGCAAACACATGAGTTCACGCCATTTTTGGCATGAACTTGTGGAGGCCTATGCCCAGCAGTGGACTGTATTAGGCTGAAGAGATGATGATGATGATGATAAAAAAAATATACATATTATATAATATTAATAGTCATGTTTATAATGTAAATGTTTTTCAAATATAAGTACTTTTTTGTTGCTTAATTAAAAAAGTAAAAATATTCAAATCTTTGACTGGACCTTGCTGCAATCAATCCTCAATTAATAAAAAAAAAAAAAAATTCTTTGACTATTTGTTATGTAAATTACTGTAAGTAAACACACTAAGTACAATATTAAACATTGAACAAACCTAAAACTGTGTTAACTTTGTTTTTTAAGGTGATACAAAACTCATACTTTCTCAGTTCTATTATATGTGCCATGTAATATGAACATTTTTGGACATTTAAAATTTGAATAGGATATATCTCAATATTTTCATCTGAAAACATGTGCGAAAATTTATTATGTTCTAGAATATGATTGATCATTGTTATAATTTTTACACTACACACCTCAAAATTGCCAACTTTACTGTAGGGTGTAAAAATTTTTTTTACCCTTACTTTTATTAGAAACTAAAAATATTTTGCAAACAAAACTTAAAGATAGTTCTGGAATTTTTATTTGAATGGGTGGACTTGTGACTAATTAGCCTTTTATCCAGATAACCCAATCCCTACTAATATTATAAATGTTAATGTAATTTTGTTTGATACGCTTTCACGCGAAAACTACTCAACCGATCATCATGAAACTTTGTACACATATTCTTGGAGGCATTAGAAGTAACATAGGATACTTTTTATGAAAAATAAAAAAAAATGTCAAAAATTCTCAAAATCTAGCTAGTTCAATGCCATCTAGCAGTCCAGTAATGAAGTTCCAATCCTGAGTACTGTAATACCGTTGCACTGTATTATCGACGGTCACGTCAATATTCAATCCAATCAGCTGTTTGGGATTTTTCTATACTTATTGTTATTTTTTTCTGTCATTATATATAATATTATAAATTACAAATGTGAATATAAGTTTGTTTGCTACGCCTTCACGTGAAAACTACTTAACCGATCATCATAAATCTTTGTACACATATTCTTGGAGGTATTAGAAGTAACATAGGATACTTTTTATTAAAAAAAGTCAATGCGAGCGAAGCCGCGGGTAAGAGCTAGTATACAGATACTTTTGTATAGACTTTTGATTGTGTATATTGTATGTAAATATTTCTTCATCATTGTGTTCGTAATAAACATTTCTTTGCCCCAAAAATCTGTCTCTTTTGTGTAGGAAAGACAAGAGGTTTTTTCTTACTTCTCTATTCTACTTTTCTAATCATACGAAAACTTGTTATAAAAGAATAAAAGTTATAAAATTATTAATTTACCATTTTGTAGTCTTCTTTCATGATTCCAGCTTACTATAAATAAATTTTCATTATTATCATAAATATTTTGATCAAATTTGCCAACTGAAAAACTCCAAATAGTTAAAGTAAAAGTCCTCCAAATAGTTAAAATAATTTAAGGTGAGCTATTTAAAAGAACAACGTAGTTGAATTGAGCTATTGAAATCTATCGATTAGTATTTTTTTTTTTTATTATGAATATCTGCAATTTTTTTACCTACCCCACCCCAGCCTGCAAAATAATGATATTTGTAATCAAAAAAATACTAACTGATAGATTTTGAATTGCTCAATTTAACTACGTTGTCCTTTTAAATTGCTCACCTCAAATTATTTAATTAAAAATCAAAATTTAAAAAAAAATCAAATATTTTCAAACTCCTATATCTTTTGATGTATACAATATTTTAAATTGCTCAAAGTGTTAAAAAACTGCTCAAGTTGCATTTATAATTGCTCAAGTATAGTTTGGAACAGATCCACTTCCCTTAATTTTTAAATAAATATAAATAGTTTGAACAAATAAAACATTGATATTTGTAAAAAAAAATACTAATCGATACATTTTCAATAGCTCAATTCAACTACGTTGTCCTTTTAAATTGCTCACGTCAAATTATTTAATTATAAATCAAAAAAGTCGTTGAAAAATATTCTTTTATCAATATTTTCAAACTCCTATATCTTTTGATGTATACAATATTTTAAATTGCTCAACGTGTTAAAACTAGGTTTACCAGATGGGTAGACTAAAATATCTGGACAAATTTTCAAAAAGTCGGGATTTTGGGATTAGGGTCGGGACCAACGGGACAAATAAATATTAAGAATTATAAAAATCACTTTTTATAATAAAAATTTAAATCACAAAAACAATTAACAAAATTACTTTTTATTATAAAAAAAAAAATCACAAAAACAATAAACAAAAAAAAAAAAACAATTTTTGGCAGATTCTGAGATCATTAATTATCACAATCACTTATTCTAATAAGTATTATAATTATTAGTAATTTGAACTCCTTTTTGATAAATTACTGCCACATGTACTTCGCATTACATTTATTATCGCGATAGTTTTAGATTTTTGTTTTTGCTGTTGTTTGTCGGGACATTTAGTATTTTTTCCGGACTCTGGACATCATACGAAATGTCGGGATAATCCCGACGAATCCCGACCATCTGGCAACCCTAGTTAAAACCCTGCTCAAGTTGCATTTATAATTGCTCAAGTACAGATTTGAACAGCTCCACTTTCCTAAATTTTTAAATAAATATATAAAGTTGGAACAAATTTAACGTTTATATCGATAAAGTGAGCGCTGCAGATGCGCATAGACAATGATGGGAAGCCAAAAAAATTGCGGATATTCGTAATAAAAAGATGCTAATCGTTCGATTTTCAATAGCTCAATTCAACTACGTTGGCCTTTTAAATTGCTCACTTCAAATTATTTAATTAAAAATTCAAAAAAGTCGTTGAAAAATATTCTTTTTTTTTTTTTTTTACAATTTTCATTATTTTATTTGTTCAAACAATTTATATTAGTGTATGGCTTTATAAATAAAGAATAAAAAAAAAAACAATTTATATTTATTTAAAAATTAAGGAAAGTGGAGCTGTTCAAATCTGTACTTGAGCAATTATAAATGCAACTTGAGCAGTTCTTTAAGACGTTGAGCAATTTAAAATATTGTATACATCAAAAGATATAGGAGTTTGAAAATATTGATAAAAGAATATTTTTCAACGACTTTTTTGATTTTTAATTAAATAATTTGAGGTGAGCAATTTAAAAGGACAACGTATTTGAATTGAGCTATTGAAAATTGAACGATTAGCATCTTTTTTATTACGAATATCCGCAATCTTTTTGCTTCGCATCATTGTCTATGCGCACGCGCAGCGTTTACCTGTCTTATGATATAAACGTTAAAATTGTTAAACTATTTATATTTATTTAAAAATTAAGGAAAGTGGAGCTGTTCCAAACTGTACTTAAGCAATTATAAATGCAACTTGAGCAGTTCTTTAACACTTTGAGCAATTTAAAATATTGTATACATCAAAAGATATAGGAGTTTGAAAATATTGATAAAAGAATATTTTCAACGACTTTTTTGATTTTTAATTAAATAATTTGAAGTGAGCAATTTAAAAGGCCAACGTAGTTGAATTGAGCTATTGAAAATCGAACGATTAGCATCTTTTTAACCGACTTCCAAAAAAGGAGGAGGTTCTCAATTCGACTGTATTTTTTTTTTATGTATGTTACATCAGAACTTTTGACCGGGTAGACCGATTTCGACAAATTTTGTTTTAATCGAAAGGTGGTGTGTGCCAATTGGTCCCATTTAAATTTATTTGAGATCTAACAACTACTTTTCGAGTTATATCTAATAATGCGTTTTTACTTGACGCTTTTTTCGTCGACCTACGTTGTATTATACCGCATAACTTTCTACTGGATATACCGATTTGGATAATTCTTTTTTTGTTAGAAAGGGGATATCCCTAGTTTAGTACCATGATAAGGAAACCAGGATCTGATGATGGGATCCCAGAGAAATCAAGGGAAACTCTCGAAAATCCGTAATAACTTTTTACTGGGTGTACCGATTTTGATGATTTTTAATTTAATCGAAAGCTGATATTTATCATATGGTCACATATAAATTTTATCGAGATCTGATAACTACTTTTTGAGTAATCTTTGATACACGTAGTTACTTGACAATTTTTTCGTCGATCTACGTTGTATTACTCGTTGATGTAATTGAAGTTGGTTTTTTTTCGTTTGCGAGCAAACACAATTATTATTACGAATATCCGCAATTTTTTTGGCTTCCCATCATTGTCTATGCGCATCTGCAGCGCTCACTTTATCGATATAAACGTTAAATTTGTTCCAACTTTATATATTTATTTAAAAATTTAGGAAAGTGGAGCTGTTCAAATCTGTACTTGAGCAATTATAAATGCAACTTGAGCAGGGTTTTAACACGTTGAGCAATTTAAAATATTGTATACATCAAAAGATATAGGAGTTTGAAAATATTGATAAAAGAATATTTTTCAACGACTTTTTTGATTTATAATTAAATAATTTTACGTGAGCAATTTAAAAGGACAACGTAGTTGAATTGAGCTATTGAAAATGTATCGATTAGTATTTTTTTTTTACAAATATCAATGTTTTATTTGTTCAAACTATTTATATTTATTTAAAAATTAAGGGAAGTGGATCCGTTCCAAACTATACTTGAGCAATTATAAATGCAACTTGAGCAGTTTTTTAACACTTTGAGCAATTTAAAATATTGTATACATCAAAAGATATAGGAGTTTGAAAATATTTGATTTTTTTTTTTAAATTTTGATTTTTAATTAAATAATTTGAGGTGAGCAATTTAAAAGGACAACGTAGTTGAATTGAGCAATTCAAAATCTATCAGTTAGTATTTTTTTGATTACAAATATCATTATTTTGCAGGCTGGGGTGGGGTAGGTAATTTTTTTGCTTCCCATCATTGTCTATGCGCATCCGCAGCGCTCACCTGGCTTATGATATAAACGTTAAATTTGTTCGAACTATGTATATTTATCATTATTTTGCAGGCTGGGGTGGGGTAGGTTAGAAAATCTCATGGAAAGGGTGATTCCCCTTGTTACAAAAATGGTGCGGACGGAGGACTATGAAATTTCGCACACTTATAGTTTAATTATACTCCATGAGTAAGAGTACAGAACGTTTATTTTATTTTATTTTGCATATAAAGTACATTAAATCAATATAAAAACATTACACACACTATTATGTATTTGACACACACACGCATAATCATATACTTTTTGTTTGTTATTGTAGAAGTAAGTAGTCTTTGACAAAAGAATTTTAATAATGTTCAAACTTATAATTTCAATTAATTATGATCGAATTTCGATCACTGGCGACTATAGTTTAAGTAAATAAGTGTTATTGATATGTGTCGATTAACTATTTTATACGGTTTTTTATTTTTGCTTTTCTTTATTCATTTATTTTTGCGTTTAGAATGATATTATTTCGTTACACAAATAACTAAATCAAGTAATGAACAAAGAATAGTTTAAAATGACGACAGTTCTGACGTGTAATTCAAAGTTTCCGGTAAGAAAATCGTTAAATATTGGACTGAGATCACATTTCTATGTATTTAAAATACTTACTATAATATTCCTGAAGAACTCGTACTGTGTCGTGTTTTAAAAGTCCAATGTTATTCGCAAAAGTATCTCTGTTGAAATGAGGGTGCACGATGCTCATTTTGATTGTAACATCTGTATAGATATCAGGATCAAGAGTATTTATAAGTTTGAATTTGATTTTTAAACTGGCACATTTAAGTTTATTTCTTTATTTCTCTTTCCTCAATCGTTCCACCATCCACCATCGTGTAGAATTTCAAACATGATCGACATATGCTTATAAAATAATTAGCGTTGAATGCCGAAGATTAAAAAATATGGTGATGCTCCAATCGTCAATACCAAACAATAATAGTCGCTAGCATAACTTTTTTTTGAAATTGTAGGTACATTCTTAATAAAAACAATCAGATTACTCAGCAACGGCAATGATTAGATATTTCATATTTTTTTTTTTTTTTTTTATACCACTAGGTCGACAAACAAGCGAACGGCTCACCTGATGGTATGCGATTACCGTAGCTTATAGACGCCTGCAATACCAGAAGCATCGCAAGCGCGTTGCCGACCCAATCCCCAATACCCCCGCAGGAGCTCTGGTCACCTTACTCACCAACAGGAACACAATACTGTTTGAAAACAGTATTATTTAGCTGTGATCTTCTGTAAGTTCAAGGTTTCAACTACCCCAGTCGGGCTGCTCCATATTTTGAGCAGGAAATTCCTGCTGTGCCCTACCTCAGTTAAATTCATTTCTCAGCAACGTTAAAATTCTTACCATATATTTTTATACGAAGCATCATTTTTTTTTACCTGGGTTGTGTCTGTATTTAACCCTCCAAAAGTACAATATATCGAATAAATCAGGGTCTGATCTTATTGCTATGCAATGACCAGGACCCACAGACCATTGTGATGTCAACAGCATTATATTACAAGTATAGATGGGCGTGGTATTAATAAACAATTCCCCTATTGGAAATGTCTCGAGCTCTGAATAATCTAGAAAATTAAGTTCTCGTTTTAAATCATATATTATTGATATCATATTAAAGGGCTTCTTAAGCAGTTACAGGCGGACTTTTTTTTTACAACTAGGTCGGCATACAAGCGTACGGCTCTCCTGATGGTAAGAGATTATTTACCGTAGCTTATTGACGTCTGAAATACCAGAAGTATCGCAAGTGCGTTGCCCCAATTCTACCCAGGAACTCTGGTCATCTTATTAACCAACAGAAACACAACCCTGCTTGAAAACAGTAATATTTAGCTGTGATCTTTTGTAAGGTTGAGGTACAACTCCAGTCGGGATGCTTCATATTTTGAGCAGGAAATTTCCTGTTATGCACTATCTCAGTAATCAAGGTTAACTTGTTAATAAACTTATTTGGCATAATATATTTATGGTGCAATTATGGATTACTTATATCGAAAATGATACCATAGGCGTATAAATAAATCTAACGGTGTAAAAATGTTCTAGTTTAGTGAAGATATTCTCTCCCTCTACTATCTTTTCTTCGCCGTCAAGTTAGAAAATATCACGGAAATTTACGTTACTCGTCAGCGCTATTCGCGTTGTATTCTTCTTATCTCAATGTTATATGTATGTTTAATATACCTATTATTTCGACTGTTATGAATAATTAATTTCATTTATCAAAATTCATTTTAAAATCACGTAACAATTAACGCTTACGCTTCAGCTTGTAATATCCCACAGCTGAGCATAGGCCTCTTTCCCCATGTAGGGGAAAGATCAGAGCTCAATCAACCACACTACTCCAATGCGGCTTGGCGGAACAAAACTTAATAAATTGCATGAAATAAATAAAAATAATATAGTTACCATTTTTGTAAACGTTTGATCGTCTTGTATTAAAAACTTCGTGTATATTATGATTAACAAAATATAAGTGAATCAAGTATAGTACCGTTAGGAGGAAAATCAATGAGAAAGTTGACACTAAGTGAGCAAATAAACATTTTTCTCCTTTTGTAAATTTTGGCCCAGAATTGGATTCAATGTGTTCATTCATTGTAACTTCAAAGCCATCTAGATAATTACACTGACAATAATTTATACCGTTAAACCATGAAGATACTTTTAATACAGTTATTTAATGATAACAAATTTAATTAACATAATTGTTTGTTTTTATATATAAAAAACCGACTTCTTTTTAGTTACATCTATACAAATAAAATTGGAGTGTCTGTTTGTAAAATAAAGAATAACCGATTTTTATTTAATACTATATTAATTACTTAATGCATATGGATGTCTACACGGTACATATACCAAAATAACAATTTTTTCAATTTTTGTCTGTCTGTTTGTTCCGCCTAATCTCTGAAACGGCTGGGCCGATTTTGACTTGAGAGTAACTTAGGCTACTTTTATTTTTTGTTTTTATTTTGTAACTGCGATCTGACAATATATTTTTTTTAATTCCACGCGAACGAAGTCGCGGGCACAGCTGTTAGACAATATAATGAGATGATATATTATGTAATGAGATATATGATGGCAGTAGAATCTTAATCTCAGTATATTTTACCATATTAAAAAATAGGATAAAAAAACCATATATAATAAAATAAAAACCCTATTTATGAGTCATATTTAGATATTCTTCTTCTTCTTTAGGGTCAATGGCTATTTAGATAATATTTAGTATCCCAATAGTTTGACTTCAACTCCTCTAACTGCGTTCCTTCAAAGTCAACTGCAATTGTTCAGTAAAATTTGAAAAAGGACTAGATTTTTTTTTCACGCGGAACGTGATCTATTACACCTACAGAACCCCCAAATTGAAGGAACGCAGTCAGGGATCGAACATCTGTACAAACATTAAAAGAGGTATGTTTGATACTTTCCTTCTTTTTCTCGCTCTATAACTACTGAAGCGATTTTATATGTTGACACGGAAATTGAAAACACAAGTGTGTCAATGAGATTATTTTATCGATATACTATATGATTATTTTATCGATATAATATATAAGGGAGAAATTTCAGAGCACAGGCAAATAATAGTGTTTACTTGAAAGGAAATCATGGTATCAAAAATAGAAACCTTCTGTGATTTTAGTTCAGTTCTTTGCTTAATTGCTTCTGTAAATTCTAATTATTAATGCAATTTCTCAATGTCACTGGTTGATTTTTTGTCCCTACTATTGTCAAGTAACAAGAAGCAAATAACAGTTTTTTTAACAAAAATTATATTTAGAAGTAAGGTATATCTGGATAGTCCTAACCATTCGAACACTTATAGTTTATATAAAAAAGGAGTGGAGAATGCAAATATTTTTTCTAAAATCATTCATAAAAAATCCATTAAATCAATAAATAAAAACAAAAAAAAAACATTACACACACTACCATGCATTTGAAACACACGCATATTCACACACGCGTCACACGCGTCGTATTCTGGATCTATGATTTTGAAAAAAAGTATTTAAGGTTTCGATATATTATATCTGTCTATTTATTTAACGATAGTTATATATGAAAGTATATATATGTGTGTTTTTTTGCGTGAGGAGGAAAAAATCTTCCAAAGACTCCGCCGTGAAAGATGATGGTGAGTAGTGAGGGATTTCCACCCACTAAAAAAACCCCCCTCACTCTCCAGCCTCTGATTCCCACGGTACCACCGTTAGGCATAACTTCGCAGGGGGAGGAACCAGCTGCCGCTCTTTCTTCAGGTACGTAAGATCTTATCTCTTTTTTCTAGATATTGTCTTTACTCTCTCTCTCTTTCTGTGGAACGCAAGTCGGTGAAGACCTCTGTACAAAACGTGCTGATAGCGTTCCAAGCAGCCTCGGTGGACAACATTGCCTCCACTACAGTCTCTGGTTGGATTCTCCGGCCGAGGATGCTCTCCAGTTCATCACGCTGAGGGTTGAACTGCGGACACACAAAGAAAAGGTGCTCTGCATCTACAGTGACTCCCGGGCAAGAAGGGTACTCCGGAGAATCATCGTGTTTGAAGCGATGGAGGTAAGCCCGAAAGCAGCTATGTCCCGACAACATCTGTGAAGGCAATAGTTGACCTCGCCGTGACTTCGGTTCAGCCAAAACTGTGCGCCCACCTACCCCTCACTGCGGCTTCCCGTTGTTGTTGCCATCGGGTTATGCTGTTCCGCCGTTCTTCAGTTCTGAGCTCCTCGGCGCTCAGTGTGGTTTACCTCTTCCGTTGGTATAGGGTTCGTCTTTCCTCGACTAGAACTTTAAGGGGTAAAGTTTCTGAGATGACAGATGCTGCTTCCTCAGAAACTGTGTGGGAGGCACTGGCAACTCATAAGGCACCCTGACGGCACACCGGTCCAGCCTTTCTCAATGACTCTTGAGTGTCTCTAGTGCGTCCGTCCAAATGGATACTCCATATGTGAGCATTGGTGTGCCCACTGAAGACAGTAGTAGCCTCCTACTCTGCTTTGGGCCTCCGATGTTAGGCATCAGTCGGGTCCGGCTAGCAACCAGTGTTGATGCTTTGGCACTCACGTGTTCAACTTGTTGCTTAAAGTTGAGTCGGGCATCAAGCATCACTCCTAGGTGTCGGATATATGGTTTCGATGTGATTTCTTCTCGCCAACTTTCAGCGTGATCGTTTCCACTACTTTTCTGCTGGTAATTAGCACAGCTTCAATCATCTGTTTAGCCAGTTGCAGGTTCATTGACTCCATCCATCGGTCAATTTGCTCGAAGGTGATACCGAACATATGGTTCATCTCATCAAGGTGTTTGGCGACGATCACTACGGCTACATCGTCTGTATGTATGTATATATGTATGTGTATATGTATATGTGTAAGTATATTTTATGGTATTACATTTATTCACTAGTTGTACACCACTGCCGCCAGGATGAAATTAAAAAAAAAAATTTAACAGGTGGTCCTGAAAATTGGTGTTAGGGTTTATCCCCAACTGAAGCCGAGGACTTACCTTTTTGTGAGACACGCTGCTACCTTTATACTAATAAAGCCCGTAGCGAGCATTCCATATAGGCAGAAAGGCACTGCCTACCTTGTTATGTTACTAAAAATGATATAAAAAACATGAACAATACATTATTTTTGAAAAAGACATAAACCGTAATTCAATTTAAATCCGCTTCAATTAAAAAACCCGCCGTCATATATGCGATATCAGCGCTTTGCGCGAATCGACGACGGGCCTTTTATGAAACTTCTGCCTACAATCGCTAACAAAATGTTAGCAATGACAGTAAGACATTATATAATCCTACAATTTTATAATGTCGCGCGTTATATGGAATACGAACAAATTATTATGTTTTTAACATTGGTCGGTTTAACAATGAGAGTAGGCACAGCCTACTAATAACCTGTCAAATCAAATTGTCTTGAATTCGATACTGTTTTTACCAATAATTATGATTTTTGACACGGACGCATAATCGCAACATTTCACAGAGTAATTTCGTAATAGTAGTAATTCGCTTTGAATTTTTCGTTTGTGCGTTCTTGTTATTAGTGAAAATCACAGAGTACTATGATATAAACTTGTGAAATATGTAACGGAGATGTGTGTTTGATGAAAGTAAATAGTGCATCCAAATTCAACACGTTCGATTTTACGGATAAATTAAAAATTCTTCAGGCGAATCGATTTAACAAACAAATAACAATGACGTTATAACTTTTCATTTATAAATAAATAAACAAGTACTTTCATTAAGCATACAATTTCGTAACTAATTAATAGTGTTATCAATGATTTTCTATGTTTTACACAAACGAATTTATCAGAGTGCCGGTCTTATAAGATCACAGTCTATACAGTAACTGATTTGTTTGATAAGTATCAGTTGCTTGCTGTACGTGTATTTGTATGCCTGCATTATTATAGGTAAGTATAAATGCACTTAACGTGTCTAATAATTTACTTATCAGTTCTTGAAATTATCTAAAAGCCTTTATTCCCAACAAAATTGAAATATATTAGATCTACTATCTAAAAACTTTATGCACGCCACTGATTATAATATATATATATGATTATATATATTATATTATAGTGAGTATTATTTTAAATGTCTATTGTCAATTTTAAATTAATCATTTCTATTTCTTTTTTATTATTATTATTTTTTATTTTTATTTATAGTTAGTTCTACTACATTTAAAAATAATAATAATAATAAACTTAATTACACAACAAAAACAGAAATAATTCATAGGAAAGAAAAATATTAACAATGTATTCATTAGGTATTTGGTGACGTCTGAAACCTGGTGTGAAGAATCACGTCCGCCACCGAAAAGGGAGGATCCTCCGACCAGACGAGTGTTGTGTCTGGCGGGCTAACGCCCCCAACGGTTGTTGTCGGATTCTTGTATATATGCTCAATCACTTTGAAAAATCTGATAGCGCGATATGATACGTCAGTTTTTCTCTAATTACGTAGTTAGTATGTTGCGCGATAGATGTCGCCACAGGTACAAAGGGCGGTCTTATCACTAAAAAGCGATCTCTTCCAGGCAACCTTAGGGCAAAAGAAATGGTCTAGCGTCAGCATAGGTGTACAAGTTACAACTTTTATTTTAGTTAAGTTACAACGTTTACTTTGATGTTTTTTTTATTTACTTATTTTGTATCTATCCCTTCCCTTTCCCTATTCCTACCCTCCCCGCCAATCCAACGTCTGCCGCGCGGATGGATGCATGGCTAGGGGCAAGCCTAGTCGTAAGCGTGCCATATTGCCCTGGGACCGGGCGACCCAGAATAAGGCCAGCCTTACCCTGACATGCGGGGCTCTGCCGGTGGACAAACTTTTCCCTAGCTACTCGTGGGAACGCAATGGATAACCGAAAAAATTTTATTCATAAAAATGGCGGCGGTGTGGTTCGCGAAGTGGTGGGGGCGAAAAGCGGCCCATGGAGAGCAGCTTTGCTACGTGGAATGTAAGAGGAGGAATGGATGGTAAGGTAGATGAAGTATGTCAGATGATGGATGAAAGATTCATAGATATTTTGTGCGTGAATGAAACCAAGAGGAAAGGGTGTGACACCACGGTACATGGACCCTACACGGCATACTGGTCGGGAGTCCCCCAAACCAGCCGAGCCTGTCAGGGAGTTGGTGTGATCCTTTCCTCTCGAATGGTTGAATGTGTGATGGAGCATGAATGTGTAAGCCCAAGACTCCTCTGGATTAGGTTGAAAGTCGGACTCACTCGCTTGTTTATCCTTGGGGTCTATGCACCGACGGATCTGCGCGGAGGTGGGTCATTAAAAGACCAACAAGAGAGAGAGGAATTTTGGGATAGCATGAGAGAGATCTTGAATAAATGCGGAGAAAATGAACGGATCGTAATGTTAGGGGACTTTAATGGGTGGGTTGGAGTAAAGCGTGATGGGTATGAAAGAGTTCTGGGTACGTTTGGGGACGAAAGAGTGAATGACAATGGGAGAAGTCTGCTTGAAGTATGCTTGGAATGGAATCTTTGCGTGGTCAACACAATGTTTGAACACAAAAAGATCCATTTGTATACAAGAGATGAGGGTGAGTCTAGAAGTATGATTGATTTTCTAATTGTGGATGAAAGACTGAGAAAGAAAGTGCTTGACACTCGGGCATACCGCGGTGTTGGTCTCGACACAGACCACTTCCTGGTCATAGCCCGAATACGTGGCCTCTTTAAACGATGGCGCCACCGAGGGGCCGAGCCTACGAGTGTTTTAGCCAGAATAAAAGTGGAAAACCTACAAGGAAAAGAAAAGAAAGATGAGTATGTAGAGAAACTGAAAGAAAGTTTTAAAGGCATAGAAGAGATAGGTGTGATTGAGAATTTGTGGGAGACTTTTAAGAAAGGGGTCGTGAATAGTGCTATTGAGGTGTGCGGGGTAGCTAAAAGAAGGAAAGGAAGAAAGAACTATAATGTGTGGATGGATAAAGATGTACAAAAGGCTGTGCAAGAAAAGAAGAAAGCGTGGTTGGATTGGTTAGCAACAAAAGCTAACCAAAAGGTTCAAAAGGCAACGGATGACGAGGTAAAGGAAGCAAGAACGAAGTATAAAAGATTGAAATCAGTAGCGAAAGAAGTGGTGTCTAGAAAGAAAGAAGAACAAAAGGATGATTTTGATAGGAGGCTCACTGAAGATTTTCAGTCAAACATTAAGTTTTTCTGGAAATCCATCAAAACAGCCAGAGGAAAAATTTCTCCCTCGGAGCTGAGCACAATCAGGAGTCAAGATGGGAGCGTTATAAATGGAGAAGAATGTGTGTTAAAGAGATGGAAAGAGTATTTTGAAAGTGTGTTTGAAAGAGAGGAAGTGCAGGTACAACATCCGGCACCTTCCATTGAGAGTAGTATAAATGTCGATGAAAGTGAGATAAGCATGGATGAAATAGTGAAAGCGCTGAAAAGTATGAGATTAGTTAAGGCTGCAGGGTATGACAGGATCACCGTCGAGATGCTGAGGGCTGGACAGGGTATAGTGGCTAGCCAGCTGTACTGCCTTTTCAATTTGTGCTGGCGAAATGGGCAAGTACCGGAAGACTGGTGCAAAGCCGTAATCGTGCCGTTGTATAAGGGAAAAGGGTCACGGCAGGACTGCATAAATTACCGCGGTATAAGCCTTCTCAGCGTCGTCGGTAAATTGTATGCGAAAGTGTTGATTGAAAGGGTTGTGAATGAAACAGATGAAAAAGTATGGGATGCACAAGCGGGATTTAGAAAGGGAATGGGATGTACGGATCAGGTCTTTTCCTTGCGGTGCATAGCCGAAAAGTTTTTAGCAAAAAACAAAAAGGTCTATTGCGCGTTCGTGGATTTGGAAAAGGCCTATGATAGAGTGGTGAGGAATGAATTGTGGTCAGCATTGTCCGTGTACGGTGTGAGCGGCGCACTCATGCGAGCACTACAATCTCTTTATAGGGATTCTAGTGCTTGTGTGAGGATAAACGGGGCATACACTGAATGGTTTAATATCGAAAAAGGTGTTAGACAGGGATGTGTAGCGTCACCGTGGCTGTTTAACTTGTTCATGGACAATTGCTTGACAGAGTTAAAAGAGAATGAAAGTGGGTTGAGAATGGGTGAGTTACTCGTCAAATGTCTTCTCTATGCTGATGACCAAGTACTACTTGCGTCCTCGGCCGAGGAGTTGCAGGAGATGGTAACTGCTATGAGTGGAGCTTTTGTTAGAAAGGGAATGAAGATGAATGTAAAGAAGACGAAAGTGATGGTGTTTGAAAGAGATGAGGTAGTGACAGACTGTAATATCGTGATTGGAGATGAACAAATTGAACAGGTGAAAGAGTTTGTGTATCTGGGTTCGAAGTTTACAAGAGATGGAAAGTGTGAGAGTGATATTGAAAGAAGAGTGAATGCAGGAAACATGGTGAACGGAGCTTTGAACTCCTTTATGAGCAGTCGGAAGGTGTCTAAAAAGGCTCGTTTGGCTGTGCATGAGGGGGTGTTGCTTCCGACACTCATGTACGGAAGCGAAAGTTGGGTATG
This sequence comes from Melitaea cinxia, assembly GCF_905220565.1. NCBI lineage: Eukaryota > Metazoa > Arthropoda > Insecta > Lepidoptera > Nymphalidae > Melitaea > Melitaea cinxia. The sequence goes on along the minus strand of NC_059424.1, from coordinate 19,279,615 downwards.
GCAGAAGAGACATGAAAGCAGAATAAATGCAGTTGAGATGAGAGCGTTAAGAAGTATGATAGGAGTTAAACTGAGTGACAGGATGAGAAATAGTGAGATAAAGAAACGGTGTGGTCTGAAAGAAGGTGTAGTGACAAAAATTGAGAAAGGTATGCTGAGATGGTTTGGTCATGTCGAGAGAATGAATGAAGAACGACTGACGAAAAAAGTGTATAAGGCGAGTGTGAGTGGAAGTGTTGGAAGGGGTAGACCTAGGCGGACATTTCAAGACCAAATCGGGGACGTCTTGAAAAAAGGCCAGGTCAAGAGTACCCTAAACCGACGAGCATGTATGAAGGGAATAATGAAAGTGGATGAAGCGAAACAAGTATGTAAGGATCGTAGCAAGTGGAAAGAAGTGGGTCTCTGCCTACCCCTACGGGAAAGAGGCGTGATTATATGTATGTATTTTGTATCTAATGTTCATCGTATTGTATTGCAGTGTGTTTTGCGAATAAAGCGTTTATTATTGCCGTGTGGTGTGGGATCATAAAAGGCGACCGAGGGATAAACCTGGCTAAAAATCATCAGGGTCCTGGAGAAGGAAAACTTCATTTGAAAGCCGGAATGGGGTATCCGTCAAGCATTCGTGGTATAGCTCTAAAATGCGAAAGACTCCTGCAGCCGAACTGGCTCCACACGTATCGCTTCGTCGTTCCTGTGGGCCTAGCCAGTGAGGTCGAGAGGGTGGCGCAGAACTTAGCTTAGGCAATATTCTTTAGTACCGTAGCCACACAATATATATATTTATCAAATTTATATTAAATAAATGGTATAAGATATCTTAAGAAATCACAATGTGTATAATAGTGATGAAGACGCGTTAGCGCAACAGTCACAATGCAAGATTGTGGCTGTTGCGCTGGTGGTTGTGGGTTCCAACTCCATACATAGTAAACATTTGTATTGGTCATATAGATGTTTACCATGGTCTAGGCATTTATGCTAGTAAATTGTATGTTACCGGAACCCCCGAAATAGGAGTAAGTCCTAGTATAAGTTGACTATGAGACATTATTATTATTTTTGTTGCGGTTCAGGCATTCGATGATCTGTAATGAAAATTTACACTTTATGAATACACCGTATTAAAGAATTTATGTCAGCTTCAATGTACATCTTTACATTGAAATTTATCTTAAATTCCTATAATACCTATGATAATTAAGGTAAAATTTTTATTGAGCTCAAATTATTTAAGGGCCGTTATTTAAGGGTTTAAGGGCCGTTATTTAAGGGTTTAAGGGCCAACCAGCATTTTTCTAATTTTTTACTTTTTTCACACTACTTAAATGCAGTGTTATTTAGCTGTGCCTTTCAGTATGAGGTTGAAGTATGTCCCTCGTCGGAGTGCTTCATTTCAAGCAGATTTCCTGCTGTATGAACATATATGCTGTATGCTAACATAAGCTTACCGGTACTTTTCCAAGACATTGGTAGTTATTTAGCTATTTTGTATTCACATCCAACATTGTGATCTTTTTTATTAAATCATCGTTATTAAACCTCATCTTATCAACATTTTCTTCATTTATATTCAAGCCTGGAATATATAAATTAATGTTAATAATTGATGTATATAAGATTTTTTTTTTAATCATCATATCTCGCAGCTAAGCAAAGACAACTTTACTTAATGTTTACGGTTCGAACTATAAAACAAATCGTGTTATAAAATTGCAGTGGTCAGTACATTTTTCAAACAGCTTTTTTAGTTATTCGCAAAGCAAAACCATAGTCAAATATGATCATAAAGTTGAAAGTTGAAAAGGGCCTAAAGCGTCTTTATATTTCGTTGTGAGACAGATGGTTTTTTAATAGCCTACTAGCTATTTATTTTATTTTTATTTTATTTATTCAGAAAAACTTACAGCTATAACAAATTAAAAAAAAAACAATTAAAAACTAAAAGCCATTTAAAAGTTTTTACAATTAACAACTAAAGAGCCTACTATGCCCCGAGTTTTCAACCACGTTAATTTAAATTGAAAAAAGTGTACCAAAATCTTATATAGTGTATCTTTTTTGGAAAATTGAGTATCTAACACAAAAAGAATTTTTAAATTCAAACCAGTAGTTCTTGATATACTTTATAATATTATAGTATATTAGTATAGCTATATGATCATCAGCATTATCATCATCATCATCACTTCAACCTGTCGCAGTCCACTGCTGGACATAGGCCTCCACAAGTTCGCGCCAAAAATTATGTGAACTCATGTGTTTTGCCCATAGTCATCAACGCTGGGCAGGCGGGTTGGTGACTGCAGGGCTGGCTTTGTCGCACCGAAGACGCTGCTGCCCGTCTTCGGCCTGTGTATTTCAAAACCAGCAATTGGATGGTTATCCCGCCATCGGTCGGCTTTTTAGGTTTCAAGGCGGTAGTGGAACTGTGTTATCCCTTCGTCGCCTCTTACGACACCCACGAGAAGAGAGGAGGTGGCAATATTTTTTAATGTCGTAACGAACCACCTACATGATGTATGATGATAATATAATTAATTACATCATATATTTTATTCGCTGTTAAAAGTGCATCATTATTAGTATATGAAAGAAAGCTACACAAAATTAATTTCTGAACGCACGCAGAAATATTTGACAACAATGACATGTCAATCTCTTGTCATTACTGACATTAATCTAAATTTTTAAAATCGAAAATACGGCATTGTCCGAATATTGTAAGTTCTTTAATTTGAGGGGAGAGTTTACCATAATGACGGGATGAACATTAAACGTTTGACACTTAGAAAACACGTGAACTTTCTTTCTTTTATTTTAATTTTTCGCCTATTTTCCACTGTTTGTAATAGTTATTCTGTTATTTAGGATGGGGATAATTACAACAAATCAAAAACCATGAAAATCGATCCAGCTGTTCTCGAGTTCGAATTGTTCGAACAAACCCCGACTTTGTTTTATATATTAATATAATATAAGTAACTTAATTATTGATAATATACAAAATGTTATTGTGATAACCATAGCAAATATATACAAACCCAGACACACAACTATACAAGCAGTGTCTTTGTCGAACTGTTAAATAATTATTTACTAAATAAAGTATACTTACTTCATTTATCTTACGAGTTAATATTCTAATAATATAAAGTTGATGAGTTCATTTGTTTGTTAAAACTTGCTAAATTCAAAAAATACTGCGTGAAAACACGGGGCACAGCTAGACAGTATTCTAAAACAATTGTAAGCATAAGCACGTAAAATTAAATAAATAAGGAATTAAAAGCTATACAGGTAGGTATTATTAATAATAAAGCATAAAAAACTAGTTTGCTTGTCTTTGCAATTATCACACTTGTTTACAATATTCCTAGGTATGGAGTCGCTAGGCTGGCTCTGTGATTCATTAATAAAAAAAAATCGCAACGCATTAAAATAATAAATAATAATCTAATCTAAATTTAATTTAATTAACTAAATTTAATTGTGTTTGATTGTATACAAAGAAAAACTGATATTTTACATCGACAAATAATACGACGTAGGTAGTCGGAAAAGTAGTAAATTAGATACATAATATCAGGGATAACTCAAAAACTGCTAGACAAATCTCAATCAAAATACGGCCATATAACAAACACCAGCTTTCAATTAAAAAAAAAAAGAATTATCAAATTCCTACTACTACTAGACCTAGTAAAAAACTATGAGGGTACACGCAAAAAAAAAAGTAAAATTGAGAACTTCGTGCCTTTCTTATGTTGGTTCCAAATTGTAACAAACAGATCTATATAAAATTAAAGATACCTACGATATCTTTATGAAAGTGATTGAAGCCAAAATAATTATTTTTAAAGTTTAGGTCCATGTATCTATAGTAAATTTATCAATTAATAACAAATCATTTTTCATAATATAAGTACACATACAATTTATTATGAATCATTAATGTGTACATAACTATGTACTCATTCACATAGTTTTTTTTTTTTAATACATTTTTTGTATACGAGTTAATTTTTGGTGGCGTGGTGGATTACGCTCTGATCCTTCTCCTACATGGGAATGGGGGGCCTATGCCCAGCAGTAGGATATTATAGGCTGAACCATTATGAGTTATATTTTTTTTAAACAATAATATTATTCATATACGTAAAGAAACGTCTCGCTTACACAGGTCTCCAGTGAGTGAATCATGTGTCGGGGTCAACACACAAGGCACAAACACTCATACCACAACAAATATCTGCATGTACAATAAAATCCAGCCAGTTGCTGTGTTCAAAGCGTCGTCACAATACAAAATATATAATAACAGCACAATTTAAAATGTTATAAAATAAGACAGTATAAATAACAACACAACATATTCGCACTTGCATGATGAAAAATAAAAACTATTGCATATTTTAAAACAGATTATCCTCTTACAACGAAAAAAAGAAAAAAAAAAGAAACATAAATCAACAAATTATCAACAAACGTGCTGTGTGGCTACGGCACTAAAGAATTTAGCCACCCCCTCTCTTCCCGTGGGTGTCGTAAGAGGTGACTAAGGGATAACAAGGTTCCACAACCACCTTGGAACTTAAGAAGCCGACCGGTGGCGGGATATCCATCCAACTGCTGGCTTTGAAATACACAGGCCGAAGACGGGCAGCAGCGTCTTTGGTCACCAACTCGCCTGCCCAGCGTAGTGACTATGGGCAAGACACATGAGTTCACGCCATTTTTGGCGCGAACTTGTGGAGGCCTATGTCCAGCAGTGGACTGCAATAGGCTGAAGTGTGTGTGTGTATTTTTCAATGCCAAATCATAATGAACTAAATATATAAAATTTTGTCAAAAAAGTAAAAAAATATTTATTTAGGTGTGGGTCACCCTTAACATTTAGGGGTATAAAAAATAGATGTTGGCCGATTCTCTGACCTACCCAATATGCACTCAAAATTTCATAAAAAGCGGTCCAGTTGTTTCGGAGGAGTTTGGCAACAAACACGAAACGCGACACGAGAATTTAATACATCAGAGAAGATAGATGAATTGAAATACTTTTTAATTTAGTTACACATAAAGCTACTCGTATCAACTTACATTGTTGTAATTTTCATTCAACTCTATATCTGATGATGACTTAACTGCCTGGGTGCTGCACTGGTGTTTCTTATATGGTAAGTCTGAAAACACGAAAAAACGAAAACATTGAGCAACTAAGAAATTTGGTAAAAATTGTATGTTCTTTCTTGTTCAGTCCGTTTTTTTTCTAATGGGGAAGATGTGTACATGTGTAGCTGTCTTAGTTGTATATTATCGTTGGTGAGAAAACAAAATTGACAAACGCCTACATTGTTTTTAATGCTGTTAATAATGTGTTTGGTTTTTTGCTTCTTAGTTATTTGACAAATAGAACACCAGAATCTTTTCTTTTAGTTTCACACGTTTAAAATAGAAACAATTTGCGGATAAATTGGAGATTGTGAACAAGAAAAATGTAGTAATTTTTATCTGATGGATAATGTGAAACAAGTCCATATTCTTAAAATAAAGTCCATAATTCCATAGGCCATATTTTTGAACGGCAAATCGCAAGCTCCTATCCCCACCCTCCCCAGAAACTCTGGCCACTTTAATCACCACAAGAACTCAACACAACTTGTGGGCAGTATTATTTGACTGTGATCTTCTATAAGGTCGAGGTACTTTCCCAGACAACCAGCTGCTTCAAATTATTAGCTTGATGATGATATTTCTATTATCTACCCACGAATTTTGCTAAATATTTTAGAAATATATTTAATTTATATGTATTTTGCCTCAATAATAAAATAAAGTGCTATGTATGTACAATGCTTCTCAATAACAATGTGTAATAAAAAAAATTGTAATCTAAATAGTTTAAAAAAATCTACAAACCCAATATCTAGTGACAAAAACGATGAAGAACTGGCTTAATTTGTATCAAATGCAGATACAGGTTCAAGTTCTGGAAAAATAAACATTTAATGTTTAGCACAACATATTATTATTATAAACAAATTTTTTTTATGCATAATTGTGTTGATCCAAGAACTGTTTTTATTACATTTAATAAGAAATAGTTTATTTATTTAAATATTACCTGTATCTTACTAGGCTCAATGAATATACAAAATATATACAATTTATATACAAAAGGTTAGTTTGTCCGAGCTTACCTTAGTATTTGAAAGAAAGTTTGGATTATGCACAATAATAATAATAATAATAGCTAGCTGACAAGACGAAAATCGTACTGTATTTTTTTTAATATAATAATTATATATGTGTATCGTAACAAGATATAGCCTATCTTTCAAGTTGGATCAACCATACAGTGTGCAAATTTGATTACAATTGGTTAAGTAGTTTAGGAGTCCATTGCGCACAAGCAATGTGAGATGTAATTTATATATATTAAGATTTTAATAAATAAAATTTAACAAACAATAATTCCATTTTTTAGTCAGTGTACAAACAATAGTAAATTAAGTAGAACCCTGATTAAACTGCTTCTTTTTAATTTATATTAATAATAATCAAAATAAATAAGTAAATATTAGTGAAATAGGTTTAAGGTGAATTATTTTCAAGTTTCCTAAAACTGTAAGCGGTACTCATATAAATCAAGCAAGTTGATCAAAAATTTGAAAAATTTCAGAATATGGACAAATATTTAAAGTTCATTCATTTGACAGTATGCAAGACTGAATAATGTCTGTTGAGACAGGTAGTATATAATAATAACAAAATTATAATAAAATATATGTCACAACTTTACCTTTCAAAAGTGGTGGGTAAAAAGAAACTTATAATATGATTGATGGACTTTGCTTGTACTTGGTTTTATATACATGGTGATACCTGCATCATGTACAGTTGTATGAATCCTATATGATGTAATGTTCATGTACATAGCACTAAGCCCTGTTTGACTAATACCATTATACATTAAGTTATATGATTCTTGGTTTCATCTTCACGAGCATCGTAATTAGGGAGAGCTTGATTGACTATGTTGTAGTTGTATAAAAAATTGTCCATAGTGTTATCTTCATACAAATATTTACTAGCGCCATTACTTGTGAAGTGGTATGCTAAGCTATGCTTCAGCTGTCGCAGTCCACTTCAAGACATAGGCCAATCCAAAGCCGCACCAAACGTCTCGGTTCTTCACAGTCCTCATCCAGTCCCCACTGGTGATCTTTAATATTTGGTGGTTTCTTTGTACACATAATTACTACAGCCAACTTGACTGATAGCATTACCATAGATGCCATCTTGGACAATATATCAGGTATGTTATTTTCATTACAATTATCGTTAGCATACTAGTTGTTTATACTTTCTTGAGCGATGATATTGCTAGAACATTATTAATTTAGTAATTTAAAAGTTCAGGTGAAGCAGTATCATCTTTAACTATATCAACATCACTATTATTGGTACCTGTCTTTGAAACATATACCATGTTTCTACTGTTAGAAACTTATCCATTTGTATCTATTAAGTATGTTTTAAAAAAAATACGAATTAATCTTAAAAATATTAAATATTTAGATAGTTATCGACGAATTCTTTGACATAGTTATATTTTTTTAATTTTAAGACGAACATATAATATTATTATTATTTATTTGTTCTAAATTTGGTATTCATTCTTACCTACAAGTAACTTTTTTATTTTCTCATTTGAAGTATGATACCCAAATGATACCTGTATAGTCTGTAATATAAAAAAAAAACCGTAAATAGAATAGCTAAATCGTATGTAAATATAATAAAACGTATAAAACTAAAACATAATTATGTAAATATAATAATTGAAATGAATTTAATAATATAACTTAATATTATAAAAGAATATTTGAGGACCTTTGGAATTTTTTTAAGCACTTCATTGTGTTGAATGAATGACAAAATACTGAGACTGAGAGACAAATCTATTAAAAAACCAAAAAAATGAAAAAGCCAGTTAAATTGAAACCGCCATACATTTGTCAATTTGTCAGTGTTGCTAACTATACAAATATAGCTTATAATAAATTACAGCTAAAATTCTGTTGAATTCTGATGATGACGATGATGATGAGAATTTCTTATAAATATTTTTCGAATGTATTACATTTCTTTCAGATTTTATTAGTCTGACATATATTCATTATACCACGGTCTTATATACACTATACAGGTCAGGAAACTAAGCCTAATTTCAATGATGAGAGATTAGTACGATAATAATATATAAAATTTTTCGTTCGCGTCAACGCTGTACATCACTGCTATCATGTAATTGGTTATATGGAGTGAAGACTCATTGTAATGGGTTATATTTTAAAACACAAATGCGTGACGTCTTCTAGAAGAGAGACAGAATACTATTCTGTCTTCGTTGCATAGTACGCCAAGCGATCGTTTATGCCTCTAGCGGCTGTAAACTATTAAGCCGACGTACGACGTTCGGAGAAAAGTTATAGATCATACAATTTTCTACAAAAATGGTCAAGTCACTTTTTTCCTTACGACTTACCATTGATGAGATATTGTGGTTTTAATAATTAGCAAATTCATATTTTACGTAATATGCACACATTTCCGTGCCACCTATGATTTAATGCACTTGGCGCATTTTTTTAAACGTGGTTTCGTCAGTAGGTATACTCCACGATCTATTGTAATAAAGTAAGTTGATCAGATCGTATTCTATTGATTGAAAGAATAGTAATATTGCTAATGATCAAAGTGGAATGGGTTGTTTTATTCTAAATCTTTTTATATTAGATAGGTAGTTGTCTAAATACTTCGACAATTATTATTTCGTCTTCATTTTATATTTCTTGCAGAATTTCTATTGGCTGTTCTAAGAAAAATAATGTTTCAATGGACTCTTTATTAATATCATAAATATTTTCATCTTTATATTTGTTTCAATATTGGAGCAAGTCTGGCCCTGACTATTTATGCATACTGGCGAACAAAATAATTCCACTGTTTGACAGCCACAATTCTTACTACAATCCGTCGTGCATTTGCAAAAAAAAAATTATTATTGAAATTTTGATGTCAAAAATGTATTTCCTCTCTTGACCGAAACAGTAGGAAATCTGAGGGTGCAAGATCGGTGCTATATGGTGGATGCATTAAGACCTCCCAGTCAAACTCTCTTAATTTTTATTGAGTGGCTAAAGATCTCTAAAGACTCATCATTTATGTCATTGCCACTTTATTGAACTGATATATATATACTATACTGACTTTTGAACACGACCTCTTTCGTACATTCTTATCGTAGGTGATCCATTTTTCGTCATCAGTGATCAATTGTCAATAAATTTTGTAAAATCTTACCCTGAATTTCTATACAAAGAAACTTTTTCCTCGATCTAATATATTTTAAGTTTGTCCTCTGAATATATCCAACCTCCTGAAATATTTCAACGTCTGTGATTCTCTACGGAATAACTAATATTAAAAGCTATTACTATTCTAAGCTGGCGCACTTTATTATGTAGGCTTAGTAATTATCATTAAAATAACTGACGTAGTTGCTGGTACAGCTACTTTGATATTAATAAACATATTATCTATACCTACTTAATATTTTGTTGAACCTTGGCTGGAAAAACTACAAAAAAAAAATTAGTAAGTATGTCATGTCAGGACAATAAGTATAAATTATTACATTATTATTTGATTTACATAATTCAAAAAAATCTTAATTGGAAATTGGAATGTATTGGAATTGGAATTGGAATTGAATTTGGTCTAATCTATCTACAATGTTAATGACGCAAATGTAATTAAAACTGCGAACGCACAATACAGATATGCAAATTGTCAGTGTTGCGTATTAGGTAGGTAAGTACATTTAATAAATAGTCAATAGTCTGGCCATAAACACTATTATATTTAAAAATAAACAAAATATTATATTTGAATTTGGGATCTGTAATTTTTATATGATTGTTCATTGTGTTTTCTCATTTTCGCGACTATAGATTGTAAAATATTTTTTGATATTAAAATAAAGTGGAGTGTAAAGTGTGTGTAAGTGTGTGTGTGTGTGTGTGTGTGTGTGTGTGTGTGTAGAAAGTAGGTATGGAGCCAAATACAATTTTTAAAACTCTCCATACGCTATGTATTAGTCAATTGTTTCTGTACCGTACTTTTGTGTTTTTCCTTCTATGTTTGTGACAGAAAAAGATCTGGTCATCCACGTAGGGTTCGTACGAAAACGGCGATCAAAGCATTAAGAGAAAGAATTCGGAAAAATCCTGTCCGAAAGCAAAAGATTTTATCTCGGGAGATGAAAATAGCACCTAGAACAATGTCGGGTATTTTAAAATATTGACTAAGAACTTACGGCCTATAAGAGACGCACTGGCCACTTCTTAACTGATAATTAAAAAAGAATAGGGTGATAAAATCAAAAGAAATACTTAAGGAGTACGCAAAGGGAGGTCACAAAAAAACGTCCGGTTCCGTCTGTTTACGGATGTTTTATTGTTTTACCTTTTAGCAATATTTTTAAAAAAGAAATGACCGTATTTATACTCAAAGTTCTAAGGAATCTTCCCAATTAGTCAACAGAGTACAACGTGAATATTATCCGACTTCATGATGGCTGGGTGGGGTTTTTGGTTGGGGTTTAAAAAAAACACTTGAATCGTAATTTTTACAGAAAAAAACTATTTCAGTTTTAGTAAATTGATTATAGTTAAAAGTGAAACTACCATCGATTCTGAATGTAAATTGTGCGGGAATAACCGGCAAGAAACTCTGCAGTTACTCTTTAAAAAAAAAAAAACTAAATCCACACACACACACACACACATTTTTATTATTAAATAATATTGAACCGATAATAGTTTCGAATAATGGTTGACAATTGCGATTTACTGTTCCGGATGCGCTTCTTGTGCAGTAAAGCCATTCTTTTATTTTACCGTAAGCTCTGCAGGCTTACTCTTGAAACTCAATCCTATTTGAAATTTAGGATTGGGATCGAGAACTTGTCAATCCGTACTCTTGAACACTACACTAGCGCACGATTTGACTCAATTACAGTGGAATTTTATGTAACTAATAGAAATTGGGATTTCTCGATCTTAAGCATTTTTTGCACTCTTGACAATATTTTGACGTTGACTATCGACTTGGAAATCGTGTTTGGGATCGAATTTACTCGTTTCAATAAAGTTAACTTTTTAGTGTTCGATTGTGTATCTTAAAGTGTTTTTATTAAGATAGTGGTGCGACTGGCGTTTATTTTTAACATATTAACTATGTATATTTTTATATTATCAACAATATCACAATCACAGTATTTTGTTAAAATAGAACTAAATACTTAACAATTAGCTTTTTATCCTCTTTTAACCTAAGGTAGCAATTTTTAAATATAAATCACAGTATTTATGTTTCTAATATTTAAATAAAAATCACAGTATTTAAGTCTCTAATATCTTTTGTTTTAAGTATATTAATAAACTTTTGTATTCACTAATTTAAACTTAACACGGGTAAAATTGCAGAAATTATTACAGAAGTAAATAAAGAAAGAAGATAAGTTAATTATTAAATATAAATTAAGAAAATACGTAATCGAGATAATTTGAAATTTAGAAGTCTCAAAATTGCGCCAGTCGTGAGCTTTTTTTTTAACAACAACACACATGCCAGAATGTATAATATATCTTGCGTTTTTATGCTTAAAAAAATCAGTTTTAGGTTTAGTTTAACGAATTACAATATAATAGATAATAATTAATTATTGGACACATTATAATTTAAAAAACATAAAATTTTATGAGTTAAATTTTATTTTCTTATTATTTTTTATTATAACGGCTACACCAGAAACCGATCGTCAATTCGATTCCAATTTCAATTCAATTGAAAGCTCGATTTGGTCAAGAGTACCAAAATATTACAGATTGGAACTGGAACTGTATTGAATTCGTGTTTTTGTGAGATTGGGATTGAAGTCAAGAGTAAGCCTACTGCTCTGTATTATCGTACATACTTGTTAATTTAAAAGCTCGATAGGCATTATTTATGCCCGTTTTTTTTTTTATTATGTTATGGGCTTACTCTTGACTTCAGTCTAGCTCTAGAGCACAGACGAGGTCGAAGATGGAGCGAGTTCGCCCAGAAGAAGCCTGTTCACTCGCGCTTTAAACATTTTCGGGTTGCATGAACTCGGAAATACAGACGCCGGCAGGGAATTCCATTCCTTGGCTGTGCGCATTAAAAAAGATGATTCGAAGCGCTTTGTACGTATGAAAGGTATATCAATCCGGTAGGGGTGAAAGCCTGCGGTACGTCTGAAAGTCCGATGGAAGAAAGGAGATGGGGGTATGAGCTCGTGCAGCTCCAGGGCACACTCCCCAAAGTACAACCTGTAAAAGACCGTTAGACTGGCAACCTTTCTTCGGTGAGCCAGAGTGTGAAGAGATTTCACCAAACTGGCATTACCGATTAGCCGCTTGGCTCTGCGTTCCACTCAGTTCAGTGTGGCGAGTTAATATTTAGCTGAGCCATCCCACAAGTGACTGCAATATTCCATGCACGATCGGACTTGAGCTTTGTACAGCGTAAGAAGCTGTTCAGGCGTGAAATATCGCTTAACCTTATTTAAGATGCCAAGCTTTCTGGCCACAGTTTGCGCTTTGGACTCAATGTAATTGCCAAAGTTGAGGTTAGAATTCAACTCTATGCCAAGGAGGTCGAGGGTATCGGACACAGGGACAGGTGTACCACGGAGAGTAGGAGTCAAGTTGAAAGGACTCCGTTTGGCGGAGAACAAACAAGCCTAAGGATAATGTATTATATTGTGTTAAATATTTCCACGCAAACAAATTGCGGCCAATTGTCATTTATAAGCAATATGAATTCAATTTTCAAGTATCTTTGATCACTCACTACGGAATACAGTGTAAATATTGTAATCGAAATTTCGTGAATTAAGGGCATTTATTTGTTCAAATTAATGACATGTTTTGTAGCGTTTTGCTGTTTGATGAATGTTGTCGATGGCGTCCATTAAACTTAGATTAAGAAAATAAATTCATTTGCATATAACCTGCAATTTTAATTATTGATTATCTTTCCTCGTCACTCAACACACACATCTCAGCATTCTCATCTCGGCTGCGTGCACTATTCCTTCATCCTTTGCTTTTGTTGCCCAACATTCTGATCCATACATTACGACAGGTCTTATGATCGTTTTGCAGATTTTCCTCTGTAGTTTAAGGGGCATTCGTGGATCACAAGCTGTTCCAGAGACCTGTCGCCATTTCACCCATCCCGCATTCATTCTATTTTTCACGTCACGGTCTACATTGCCGACACTTTGGATTAATAGCTTGAGGTGCCGGAACTCAGCAGCAGACTGGGGGTACATCATCCAAGGCAATATGGGAAAAACTAGATAAACCTCTGAAATCGCCGAAAAAGTGCTCGTTTTTGGTTCTACTTATCTTAACCCCGCATTTTTCACTCTTTCCTGCTTTTTTATTAGTCAACGTCGTCAGCAAACAGCATACACCAGGGTGCTTCCTCCTGTACGTTTGATGATAGCTACCAAGTTTTTTGTGCAAGCCAGTTTTTTTTTTCGCAAGGTCGACGGAGCGCAAATATGGCGTTCGTAGTTCCCCGGCTCGGCATAAACTCAAATCAGTTCTGTGTGACCTCACTTTCTTCTCTTATTTGTCGCGCTATAACTTTCTCCAATATCTTCATACTGTGTGACCTATTCAATGCAAATTAACAATCCAATCTTTCCCTTTTATACAATACTAGCTGTGCCCGCGGCTTCACCTGAGTTGAAATCAGTGTGTCACAAAGTTTTCCCGGCAAACTTCCAGTGAAACTCTCATCAAAATCGGCTTAGCCGTTCCTTTAACTTTCCTCTTGAAGCTCTCTCTCCAATGGTGAAACCGCATGAAAATCCGTTCAGTAAATTTTGACGGAATCGATCACATACACTTTTGGGGACTTTGTTTTATAATACACTAACTGTTGCTCGCGACTACATTCGCGTGAAGCACGCGTCGCATCGAACAAAATGGTTCGTTGAATTCGTCAGAAATGTGGTATAAAATAATATAGTAACAATATATTATTGTAATGTAAATATGTTTAAAATATACTGCGTGCAATTTAGTTTTTAATATGATTCTACGTAAATATATGCCACGAAATAGTACGCACGCTCCTCCGTAACTCCGTGACGACAGGGGTAAATAACCAGTTTGGGAGTATGAGAGGAACATGGTGTGAAGTTACTCATCCACCATTGAAAATGGAGGATCCTCCGACCAAACTGGTGTTATACCTGGTGGGTTACTGCCCCCGACGGTTGTTGTCGGGTTCTTGTATATAATATATTCAATCGCTCTGATAACTTTGATATCGTAGTGTAGGATACGACAGTTTTCTCTAGTTTTGTATGTCGCGAGATAGATACCGCCACAGCGTATTTGTTCCCTTCCCTATAAAATGAGACATGCGATATAGATGAAATAGATACGAGTATAAATAAATACGTTATCATCGAAAAGCGAATATTTTAATAATACTATAGTAAATTACTAGTCTAATGATCACTGTACTTTACAATTATATAAAAAAAACTTTTTTTACACGAATTATGTTAAATCATATAAAAACAGTCATAGGTTTAAAGTAAATTTAATTTTTGATGTACGTACAGATAATTATATCATGAGTGCAATAACCAAAATGACATTAGTTATTAGCGTTAAAAACGTTAAGATCTGTGAAAAAAATTGTTGTGAATAACATAAATAAAAATTACGCTCTAGATTTTTATTTATTGTGAAATAGGGGAAATCTATTACTAAAATAGTAAATTATAAATATTTAAATAAGGAAATTAAATAATTCAAAAAATATTTGTTAATTTAAATAATTTAGGTACACCAAAAAAAAAAAAAAAAAAAAATAATAATAATAATCAAATATTGTCGATAAGAATGTCAAATCAATTTTTATTTTTTTTTTTTGGAAAGAACGAAAAAGTAATTATATAAAAGTAACTATTTAAATAAGGAAATTAAATAATTCAAAAAATATTTGTTAATTTAAATAATTTAGGTACACCAAAAAAAAAAAAAAAAAATAATCAAATATTGTCGATAAGAATGTCAAATCAATTTTTATTTTTTTTTTGGAAAGAACGAAAAAGTAATTATATAAAAGTAACTTATAAATATTTTAAGGAAAAGGACTAATTACAAAATATTAAATTACAAATACCGTCTTCTTTGTCGTCTATTTTAATCATAGGACAGTTTTAATCGTTGCAATGCAGGCATGTTACACTACAGTATAATTAAATTGTAACCGATTTCTAACAGGAGGAGGTTACACTGATTACGCCAATATTTCGGATCCAATATAAGTGATTCTTTATTTTTTTTTTTTCAATGGATAACAGTTGTCTTTTGGTCCCATGAAAATTTAATTCAGTCGGGCTTAGTGGTTTTAATTTTATGTGCATTTTAGTTTACTTGGACGAAGTAATTTTTATGATATTTTGTTTATATGAACACCGATTACTTGAAAGTTTCTGATACAATTTGCGTGTCATTCAGTCCTGTAAAATTTGACGTAGTCATCGTCACAGTGATCGGGATGCTGTGGTCTAATCACCTGCACATTCTTATACTAACAGATTGTAAAACCTAAGAGAAAGAAAGACCCCTTCCCCCCTTATAAAATAAATGAATTTTAATTTATTCTATAATTTTAATTTATTATATATGTAATTTTTGCCAGAGCATCATATAAACCCAAAACACATGTAGCACCAGCTTCAAATATATTATTTGGATGTTCATTAACATTTTTAAATATTGCTGCTGAGTTATGTATGCTGCAGCTGCCGTTCTGCTACGACCCTTCAAATAAACCGGATTATTCGGAACATGTAGTTTTTATCTATTTACGTGAAATTTAACGTATAACTAAAAATATATGATTTTAAACAAAATATCTTGCTCCAATATTAATTTTTCATGTATTTTTTTATTTTAACAAGGAAAAAATCAATAGGAAAGTATAGTATTGGTAGAAGTTGAAGTTTAGAGCATAAAAAATAAAATTCAACCGAGGTAAGATGAAACAGGAGTCGAGGATAGTTGAAACATATGATTTTTGAGAAGTATTAAAGGATGTAAATTAAAATGATGATATAATTTGAAGTTATTTATTAAAATTAAACTGTTCAAATACGAAACAATTTTTGATAAATATTTTATACTGATATATCAGTTAAGTAGGTAACTACAGGTCTAATACAAATAATCAACTCCTAAAGTACCATAATGTCATATTCGTAACATTAATTAAAATAACAATCAAATAAACAAAATGTTTTACATTCTAAATCTTTGACATAAAATAATTATTAACTTTCAGTAGTTTCTTAAGTATTACAATCAGTCTTGATCAATATTTCTTCAAATATTTAAGTTATAACAATCTTACAAATTTCAAAAATAAAAATCTTATGGAAATAAAAAACGTCAATCTGACAAGCAGTTATGGCAAACATAAGAAAGTTCCCCACCAGTGCAAGCTTCATGAGCCCAGTTGTTGCATTCCAGACATATCACCCATTTTTCTTTGGCTCTGCTGTTCGAATATGGCTCTAAACAACAAAGACAAAAGGATTCTTCTTCTTCTGCACTGTCTTCCTTTCCACTTCATTTCTTGATAACCTTGACCTTTTTAGTTTTAGTGCCTGGTTTTGATCTTTTTCTTATTTTTGTTTCTTCAAAGTTAGGTATTTTCACCTTTTTTTTAGTCGTTCTAGCTGCTTCGATTACAGCTAGTTCATTCTTTACGGGAGTGTCGGTTAAGATAGAGGTTTTCAATTTGCGTATTTCTTTGATTTTCTTCCCTTGGTGGAGCTTTTGGCAAGGGTCTAAGAATTTCAGGTGAGAATGGAATTGCTGTCACAATAACTGAAGTATTTCGTGATGTAGATGCTACAGGTAGTATATCTTCAGTGGTTGAAGGCATCATGATAGTATTAAGCATTACTTTAGATATCGCCAGATCAGGTGAATTCTTATCAGGTTTTTCTGCAGACTTGGGTACCTCTTCTGTTTCGTAGCTGATTTGAGGAGGAGTAGCCGGTAAATTTAAGATTGATGGACTTGGTGCACGAGAATCATGTGAAATACTGTTTGCAAGGGAACGTTCATCACTTGTGGTAGAAGTAGGACATAGCGCGGGTTCTTCACTTCTTGAAATTCCCACCAAGTTAGAGCTGGATAGACCAGGACTAATGGAAGTCGCCAATGGTCAATCAGTAATTTGATTCAGAAAATAATCAGCGTCCTGGAATATTTTAGTGTTTACTGGCCAAAGTCCGGTATGGATGAATTCGGAAGATATATTGCGTGGTGTGACGGCTATATCAAACGATGTCTTCACTATCCCAGGAATATCATAGATGAACATTACTTTTCGTGGATTAGACCGCATCCAATTGTGTTAGCTGCTTTTTTCAGTGGCCCAAAATCGGCTCTGTCCATTGGCTGCAACTTATGGGTGCAGTGATGTGGAAAAGTAAATAGAATTATGTCATTTCCTTGCAGAACTTGATATTTTTAACTGATGTGTGTGAAGGGTGACGCAGCGTTGGCGCAACGGTCACAGCCATGGATTGTGCTTGTTGCGCTGGTGGTTGTGGGTTCGATCCCCGCACATGACAAACATTTGTATTGGCCATACAGGTGTTTGCCGTGGTCTGGGTGTTTGTACAGTCCTTGTGGGTCTCCCCACCGTGCCTCGGAGAGCACGTTAAGCCGTCGGTCCCAGTTGTTATCGTGTACACCTGATAATGATCGTTACTCATAGTAAGGAATATATCCATCAACCCATATTATGCTACCCGTATTATATTAGCCTATGCCCAGTAGTGGGATATTACAGGCTGAAGCGCTTTTGAAGCGTGGTTATCTAATAACAGTCGTACTTTATTTTCTTTTGACTTTTTGGACTAATTTAGTCTTTGAAAAATTTAAGAAATATATAAAAGTCTTCTTTTTGCATCCACCCTGACCCATTCGCTGTGCCAATTGATCCAGTAAGTCCATCGCGTATAAAATGATCATTAAATCTCTTCCGCGGAAAGATGAACATCGGGGGTATGTGATTCTCGAGGGCATTTCCTGCCAGTGCTATGGTAATCAATGTTCCTCTCTCTGCGGAAGTCATGGCACTCACAGTCACGGAGACTTTTCTGTCGCAAAGTTACCTCTTCTGCTGCGAGATCATATATTTCGCGACTCGTCATACCTCTGTCAGTCTTTCTTTTACAATCAGTAGGCATTCTAAAACAAAATAAACAAATTTAATCAGTTATTAAGTTATTTATTGACTGCTGTCTGATATAAAATTGAAAACGAGGAGATTTGAAACTGCCTGTTTCAAATCACCTCAGTAAGAAAGGACCTCATATTTTTTATTTAATCCACAATCAAGAACCAAATACACAGAAATCAACTGTACCAAACAAATAAAATAAATCTTTAGTTATTGAAGTTTCGAAATATATATAACTTAGGCCAAAATACAAAACCCTTACCAAAATATAAGCATCGTAAAAAAAACGTTAAAAACTCACTTTTCACGATTTTTGTTACATGACACGTAACTCCACAACCTCACGAATTACGCTACCGACGCGAATTGACATGTCAGCCCGCGGAGGGTAGTGATTGAAAAGCGACGTTGCCAACTCGCTAACGGTTTTAAGTTCCGAGAAATCTGTACTGTTTCAAATCACCTTTGTTTTAAAACCCCTCGGTCTCCCCTAATAAACAATAAATCAGTCGTTACACAGTTAGCATCAAAGATAAATTTTTGAATAACAACTTTAAACAATTTTCCATAACAAAAAATATCAGTTTTTCTTGGAAATATAATCAGTTTTATAATATTTTTGTTTTTTTGATCTATTAACTTATCTATTAAGGTAAGATGATGCTTTCAGCTTTATTTGCACCTAATGGTTTACAATTACAATTAAAAAACGATGGTAATAAAACAACGACAAAATATGACAACAAGAAAGTTCTGCGTGAGATATTAATAAGTATTGGTGAGTACCTATAGTAATTATTTTTTCTTTATTTTCTATAGCTAATTTTTTGTCTTTTTCCTTTAAATTTCTTGCTAACTCTTTTGATATTATATGTTGTTTTTGTTTATTTATTTCTTTTTCTATCATATTATTTTCGTTTGTGTCGTAAACTTTTTTTTTTTTTATGACAAATAGGCAGGCATTTGACCACAATCTCACCTGATGTTATGTGACGATGCGGTCGAAGGTGGAGCATGCTTGCCTAATAACAGCCTATTCACTCTGGCCTTGAAGGCACCCAGATTGTATCGTTCGGGAAACACAGACGCGGGCAACGAGTTCCATTCCTTAGCTGTGCGCATTAGGAAAGTAGAGCCAAAGCGTTTTGTGCGCGTAGGTGGCATATCGATGACATAAGGATGGAACGATCGACCGCGCCTAGTGTCCCGATGGCGGAAGGTTGTTGGGGGAATTAGATCGTGTAATTCCTTCGCACACTCACCGAAATATATTTTGTAGAACACTGACAGACGAGCTACCCTACGCCGATGATCGAGACTCTGCAACTTGGTGTCTGTCAGAGTAGGGTCACCTATGAGTCTCTTAGCTCGTTTTTCCACCGAGTCCAAAGTTGCCAGTTGGTATTTGGCGGATCCATCCCAAAGATGGCAGCAATACTCCATACAAGACCGAACTTGTGCTTGGTATAGTTGAAGCAGCTGTTCTGGAGTGAAGTATCGCCTGACCTTAGAGAGAACACCTAGTTTTTTTGCTGCAGTTTTTGCTTTGGACTCGATTTGTTGCCCAAAGTTCAGATTGGACGATAGCTCTACACAGAGGAGCTGTAGGGAGTCGGTAATTTCCACAGAAACATCCCGGAAAGTTGGAGCCAGGTGTAAAGGGCTCCGTTTAGAGGAGAACACACACGCCTGTGTTTTTGTAGCGTTGAACGTGACCAGATTGGCATCACCCCATTCGGAGACTGCCTGGAGGACGACGTTCAAGCGGCTGACCATATCCTCTCGACAAGACTGGATAACATCCTTACTAGCCCCTGCACTCGAAAAGTATCTGTCCGTCACTGTGCAGTCGTCAGCGTACCCAAAGGTACCGGGGACGAGCAGATCGTTAATATGCAGCAGGAAGAGGGTAGCGGACAAGACTGATCCCTGAGGAACACCAGCGTCGATAGCCTTTTGGTCCGACGAGTACCCGTCAAGGACAACTTGTATTGAACGTTCGCTCAGGAAGTCAGAAATCCAAGTGCAAAGGCCAGGTGGAATACCATATGAAGGAAGCTTGCTTATAAGGCTCGCGTGCCAAACCCTGTCAAAGGCCTTCGAGATATCGAGAGACGTGGCAAGTGCTTCGCCGTGTTTGTCAATGGCCTCACTCCAAATATGTGTGGCATACACTAGAAGGTCCCCAGTCGAACGGTGCTGGCGGAAACCGTACTGCCGGTCGCTGAGGAGATCGTTATCTTCCAAGTGGGCCAAGAATTTGTTGTTTAGTTCACGTTCCATAGTCTTACAGAGTATGGATGTGACCGAGATGGGACGGTAATTGACAGGGTCTGCACGACTACCTTTTTTGGGCACAGGCTGCACGTTGGCAAGCTTCCAAGACTTCGGCACTTTGCCAGTCTTAAGTGACAGGCGGTACAGGCGTGTAAGAGGTGGAGACAACTCAGGGGCACAGGTACGCAGGACTATCGCTGGTATACCATCCGGTCCGCTGGCCTTGTTCACGTCTAGAGTTTGCAGGATCTCTTTTTGGCGTATGCGTACTTCTGCCATAATGCAGTCAGCACGAGTTGAGATTGGTGGAGCTTTTCCTGCAACATCCGGAGCGAGTTCTCAGCAAAAAGAGATGCAAATAAATCTGCTTTCTCTTTTGCAGAATTGGCCAGTGATCCATCAGTTGGTCAAACATGACATTCGTTACAAATATCCTTCTTCGATTTGTAAAATGAAATATTTAAATTTTGATTTATAATATCCCTATATTGCCGAGCTGTTTTCGCCTTTCTTGTAATATTTTCATCAGTACACCACTCATTATATTGAGAAAACATATTTGTAAACGTGAGTCCGCTATCGAAGTAAAGTTTCGTAGACTTTTTGCGCACATAGTATGATTCATCTGGTTGAAATGTTTGTACATGCTTTATTACTCCTTGTTTAATCTCTTCGTCTATGATAACACCTCTCGAACCGCCACTAAGGTCTGGTGAAATAGATCCACTACCTGAATACCACTTCGACACGGCTGTACTAACTGTTCGCTCTCCTATAGAAAGAGTATTGAGGAACATCGTTTTACACACCAAAACAATATTAGGATTATCTGAATGAGGTTCTGTTAGTGGTAAGGAATATTTCAAAGTTTTCTTACGTCTAGATTCAGCATTTGCACTGGTATGAGTATTACAGACTTCAATATACTTAGCTATGTAATCCCACTGTCTAGTATGGTCACCAAGCTTCCAAAACGCATAAACCATATTTTCACGTTGATGAGAATTGAACTACTGATGACATTTTAGGCGACATGTTGAAGTACACGGAAGTTTAATCACCTTAACATCTCTATAGACGCCGTTTTTTTTGCTTATGTGGCTTTACCTAAATTTTTAAGACATGTTCGTTTTATATCTTTCCACTCATCTAGTCGCTTGAGCCGTTTTCGACTAGAAAATGGTGTTCCCTCAACAGACGAACAAGGTGCAGAAATAAAACTAGAGGCGTTACTATGCAGAGGTGTGTCAGCTCTGCTACTGGTGTTTGATAAATAGATATTCGAATCTAGCATCAAGCTGTGATCAGATGGAAAAGTACGAGTGACCTCTTCGTCTACAAATGGTTCGCTTAGGGGTGAAGGAATACGTGTTTTATTGATATGAGATTTATTGCTATTTACTACGTACAGTACCTCCGATTCCTAAGCCGCATTAATTGTTTCACCATATCCTTCGAAAGGCACAAAAGTCTTCGTGTCTTGATTTGAGCTAGTATAATATAAATTATTTAATACTAGTCGTACTTCTCGGGAACTTTTTCTGACATCGACCTCGAACATTGACTTGTACTAATTCCAGTTATGCTCGGTTTCCAGTTGAACAGGTGATTCTAAAAAACACACAATTACATTTCATTAACCACCACAACTTATTAATGGTACATAATATTAAATTTATTTATGATTTTAGCAAATAAAAAATGTCATAAAGTAGTATTTAATATTGAGTTCGAAGCATAACGTTGTATGATATACGACTACTCGTATAAGAAGACAGATTTTGTTATTTAATAATGACGCATATAGTCTAAGTAGTAGTTACGACCCTTAACTTTAAAAAATATATAACGCATAACGTCGTAACTATTATATTACGACGTTACGACGTTATGCGTGGGACTAGATGAAAATTATAAATTTGGTAAAAAAATCACTTAAATATAATAATAAATTCAATCTAATCAGTTTGTATAGCGATATGATTTTATTTAATAAAAAAAAAAAACATTTATAATTCAACACTACAAAGAACAATTTCACAAACAATATTAATCAAAACTTACCAATTTGACTGGATTCTTTAGAAGTTATTTTTTCATTTTCATTAAGTGCTAATTTTAAAATACTCGATGATAGTAAGTGGTTCATTTTGATTATAATAATATAATACAATCAACATATCACAACACACTTGATAATATCATAACGTAAAACACTTAAATTTCTTATTACTTATATATGCACCGTATGGAATTATTATTACGTTGTACGTTGTAATTATTATGCACTGCGTTGTACGCATATTATGCATATGCATATACGCATATATGCACTTTCAGTGACATACGACGGCGCTAACTGGTCTTGATTGGTCTTGCACGAACCAATAGCACAACGCTTATTGTCATAACGTGAAATGCTACTATATGCGCGGTAGCTTTTAAAATATACGACTAGCGTTTTTTATAAGCGTTTCTAAAACTCGTTAATTAAAAGTAATATTAACATTCTGATTTCAGGAATTTATAAAACTCATATACATATTACGATAATGTAAAATATGGGTTTTCAATAAAATGGCGTTAAGACCTTATGCGCCGGATGTGTCCATATAATGGCAACAATTTTTGATCTTTTAGATAGGATGTATTGACTTCGTATTAAACATCATACAGCGGACACTAATGGATATAGAATAATACAAATACCGAATTGTGTTTTTTTTTATTACACCTATGCAAAGTGGAGATGTTACGGAACTTTGAAACCGATAAGTAGGAACTTCCGACTGTACCATATTTTAAGTAATTTTTATACCGAAGATGCTATGTTGTTCCGTTCCACTAAGGATATATATTTATCGTACAGCCTTGCCTTGACAATTTGGTATCAGCATTTCTTTAATGTTCTTTCTTCTTATATTAAATTTCCATGCTTAAGCATTTTTGTTGATGTTTTTTGTTTAGTTTTAAGTTTAAGTTAAGATAATTTTCTCATATACTCGAACTGAAAACATTTACCTCGATTTTAACTAACCTTGGGAGATTTTAGGTACAACATAATATGAATAATTTAAGCATTGTGAACTTAGTTCCATGATATGGGAAAAATATGAATTCGACTAAGTATAGAAAAAAATTATTGTTTCCTATCGTATCACTACATAGTATAAAACAAACTCGTTTCTCGCTGTCTGTATGCTTACATCTTCAAAACTACGCAACGGATTTTGATGCGGTTTTCTTTATAGTTAATAGAGTGGTTCCAGTTTCATCCAGGAGGATGTATAATACATGCATAATATAGTAGGGAAAAACTGATAGTTTTAGAGGTTTCTAATGTGATTTTCTCAATTTACACATTTTTTGCGCATATATTATATTTATTTTCTCTTGTGTTTATTTTATACGTTATATTTAGTATCAGCATTACCGCCGTGCGAAGCCGGGGCGGATCGCTAGTATATGTATATTCCTCACCTTATTTATAAGTAATTCGATTCCTAGCCGCGTTCCTTCAAATGCAGGGTTCTGTAGGTGTGATGGACATTTTTAATTTTGACTGCCTAAAAAGACGAGCTACTTTGATAGAATCGTTCTACATGACACCGTTCGTGAGCACGTAAGCGCGACTATAATTTACAATCGGAAACATTCTACGACAAATATATATATTAAGACAAAGTATAATTGTGTTTGCAGGCAAACGAAGAAAAACCGACTTCAATTATATCGTCAAGTAATAAAACGAAAAAAATAGTCAAGAAAGTACGCATTATCAAAGATTACTCCAAAAGTTGAAATCAGATCTCGATGAAACTTAAATGTGACCACATGATAAACATCGGCTTTCGATTAAATTAAAAATCATCGATATCGATACACTCAGTTAAAAGTTATGCGGATTTTCGAAAGTTTCCCTCGATTTCTCTGGGATTCCATCATCAGATCCTGGTTTCCTTATCATGGTACCACACCAGGGATATCTCCTTTCCAACAAAAAAAAAAGAATTATCAAAATCGGTTCATAAACGACGGAGTTATCCCCGAACATACATAAAAAATATATATCGAATCGACCGTCGAATTGAGTAATCTCCTCCTTTTTTTGAAGTCGGTTAAAAAATTAAAAGAGAGGTATTTTGTTCACCTTGAATGTGATATATAACACCCACAGACCCCCATTCAAAGGAACGCAGTTGGTAGTCGAACACTCTATCTATACTAATATTATAATTCTTTTGAAAAAAAAGTTTGTTTGTTTGTTTGAAAGACTCAATACTTTAGTACGTTTTTTCCTCAAAGCGCGGGGCACAGCTAGTATACATATAGGTACTTAGGTTTAACATTATAATATGTGAAGGGTCTGTTTCACCAGTTGTGAATAACGCTATTTGAAGAATGACGGTATGTGACAGTTAAAAGTTTTTAATTTGGCTTTAGATTTCTGTTCCCATATATTAATCTTAAAGTTACAGTTTATTAACTGAGGAGAAACAGGTCCTACTGGCCTATTCTATCTCTCGCTGTCACAATATATTTGTATCGTCTTCCGTAACTATTGTAATTTGTATTTGAAATAATAACAATGAAACAAAATATGATTGTATTGTATATGTGTATTTTTATTTATTAAATATATATATATTATTTTCCGTATTTTAACATAATTTTTTATTATCCAACAGAATAAATTAAATACTAGAACAAATAACAAAAACATGAATTTATAAAAAGCGGTTTTGTCGCAAGAGCGAGCTCCTCCCGACAACAATACGGCAAAAAACATGAATATAATATAAAATGTAAAGAAAATGTAATAATGATGATATATATATAACTAAACATTTGATTATTCAAATAAATTACAATTGCTGAAAAGTGTAAAAAAAAACTACACAATGTTACAACATTATTAACGCTCATGCTTTGGGCACGCCGTATATTACGACCAGGATCACGATTCAGCTTGTAACATCCCAATACTGGGCATTGGCCTCTTTCTCCATGTAGGTGAAGGACCGGAGCTTAATCGACCAAGCTCCTCCTCTGCGGGTTGACTGATATATTCCCTACTATGAGTAATGGTCCCAATCGGTATATTATAACAATCGGGACCGACAGCTTAACGTGTTCTTTCAGGGACGGTGGAGAGACCCACAAGAACAGACAACCAGATGGGAATAAATATTTGTATATACACAAATATCCACTCCGAGCGGGAATCGAATCTGCGATCGCCAATTTTAAGGCGCTTTCATGGCACACGCACCACTACTCTGTAGCGGTGCGTGTGCCACTGTTTTGACAGAAAAAGATTTAGTAGGTATATAAAGCGAAAAAAAAAAGTTAGAAAAAGTAGGGAATATTGAGAACATTTTCATCAGAACGCAAAGTTTAAGATATACCAACGTTTTAATGTTTTCTTTGTATATCTATTTTTATTTAATTCAGCCGTTAGTTACGAATTGTTAAATACGTTCTGAAACATAAAATATACAATAAATTAAATTTTTTAACGATTCCTAACGAATATTATGTAAATACGCTGACGCATTACGAGTAAACTTATTTTAATCTTCGTAATGGAGTTCAGTTTAGACGTTATAGTAAAAAAGCATTGGTACGAAAGTGGGTAGAGGTATATAACGAGAACGACGCGGATGAAGGGACGTCAAATGCGATATCGCGTTGCCTAAATCTAGCCTAGTTGCTGAGTCTGCTGGCTGCTTCTACTAAGCCCGGATAATTATTGACGCCATGGTGTTACCTTGTTTATGCATAGTAATGGTGCTTGTGCTAACCTATCTCATCAGTACGACAATCAAACCGAAAAATTATCCCCCAGGTAATATTAATTTTTAATTTCTGAATTACTGATTTAAATATTATATTTATGATTTTTGAAATCTATTGTCGATAAAATATATTATTCGATATGTGAAATACATATTATATTTATTTATTATAACGAACGAATGAATAAAATTGATAAAAATCTTCATAATCATTTCGTTATAAAATTTATCATAAGCTATACGATGTACGATTAAATTACGTTTGTTATAAAAATAGTCAATTATAATATTTTGTTTTGTTTAATCGATGTACAGATATATTAAACAGATTTGCGAAAAACAATGAAGAATAATGACGTTTATTTGAAGCGTTTTTTTTCTTGTTATTATTGTTAAAATTTGCTTTCATAATTACATGATTTAAAGGACTGTTTGAAAAATGGCAAACCACGTATCGTCACATTTCTTTTAAAGCATCGACTCTTTTTAATGTATTTTTTTATTTTATTTAAAACGTGTTCTGACAATAATAGAAAAAAATATTTATCCAATTTGATGTAGATTGATTATTATTAAGTTATAGGTGTAACTATACAAAAATAATTTATCATATAATTTTAGCACTTGATATAATATTTGAAAAACGGTACAAGTCAAAAGTTTTTGAAGTTTACTCTTTAAGAATCGATTTTCGTATAAGGCCCCCGGCATGAAAACAAAATATATTGAGTAAAATCTATTGAAGTAATGGCCTCGTTACGTTTCTCGTAACACTATCTTACTAGGTCGGCAAACAAGCGTACGGCTCACCTGATGGTAAGCGATTACCGTAGCTTATAGACGCCTGCAACACCAGAAGCATCGCAAGCGCGTTACCGATCCAATCCCCAATCCCCCCCCAGGAGCTCTGGTCACCTTACTCACCAACAGGAACACAATACTGCTTGAAAACAGTATTATTTAGCTGTGATCTTCTGTAAGGTCGAGGTACTACCCCAGTCGGGCTGCTCCATATTTTGAGCAGGAAATTCCTGCTGTGCCCTACCTCAGTTAAAATATCGGAACCCAATAGGATTCCGATAGACGGATTTGTTTATTTACTATTTGATATGGTATTAATCTTTTACTTAGACCTTTTTTGTGCCTATTTAGCCAGCCGACTTGAAAGAGTAAACTCCAGTCGTGCGTCGGAGCTGGCACACAAACACTTGTTTCGTAAATAAGGTACCATCATTATGAAATATATACCAAAAAATATGACTAAAATGTTCATTGAAATTGTACATTTTACTTTACAAAAGATGCTACTCAAGTTGAATCTCGCTTATTTCACGAACGACAATTTTTTAAATCCTTTTTTGTTCTCTTGTAAAATAATGATTTTCGACTTATATAACTTGTCACAGGAGGCACAGCACTAGTCGTAAAAAACAAAAAATAAAACTTCTATTAAACAAATAAAATAATAATCTTTCTCTAATATATAAAATTCTCGTGTCATGGTGTTAAACATTGAACTCCTCTGAAACGGCTCGACCGATTTTAATAAAATTTTGTGGGCATATCGGGTAGGTAGAAACCGCCAACATCTATTTTTCATACCATTTTTTTGTTGGAAAGAAGATATCCCTAGTTTAGTACCATGATAAGGAAACCAGGATCTGATGATGGGATCCCAGAGAAATCGAGGGAAACTTGAAAATCCGCAATAACTTTTTACTGGGTGTACCGATTTTGATAATTTTTAATTTAATCGAAAGCTGATGTTTGTCATGTGGTCACATATAAATTTTATTGAGATGTGATCACTACTTTTTGAGTAATCTTTGATAACGCGTAGTTACTTGACTATTTTTTCGTCGATCTACGTTGTATTACTCGTCGATGTAATTGAAGTCGGTTTTTTTTTTCGTTTGCGAGCAAACACAATTATTAGAAATATAAATTAGATACCGAGAGGTACTCTTGTGTATTTTATAATCAAAGTTAATCTGAAACCAAAAATATCACAATTTAAACAAAACAAATGTTGCTGACGAATAGTCAGCCGATAAGTTGGTTAACTAGGTGACTGATTAGGCTGTCAAAATGATAGCCAGCCCATTTTTAACTGCCTTCAAAAAGGAGGAAGTTCTTAATTCGGTTGGTATATTTTTTATGTATGGACACCGATTGCAACGAGATTCCTGATTCGATTTACGTGATAAATTTTTTGTTTGCAGCTAAATAATAGTCATTTGGTCCCATAAATTTGATTTAGTTTGTCTTTGTAGTTTTTATTTCATAAACATTTTTGTTAACTTGGACGATGTAATTTTTATCTGTGTTACCTCATATCTTCTTACTGAATGTACCGATTTTGATACTTATTTTTTAAATCAAAAGCTAGTGCTTGTCTCATTAAAATTTGATTGAGATCTGACAAGTACTTTTTGAGTCATTTCGAACTAGATTTTACTGGCGCCTTCGCTTGCATTGTTTTTTTTTTGCAAAATATGTGTACACAGTTTCATGATGATCGGTTAAGTAGTTAATATTACTAAATGTAAAAATAGCCAATGATTACAAAATGGTTTCCAGTTAATCTTGATCAATTATACATATTAATAAATGCGTTATTTGACTTATCATTAATATCTCCGATGAGTAATTACTGATAATTTCCAGAATGCAGCACCTTACCCGCATTATCTTAGCGCATGAAAGTCGAACAATAAATGTGGTATAACAAAGATGTCCTAAATGATTATAATCTTGTCTTGTATATAAAATTCTCGTGTCACTAGGTTAGTTACCATACTCCTCTGAAACGGCTGGACCAATTTTTATGAAATTTTGTGTGCATATCGGATAGGTCTGAGAATCGACCAACATCTATTTTTCATAACCCAAAGTTATAAGAGGGGATTAAGGGGGTTTATAACATATATGGTAAAAAAACATTTTCAGGGTTAGCTAGTAATGTATAAAATCCATTTTTTATATAGAAAAAGAGGCCTATGCCCAGCATTGCGATATTACGGCTGAATGCAATGCGAATGCAATGAATAAAAATCCAATATAATTTTATGTTCTGTCAGGTTTTTGCTAATTTAAAATCCCACTCTGTAAATTCCACTTTTATGCGGATAATAATTTATGGTTTGATATTTATGTCTATGGTTTAATATACTCGTATAAGTAAAGTAACCGGTTCATGTCTGTGCGTAGGAGATATTTGAGAAAAAACTACACGAAGGGTCAACTACATAATAATAATGAGGAAAAGGATAAAAATTTATTTTTATCTGTATGTTTATTCGAGCATGACGCAAAAAATACTGAATGAAATGACAAGTGATTTTCGCAGTTATGTTACTGGAGGTCTAATTTAAAAACTTGCAACATGTTTCATCTTACCCTCTTACAACGGAACCGCCAAAATCGTATAGTCTACGCAGCTGAAGCCACGAGGCAAAAGCTAGTTATATACCTTCCAAACATGTTTTCTTTTAAAGGCACTCCGTCGCTATCATCTTATATTTACACCATTTCAAATTTTAAGTACATTAACATACTCTGTAACGTTATTTGTGTCGAAGTATTTATGGTTCATGTAATAATTATGCAAGAACATAGAATCATAATTACATATACATATAGTAATATGGTATTCTAAAGTTCATCCGTTCATTTGAACTAATTGTTTCAAACAGATAATATAAATGTAAATAATATAATATAACAATTTTTATTTTTGCTTATATGGAACAAAAGTTAAAGTTTATCTCTCTTATATATATTTTTATTTTGTGATAACTCCTAAGATATTCGTTTCTAATGTGCACGAGAAACTTATATTTGAAAGATAAGCAAGGTTAGGTTTTGCAGTCAGTCAGTCAGTTCAGCCTATTGCAGTCCACTACACATACATTCTGGCTTTCTGCAATCTTCATTCAGCCTACACCGACGATCTTACGTAGATCGTCGGTCCAGCGGCCGGAGGGCTTCCCACACTGCGTTTGCCAAGACGCGGTCTCTAATCCAGGACACGTCTGCACCAGCGGTCATCCGTCCTGCGACACAGGTGACCAGCCCACTACTACTTCAACTTGCTAATTCTTTGGGCTATTTCGGTTATTTTCGTTCTCTCGCGGATAGTCTCATTTCTAGTCCTATCTTTTAGATAAGCGCCAATTGACGAAATGTTGGTTCATAAATAATGATAATAATCATATGGATGTATATGAATTTATGACTAAAATCAAAATTTTAATATAAATAGGTGTACATATTTAATTTCATTTAATTTGTATAATATTTATGTATTTTTAGTTAGTCACTATATATGAATTATTGAATTATTAAGTTTCAGTTATTAAAAAAAAAAAATGTTAAGTGGTAACTGCAATATTTTTTACAACAGATTATATATATTTTCAATCAATATATACACTTTCCTTGACTTGCCTGTTGGCGGACTTTGTAATGAACCTGCTTTCTCCTCCAGGGATTGTGTGTCAAAGTCCCGAGTTTATATGTAACATGTCTATTATTTATATAAATATTAATAAAAAAATAAAATAACTATATAGCTATATCAGTTGATTCTTCGGCGGGTCGCAAGCAGTTAGCTGTCTTAGAAATAGACGACGATGATTTTTGTTAAAAATATTTATTACTAGCTGTGCCAGCGACTTCATACACGATGAATTTAACAAAAAAGTTATTGTTCTGTTCGCAGAGTTAAAATGAATAAATTTCTGTAGCCTAAGTTACTCTTTACTATATCAGCTATCTGCCAGTGAAAGTCCCGTCGAAATCGGTCCGACCGTTTCAAAGATTAGCTGGAACAAACAGACAGACAGACAGACAGAAAAAATTGTAAAAAATGTTATTTTGGTATATGTATCGTGTAAACACGCATTTAGTAAAAACCGGTTATTTTAATATTACAAACAGACAATTCAATTTTGTTTATTTATATAGATTTATGAGCCGACCAGGCAGAAGTTGAAATCATCGTTACATTTTTTAAATTTTTCTGAATTTCCACGCATTTTATTAAGTTTCATTTTAAAAAAAATTAAAAAAATGGGCTAAAATTGTTCCAGCCATTCTCGAGTTTTGCGCTAAGCAACAAATTAAGCGTAATAATCTTATATATTTAAATTAAAGACGTATTCGAGGCTAACTGGTAAACTTAATAATGATACTTAATACAATAATTATTACCAGTTAGCCTCTCAAACTAGAACCAAACCCATTTATACAGATTTGATAATGTTACTAAGCTTCATAGTAATTGGCTAACCATATGTTACTCGTTTTATTAATACTTTTAGAGCTTGAAATATTTAAGAGGCTCTTAAGTTAAAATAACCGTGTCGTGTCTGTATTTTTTAATGCAAGGAAGGAAGTCTCTATTAATACTAAAAATGTTTTGGAGTGCACATATTAAAATCGCATTAATTTTATCAATTGGTTAATGATAATTCAAAACTACTTAGTTTTGTACATATGTTTATGTAAGAGAGTAATATTCTCAGGATTAGAAAAAAGTATTTTAGATACTGCTGGATCAGTATCTAAAATAATCTGTTCAGTTGAAAATTTATGTACTGACT
Source organism: Melitaea cinxia (assembly GCF_905220565.1). Classification (NCBI taxonomy): domain Eukaryota; kingdom Metazoa; phylum Arthropoda; class Insecta; order Lepidoptera; family Nymphalidae; genus Melitaea; species Melitaea cinxia. Next base: position 19,247,544 of record NC_059424.1, on the reverse strand, counting down.
GAATCATGCTAAAAGTTAGTGGAGAACCTTTTCTCTACATAGTGATATATAGGTCAGAGTAAAAGTCCGTCATTTCTGGAGCTGTATGAAATTTTATCCTACGATTTTGAGCACAAGAACTTAAATATTATCAGAAACTCGTTCTACTAAAATACGACGCGCGTCGCGTTGGCGCAACGGCTACAGCCATGGATTGTATCTGTTGCGCTAGCGGTCGCAGGTTCGATCCCCGTACATGACTAACATTTGTATTGGCCATACAGATGTTTGCCGTGGTCTGGGTGTTTGTGCAGTCCTTGTGGGTCTCCCCACCGTGCCTCGGAGAGCACGTTAAGCCGTCGATCCCGGTCGTTATCATGTACACCTGATAGCGATCGTTACTTATAGTAGGGAATATATCCGCCAACCCGCATTGGAGCAGCGTGGTGGATTAAGCTCTGATCCTTCTCCTACATGGAGAAAGAGGCCTATGCCCAGTAGTGGGATATTACAGGCTGAAGCGTTCTACTAAAATAAAATACCTAAGGGATAACTGGTTTTTGCACTACAGTTCTATGGAGCTTGGACTTTCTATAAGACTTGGACTTAGTCTGGTAGTTCTAGCGCACGAAGGTTGAATCATAAATGGGATATACAGAGAGGACCTATATTATTGTAATATAATAATTAGGTACTACATTGGCTTTGTAAATATAATCAACTCCCACACGAACAAAGCCGTGGGAAACTGCAAGTTAAAATCTAAATTCTATTAAAATGTTTTTATGAAAGTTATCTTCATTCACACTTTTTTCTTTCAGGGCCTAAATGGTATCCATTATTCGGCTGTAACAACCTTTTAAACGCTAGAACAACCAAAAGTACATCACAATGGAAAGTTATATCAGATCTGGCGAAGGAATATTCCACAAATGTGCTAGGACTAAAAATGGGAAACGAGAGAGTCGTGGTTGTGTACGGAGAAAATAACATACGACAAGTTAGCTTCGACAAGGAGTTTGACTCTCGCCCTGATAGCTTCTTTTTAAGGTTGAGGTGTTTTGGAAAGAGAATTGGTTAGTTTCATTACTTTAATAGTTTGCTGTAAGACCCTAATGTATTTTTGAGAGTATTGCGCGCACGTGAGAGTCTGTGAGTTGGTGTATATTTATGTACATATTAGTATCTACTTGGAGTATTATTCTAATGCCCGAACAAAAGCGACTTCCATTTACAACGTGTGACATTAAACAGTATGATGATATCCCACAGCATTATTTTAAAAAAATCAGACGTAGATATTTTTAAAGACGCAAATTTTAAATTTAAAATAATGATTAAATTGTATTTATCAGCAAAGTGATCAGTTGTTAGTATTGTTACAAATTATTTATCTTTCATTATTTGATTTCTTTCTTTTAAACCTTTCATTGTAGCTAACTTAATCGTAAAACACTATCTTAAGTTCTTGCCATGTGTGTTATTTATGTATGTTATAAGAGTATGTTAGTCAAGTTTAATGTAGTTATCTACACACTAGTACACATAGACTCTTCTGTTATTGTATATGTACTCAAAATATGGTGTATACTTTGTTAGTGTTATATAAATAAATATATAAGTAATACAAAATAGGTACCTTCGCAACCTTGAGTCTTCAGTGTATACACAGTGGAAACTTTATAGACTCACCGCAAATGCACTGTAGTTACACTGTGTATTGGTCCCATTTTTACGCGCGGATTCCACAGTGGTTCCATAAAAAATCTAGTGCTTTTACACTGTATTTTCGATGTGTATCTACAGTAATTCCACGACATATTCATGGTGTAGTTATGCTGAAAACACCTTAATTTACCATGATTAGGTGTAAGTCCGTAAATACTAATTCAATAGTTGTACAATTAAAACGCGATGATGTCACGGTAAAACATTCAATCGAATTCAGACAGACATACACAGCTATATAAATATATAAAAAATAAATATAGCAAATAGAGCTAAACACAGAGTGTTACGATATTTACACTAATGTCATGAAAAGTAAAATTTATATATAATAAGATTAATAATTAGATTCATAAGTCTACAACGCATCCAAAAACCACACCTGTGTAGGTTACGGAACTTACTAAGTAAATATGCCGTTGGTAGGGATGTTATAAGGTCACCACACAGAAATTCTTGTACCGAGCTAGCTGAAAGCTATAGGTATTGAAAACGAAAAACTGGTACCCCTGTGCTCTGCTGCGGTTCTGCCATTACTGATATCTAATCTATATCGAAAATCATTTCCCAGTGAAAAAATTGTACACTTCAATTTTGTGTATCGTTAATAAAATGCAGTAATTATCGAACGCACCAAAGACATATCAATTCAAACCTTTCTTTTTGATATTATATTGTATATGGTAACGACTTATCGAGACTGTTTGCTATAATAGTTTTATATCATAGAGGAAATCTGATTTCTGGTTAGAATGTCTTTTTTTTTTCATATGCATCTCTAAAATTTGTCAGTTATCCTGTATTATCGGTGTATTTTTGTCGGTCGACGGCCTCGTGCAATTCGCTCAAACAATTCGTGCTTTCTCGAAATACTTTGTAGAAAGTCTTTTGAGACGCTTGGTGATTGAATCGATCCTGAAGTCTTTGTGGAGATCTATGTTACGTACGTGCCACGGTGAGGCCGTGGCTGGTTACTGTATTAAATAATAAGAATAAACATTAAGTATTTTGATTAATTTTAATCGTCATATAAAAAATTTAAAACTTGACAACCTCAATATTAATTTAGGTATTAAAATAAACTTACATTTTAAATTTTAAACTCTTATAGGTAAGTCCCAATAATTACGCTGATTTTAATTATTCAATCACATATGCTATGTACATTTAATTTTTTCTAAATTAATAATTTTCATAGACATACTGTTACCACCGACGGATTATCGTGTATTTATTGTAAATGCTCTGTGTTATCACTGTGTAACAATTACACAGACACCGTGAATTTACCGTGGATTCTTCGTGTAATCATTGAGAGAACTTATTGCACGTCGATCGTAAATACATCGTATTTTTACTGTAAATCAATTACATAAACACAATATAACCATCGTTGATTGACCGTAGATCCAAAGTGTAATGATCGTGGATCCAGCGTGGAATCGCGGTGGTTATTTATTTTGTTTTCATCGACGATTCACGAAAAACATCTGTAGTATAATGGTGGAAAAATGAAATAAATCCGACTGCGTAGAGTATCCGGAGCTCCTACAGACGCAGTACTTCCACGGCGTTTCCACGGTGAACTCAAGGTTGCGAAGGTTGTCGAAATAATAGTCAATTAGTCAGTAGTATAAAAATAATTCATCCTTAACCGCTTAACCGCTGCTACTGTATCGTGTCCTGTACCCAAAGGTTATCTGGAAGAGATCGCTATTTGGCGATAAGATCGCCTTTGTACATCTTCTATTGTGTCTTTCTTTATATGTGTCTGTATTTTGGTGTACATTAAGAATAAATAAATAAAATAAATAATTCTGTTTGCAGGAATAACATTTGTTGATGGAAAACTATGGAGGGAACACAGGCACTTCGCATTTAAAGCTTTGAAAAACGAAGGTTATGGAAAACAGTTTATGCACGAAGAAATAAAAAAAGCATTAAGAAATATTACAAATTACATAGACAATAGCGACGGAGTTCCACGTAACTTAATTACAATGGTTTCTATGTGCACAACGAATATTTTATGGAAATTTACAGCAGGTAGGTTTACCCAAGGTTTTTTTTAAACTATTGTTACTCGTAATTGTTCTTAATCGTAAACTTTCCAAAATGTTCATTTTTCCAAACTAAACTAGAACAAGCTATTGATACACCATCTAGTTATAATTAGGACTGTATTTTTTTTATGTATGTTACTTCAGAACTTTTGACTGGGTGGAGCGATTTCGACAAATTTTCTTTTAATCGAAAGGTGGTATGTGTCAATTGGTCCTATTTAAATTTACTTGAGATCTAACAACTACTTTTTGAGTTATATCTAATAATGCGTTTTTATTTGACACTTTTTTCGTCGACCTATGTTGTATTATACCGCATAACTTTCTACTGCATATACCGATTTTGATAATTCTTTTTTTGTTGGAAAGGGGATATCCCTAGTTTGGTATAAGGAAACCAGGATCTGATAATGGGATCCTAGAGAAATCGAGGGAAACTCTCGAAAATCCTTAATAACTTTTTTTTCGATTTTGATAATTTTTAATTTAATCGAAAGCTGATGTTTATCATGTGGTCACATATAAATTTTATCGAGATCTGATAACTACTTTTTGAGTAATCTTTGTTAACGCGTAGTTACTTGACTATTTTTTCGTCGATCTACGTTGTATTACTCGTCGATGTAATTGAAGTCGGTTTTTTTTCGTTTGCGAGCGAACACAATTATACCATCAAGCTACTCATTATAAAAGCTGCAGCAGAGATGTGACTTATATAAATTACTAACTGCAACCTGCGCGCGTTGCTACGTTTTTTTTATTTATTTGTTATTTTTTGGTCGTAGCAACTCAACAAGACAGTTTACTGAAGATCATGACATGATCAAATGCTTAGTTTACGATTCTATAAAGGACATACAGATAAACATTCACTTATATATATATATATAGAGTAGCTGACCCGGCAAAATAGGGGTTGCACGTATAAGGGTAAAAATTTAGGGTTGTCAAAAAAAAAACTATATTTAGGGCTGGCTCACCCTTATCCGAAGATACTCTGGCAGCGTTCCCCCTTTGAATAGCTAGACTAATTCTTTGTCCGAAGTAGCTGCTAGCTCTTCGGTCTCCTGTCACGTCGAATAACCTTTTTGCTATTTCCTTAAAAAATCTTATAGCGCTAGGACCCCACGAATCAAGGGTCTCGACACCGAATGGGACAAAATCATATTCGGAGCCTAGACACCTGTATATATGTAGACAGATGTGAAAAATTGTGTCTGTCTCTCACAGTTATATTACAAATAGAGATTTAATAACACTAAACATATTTTTAATCACATATTTCAGGTGAGTATATAAAAGAACAACGAATTCAGAGAATAATAGACCTAATGAGCGCCAGATCAAAAGCCTTCACAATGGCCGGAGGATGGCTTAACCAGTGGCCATGGTTACGGTTCATTGCACCAGATTGGACTGGGTACTCCATCATCCAGAAGATGAATAAAGAATTGTCTGATATTATTGAAGTAAGTCCAATATCATTAACTAAAAAAAACTTGGTAGTAATGGACAAATTACTGATAAAACCACTGAACAAGTGTTGAAATAACACAAAGTATCATGACACGAATCTTAGTAACGAAGCAAACAAATGGTGGTCAAATTTCTTAACGTCATTTCTCATTTTTCAATATATTTTATTAACCCCCTTAATCCCCCTTTAAAACTTATGGGTATGAAAATTGATGTTGGCTGATTCTCAGACCTACCCGATATGCACACGAAATTTCATAAAAAGCGGTCGAGCCGTTTCGGAGGGGTATGTTAACTAACATTGTGACACGAGAATTTTCAGTTCAGTTCAGCCTATTGTAGTCCCTTGCTGGACATAAACCTTCCCAAGTTCGCACCAGACATCCCGGTTTTCCGCAATCCTCATCCAGCCTACACTGGTAATCTTACGTAGATCGTCAGTTGAACGGGCCGGAGGACGTCCCACACTGCGTTTGCCAGGACGCGGTCTCCACTTCCGTCTACTCCAACGGCCATCGGTCCTGCGACACAGATGTCCAGCCCACTGCCACTTCAAATTGCTAATTCTGTGGGCTATATCGGCTACTTTCGTCCTCTCGCGGATAGTCTCATTTCTAATCCTATCTTTGAGAGAAACCCCAAGCATAGCCCGTTCCATTGCACGTTGAGCGACTTTAAACTTGTGGACCAGTCCCTTAATCAGTGTCCACTGGAATTTTATGGACAGCTGTACTCGTCGAGCGCACGCAAGCCTGTGACTTGGGACACCGAAGCACCCTTGTTGCGCCTTTATTTGGAGTGTATCCCGGACTTCGAAGAAGATGATATTAGTGCAGTTCTCGGGCAGCTTAAAAACGGTAGTAGCGGGGGGATGACGGAGTTACCACTGAACTCTTTAAAGCCGCAAAAGCCTTGGGAAGACTCTTTAACGCCGTCATCCACCGAGTTACCACGCCAAAAGCGTGGTCCAGGATGTGTTGTGGTGCTGTTCTTTAAGAGAGGCAATAAGTTTCTGTTGAAGAATTACAGACCGATCTCACTTCTGAGCCACGTTTATAAGCTGTTTTCGAGGGTTATTACGAATCGTCTCGCCAGAAGACTCGACGAATTCCAATCACCAGAGCAGGCTGGGTTTCGAATTGGCTACAGCACCGTAGACCACATCTATACTATTCGGTAGATTATTCAAACGATAAGAATATAATCAGCCGCTGTGTATGGCATTTGTGGACTACGAGAAAGCCTTCGACTCTGTCGAGACCTGGGCTGTCTTGAACTCTGATACTGTATCTGGACTGGCAATATATCGAGGTACTGAGATGTATGAACGACACGGCGACGATGACTGTTTATGTCCAGGACCAGAGAACAAGACCTATTTCCCTTCGGCGTGGGATAAGACAGGGAGAAGTAATATCATCAAAACTGTTTACCACTGCGCTGGAGGATGTCTTTAAGACCTTGGATTGGGGGAACGAGGTATCAACGTCAACAGTGAATACATCTCTCACCTTCGTTTCGCCGATGATATCGTCATCTTTGCGGAGATGTTGGATGAATTAGGCCAAACGGTGGCTGGCCTAAACGAGTCCTCCCGACGTGTCAGTCTCTCTATGAACTTGGACAAAACGAAAGTTATGTTTAACAACCAAGTCATACCGAGACCGGTATCAGTAGACGGTACCCTTCTCGAAGTTGTTCCGAGAATTTTATATATGAGATAAAAGGAAAAGATTTTATTACCAATTACTTCACATTTTTGTAGAACTTTATATCAAGGATTTTGCGTAGCGGCGCAGTGAAACAAAATAAACAAAATAATTTTTATCTAAAAACTAAATAGTCCATTTAATGAAATCCTTGTAAGGATGTTAAAAAACTCACAGTATTAACGTTTGATAGCAATGACGTCTGAGTTGTTGTGCATGGTTACAGTTTAAGGGGTCTTAGTAGATACTTGTGTAAAACTGAACTTTTTACTTTAACTAAATTCGAATATTTTGTATAATTATATAGTTAAATCACCAACTTTTTTTCAGGAAACCATTAATAAACACAAACAAGAATTAGTAAAAGGAAACGATTTCATTTACACATTTTTGGACGAAGTGTATAAACAAAAACAAACATTCACAGGTACAGAGGAGAAAAAATTGTTCTAGGGCTTTTCTTAAAGATATTTCTTATTATAGTTTCAAATTTATGTATTTTATCGTATTTTTAGAGGACCAGTTGAAAGGTATATGCTTAGATTTCCTGATTGCCTCAACACAAACTACGGGCAATTCTTTCGGTTTTATGATGTTAGCATTGATTCGTAATCCAGCCATGCAAGAGAAAGTTTATCAAGAGATTATTACGACTTTCGGCGAAGAAGACCCTGCTTTTTCGGATATTGGACGGTAAACTGCGCAATACACATATTATTTTGTTACTGAAAATACGGATACCCATTAAGGAAATAAATAATCAATAGAATAAAATTAATGATAATTATTCACAGACTATAAACTACATGTCATTGACCGTCATGTGAAAATTCTGAGACTCTCCGACATTAGGATTAAGCGAACCATGCCCAATTTGTAGTATAGTTATTTAAACTCATAATTTATAATTTATTTTAAGAAAAACATTTTTTTTAAATATAATGAAATCTTATAATCAGAATTAAAATTAATTCTCACTAATACTTGGCATTAATTTAATTATTTTATTTCAGTCTCGTCTACACTAACGCCTTTTTCGCTGAGACCCAAAGGTACCACACAGTGGCACTTTTTTCTGGTGCTAGACGGACAGTAAGTGACGTCATTGTGGACGGTTACACAATTCCTATAAACACAACTGTTCTCGTGTCACTCGGGGATTTGCATTCAGACCCGAAACACTGGGACGAACCAAATATATTCAATCCTGAAAGATTTATCGACGAAAATGGCAAACTGAAGATGTCGCCATACTCACATCCGTTTGGTTTGGGTTAGTTTTTGTTCTGTTATTAACTGCTTCGAATCACAATTCCAATGGCGAGGTTTCGTTAGATTAATTGGAACGACGTTCCTTACGGCAGGCTTGACATTTGGCTGGGCGACCGAATTGAAAAAAATGTGATACTAAAACCGTAAGAAAAATATATAACGGAAGTGACGTAATATCTGCCACACGACTATATAATATGACGTTTGTAAAACTAAAATATTACTATTAACCTTTTTTTTAAATTATTAATGTAATTGTGTATTTTCGACAAAAATAAATAAAGAAATATGTTTTTTTATTTCACTTAATAGTTTACGCTTACGCTTCAGCCTGTAACATCCCACTATTGGGCATAGGCCTCTTTCCCGATGTAGGAAAAGGATCAGAGCTTAATCCTCTACGCTACTCCAATGCGGGTTGGCGGATATATTCCCTACTACGAGTAACGATCGCTATCAGGTGTACATGATAACAACCGAGACCAACGGCTTAACGTGCTCTCCGAGGCACGGTGGGGAGACCCACAAGGACTGCACAAACACCCAGACCACGGCAAACAACTGTATGGCCAATACAAATGTTTGTCATGTGCGGGGATCGAACCCGCAACCGCCAGCGCAACAGGTACAATCTATGGCTGTAACCGTTGCGCCAACGCGGCGTCTTAGTAGTATGAATTATTATTATTATTATTATTTTGTTTAATTAATTTTATTTTACGGTATTTGTTATTATCTAAAATACTAAATTTCCTAAATACTTTTATGTACTTAATTAAAAACCAATCAACAAAATTAAAAAAAAAAAATCAAGAACTAGAAAATATATATAAAATTCAATTTTTTTTTTCAAATTGTGTTGCTTTTATACTATTCGAAGGAACTACGTTCCTACCCGGTGTCCCATGACACCACATAATTTCTCATATAATATTGTCTTCGTATGATGCTCTTAAGTCGGAAGTCTATGATTAAAAAAGTAAAAATAAATATGAGACATTTTGACATATAAAAATAACTTGCATATTAAGTATATTATTAAGCGCTTCAAATAGTCAATATTGAATATTACGAAGCAGCTTCCAAATTTTACTTTAACGTAAATGTAATGGTAGGTTTTGGAATCAAGTGGTTCTATTCTGTGGTGAACTTTTCCAAGCAGTTTTCGCCTTTTTCGATAGATGTCAGTAATCTTTTCGCTTACATCGACCGTCAGTAGATGGAGTGACACATTACGCATTCAATCCTTATAAAGTTTAAAATTAAAATGAATATGACGATAAAATGAGTTCTGCTAAAGTTTGCCTTAGGAGTTATGGTACGCTCACGATTCACAATAATTTACCCTTTTTATGTTGATAAAAAGTTGCTTACAAAATCTTATTTCATAATAACAGTCCGATATATAAAAATAATAAAAATTAATACTTTTTTTAGTTCTTTTATTGATTTTAGGGACTTTTTAACCGACTTCCAAAAAAGGAGGAGGTTCTCAATTCGACTGTTTTTTTATGTATGTTACTTTAGAACTTTTGATTGGGTGGACCGATTTCGACAATTTTTTTTTAATCGAAAGGTGGTGTGTATCATTTGGTCCCATTTAAATTTATTTGAGATTTAACAACTACTTTTCGAGTTATATCTAATAATGCGTTTTTACTTGACGCTTTTTCGTCGACCTACGTTGTATTATACCGCATAACTTTCTACTGGATGTACCGATTTTAATATTTTTTTTGTTGGAAAGGAAATATCCCTATTTTGGTACCATGATAAGGAAACTTGGATCTGATAATGGGATCCCAGAGAAATCGAGGGAAACTCTCGAAAATCCGCATAACTTTTTAATGGGTGTACCGATTTTGATAATTTTTAATTTTTTCGAAAGCTGATGTTTATCATGTGGTCACATTTAAATTTTATCGAGATCTTATAACTACTTTTTGAGTAATCTTTGATAACGCGTAGTTACTTGACTATTTTTTCGTCGATCTACGTTGTATTACTTGTCGATGTAATTGAAGTCGGTTTTTTTTTCGTTTGCGAGCAAACACAATGATGTCCTACAAAGACATGCCAGTCCCAAAAAATTAATAATTAATAATAATAATTCTTCATTGAGGTAGGGAATATCAGTATATATCCTATTCAAAGCTGGAGTAGCCCGTCTAGAAAAATACTTCAAACATAGAAGATCTGAGCAAAATAATACTGTATTTCTGTGGTGAGTAAGGTGGCCAGAGCTCTTGGGTCGGGGGTAAAGACAACGGGGACGACGAAAACGTGCTTGCGATGTTTCTAGTGTCGCAAGCGTGTATAAGCTACGGTAACAGCTTGCCATCAGGTAGACCATAAAATAATAATCATAAAATTACGTTTACCTTAATACATCTTCATCGATCTGTGTATTTTTATTTATATTTTATTTTCTAGGTCGTCGTAGATGTCCCGGAGAACCACTGTCCAGACCATTCCTATTAACCGCCTTGGTGACTATTGTGAAGAGATATAGAATTGAAAGCAGCAACGGAGAACTTCCCTCTGAAGAACCGATTGTCGGCATACTGGCAGAGCCGCGACCCTTTATAGCACGATGTATTAAAAGAAAATGAAGTTATTTTCGAATTTATCGGCTCCTTAATAATAGTTTTAAAAATTGGTTATTCTCAAATTGTTTTATTAGTACTAAAGTATTATCAGAACTAAGTTTACACGACACAGAAATTTAGTCAGGCTATTCTTTAATAAATAATGTTAGTTTAATTTGTATCGTGATAGAATTCATAGTTCTTGTTCATCTTTTGACTTTAGATTTTTTTTTGTACAGAAAAAGGGTTTAGTTTTAATTAATAATTAATTAAGTTAAGTTAATAGTTAATTTTATAATGTGACAGGTCTGCCGTCTGTTTCAAGTTATGCGTAGTAGCGTTGTTGAACAGACGTATTTTTTTATGGATGTAGTACGTCATGTGCGTATGAAATTATAGTTAATTTTTTTGGAACGAAGTTCCTTAGGGGGGGGGGGGGGGGGGTTAGAAGGGGCGTTGCGGAGGGGTACCCCATCCGGCAAAAAACGTCCATAGCGTTAAATAAAAGCTTAAGATTCTTATGTATGTAGTCACGTATGATGGCTATACATTGTCTAATTTATAGTCTAGTGATGACTGTTATTATTGTTGCAGTTTGCTATTATTATTATATAATTGGATAATTATTATATATTTTTATAACTCATTGTAAATAAAATAAAGATGATAAGATAATTTTGTTAAGTAGTTTATTTTTATTTTTATCGACAAAAAAACCATAATAAAAAAAATATATATAAATATACATACACACGCAAACATCAATGAGTAATAATAATAAATAAAAAATACGAAACGAGTTTAACATTTCCAGTTCTTTCCCTTCTTTCCTATTTAAAATATTCTAATTTAATTAAAAGACAGTGAATATAATATAAAAAGCAGTGGTAATCACCGCCAACCCATGTTGGACCAACCTGACAATCAGTGTGATATTCATAATATAATCAATTTTATAACTCGATACCACAATAATATTTCCATGTTAAGTATCATTTTGCGTATTATTTGTTTGTTCTAAATTTTTTTTAATGTCAAAGTGGTTTCTTTGGAAACATAGGTATTATAGTGAAAATAGTACAGTGATTTGATCAAAGTTACAATCAACGTTACAAACGTTACAATCGACGTTCTTTTGTTTATTTTTTATTATACAGTCAGTGAGTTGAATTGGGTCTGCTGAATATTGTATACGTTTGTTTTTGGAGATTGCTAAATTTTTTTTAAAGAGATAGCTCCTCGCCTTATTGCCTCCATGGATGACAATAGGGCTGGTGCATTTTTTTGCATAGATAATCGGCATGGCGATTCAACGGGGAAATGCTGCCACCACTCTTGACACCATTCCACGCGGGCATGATTTGTACTACAACTATCTGTAAATATTTTGTTCATAAGTTGTGAATTGTAAATATGTATATTTTAATTAGAATTTATTTTTATTTTTAAAACATGGAAACACAATCCTTTTTACTTAAACAAAAGTTTAAAATTTTCCTAAAAAAAGACCGCAAAATTGCACATATAAAAAATGCATGCATTAATATGTACTTGAAAAAAAATATGCATGTTTGTATATAATGCGTTTGTAGTGATCGAATCGAATCCTCCTCGAATCTTGCGGGCAGCGGGGCGTCGGTGGCGGCGGCGCGAGAGCATGGCGGCCCGTTTTCGTAACCAGCGGGTTGGTCGCGTACTATAGCGGCGTAGCGTTGTGTTCGTAGTGGTCTCGTCCTGATATTTGTTTTTATTCGCGAACAAAATGTCTGAACAACGGCGACAATAACTTTTTGATTGAAATTTATTCCTAACGCTCGATTTATTGTAGGCAAAAGAAGAAGTGAATTCCTACTATAGGGCAAAGAACATAAAAGGCCATGAGATAATGTCCCGACAAATTCTACGACTACACCAGAATTAGTCTAGAAATTTTTAACTATATTCTTGAAGGTATTAATGGCGATTTAGTCTGGAATAAATAATATAAGAAACATAATTATAATATGTGGTGTCATGGGACACCAGGTAGGAACGAAGTTCCTTCGGACAGTATAGAAGCAACACAATTTGAAAAAAAAAAAATTGAATTTTATATATATTTTCTAGTTCTTGATTTTTTTTTAAATTTTGTTGATTGGTTTTTAATTAAGTACATAAAAGTATTTAGGAAATTTAGTATTTTAGAAAATAACAAATACCGTAAAATAAAATAAATCACACATTAAGTGAAATAAGAAAACATATGGTTTTATTTATTTTGGTCGACAGTATAAAATTACATAAATAATTAAAAAAAAGTTTACTAGTAATATTTTAGTTTTACAAACGTCCTATTATACGGTCGTGTGACTGATATTACGTCACTTCCGTTATATATTTTTCTTACGGTTTTAGTATCACTTTTTTCAGTTCGCTCGCCCAGCCAAATGTCAAGCCTGACGTAAGGAACTTCGTTCCAATAATATAAGAAATATAATATTATAAGAAAATAATAATATTAAAAAAAATTGCACAACACTGCAATGTTGACGTGCGGGTGGTCACCGCTTGGCTGGATTGCACCGCTCGTTGGCCGCCACCGCGCCGCTCGTACGCTGCTATTTTCGAGGGACGCCGGTCTATTTGATTTTACGCCTAATATCCTGCCGCTTCCACGCCGCCGCCGCCGCCGCTCTGCTGCCCGCAAGATTCGAGGCCGTGACCTTAAACTTAACACTTGACATTGAGACTGACACTGGAGAGTGACACCGAGAGAAAGGCTTTACAGCGCTTTTAGCTATATAGTATACTAGTGTTTCATTGTGTTAATCATTACATAGAACAAAGTCGCTTCCCGCTGTCTATCTGTCGCTATATATGCTTAGATCTTTAAAACTACGCAACAGATTTTGATGCGGTTTTCTTTGGTAAATAGAGTAATTCCAGAGGTAGGTTTATGTATAATAACTATACATATATCTTGTTTTGTGTATAATAACTATACATATATCTTGTCCATCCATTATAAGGTAGAGGAACACTGATAGTTTTGCAACCGTCCGAAGCTGGGGCAGGTTGCTAGCTGAGTATAATTTGAATAATTTAATAGAATATTTTAAATTTTAAATGTCACGGTGATTTTTTTTAACGAGTCAATTCAGTCGTGTGTTAAAAAATATATATATTTTTATTATTATTGTGGCCAAAGAAAATTCTGCGGATATAGAGTTTTCGCGTGTCACTCTTATGATTATTGGATTTACCTTTACTCTTAGCTAGCTGCGCCCACGACTTCGTCCGCGTAGAATAGTGACTTTGGACAGCATTTTTTGGTTATATCTTTTGGTTTATTTTGGATTACGAGTATAAACACCATCATTTGGGTATTAACATGTTTAACGAGATTCTTCAAATTGAAATAACTTTTTTATTTATGAACCGATTGACATGAAACAAAGACTAAATGTTAAGTGAAGCTATCAAAATATAACAGTGAGAACTATATCAAAATCGGATAAGCCGTTTCTAAGATTTGCGTGCACAAACGCACAGACAACAGACAAAAATTCTAACAATTATTGTTTTTCGTGTTATTTGCACAAATAAAGGTCCCAATAATATTTTTTCTGATATATTTTCCATGTACAGACAGCGATCCGTTACATTTTTATTATATGTATTGATGACTGATTATCTGTATTGATGATGATGATTTCAGTTTTCCAAATTCAATTTTTTTTTAATTATAATTCGATTAGATCTTTTTATGTTCAAATAAAATACAAAAAAGTGACTACATACTTTACAATATACGTATATAGGTATGTATATATATCGAAAAGTATTCGTTTTTGGCGATGCGTGTGAAACGTAGTGTGAAGAATCGCGTCCGCCATTGAAAAGGGAGGATGCTCCGACCAGACGGATGTTGTGTCTGGCGGGCTACTGGCCCCAACGGTTGTTGTCGGGATCTTGTACTACTACTACACTACTACTGTGTATACTTAATCACTTTGAAAACTCTGATAGCGCGATGTAGCATACGTCAGTTTTCTCTAATTACGTAGTTTGTAGTCGTTCGTATTTCGCGCGATAGATGTCGCCACACGTTAATACATTCGTCGTATAATTCTCGTAGGAGTAATCTTTTCAATCTATAGCGATGAATAGATCAAGTCTTTATAGAAGAAAATTCGAAGAATTTTTTCATTAAAAATTAAATAATATTAATTTCGATATCGACGAAGAATATTCAAGAGCACATTAGATATTAATTGAAGACTTTTTATATGGTAATATTAAAAGGTTTTTAATATATTTTCCCACTTAAAAAAAAGTCATCACGAGTCTAGTCATTGATGTAGATGTTTAAAGTTCCAGAAGTTAAAGTTTAAGGTTCAATCCCTGTTCAGAGCGAATATTTTTTAATATGCGAACATAAATATTTTTTCCGCTTTGGGTGATTTTTTATCTTTAAACTGTATTTAAAGTTTTTCCAAATATCAGCTAACACGCAAGATAATCATGAAGTATTATTTAAGAACTTCTTTCAGTCGGGTTTGGTTTTTATTTTATTTTGTAATCCATGAATTATCTTGGTACAAGAATTCATTTAAAACCGGTAATCAGTTGCACCAGAACAAGCAAACAAACATAGTTTTGCTAGAATTGAAAGATAAACAAAATGGGGATATAATCGTTCATCATCATAGAACTTCTCCTACACGGAGAAAGCCTACGTCCAACAGTAGGGCAAGCTAAATGAATTAAAAACATCGAACTAGCCAATAAATATAATTTTGTTAAAAATGTATTTAAATTAAATTTGCTCCATCAAAGATTTTTTTCTTTGTCCTTGCTTGATTTTCAAATTTAATTAATCATTTCAACTATAAAAATATATTTGCTTTTACTTTTATTAAATTTATTAAAAGATACAAAATTATGAAAATATCCGATATAGCTCAAGTTCAAGGTTATAGTACAGCACTCATAACCTTGAACTTTGCTTCTGCACACGTATTATTAAAATGGACTAATCGGCTTGTCGGTAGAAACGTAATAGACTGTTCGCTGTGCATGGATGATTATCCATGAACAATCCTAATGGCATCGGATTGGTCTTTAATCTATAAGTGTATTTAAGTGCCTCGAATATTGTAAGGACTTTGCAGACTAACAATACAAATAATACGTAGTTACATAAACGCCTCATATTCAACGGCTCCCACTAGGATTTACTCCACTATCAAGGGTTTGCAAACACACACAATACACAAGCACAGATCATGACATCTGTAAGGCCAATACAAATTTATGGCATGTGCGGAAATCGAACCCGCGACTGCCATCGCAATAGCCATAAGCCATTTCTACGAGTATAACCGTTGCGTAAACACTGAATGACACTATTAAGGTATCGCACTTTAGAGTCTTCCTTGTTATAAAGAAAAGGGGGAAGGAGCTTTATACAACACGTTGCTTCATTACCAGCTAAAGTGTAATTTCCTGCAGACTCATGAGTGTTTTCAAGTGTATATGTAATAGGGACCACAAGGTCAAACACCCTAACCAGAAATTGATAAGCGAAATGAAATTAACGATATCAACTTAGGGCGGAAATTGAATCCATGGCATCTCTTTTAATGAAACTTTTGACACTATCACCTGTGTCATCAGTAAGACGTCAGAGTTAGGACTATTACTACAATATTGGTACGCGTTTGAAATACATTATAACAGAAAATTCACACAATGTGCGTTCATACTAACTTACCTATTCATAAATAAAATCTTTTTTTGAATAAGATATAATAAAATACATTTTCAATGCAAGCTTTGATGTTGTTCGTGATTCTCCGAGACTCTCCTTTAGCGGTTGGTTTATTATCTACCGGTACAATTTTATTGAGATTCTACAAGCTGGGTTACACGTGTTACCGCCGATCGATGCTATAATACCTCATAGAGATAAAGCTTAGTAAATAGCCTTGTCAATAGATTTAGTTCCTTAGATTTATAAGCAAATCTATTATTTGAAGTTTCTGAATTATAACTGGTTGTTTGTTTTGCGATTAAGGGTATCACGGAATATTCATTTTCAAAAAATCATTTCGTCATACTTACTTTCTTCATAAGGAAATTTCTCTTTTTAATATAAAACCGGTAATGTATTACTTATTTCTAAGACAGGCTTAATATTTTGATTTCGTGTTTCTATGGATCAAAGAATAAAAAACAAATTAATAATATTTTTTGAGAAACTGTGCTAAAAATGGGTATAATAATTAGTTACGATTATCAAAACGATTAAATTTAAAGCAGCAATTAGGACCATTAAAATAAAATTAAATTTTCGCTAATAATATATTGTTTCGTAATTTAAGTTTATCTTTCTTATATCTGCTCCATTTTATTTTTTACTTATTGGGCTTAAAATTCTGAAAGCTAAATTTAATTAATTTAAGCTTCCTAATATTTTCTTTTAAATCTTATTTTGATTGTCGATATGGTTTATACTTCATTACTGTTGATAAGGTTAGTAGATTGCCATAATGTAACCTGTATTAGATGAAGGTTTTTTTCTCTAACTCTAATATAAATTGTGTTGTCAATAATGTATTTGTTTTGTCTACCCATTCATTTCAGTTGTCGTAATCACGCCTCTCGTACTTTTATATACATATTCTTTGTTTCATAAATCATTATTTCGACGGTTCCGGACTATTAGTATACATTATAATTAAGTATTTAGAGCTGTCCTTTCAATAATTTTGTCTATATTTTGGCAGGATCAATAAAAAGAAGAGTAAGTTACATTTTGTTAATAGATTTAGAAATTATATTATATTAACTAGCTGTTCTAACTTTCGTTGGGTTAAGCTTTCTAGCTGTGTGGCTATAACAGTAAAGAATATAGCCACCTTCTCTCTTCCCGTGGGTGTCGTAAGAGGCGATTAAGGAATAATACAGTTCCACTAACACATTAGAACTTAAAAAAGTCGACCGATGGAGGGATAACCATTCAACTGCTGTCTTTGAAATACACAGGCCGAAGACGGGCATCAGCGTCTTTGGTGCGATAAAGCCAGCTCTGCGGTCACCAACACGCCTGCCCAGCGTGGTGATTATGGGCAAAACACATGAGTTCGCACCAAAAATGGTGCTTGTGGAGGTCTATGTCCAGCAGTGGACTGCGATAGGCTGAAGTGTTAGTGTGTGTATATATTTCTACGCTTACAATATTACAATTTGTTTTAATTTCATATCATTCTTACAGACAAAAAGTTTTAAAAAATTATTTTACAACATCATCGCCTACAAATATTTAAGAACAGTGCTTTCACGTACAATTCATACACTCGTATAAAATTTCCCATGTTAAAAACATGAAATAAAGAAAAAAATAATAATTTACTAATTTATAAGACTCTGAAAACCTTAAGATTTATAAGTATTTATTTATTGATTGCTTATAATTAACAATTTATTTATTTATTGTTTAAAATTATTTATATAATATTATTGCTTTGTATTTTTTTATTTATTAGGGTTTGATAATACTGAATATTAGGCTGATTATATGAGGCAGTTGCTGTTTCAAAGCACTTGCTTTGCTTTAGTGCAAAGTTAAACACTGTCTAGTAAACACTCTGCACCAGTAAATTAAAATATATAATGAATTGCGTGTTTTACGGTTCAGGTTCACGCATACGCTTGAGAGGTTTTTATTAATTAGAATTCTTCTGGGTTTGTGAAGTTCAAAAAAGTAATAGCTTCAGCATTATTTTTAAAACATTTAGTTGGAGTACCGATGTATTTTAAAAGCGTGTAACATATAAATGTGTGGGTCTTTTCGTTAAAAAGTTAAACTTGACTTTGAGGTATGTATATTATGACGTCTATATGGAGAAGATCGATACTACGGTACTTTCACAAGGATAATCAGCGAATCACAGATCTCAAGACTTTTTCGTTAAATAAATTCTTACAAAATATGATGAGGAACTTTGTGAAGCAACGTCAACGTACCTTTCCACATATATGTCGGTGTATTTTATAAGTACAGATCCATTATAATTTTATTAAAGCCAAAGCGATATTTGCCTTTATTTGTAAAACATTTTCGTTAGCAACTCACAATGTTCGAATTCCTCTATTTCTCTCTCTGGCAAAATAAAAATCAATAGAAAAATGAAAGATAATACTCTATTATTATTAAACATAATCTCTCTATTGACGAAGCAAGCAAAATTTTCCGTTAAAACATTGTACCTAATTAAAAAACTCAACAAAACCGAGTCTACACGAAATGCTTGTTGGAAAATACTCTGTAGTAAGTCTGTTAACTTTGTTTAAAAGATTATTATCAAAATAATATTTGTGTGCGAGTCATGTTTTAAGGATTACTTTGGATAAAACTTATCTAATGTAACTTTTAAATTTACAAATTAATAGTTAACTCTCCATGTTAGGATTGAAGTTATGACTAATTTATATATTAAGTTATCTATCACGTGCAAAGAATTGAATAGATAGCTATTTAAACAACGTTTTTGTTAAACGGCTTCAAAAAAGGGTGAGGTTTTCAATTTGACTAAGTTTTTTATGTGTGTTATCTCATAATTTTTTACTGGTTGTACCAATTTGATGATTCTTTTTTTATTGTACCATTTAAATTTTATCGATATCTGACGAGTATTTTTTAAGTCCTCTACAATAAGGTTTATTTAATTGATTATTATTTTTTCAACTATCTTACATTGCAATCATTGTCGCTGTTAATAAATGCCGTTTTTTTTCTTTTGCGACCAATCACAATTATACTTAAAAAAAAATAACTAGCCCTTGTGTAACCTCGCCCTTGCTAAATAAAATCGAGACGTCGATGTAGTTGTGAAATCGATAGCTTTGAAAGATTAATCCGATACTTTTGTAATAACTTCGAGATCTACGTTTTATACCAATGGACGATACCAATCACGGGAATAACAAATTAAGTAAAACAATTAATTGGGATTAGTAGCTGATCGAATCTATCCATACAAATATTATTAAAACGTCTTAGGTTTAATATTCAAGTCTGATACAGATAAAGACAGAACCAAGTAGAATATTGGCTTTATTCAACATGGAGATCACATCAAACTCATTCGATTTCATTTCATCTTCGACAATGACTAAGTTATAAAAACTCTTATGACCAATTTTAAGCGTTTTAGCGTTTTTTCTCGATTTAAGGTGGTTTGTGTCCTTTACCGAGATGTTGTATATCTCTGTACCAACTTTCATGCAAATTGTATCACATTAGTATTATACAAGTAAAAGTTACTTTCGCATCTAAATATTACTATTTCAATATTAGTACGAGTTTTATACCTCTTTGGAACCTTTAACCTATTTGGAATGTTACTTGTAATTGATTGGGCTAAAAAGTTCGTAGTGTGCATTTATTACATATTTTTTTATATTACTAGGACGGTAAACAGGCGTACGGTTCACCTGATGGTAAGCGTTCACCATAGCTTATAGACGATCTGGTGACCTTACTCACCTACAGAAAGACAACACTGCTTGAATACTGTATTATTTAGCTGTGATCTTCTGTAATCTATCTACTATCTACTATATCCTACTCTCTACTATCCCTGTCGGGCTACTCCATATTAAATCTATACAAATAAATAAAATTGGCGTGACTATTTGTAATATTAAAATAACCGCTTTTTACTATGTGTATATGGATGTAAACATGGTACCTATACCAAAATAGCATATTTTACAATTTTTGTCTGTCTGTCTGTCTGTCTGTTTGTTGGTTCCGGCTAATCTATGAAACGGCTGGAACGATTTTGACGGGAATTTCACTAGCAGATAGCTGATATAATAAGGACTAGCATAGGTTACTTTTTTTTAGTATTTTTTTTTTCTATAACTCTGCGAACTGTAGTGCTATTCTGTAAGAACATTTTCGTGTCTCGACAGTGGAATCCGCGGTGAGATATCAAATTCGTATTCATTAAAACTCGACAGTCCCGTAGCGCCACACTTGTGAGTGCGGCGACGAGTCGAATCCTGTTGCGTGAGAACGTTGACATTTAATAGTATGAATTCGGTATTCTGTAAGGGGATTTACCGCTTCACACATCACAATTTGAGACTTGATTCGACACTTGACTTCATGCACATATTCTAAAATAAAGTCATAAGAAAAGAATATCGATAAAATAAACACAGCTCTAAATTGCCGCTCTTCGATTCGACACTCACTTCACATCGCTTGTGCGTACGGAATGTTTACAGAATTCCAAACCAAGGTGAAGTGGGTTGGGTGGGGATATATTGTGTATAATTTAAATTTTTGCATGAACTCTAATTCTTTATTTATTCTAATCTGTACGAATATTAAGAGCAAATTATAATAACAAGGTTGTGTCATATTTTTCTAAAAGGATATTTAAATCATATAGCTGCAAAACCTGCTTAGCTGCTTTATAACCCCGGCTTCATATTCAACCTTTTTCGCTAGCTTCTCGAAGATTTCATACGACGCTTGTTATATTCCGACCTCTACCTTAAACTTCCCTGGAAACTGATACCGAATATGAGCATAACTTGAATAAACGAACGGCTTCATCGTCTAAACATACATATAATAAAATCAAGACCAATTCTGTTCACTGAATGCAGCGCTAATGACGGACGAAATAAAATTTCTTGGACTTTTTATGTTTATATACACGAAAATATCAACAAATATTGGACTGATTTTGAGAAAAGTCAGCATAATTTTAACATACAAAATTTATGTAAAAAAAAAAACGAGTGTGCTTCAGACCACATAACTGAAGTAAAACTTCTGCACAATGGGCTTGCACTATGTCTTAGATATACGAAATCTGGCTATGAGAGAAAGAGAGAAATAAAATCTGTGCTCATACCCATCTCTCTTCCTCCGTTCGCTTTGCCTGATCATATTTTTCGTAACCCTTTCGTCACGCTTTCACTAGCCTACTCCTAAAGTCAAGCGTGCGTAAAAAAGTTTTACTTCAATACAGCACTATGATTGGTATAAGTGCAACGGTAGGTAAACGCGGAGTTCTAAATATCAGCCATATAAAACCGCGCGAGCAGCTTAGGTTTCTTTCAGAACTGTAACTTTATGCTAAGAACTCAATTGCGTGGGCTTTAGATATAATGATAAAGAATTTGATATTTATGCTTACAACATTAATTTAATTTTAAGCTACAACCGAGTTACTTCTATAGAGTCGACATAGAAAAGGCTTTCTTAGGTAATATTGTTTGTATTCGGTACTTTTGAATCAATTTGATTGTATTTTATTTTTCTGTTACATCGTAATTTATATTAAAAAATTTAAAAAATATACTATTTTAGAGAGATACTGTGTTGTTTTTATTATTATTTATTGCTTTGTGCTAGATAAATTTCCACTGAACCTCTGTATAAGACATTTAACATTACACATAATTATATCTAGTGTCCGTTTATTAAAACAAATATATTTTACAAAACACAGAGTTGTCTAAGTTCTGCGCCACGCTCTCAACCTCACGGCTAGGCCCACAGGAACGACGAGTCAATACGTGAGGAGCCAGTTCGGCTGCAGGAGTCTTTCGCATTTTATAGCTATGCCACGAATGCTTGACGGAGACCCCATTCCGGCTTTCAAATGAAGTTTTCCTTCTCCAGGACCCTGATGATTTTGAGCCAGATTTATCCCTCGGTCGCCATTTACGACCCCCACGGGAAGAAAGGCGGTGGTGCTATTCTACTTGGCCGACACCACACGGCATTTAATGCAATACAAGAACAAGAACATTATTTCTTGAGTTTTGAGAAGTGCAGAATGCTAATATTTTTTTAAATTATACAAAAATAAATAAATGGAGTCAATAAAAAAACATTAAACACACTACCATATAATTGACAAACACACACCCACACACACGCATATATACTATTTTGTTTATCATCATAGTAGTATAGACTTTGACAACAGAACCTTAAAAGAGTTCTAACATATAATTTAAATTAATAAATTGTGTTCCTGTTGGTGAGTAAGGTGACCAGAGCTCCTGGGGGGATGGGGATTGAGTCGGCAACGCGCTTGCGATGCTTCTGGTGTTGCAGGCGTCAATAAGCTACGGTAATCGCTCACCATCAGGTGAGCCGTACGCTTGTTTGCCGACCTAGTGATATAAAAAATAAAATAAAAAATTATGGTCGAATTTCGACCACCAGGCTACTAGTACCGACCGATTAACATGATTTTTATTTTATTTATTTAATAAAACAGGACAGATATATGAACTAAACGGGAAGTAGATAATATCGAACCGAGCTAGTTTGAGCAATCTCTTAATTAATATTAGTTAAAGTTCACAAGTTGTTGTCGAGAGTCGAGAGCTCAGTCAGTGTCTAAGAGTCCTTATATATTAATAGTAAGTAGTAGTAATAGTCCTTATTAATTACAATTCGCTCCACAAGCCTCTACACAACGCTCCCATTATTTTTTGGGTCTCTTACCGCCTCCTTCACCAACCCCCACAATCCCCACAACGGGGCGTTATCGCCCACTTTGGGAAAGGCTGCGTTAGCGGTTGCTCTAAAGGCTCGTTGCGATTAGTAACTCCTGAGAGGCTCCCTCGAACACAAATGTCGCCCCTTCTTAGGACCGTGCAATGAGGACGATACATCCCCCAATCTATCGCCCGCTTGTCCGGCGTTACGGCGGCAGTTTGGCCAAGTAGGCCCCGTTTCGTGTCGTTATTTTGAATTTCTTTTACATTAAAATATTTTAACCTTATCATCATCATCATTACAGCCTATACAGTCCACAGCTGGACATAGGCCTCCACAAATTTACGCCAAAAATAAAGTGAACTCATGTGTTTTGCCCATAGTCACCATGCTGGGCAGGTGGGTTGGTGACCGCAGGGCTGGCTTTGTCGCACCGAAGACGCTGCTGCCCGTTTTCGGCCTGTGTATTTCAAAGCCCAGATGGTTATCCCGCCACCGGTCGGCTTTTTAAGTTCCAAGGTAGTAGCGGAACTGTGTTATCCCTTAGTCGCCTCTTACGACGCCCACGGGAAGAGAGGGATGGCTATATTCTTTAGTACCGTAGCCACACAGTACATTTTTTTTATTTTAACCTTACATATATACTTTATTATGTTTATGAAATTTTTTATAAAATTCACATGTATCGCTCAAGCTCAACTATTTAAAAATTTGTAGATACTTATAATTAAAATCGGGGTGCTGTTTGTAATATTAAAATAACCGCTTTTCGATAAATGCATGTAAATGTATACACGGTACATATTCTAAAATTAGACTTTAACTGGCAGATAGGGATTGTAATAAGGAGTAACTACGGCTACTTTTATTTTAGAAATTTGTTTGTTTTATAGCTCTGCGAACTGAACAATAACTTTTTGTTCAATTCCACGCGGATGAAGTCGCGGACACAGCTAGTGTGTAATAAAATATTTGTAGAAATAAATAAAATACCATTCTAATATTCCTTCCTTCAATCTTGAACATCACCGGTCACCAACCCGCCTGCCCAGCGTGGTGACTATGGGCAAAACACATGAGTTCACGTTATTTTTGGCGTGAACTTGTGGAGGCCTATGTCCAGCAGTGGACTGTATAGGCTGTAATGATGAATCTTGAACATCTTCCTTCAAAACTTTGAAGGAATATTTGACATAGTCGATTTACTATATATTTATAGTACTATAGGTGTTTGCCGTGGTCTGGGTGTTTGTGCAGTCCTTGTGGGTCTCCCCACCGTGCCTCGGAGAGCACGTTAAGCCGTCGGTCTCGGTTGTTATCATGTACACTTGATAGCGATCGTTACTCGTAGTAGGGAATATATCCGCCAACCCGCATTGGAGCAGCGTGGAGGATTAAGCTCTGATCCTTCTCCTACATGGGGAAAGAGGGCTATGCCCAGTAGTGGGATATTACAGGCTGAAGCGGACATCATTCGGTGCTAGTTAGCCGTTAGTTTCTTGACACTTAAGATGACGATACAAATAGACTTTGACAGCGGGAGGTAGATAAATATAGATAGGTACTTTAAGATAAATATATGCGAATAGAAACATCTCATAAATATAGTAGAATCCGATAGTAAAAAAAATAATGAATGATAAACTTTTTACTGTCAGATACTGTCATCAGTCAAATAGCGTTATCCTGTAACATGCCCTTAGGCTGCTTCAATTACATGACACTTGATGCAATATATCGCTTACCTGTAGTTTACGTTACTTGTTGTCACAAAAGCTGAGTTATTGTTAGCGATATATGTTATATAGTTGTACATTGGGAATCAACGTTTCAATTATTGGGATCTATAAGGTCTCAAAGGAACGTGGATATGACAATATTGCTGGTTTACATATATAAATTAATACTATCGTGTATAATTATGTTGCTTCATAGCACCAAGCTTATTGACATGTAGATTTAGACATTATACAATTACGTATGCTTGATTGGAAATTAATTTTTAAGTCCTTACGATATTTTTTTCAACTTTTTTTTTTGAGATAACGAGTTACATAGCAAGTACCTATAGTAATTAAGAAGTACCTGGCAACACAGCCCTGCTCGGATAAAAATGGAGATAATACAATATTTTGTTTATTGATAATCGATACCTACTGTTCAATAATAAAACAAACAAATGCTTTTTTTTAATAAAAAAATTTTAATCACATGAAATAAATTATATCACTTTGAAAGAATATGTTGTCACTAACTTCAGTAATAATTGACTTTTACATTTTTTTAAATGACGGTAAGCGATTATAGTATCTTATATACGCTTGCGACACTAAAAGAATTTTTAGCACGTAGCCAACCCTACCCTCAACCCACCCCCCATCAGGAGCTCTGGTTACCTTACTGCAGGAACACAATATGCTCTGTAAGATCGAGGTACTTCCCCAGGCAGGCTTGTCCAGATTTAGAGTAGGATATTTCCTGCTGTGTTGACTTAGTTAAACGACAGCTTAAATAGTTTAGACTTTAGTCATTTTAATGTTTAATAAAGTAGTCTAAAACAATAAGTAAAACAATCTAAACTTTGTGAACGATGAACAACTGATATGGTAAAATATCCAAAGAATATAAAGTTATTTTGTGTAAGAGTTTTATCAAAAACTCAATTATTAATAACCTGTTACGTACATATGTACGTTCAAATATTTCGTTAAGGACAAAGTTTATCAGCTACAACATCTATTGACAACAATTAGTTTGTTTAAGAATAATTTATCAACAAATTCTAAAATAAAACTTATAAATATCAGCATAAAGGCTAAATTCGTTTTCACTGTTTGATTCAGTGGGAGACCGATCAATTTGTTTCAATTTCAAATATCGATTGTCATCGCAGAGTTCCAATTAACACGTCGTGTATCTCCCATATATCATGGAAAATAATTTTAACCAAATGCTCAGACAGAAAGATCGACGTTCAAAATAATATGTGTTGTAGATTAACTGGAAGTATAAAAAGTAAATGTATAAGATTTTTATATAGCGATTTAAGGACATTCAATCAATCAATCAATCAAAAATAGCTTTATTCAAATAGGCTCCAAGAGCACTTTCGAATCGTCATTTTACAAATTAAAACTTTAAAAATAAATTATTATTTTTGTAAAAGTGAATTACTGATCAAATAGATTTGGAATTGAAACTCTACTCGCTTTTTGAAGTGAAACTTGTTAAGAATCGTTGTGATTTGAAAGTCGATGGGAAAATGTGTCACGACGAAGAAACAAACACACTAATGTTTAGGAAATAATCAGATATAATACATTACACAGGATTTCATATTCTCGGTGAATATAATCTCGAAAGCTACTTTTCAGAAGTTTCACTTTGCCGTGTGTAAATTGCATACACACACACGCACACACACATTTTTTATTCTTCTACTTAGTAAATATCATTTTACACTTTACTGGTTTTTATCCACTTCAAAAAGGAATACATTCTCTATTCGACTGTATTGTGTTACGTTATTACTTTTTACTGGCTGCATCGATTTTGACAATTCTTTCCTTATTCGAAAACTGGCGTTCGTCACACCCTTTTTTTTATCTTCCTCAATTATTTATATCAACACTACTGCAATTGGCAGTCAACGCTACATAGTGTTAGTAGGTCTCCCACATGGATTAATTTTTTTTGAAAATTTAGTAAAAACGAGATGGGATCAAACTTACTTGAAAAACTTACGCTATTTCTTACATATCATTCTTTGAACGGGTAATACATTTCAACGATTAGTAAATCTGTGTAAAATTATATTATTACATATTAATAATTTAGTTGAATTTCAAAATACAAAGTGTCCAAGGTCGTCGTAAAGCTCAAATTAACGAAGACTACCTCAACGGACGAGTGAATTCAAACAATTAAATAAGATAAAGATATTTTTCACACCTACGAGTCAACGATATTATTCAATTTTGTTAACCGACTTCCAAAAAAGGAGGAGGTTCTCAATTCGACTGTATTTTTTTATGTATGTTACTTCAGAACTTTAGACTCGGTGGAGCGATTTCGACAAATATTTTTTTGATCAAAAGGTGGTATGTGTCATTTGGTCCTGTTTAAATTTATTTGAGATCTAACAACTACTTTTCGAGTTATATCTAATAATGCGTTTTTACTTGACGCTTTTTTCGTCGACCTACGTTGTATTATACCGCATAACTTTCTACTGGATGTACCGATTTTGATAAGGAAACCAGGATCTGATGATGGGATCCCAGAGAAATCGAGGGAAACTCTTGAAAATCCGCAATAACTTTTTACTGGGTGTACCGATTTTGATAAATTTTTTTGTTGGAAAGGAAATATCCCTAGTTTGGTACCATGATAAGGAAACTAGGATCTGATGATGGGATCCCAGAGAAATCGAGGGAAACTCTCGAAAATCCGCATAACTTTTTACTGGGTGTACCGATTTTGATAATTTTTAATTTTTTCGAAAGCTGATGTTTATCATGTGGTCACATTTAAATTTTATCGAGATCTGATAACTACTTTTTGAGTAATCTTTGATAACGCGTAGTTACTTGACTATTTTTTCGTCGATCTACATTGTATTACTCGTCGTTGTAATTGAAGTCGGTTTTTTTTCGTTTGCGAGCAAACACAATTATTTTAAATAAATCCTTTAAAATGCAAAACACGTTTTATTACGCTTAGTTAAAGATTTTCCTATATGGAGAAAGAGATCTTTGCCTAGCTGTGTAATGTTACAGGCCGCGTCAGTTCAAATTTGGTTGGTTCTGTTATTGTTTTGGAATCGAGAAAACGTTAGTATAATCATTATTATAAGTTGAATGGGGAACGTCATAAGTTCTGTGAAGTTCTATTAATTTTCAATACTTAGATTTTAGAGGTATGTAATCGGACCGTCGGACGTGAGGTATACTAGTCTACTTTCCAGTCCAAAGCTCATGGAACGGTTTACATATATCTACCAACATTGTCTAAAGAATACATCAAACGATTAAGTATTACTATTAAGCTCTAATAATTATGTCCGTAGATCCAACATAGCGACCATATTGAT
The DNA here is from genome assembly GCF_905220565.1 of Melitaea cinxia. NCBI lineage: Eukaryota > Metazoa > Arthropoda > Insecta > Lepidoptera > Nymphalidae > Melitaea > Melitaea cinxia. The sequence continues at coordinate 19,219,114 of NC_059424.1, read as the reverse complement.
AATTTAAATGACATGAAAGACAACTGTTTGTGTGCAAAATTTCACTTATAGGTCTTTTACTAAAGTGTCTACAATTAAGTTTATACAGTAACAGCGGGTATCAATAATCCGTGTTCCTGTTCCTTAAAAATCACATTTTGACACAAATTCCATACAAATTCTGACAAAAGTCTATCGCTTGTAAGCAAATGCTTAATGATAGATTTTTGTCAACTAGATAGATTTTGCTTAGAGCGATCAGTAACAGAGATCGATTATTATTGAGAATAGCCGCTACTAATAATTAGTTCGATTGTGTTCGTCCTTCATATAGATTACTATGTACAGCACAATCGACTGCCATCCCCTAGTCTGTTTGGACTGCTTTGTATTCAATAATCTTAACTGCTATGATGCGTCATTCAAGACGCTTTTGATTGGCAGACAATACCTAAACTATCAATTGTTCGTTATGTGTAGCATGAATTTATGCGAACAAGTACTTCATGTAGCAAGGACAAGCAATAAAATAGGATCATTATTTCAAATAGATTTAATGTACTTGGACATTTTTGTCCAAGGTATACTGTGGTGGATAAAATAATATTGAAACTCCAAAGAGATAGCTAGGGTTGCCAACAAGCAAAGCTCGAAATTGTTATATAATATTACACAACAAGTTTAGAAGATTTCAAAGTTAATTAGGCAGTTCTAATCGATTTTTAAATGATGCTTCGATTTATCCTAAAAAAGGTTTAATTTTTTTTATACTTTCGTTTATATTTTTCAATATTATATATATTTTATTACATAACGGTAATTTTGTCTATATATAATGAGGAGAATTACTTAAACATTATACTGTAGATTGATTGATTGATCAAAAGTATACTAGTAGTATAAAGATTATCGGGTGGATGAAAAGTGACAGATAAAAATTGAAGTGGCCGTTCAAATTCTAGATAGGACCAAATTTTTAAGTACTGAACCAAAAACCCTGTGAGGAAATAAGTATATTCCCAAGGTATTTATGACACGCACACACACACACTGACGCACACACACATATGTCCCAAACAGAATGATGAACTAAGCTTTCTTCCTTATAAAAAAAATAAGCCTTCCTCCAGTTATGCTGTTTAAAAACATTACAGTACGTACTGTACGAATTAAAAAAAAAAATGCGTACAGTAATAATTATCCGCCGCGATTAGACGCCGCGTTGGCGCAACGGTCTCAATCATGGATTGTGCCTGTTGCGCTGGCGGTTGAGGGTTCGATCCCCGCACATGATAAACATTTGTATTGGCCATACAGGTGTTTGTCATGGTCTGGGTGTTTGTGCAGTCCTTGTGGGTCCCCCCACCGTGCCTCGGAGAGCACGTTAAGCCGTCGGTCCCGGTTGTTATCATCTACACCTGATAGCGATCGTTACTCATAGTAGGGAATATATCCGCCTACCCGCATTGGAGCAGCATGGTGGATTAAGCTCTGATCCTTCCCCAACATGGGGGAAGAGGCCTATGCCCAGTAGTGGGATATTACAGGCTGAAGCGCAATAATTATTTTAATAATATTACAACATGTAAAAAGTCACTCTTGCGTGAGCATGCATTTGTGTGTGTATGTGTATGTGTGCTTGTATATGTAAAGATAAAAAAAAATTCAGATCAAGCAGTTTCCAATGGGCATGACTCAGATTCTCCGCAGCAATTTGTCGATTGAGTAAAGCTTTTCGATACTTTGTCTTAAACGTTTCAGTAATCTTATTTCAGGTCTCTTTAGAATTTTTTAGGTGGCGTAAAGTTACGATACGTGGACTGTCAAAACTATTTTTCGCTGTTTTTGAATGAGAAGTTCTAAAATTTCTACAGCTGCGGAATTCTGTCTCTATCTACGAGATGGCGGCAAGTTATCGAACAAAACTGTACATATATACTAGCTGACTCGGCAAACGTTTTTTGGTGAAAATTTAGCAATGTATGTATTTTTCATCGCCAAATGACAATAAAATAAAAAATAAATAATTTATCTAAAAATTTAAAAAAAAAACATATGGGTTATAATTAACAAATAAAATATAGGGGTTGATCGTAGAAGGTTGAAAGTTTTGGGTTGTATGTATTTTTCAACGCAAAATCCATAATAAAATTAAAATTAAATAATTTGTCTAAAAATTAAAAAAAAAACATTTGGGGTGGACTACCCTTAACATTTAGGGTGATGGAAAATAGATGTTGTTAGATTCTCAGACCTACCCAATATGCACACAAAATTTCATGAGAATCGGTCAAGCCGTTTCGGAGGAGTTTAACTACAAACACCGCGACACGAGAATTTTATATATTAGATTATAACTATTCAATACATTTTCTAAAATTTTAACTTGAATTTCTATAGGAACAAGCTTTTTCCTCGACGTGATATATTTTAAAAATTGTCCTCTGAAAATATCCAAGCTCCTGAACTATTTCAAGGTCTGTGGTTCTTTACGAAATTACTGATATTAAAACCTATTACTATTCTGACAGAGTAACTTAGAACCAGGAATAGCAGCTACTGATATCCTTGACAGTTATTCTCACACTAACCTGGCGTACATTATTATTATGGGCTTAGAAAGTATAATCGAAATAACGGACGCAGTTGCTAGTACAGCTACTTTGATATTAATCATGTACCAACTTCATATTACATTAATATCTTCTTTAAGCTTGGCTGCAAAAAATATGGTAATTTAGAAGATAATATCAGAACAATAAGTATAAAATAAAATTGCATTATTATTTAATTAACTTCACCGAAAAAATTCTTGATTGGGAGTAATTAACATAAATGTAAAATAAATGTATCTTTCTACAAAGTTAATGACGCAAATGTAATTAAAAACTCCGAACGCATAACACAGATATGCAAATCGTCAATGTTGCGTATTAGGTATGTTAATTTATTGCAAATGGATAATACACAAATGTATGTTAATTTAGTTTGGACTAAATTAGGATAATAAATGTACCTATCCCTGCAAAAACCGCTCTGTTGTAGTGATGCGAGTAATGGCCTAAAATAACGACGGTTAGTTGATTCGATTCCCGCTTAAGATGGATGTTTATATACAAAAAAATTCTTACCGGCTTAGATGTCTGTTTTTGTGGGTCTTCCTACCTAAGTTAAGCTGTCGGGCCCGGTTTTTACCATAAATACCTGATAGCGATCGTTATTCATAGTAGGTATCATATCGGCCAAACCGCAGTGGAGCAGCGTGGTGGGTTAAGCTCCAGTCCTTCTCCTACGTGAAGAAAGAGGTCTATACCCAGCAGTGGGATGTTACAGGCTGAATACATGCATGCAATCCCATCCCCGCGGACGCACCCCGAGCAGAGGTGTATATTTGTATCTATCCTTACATTTTATTTTATAAAACGATGTGTCCTGGCGCTTGACCTCAATAAATACCATAGCGCAATTATATATACCTAAGAACATTAACAAGATAATTCGCATTAATAAGGTAATTCGCATCTGCATTTAATTTTGATGTTCCGGTGGTCCTGCGGTAAATATGCATGATTACAAACTTTAAGAGTTGAGCGTTCAAACTTCAGAGAAGTCGGAACGTGCAAAGGATATAATTTTTAGTTTTATGTTTTATTTTAACCCTTAACCATTTACTAGCGGTCTCAGAGACTGTAACGATTTTAAAAAAATCAAATTTTTCCATATGTGTGTGACGTATGCCACGGCGCGTTCATGAATATTTTTTCTACACACCAATCAGTATCGTATATGATCTCGGCCAGCATGCAGGTGCGCACGTTTAGGCAAGGTAAGTGAAAATAATTCGCCAGCAGTCTCCGTGACTGGCTGTGTGACTTTTTTGTGTTTATTTATTTTTACTTTTTTAGTATCAAAATGAACAAAAATGACGAAAACATCGAACAATATGGCTTCAGCACGAGATTTCTGGAGAGGAAGATATTTCTGACAAAGATAGCAGTGACGTCGTAACAGTTAGTTAATAAGTGAACGTAACTGTTAATCGAATGCAGACTGGAGATTTTTAATTTGAGTCTGAAATTAAGGGTGATCAAAATAGCGTTTAGATCCGACAGCCTTTTCAATGTCACAATATCTATTCAGGTTTCCAGAAGAAGGTGACTTGTCGGCAGATATTATTCCGCTTTCATTCTTATAGTTTAGAGGTAGACCAAAAAAAAAAATATTTTGGCAGTAATTGTTTTTCCATCATCATGGTCATCTGTGCCGAATGACACTCGTTCAAGGACATCCTAGCATAATACAATATTGTACATTAAATATCGTGTGTAAAACCAGCTTTTTGTAGAATTCTAAAATAATTCTACCACGCCACTGGATATGTGGAGTGTCTCATTTATGGACGAGATTTTTGTTAAAATTGTACTACACACTAATGAAAAAATAAAACTAATTAGACCAAAATTGTGTGTGTTGTGTGTTTCGTGTGTAAAGTACTTATTTGTTTGGAGTGTTCATTAAAAAAAATGTTTTTTAATTTTCTGTTTATTTTATTTGTTTGACGTTACTTTCAGTTAATTTAAATTATTAGAAATAACAAAAAGGATTGAATAAGTTATCTTCCTTATGATAAAAATCTCGTTATTCTAGGATTAATTTAATTATAATTGCTATTACATATATTATTCAATTTTCATATGACTTTTATACTACTGTTGCTAATTTGTGATGCTAAAATAAAGTTATTGAATATAGATATCCATTTTATTTAAACTAGCTTTAATTTTTTTTTACAGATCCCACGTGACCAAACGTAGGTGGTTAAAGGACATAAATAGGTGTTAGGTTGTTAATGGTTAATTTTGAAACAATCCTTTTATACATAACCCAATATGCTCCGAACACCATCAAATGCTTCTCCAACTCAACAACTCTCACGTTCGAAGTCTGACACAAAAATTATGTATAGAACAGAGTCTCACGTCGGACTTTACGGCAATAGGCTAAGATCTAGACTAGGAAAAACCGAATTAGAAAAACCGAATTATGGGGTTTTTGGGTGTGGAGGGCGGAGGGTGTAGGGGAATCTATACAAGGTAACACTGTCACACCTCAAAACCCCATGGTTATGGAGATATCCATGGTTAAAGTTTTGAGGTTAGAAGAAGAATTTAAAGCTATTATAATACCTTTGAGCTCGTACTTGTGTTTGCATTGTGTGACAAATCGACACTTTTAAACAAAATAACGCGTCAGACATAATATTCTAATAAAATTAGTAACATTGCGTGCTAGAATATAGGTTTAGAAATTCGAAAAATACCAAAAACCGAATCGGAGCACCCCACTGTCCACGTGGTCTTGGTCTGTCCTACCCCTAGAGTGTTTTTTTTATGCCGCGGAGGCGCGGAGGAAGGGCTGCACTTCCCGCAGCGCCGTAGCCAAGCGTTCCTCTAACTTTAAGGTGGTAGATTAATTTGAAAAAACGCGTATGAAATGTGAAAATAACGTGTGAAAGCTAAGAAATTCTTCTTCTAACCTCAAAACTTTAACCATGGATATCTCCATAACCATGGGGTTCTGAGGTGTGACAGTGGTACCAGGGGTAGCGTTCCCCCCCTCCTTCCCCCCACGGTCCCGAAATTCGGTTTTTCCTAATCTAAAGCTTTACCCGGCAATATAAATATCTTTATAATAAACTTAATATAAAATTGCCCATCTATTTCTTACCCTATGCAAATTGAAAAATAACTGTCAGTTCCTTTCTTCTTTCAAAACCTTGTGACGAAACTAAAGAACTCCTAAAACTGCTTGTTTAATTCGGTCACCATGTAATGCATCCATCAAACTTCCTAATAAAAGACATATAACACAATTGCACACACAAAAACAAACACATACGCTTACACACACACACACACACATACCAGTAACCCTCAGTTAAAATCATATATTACAAAATTGCTATCTTTATTTCATATCTTGTTTTCTTGACTTTACTTATTTTTATTATTTTATTTTTAAATTATATATAGACTCATTTATGGAATATAATATAACTTTAAATCATATTATATAATTTTGAATTCTGGATAATTCGTGGCAAAATAAGTAAAAGTAATAATTGTAGAATTCTAGGGAGGAAAATAGCTTCCTCCTCTTCTTTCTTCTTTATTATCCTTAACACAAACAGCTTAGCTATCTATAGTCTGTTTTTTTTCGCTACGGACTAAATTGACATAAGCGGTGTTGCTAGTTTTTTGCGAATCATTAATAGTGATATGCCACTACCGTAACTTTACGTAATTTACAATCGAGTATCGTTTTTCAGCAATAATTACAAAAACGTATCTTTAAAACTTTAGAATGTGGCGACAACCGTAATGTACCTATAGGCATATCTATATATGTACCTGTATGGGTAGTGTATAGATATGATAAATGAAACACACTTATTTTTTTAATATTTATTAATCTTAGTAATCACATGCAAATTAAGGCTATGCCTTAGATTAAGAACTACAGAATTATGGGGTTTTGGGAGATGGAGGGTAGAGAGTGGAGGGAGAGTTACACTAGGTAACACTGCCATCATTTGGAAACCAATGGTTATGGAGATATCATGGAAATCTATCTATCTCAGTCTATGCTGTCTTTGTGGTTTATGTCAGTTCGTATCGTATTTCAACAGTTTTTAAAACACATTCGTTTTTCTTGGGCGTTTCGGTTGGAGATTCTGTTCTCTTTTCGAGGTATATATATTTGTACGCGTTCATTATCATGTTTTTTTCACTTTCGATGAAAGAAATATTCTTGTCTTTTTCTTGGCGAAAAGTTTTCTTCATCGCGTTTACGCGACAAAGTTGAGGGCTGAGCGTCCAACACAATAAAAATAAACAACGTAACAAAAAAATGTGTTCATGTACTTGTGTACACAGTTAAGAAGTGAAACTTCTTTATGACCTTATTTTTCGAAAAATGATCTACTATATTCAACTTTACAGAAATTGGATATTAAAGTTAAATTAGATAAAATTTAACAAAAGGCTTTTATTATCATAGACATGAATACAAATAATACAATTATTTCATTTTATATTATCACTACTAAGATTATAACATCATTTCATTATTTGTAATAGAACTATTACTATCATGTTATCGTTATTATATATTTTTGTTATTGATAGCTTATGGTAACTGAAATATGAAATATATTGTTTACATTCCACAAGATTCAGTAACCAAGTAAAAACTCCATTCGAATCAACCGTGGTAGATTGAAAGATAAGAAAAAGATGGTGCGTAACGGAAAAATGTGACGCGTAACCGAAAAATGTGACGCGTAACCTAGCGAAGTTTCACTTCAACAAACAAAACAAACAAACTCAAGGAAAAGGAAACAAATAACACGTGAAATCGCATACTACAACGGGCGCATTCAAACACTTCAGAGGTTGAAGGACGAATGCCATGTACTCAAAAAAGCGCCATGTTTTCGTTTTTTTTATGGCATTAGCTACAGTCTATCAACCGATTTCTAATTTGTTATTGCGTATTCTTTAACAAAAAATAAATAATTTTTGTATTTACTCCGTATAATGAGTATTTAAAATTGAAAAAAAAAATTTTTATCTGTGATGCTCCATAGTTACCATGATTTTTTAAAAGATTCGTCAAAAAATAGTAATAAAATTATGTGGGAAAAGTAAAAAGTTACGATTCATAAAACCGGTATCGTAAGTACAACGCTATTACTAAAAATCTGGTATCATTATTTCGAAAATTGACATTTGCATGTGTCAATTTAGTCCGTAGCGAAAAAAAAACAGGGTATAGCTAGGAAAATAAGAGATCATTCATAAAAATAGCATTCAACTACACCTGGAAAGTAATTATTCCTTTTTTGTTACTTGGAACTTTTAAAGTAAATATAATTAAATACTATTCGAGACACGAGATGTAACTGAGGAAAAAACATTAGAGTTGTATTGATTGAGTACTGCCGACCCGTGCCCACTTCGTTGGGCGTTAATTATTATTTTTGTTATGCATATATATAATAAAGTTTTCATCTCGCACACATTTCTCTGACTTGATTTGCATATACTATTATTTTTCACTGATTTTTTGTTCAATAACAATATAACATAGCCTATATCACTCCTGAATAGTGTAGCATTCTGTATATGAAAGAATTTTCATTATGGGATCAGTATTTGCGAAGATTACCCCCTACAAACAATCGAAGTTAGAAACTTTACCTCTATAATATTAGTATAGATCTGCATAACCTTCGCTTTAATCGAAAATGAAAAAAAAAAAAAAAAAAACAAAAACGACTGCATTCAAATAGGTTTAAAGAAGCACTTTTTTACAAATGAAATACGATTTCAGTTTTAGTTAATTAATTATAGTTAAAAGGAAAATACCAGAATTCGGAATGTTGATTCTGCAGAGAGGATCGGCAAGAAACTCTGTAGTAATTATTTGAAAAAAAAAGTCCTACTAAATCCATACACATACATTTTTATTATTTGTTAAAATGTACGAAGTTCCGTGAGCTAGCTTTTATACGTAAGCGTTGATTGTAAATTGATCGAGTACCTAATGTGTATGTTGTTAAAAATAATATTAGAGTAGTCACTGGATGTTACTAGTCGCGATAAGATCGTCCATATTAAAATTAAAACAAGGATTATTATTATTAAAACCTATTTGTCCTAGTGAGCTCGCAGTGTTACATGGCTTGGATACTATGAAACAGATCTGGGATAAATTGAAATAAATGTAAGAATCTAGTGGACCAACGCGTAAAGCGTCATTGTCGAAGAAACTTGTGACGACTGACGCGTATGAAGGATTTTTCTGACATTACGTCAGAACAATAAGTATAAAATAATCACATTATTATTTAATTTACATAATGCAAATTTTTTTTAATCAGGATTAATTAATATAAATAAGGTTTATTTACAGAGTTTATGACGCAAATGTAATTAAAAACCCCGAACGCACAATAATTCGCCTCTTTTCAGCGTATCGCAGTCACTGCTGGACATAGGCCTCCCAAAGTATGCGCCAAACATCCCAGTTCTCTGCAGTTCTCATCCAGCCCTTACCAGCGAGCTAACGTAGATCATCGGTCCGGCCGGTCAGAGGACGCCCCACACTAAAACAATGGTGAGAGATGTATAAGCGGTTGACGTAAATAATTACTGTACTTTTATAAGGCATTAACAAATGATGAATAATGTGTAATGTGTGTAAAAATAAATATATAACAAAAGATGTTGCCGTTAATAATTTTTTTTTTTTTTAATTTTAGAATACGAAGATTAGAATATTATAATAGATTAACTAATTATTAATAAGAACATTTAAAATTAAATTAAAATAATCTGTGTAATATTAGAAATCGTTTAGAATATCATGCATATCACATGTATTAAGTGTATATATGTGAAGTCCATCTATTTTTTTACTCACTCTGCAAAGAGAAAAGATTTGTTATCTATTTGGAATAACTATTGATGATTTTAGTTACTATTTCATAAAATATCTCGGTGCGTGGGCCCAGTCTGAAGGGGCCTTAATTTCTGATCCAAGGGTTAGATTTCAAATTTGGTCTGGGCGTTTTAACATTTATATAAGAACTAGTTGTGCCCCCGACTTCGTCCGCGTGGAATTAAACAAAATAGTTATTGTTCATTTCGTAGAATTATAAAATAAATAATTTTCTAGAATAAAAGTACCTCAAGTTATTCCTTATTACATCCAGTGAAATTCCCGTCAAAATTGTCAAAAATGTTATTTTGTTTTATGTACCATGTATACATCCATATGCATTTAGTAAAAACCGGTTATTATAATATTACAAACAGACACTCCCATTTTATTTATTTGTATAGATTTTTATATATACACGTGCGTATATTTAAATAGTATTCTTTTAGTCATTTGTTACCACGCCGGCCTAAGTTTCCCATCATGGGAACGGACGTTGTGTCTACGCTTAATATATTTGTTTATATATCTTTACACAAAAATTAGAAGAAATTTATAACATTCATGAGTAGCAAAGAATACGCGAGACTAACGCGTACTACTTGAATTCTAGCACTTTACCTTCATTAAACTACCAATAAAATCCGGGCCAATAAAAAAGTCGATAAAGAAATTGATCGATTCACGTGTATTATGAATTACATAATAATTTATGTAGATAGATATTTTGGCACAGTCCCAATGTTATAGTTCAGTTGCTATTCAGAAGATATCAATGAAACGTACAAGTGCACTGTTTAGCGAAGTTGACACTATGGTTTTACGTAATATAATGAAACATAAAAAGAATGTACTTGATATACACCATCCAACACACCACCAATAGTCTTGCTTTGAACGTCGACGGCGGTGTGCGCGTCATAACAAAACATGTGCTTATTAACTTGTTTCCTACTAGTAATAGTTGCGGTTGTGTACGTGATACAAACAGTCACAAAGCCGAAGAACTTTCCTCCAGGTACGTAATTAGTCAACTATTTTAGTCGTCGAACGTTCCACTGTTTATTTATAAGTTGGTTAACGATGTCAATTGTCCACTGTTTAACTGCCAAGCGAGTTTTTATTTATGTGTATTGATTTGCGGTTTCTAAGATTATTATTATAATATAATATAGTTATTTTCAATGTCTATAGCGTCTATACGAATTGTATTGCCTTAAATTATATGCATTATTGATAACAAAAAATTTATAAGTTGTGTCAACTGTTTTGTGTGTGTGGTTTTTTGATATGAAGGTATATTTTTCAATATATTTTATTGATTTGTCACTTACTGACAAACTTTTATGTTACAAATTTATAATTTAATTTTTTACGGTCATCGCTTTTGATAATTATCACTGTAGCACTTCGAAAGATAGTATAATTATTTTATTCATTTTAATTAACACTAGCTGCTGCCCGCGACGTCGTCTGCGTGAACGCTATACAGCACCAAAAATGCCTACGATTATACCTTTTAAAATAACATTCATTTACCCGTTTCTTCTTTACATTTCACATCTACAGAAAAATCTCATAGATGGCGCTGCTTTAAAACTGTTTTGTCTACTTATATTCATTTAATTATGTTTATCGGGTTAGTTACTTATATTGCGTGATCTTTAAAGTGTGAAGCTAGTTTATAGCATTGTTATTAACGTAATAACAACATTCAAATATGCGTCGTTAAATTACACGTTGTTACAGAATGCGTTGAAGAAATAATGGTTCACTGCTCGTTACCCATAGGTGATAGCGTGATAATTTGTAGCCTATATGTTGACCTGACTTCTTAATAATATTCGTGCCCAATTCGAAGTAAATCCATGCAGTACTTTTTGAGTTTATTCCGGACATACATACAGACAAACAGACAAACAGACGAAAATTCTAAAAATTATATTTTCGGCTTCGATATCGATTGTAGATCACACCCCAAGTATTCTTTTAAAAAAATATTCAATGTACAGTTTTGACTTTCCTACCATTTTATTATATGTACAGATTACATGTAAAAATTGTAAAAGGATTAAAATTTACGCCGTTATAATGAAAAAATAATAATAAGTTTGATATTTAACTAACTTTTACATAGTTATTTTGCTAAGAAAAAAATTAGTACTAATTATGATTATACTCGATAAACATTTATGGACTTTTAATGTTTAAAATGTAATGCAACATTGCAGCGTGTATCATTTTCTGCTAAAACGACTAGAATTTACGTAAATTAAATAGCAGTTATAATTTAAGCCTTGATTTTAACTAGAACTAATGAACTATTAACAATGTATATAGTTAATTTCAAAAATTGTTAACAGTCATGTTCTTTATTTATTATAGATTAACATTCCGCTCGCGTCTCTGTCCACGTGGACTACATGATTTCAGATGTTTAGTTTTCTTCTGTTGAAGTAGCCTATGCTACTCGGTGGTATCGTAGCTTTATATTATCAAAATAATTTTTAAATAAGTTCTACCTATTCTAATCGCTGACTCATTTGTGTTGCTAAGCGACTGGCTAACTATGGACGTCTGGACCAATTTATGTTATTTTTTAAAGTTTTCTAATGTATATTTATATAAAAGTTGCACAATTTTTTTATATATTACTAGTGACCTCAGCATTACGCGAGTGAAATGCTAATACTAAATATAAAATCCAAAATAAATATAAAATAAAATAAATATAAAGTATGCGTAAAAAATGTGATTATTTACGACATCACATTAGAAATTTCTAAAACGATGAGTATTCCTCTACTATATTATGCATGTATTATATATATATATAAACCTTCCTCTGGAATTAGTCTATTTACTAAAACAAACCGCATCAAAATCCTTTGCGTAGTTTTAAAGATCTAAGCATACAGACAGCGGGAAGCGACTTTGTTTTATAGTATGTAACTAGCTGACCCGGCAAACGTTGTTTTGCCAATAAACTATCTACTATACGAGTAAGTGTGCGGGGATTTACTTATAGTCGAAAGCGTTGTAGATAATGAAAGTATGCTTATTTAGTGCACAGAAAAATTAAAATAATACGTATAACAGTCACTGCTACGATCGATACACAAATAAAACAAAACAAAAAAAAAAAAAAAAATTGACGAAAACGATATACCTAGTGAGTAAGACAGGAGACCGGCTTCATTCTCATCCTTACTCCGTGATGTTTGTTGAATGAGAGGTGACAACGGTAGACATCTAGCAGGGATAACTGATTTGTTGGTAGTTATCGACCGGCGAAGGCAGGAGATGAAATTAAATTGAGAAAAAAATCATAACTAAAGGGAATTATTAAAAATAATAAAAAATTAAAATTGCGATGGAAAAATAGGGGTTGATCGTAGAAAGGTGGAAAATTAAGAGTAATATAATTTTTTTTATTCAAAGGCATGACAAAATAAAAATAAAAATCTTGCCAAAAAATTAAAGTTTATAATTAACAAATAAAATATAGGGGTTGATCGTAGAAGGTTGAAAATTTTGGGTTGTATGAATTTTTCAACGCCAAATCATAATAAAATAAAAAATAACGTGTGGCACTCGGGGACTGCCGCGGTAAAGCTATTGCATAGCATTTTGTATCAACTTATGCAATTATAATTATTTATTTATTTTATTTATGCAGTATTTCTTTTTCTTTGATATTAATTCAAGCTACACTTTTTGAGCGTGGTGACCGATAAGAAAACAATTTTTTTTTCTTTTATTAAATAAATAAAAAGTTAATATTGTTTAAAATATTTTTATTATTTTACAATACATGTGGGTTTTATTATCTTACAGTAGCTGTTGGTTATTCAGGAATATTTATCATTGAAACTATAGGTTTATGATAACTGAAATAAGAAACATAAGTTTGCGACTTAACGCACGCACACAACGCCGTGTCGAAGACTGCCGAACTGAAACGACGTTAGACGATGCACGGCCTTCAAGCCACACCTCCGTGTCCGTCGGAGTGGGGAGCGCGAGCGTGAGGTTTTTTTCGTTACGGAATTTCTGGATTCGGTCCCCGCGCTTAAGGCCCGCGATAGAAGCTATGCAATAGCTTAAAATTAAATAATTTATCTAAAAATTAAAAAAAAAAAAACATTTGGGGTGGACCCTTACCCTTAATATTTGGGGGGATGAAAATTAGATGTTGTTCGATTCTCAGACCTACTCAATATGCACACAAAATTTCATGAGAATCGGTCAAGCCGTTTCGGAGGAGTTTCACTACAAACACCGCGACACGAGAATTTTGTATATTAGATGATTTTAACTTCTCGCGTTTGACTGTTCGGAAGACAATCCAACGTCAGCCGCGTCAGAAAGTTTCTAATAAATGAAATGAGTTTGATTGTTTGTTTGAAGTTTGTAATGTTATGTTAGGCTAATAAAGGAAATCAATTTTAAGATAAGCTGTAAACCTTTAAACTTTGTAGGAGCGAAATTAACCAAACCGTAGAGGAATTAACGAAAGAAAATTTTTTTTCTAATAACAATCAGGAATAACATACCTTCCGAGGTTAAGTTGGGAGATTCACATGTACCTCTATAAATATCCTAAGCATCCTAATTAGAAAATATGCCGAAAATTTATTCCCCAAAAAAAAAAAAAAAACTAAATGCTTAGCGAAGAAAGATAAGCGAATGAGTGTTCGGGAAACGGACGGGCTCAATTGAATTTTTCAGACATGTTTTGAACATTTATAATGTAGGTAGATTTCTGAAGAAAATTTTAATTAACTCTTATAAATATCTTCGGGCACGTGCATTTTATACACAGATGTTTGTGTGTGTGTTTGACCCTTACGACTGACGAAGAACTTTCATCCTATTGAAGACTTTGTGAACACCATACATATTTACTACCTGTATTTTTTTTATACAACTAGGTTGGTATACAAGCGTACGGTTCACCTCAGTAAGCGATTACTGTAGATTAACGAAAGGAAAAATATATATCAGAATGTAGATTATAGACGACTTCAACACCAGAAGTGTTCACCGGTGCGTTGCCGACCTTATTTCCTATTCCCCCCAAGAGTTCTAGTCGCCTTACTTACTAACAGGAACACACGACACATGAATTTCCCGCTGTGGCCTACCTCAGTCAAAATCTGTATCCCGCAGATTCAACTACGGTAATTGCGATCGCATTTCATTTAACTATAATAGTTTTTAGCATGAAATAACCTTCTTCTGATCAAGTTGCAACTAACACAAGATTACAAGCTGAGTCTCTTCTATCACTACTTTGATCATCCTATATAATTTTGTGGAGAAAGTTTTGAATAAAGTTAAAAAATATACAAACAAAATAGAGGGACGAAATTCTTAAAATAATAACTGTAGATTTCCTTGTGTTCTCTATCAGTAAACATAATCGTAATAAGCTTCGTTTGTAGTTTATATATGTTTTATTTAAATTATGTATATTTATCGAAAAATAAAAATATATAAATCTATCAGTCGGCGGTTACAGATAACACAAGTATGAGTTGCTTAACTTAAGAAAAACAACCTTGTGTGTGTATTAAATATATTGAACAGTGGTCGGCCAGTGGCCAAAAATTCGACCATAACTTAACCACACACAACCATAACTTAACAATAAATAAAAGAGTTGTTGCGTATGTGTGTCAAGTGTGTTTTTTTATTGATTTAATGTATTTTTATGCACAGTAAAAAATATTAGCATTCTGCACCCCTTCTCTATACAAACTATAAGTATGCGAATCCATACCCCTACGTCCACGTAATTTTCGTGAAACGGGATACAAAGTTTTTGTTTCACGTATCAATATATAGATATTTTGAGGTTGAACCATGTGTAAACGTAGGAAGTATTTTTGGTAATTTGAAAAAAATACTAAAAGAAAAAAAATAATCCTTGAAAAATTTCACATGATTTGTTATGTTTGTTATGAATTTTCGATACTTTAGTTACATGTAACACAATAACGCATTCAAACTAAGAGCTGTATTGTCTTTATCGTAGAACTCATACGTATCGACTTTTACAATTGGCCAATAGCACAAACTATTTTAAAGAATTTTTATGATAGAACTAAGTTGTTTTATCTATAAGGCCTTTTTGGAAATGTAACAAAATGATTGTAAAATGTTGATAGACTGTTTATTTTATATCTAAATTCTAAACGGGTATAATAAAATTATACAGATAGTTGACTTTTTCATAATTATTATAATCGGAACTTATTCTTCGATTAAAAAAATTGTACGTTTATTAAATATTAGTTATTGCTAGGGTTTATGTAAGGTACGATTTGTAACATTTATACACCAAAGGATAATGGCCACTTCTACGAAGGTTAAATATTAAAATTTAATCTAACACGCTTTAAGTTCAAATTAAGCTCTATAATAATTGTCTTCGCACGTGTATTACTAAAATGTCCTTAGCGACAGCGAAAGGCGGGGCGCGTGACAGTCACGTCAAGCGAGTCACAGTCTAAGCTTGGAATTATTTCACGCCTTGTGTTTAATTGGTGATAACTGCTAAAATATTCATTTAAATTATAAATTAATAAATAAAATATTTAAATTATAATTATGTTACTTAGACATCACAATGTCTTTTCTTCTTTTTTTATGCAGCGTATGGCCCACCTGATGGTATGCCAATATTGCCAATCTTATCCTCAATCCCAGGAGCGCCGGTCAACTAACTACACACAACAACACAAACATACCACAGTTTGAAACCAATATTATTTAGCCGCGATCTATTTCCGTGATGTAATTTCGAGGTACTTCCCCAGTCGGGCTGCTCCAAATTTTGAACAGGATATATTCTGTGCCCAGATTCTGTGCCCTCATTTATACCGTACCTCTACTACCGTACGTACTACCCCAGGCCATATATTGTTTAACATATCATCATATCATAATTTATAGGGATATGACAGTGTTTTAGACAAAATCTCATAGGTGGCTTTATTTATTCCCACCTTTTGAACAATCATCATATGTTAGTCAATATATACTAATAGTAATATTATATAATATCTAATAGTGAAAACCGAATGAAAATCTTTTTATCGCTAGGAAACACACAAAATAGCATGGTCGGGGACTGTGGTTAAAGTACCTCGTCAGTTACATTAAAAAAAAAAAATATTCCAGATGAATTCAGATATTCAGTTTGTCGAATAAATTAAATTTATTCAACAATTTTAGAACATCGTTAAATTGACATTGACATCATTTTTACGACATCATTTTTACGAGTCCTTTAATCGCACACACACTAAAACATAAACATTGTTGCATTTGTTAAACACATGCGCGTTTTATGTGAACTATAGCCGTGCTTATGTGGTCACGAAAGGTATCATGCGAAACGAGTCTATCAAACGAGCTCGTTTTTTAAACGATGTCAAGGACGATGAGGATGTTAGGAGTCGAACAACTTTTATTGGGATTAGGGATTGTAGGCAAAATAAAATTCTTTAAGGGAAACCTTTACTAATCCACGCTACACTAACAAAAATTGGAGTCAAAAGCGTTACAATATTCACAGGTATGTTATCTAAATCTAGCACATTAATCACCACGCTATCTTATTTTACATTAAAAACTACGTCGAACGTGGAAAAGAGCAAAATAAATAATCACGCATGCTTAAAAATTATAACCTATATACTTTCAGTTAATTTTTATTTTTCTTAGTTAAACGGTATTCAAACCAGCTGCGTAATTTATTTGTTTGTCTTAAGTAAAGTTGTGTATACTTACTGTACAAGTTCGCAGTCTTACAAAGCTAACACGAACTGAGTGATTTCTTAGTAAACGCTTGGTTCCTCTTAACTTATTAAGTTATGAAATTCTACGAAGTTGTCAAAGTCAAAGTCACTACTATAGTTGCTTGCGTTTTAAATCAATTGCAATAATGGTTTTGTTGGTGTAGTTATATATACTGTATATCTGATACTGAAGAGCCTGGTAGATTTAACGGATAAAAACGCAGTGTAAATTCAAAACGTTCTTTGAGTTCAAAAGAAATAATATGGATTAAACACTGAGTTAAGTCACCCGCGACCATGGCGTCTGCAACATCACTGAAATATCAGGATTTTTAAAATCACAATCTAGGAATATCCCGTAGAATCAAAAAAGTTCATGAATCAAAGAAGTTTTTGGAATTAAGCTAGAAACGATAAATAAAATAAAAGGTAGAAGAATATTGATAACGAGTAAAAAAGTACAGGTAAGGATTATGTGGTAAATAAAACCAACGTAAAATTTATGTCGACCTCTATTATTTTACCATTTTATAGCATCCTTTTAAAAAGGTTAAATAGTGCAATTTAAAAACAAATGACACGTTGCACTGTGTAAGACTCGGAAATACGAACAATGTCAATTTGATTTTCTCGTCTCGCCTTTCTTTGTATCACGGTACCGCGTTTATCGCCTAAAGCGTTGACGGATAAAACGCACTAATATGTAATCTCAAAACGTTCTTAGAGTTTAGAAGAAATCATATCAGAAACAAGAAAATATAAGCAAAATATTTAGAAGGAAGTATAAGCTTACCTTTTAAATAAAAAGCAAAACAATAAAAATTACACACATACACACAGACGCAGGTCGAACAGAAATACGTTAAAATTGTGTGGGGTGTCGCACTAAAAATAATGCGAGATTATTGAATGGAATATATAATTAGTCATTTCACATAGTGTCATGTTTAAAAATGATAGAAGGCTAGTAAGATTACTAAGATGCTTAGACCAAGAATTTTTAGCAATATTCAAATTATATAGAAAAGTCCAAACTCTAATGGTAGTACGGAGTAACTTGAGTGATTGTGGGGCAGTAGTACATGATCTTATTCGTAGGAGGATAATGATGTCTTTTGAAACTTTGAGTGATCTGAATTAACTTAAGGAAGGAAATAAGTGTAATTGCCTATTCAACAAAAATGTCTAAATCAATCTGCATATCTCGTAGTCCTTAACATTTTTAGGCTTAATACATTCGGATTTCGTAGAATTTTATTTTTAAAAGGAAAAAAGAGTATGTACTACAATCCATGGAGTTGGTCAGTGGTTACAACGTCTCGTATTTTTAAAAGTGTTTGTAATAATTAAACATCCATTACTACTCATGATAGTGTGTTATTTAATTTTATGTTACCCATAAATGAGGATTTTTTTTAAATATCATATCAAAAATCCGTTCCAGAGGCGATCGAAGCTGCATCTCCGACTCACCGTGTCGGTGCTTTAGCCAATTAAGCTACGGAATGATGTACCGGCTGGGTTTTGTAATTTTTGATATGATGATTTTATATTCGGTTCTAAGCGACCGCGGCGCCGTCTATAGTGAGTCCTTTTATAACACCCGCAACTATGCAAAGTTTCATATTAAAATTAATTCTTTGACGCTATGCTATTTTTTATATATTATTATCAAATATTTGTTGATCATTTATTGACATTGTTATTTATTGACATGATAAATTTTTAATTCCTATTATTTATTGATCATGATAGTGTGGTCCAAATATCTGAAAATCTCTATATTGTGAATATTAGAAATTACAACGTTGATTTAATAAAAAAACATTTTAACAATAAGTAATATTGAACATGAACACATGAACGCTTCAATTCTAAAATAACTACTGAAATATATATTTGAGAGGAAAAAAAATATGTAATAACCATGTCTTACTGAAAAAGACTTATCAATTTATGTGAACTTTGAACCTTTGTTACTATATCCTTTTGTGGTCTATTATTGCGCTGTCACTGTAAGCCTATGGGTCAGTCTCAACGATTTGACATTACAAAGTGCAGTCATTCGTGCTCAACTCCACATATACAAATTGCTCTGTCTGAGAACTTAAACCTAAGGTATGGGTTTATATTAAGGCGCTTACTAGACAAAGACACTAATAATTGTGTTTGTTCGGAAATGAAAAGAAAAACCTTCAATTACATCGACAAGTAATATAAGAAGTCGGTAAAAGAGTCAATTAAATACACATTATTAGTGATTACTCAACTAAGAATCAGATCTTGTTTAAATTTAAATGGGACCACAAGACAAGTAAAGCTATTCTGTAGCATTTTTCATCAACTTATGCAAATATAATTATTTATTTATTTATTATTTTTGCAGTATTTTTTTTTCTTTGATATTATTTCAAGTTACACTTTTTGAGCGTGGTGACCGATAAGATTTTTTTTTCTTTTATTGAATAAATGAGAAGTTAATATCTTAAAATATTTTTATTATCTTACAATACATGGAGCAGCTCGTCTCGATCCGTGCGAGCTTCGTACAGTCGTAGGCAGGTGGGGGGTGTTAGGTTTTATTTTCGTTACGGAATTTTTTGATTCGGTCGCCGCGCTCAAAGCCCGCGATAAAAGCTATGGAATAGCTTAAAAATACAGTCGAATTGAGAATCTCCTCCCTTTTTTACACGTTTTTTATTAGCTTCACCTGTATATTTGTATGTTTGTAACCGACTCCTTTGACTCACTTCAAACGTTCAGATTTCATTTAAACACGACTTATCGAGGACCGATGACAATACACGAATTTGATAAGATTATTAAATTTTTAGTTTGGTTTATTAATAAAAGTTTGTTTTTTTAATTTCTTTTGTCTGTTAGAAATATGGAGTTGACTGAGGCTATGATTATGTTATATCTTTCCTGTTAAATTAATTTAGTTTGACTTCAATACTTGAACAAAATGTACTGTAAAGTATATCAAAAAACTAGTTTGTTATGTGTACTCATAACTATAATCAAGCAACCCGTGCCTCCTAGTGATGAGAAGGATTGCCACTCAGTCTAACACTTTTTGCCACTGTGAATTGTCGCACGTCATATTTCAAGAACTCATTCCAGTTATAGATATTATTTTAACAATTGAATGAGGAACTGACGAAGAAAATGTAACATTTCAAAATACCGCGGTCTCAGCCCACATTGTATTCTCTTTCCGATTTTTAAATTTAATCAAGTGTTTAATCTTTAAATTGGATAAAATCTTTATTTGTCTTCAAATCAAATATTATATAATTACGGTAACGTACCAATGGTTGCATAATTTACAAAAAATCTTATCTGTCCACATTTTTATTTCAATAAAATAAACATTTTAAACTACAAATAAATATTTTCCTAGCAAAATTAAATTAAGTAATTATTGAAGTTTTAAAATAAAAATTCTGTTCGATTTGTTTAGCAAATGGTATTTCCATACGATTATCTTTGTGATTTAATAGTAAGGGTACTTTTAAACCGCTGAGTGTAGAACTTCATATTTATATGGAGCATCCACGTGTATAATCACTACATAGTATAAAACATATTTGCTTCCCGCTGTCTGTATGCTTAGATGTATAAAACTACCCAACGGACTTCGATGTAGTTTTCTTTAGTAAATAGAGTGATTCCAGAGGAAGGTTTATATGTTTGATACATGCATAATATAGTACAAGAACACTTACATTTTTTTTATGCGCATATATTATATTTTATATTAATTGCTATATTTTATATTTAGTATCAGTATTGCACCTGTGCAAAGCCGAGGCGGCTCGCTAATAGTATATAAAATATATAATCATATAGTAATCGTGTAACGAACGCCATTCGTTTAACTCTTATTATTGCTGTTATATATTTGAGTGTTACAGAGTTATACGTGTACTGGATTGGTTGAAATATATTCGGGTATATTTGGATAGCGAGAACGGTTAAATTGTAATATTTTTGTTGTTTAGGTACATTAACATAACGATAGTACAATGTTTGTTTTGTAAATAGCTTTAGTTTGTTAGAATTGGCTTGATTACAAAATCTGTTTACAGAATTCAGACCGATAAAATTGACGTCTTCTTAAAAATTGCTAAAAATAATTTAACATATAAATATAAAGCAATATCTTACTCGCGCCTGAAACTCTAATTTTCCTAAGTTGAAACGTAGCAGGTTTTTTTTTCAAATAACTTCAAATAATTATTTTCATATGGCTATTGATTCAGCCTGTCACATCCCACTTCTACACATAGGCCTCTTTCAGACTGCAGGAGAAGAGCCGGAACTCAATCTACCACGCTGCTCCATTTTGAGCTGCTGAATATATCCCCTATTATATGTAACTATTGCTATCAGGTGCTTATGATAAAAACCGGGATCGACAGCTTTACGTGCTCTCCGAGGAACGGTTTGGGGGCCCCCAAGGACAGACATCTAAAAACCGGAAACATATATTTGTAACATATATCTACTCCGAAAGGAATCGAAGCCGCAAACCGCAGGTGTTAAGGTACGACTGCTTGTCGCCCTATAGGCATGCACCACTACACCAGCTAATTCAAACTCAAAAATCAAAAGTAGACGCTTTTGGGACTCGTATTCACTATAAGAATCCTGACACTTCTGCTCCCGACTCTGAAGTAAATTTCTGATGGAATATGTACGATAGTATTTGACTAAAAAAAAGAAGAGGAGATTTGTTTAGGTTTTACCTATACCACTAGTATATTCTCCATAGCTTCTCCATAATCGCATTCAGCCTCCAACGTCCCGCTGCTCAGTATTGATTGAGTTTCTCCATAATATTCATCTCAAATAGAATATGGAATTGAAATGTTAAAAAATTATTTTATTAACAAATTGATGAAAATAGGTTTGAAGCGTATTAGGAATAATAGATTGTCACGTCGTTGCGAGAAAAAGAATTCACGATCACTTCTTTAACTCTCGATAAGTTCTTCCAAAAATATTTGCTGATTCAGTTGACATTTGTTCGAATACAGAAAAAATAATATTATTAATAATCTACTCCAGCTCAAATTATTCAAACAAAAAATAGACTTTTGTTTGCTTCGAGAACAAATATAAATGAGTTTAATAATATCAAACAGATATAGGTAACAATGCAATCGATATTTTAAAAATATCTCTCAGTTAATTTGATCAATTGTTCGTTCTGTGATTAAAACCAACAATGTGAGGTATTGTTGACCTGTTTGGGTAAAAAATAGTTGATTCGCAGTGGACAATTGACTTTTAATAAATGTGGGCGTCACAAAGAACGGGCCAACCACGTCGGAATGCCAGCCTGGTTAATATATCACGTTTCACATTCTCCTATTAAAAAGGAAATACTAATAAATTTTTGAACAAAAATTTTTCTCTTGTAATAGGTAGAATTAAACAAATTGAAACCATTTGTTATTGCGTGGTATTGGTCTCTTTCTCTTATGTATATAAGGTTACTGTAGAATGTATTACAGTTATTTAGCTATTACGTTGTTATTTCTTGCACTGTGTCCCCCGCTATATGACGCTCTCTCTCATGACCATTGGCGGTTGACTGGAAGAGATCTCTTCTAGAGATAAGTCCAACTTTGCCATCAACTTTAAATGTAATTTTCTGTACATTATTTTTAATAAAGTGTATAATAAAGTATATAATAATCCCATTTCTGCCCAGGCCTTTTTCTCCATGTAGGAGAGGGGGTGCTTATTGTCTTGCTGTTTGTCAAACCAAATAGTATACACATAATATATAATTACTAGCTGTGCCCGCGACTTCGTCCGTGTGGAATTTAACAAAAAAAAAATACTTTTCTCTCAAAATAAAAGTAGCCTAAGTTACTTCTTATTACATCAGCTGTCTGCCAGTGGAAGTCTCATCAAAATCGGTCCAGTCGTTTTAAAAATTAGCCGGAACAAACAGACAGATTTTTAACTGAGGTAGGGCACAGCAGGAATTTCCTGCTCAAAATATGGAGCAGCCCGACTGGGGTAGTACCTCGACCTTACAGAAGATCACAGCTAAATAATACTGTTTTCAAGCAGTATTGTGTTCCTGTTGGTGAGTAAGGTGACCAGAGCTCCTGGGGGGATTGGGGATTGTGTCGGCAACGCGCTTGCGATGCTTCTGGTGTTGCAGGTGTCTATAAGCTACGGTAATCGCTTACCATTAAAAAAAACAGACAGACAAAAATTTGTAAAAAAAATGTTATTTTGGTATATGTACCGTGTATAGTACATTCATATGCATTTAGTAAATTATTAACTTTTATATAGATATAGATTAGTTTTAAAAATGAAACAATAATAATTTTTGAAAAAAAACAGAAATAATTATTCTCAAATACCTATGATGTATGTATGTATGTATGTATGTATGTATGCATGCATGAATGTATGTGTGTATGTGTGTATGTATGTATGTATGTATGTATATATGTATGTATGTCTGTATGTATGTATGTATGTATGTATGTATGTATGTGTGTATGTGTGTATGTATATGTGTATGTATGTATGCAAGGTTGTATCTGTTTATGTATGTTTATATATATATATATATATATATATATATATATATATATATATATATGAATTTATTTGCTCATGTATATACTAAGCCACTAACTTTACTTTATATTTCCTCCCTTTTCTTCTTCTTTATTTGAAATTTACTAATACCCGATTTTGCACACCTACAAACCTCTGCTCTTGTACGTCCTAAGGTTGGCTGGTAGAGAATGCTTTTAGCATTAAGCCTGCCTGTGTGTGTACAATTCTTTAATGTATTGTGCAATCAATTATTAATAAATAAATAAATATGACATTAAAATCACAAAAAAAAATTTTTAGCGTTACTATATCAATGCATAATTTATTTTCGTTAATATAAGTACTAAATTTAGTTTTAAACTTGTTTTTATTTTATTTAAGTTATGTATTTGTATAAATTTAATATGGAATATTAGAAACTAATAAAAATATATTTTATCACAGGTCCAAAATGGTATCCAATATTCGGAAGCAGCGCGTTCGTCCAGAAAATGGCAAAGAAGTATGGGTCACAATGGAAGGGCTTATCCCATATAGCAAAAGAATATTCAACTAAAGTTCTCGGCATAAAGCTCGGCTCGGAACCGATAGTTGTCGTTTTCGGTGAAAATAATATACGACGAGTTTTCACTGAGAAAGAGTTCGAAGGTCGACCTGATTCTTTTTTTATTAAACTACGTTGTCTCGGAAAGAGGATGGGTATGTTTTTTTTTTGTAGACACATGTTTTAAACTGTGACGTGCTCTCGCTGTGTTAACATACTTCAAAAAGGAGAAAGTTCTACCAATTCGACTACTTTTTTATGTGTATAGCTTTTTACTGAGTGTAGCTGGTTAGCGAAATATATTGGGTTGTTTTTATGTGATCCCTATACACAGACAAGTAGGTATAAAAATAACTTTGTATACGAATTGTATATTATTATTATTATTATATATCTAGTTTTTTTTATACTATATTTGTGCATGTAAATTTGCAAAGTTTTTTTTTGTTTGAAAGCCCTTTTTTTCGAAATGAATTTCTTCCGATTTGAAATTGTTTTAATGGTATTTCTGTGGCTGGCTATAACATAAAAAATCAGAACATTCGTTTTAATATACTATTGAAATTAATTTTACTGCCTTTAACAGCGGCGTCAGAACATAATTCCGTCTGTAAATCTTGAGATTGCAAAAAAAACTGCATCTTATTTCGATTAATAATATTTCAATATTACCAGCTAAATTTGCAATATATAGATTAAAAATTTTAAACGTAAAACCTAATAACGCATCTAAATAATTGACATAAAGTAATTATATATTAATATCTGTGTTCCATTGTTTGTTTCTTAAAGTGGACATAGATATCCATTTTTTAACACCTAACTGTATTTCACCCGTCTTATACGCTTACGTATTTTTTATATATTATACTTCATTAACAAAAAGCAAAATAATCACATACTAGCTATACCGTGCGAATAATTCGTACTAATAAGTATAATAATGATCACTTTACAAGATTACAAAAAAGTATCCCGTCTATCATGTTGACATTGTTTCAAAATTAAAGCCGTCATATATATAATTTTAATAATTAATTAATTAACAAATACAAAAGCAATAATATTTTTTGGATGGAAAATGATATAAAATTTATGTGGAGTAATTGTGAGTTTTTTTCTAAAAAGGAAGGCAAACATCTTACCCTTAGCGTATTAATAGATATCGCTCGCTTCAGCCTGTAATATCCCACTACTGGGCATAGGTCTCTTTCCTCATGTAAGAGAAGGATCAGAGCTTAATCCACAACGCTGCTCCAACGCGGGTTGGCGAATATATTCCCTACTATGAGTAACGATCGCTATCAGGTGTACATGATAACAACCGGGACCAACGGCTTAACGTACTCACCGAGATTAATAGATATGATTATATTTATTGACTATATATTGGGATATTCTTAAGCAGTTATAAATTTTACGGTGTCATTAAAATTAATTTAATACTAACCGTTGACTTTAAAATGACAGGTATAACATTCGCCGATGGCACGCTATGGAGAGAGCACAGGCAATTTACTGTAAAACATCTTAAGAATGTTGGTTTTGGAAAGACTGCTATGGAAGCCGAAATACAAAACGAGATGCAATCTATATTAAAATATATCAGCGAACACAAAAACAAATCATTCAGTCCAAAACATATACTTGCAACGTCGGTTATAAATATTCTATGGAAATTTACTGCTGGTGAGTACATGATCAAGGTAATTAGTGTATAATGTAAGATGAATGAGAGTAAAGAGAGGTTTGAATGAATAAATGTATTACAAAATTACATCTATCCACGGTGTCCGCACATAAGATTTATTTTCAGTATGTAGTTGAGGCATTGACGGTACTTATTGCTGGGTGCTGGAACAACATACCCCCCCACCAATTAGAAATACACAAAGTTTTCTCAAATATAAATTAAAATTGAAAGAATATATTTTACATTGCCAGCAAAGCCAAGAAAATTTTGTGCACGATGTAAGTGTAATTTGATTTTTGTTGTACTGTACATTATTAAGGCTTATTAAATTGTGATTGATCCGATCGGTACTACATGGCGGACTCGTATATAAATTGCTTTGTAGTTTGTACTGATTGAGATATCTCGAGTCAGTGAGTTGACGCGATTTACAAGATGGCCGTTACGATTATTTATTTTAGCCGATTACTACGTGTCAATCCCTATCATTGAACGTTTCGTTTCATGCCTGTAATTTTAGGTTATTATTTTATTTTATTTTTTTTCTGTACCTTTTTCATTTTTTTTTTAAACGTAAAAACGCATATTTAAATACAATTTCAATCTAATCAAGTATTATTGTTTGCTTTGGAAACTAATTGGTGATTTTTAAAAACGTATATTTATCCGATTTGTTGAAATTAGTGAGAGTGTATTGGAACATATCAAATGTCACCGTACCCATCCTATGTGAAATGGATTATGGATAACCTATTATTTATTTTACCTAGCAAGCGTTATTTATGTTGAAAGAATATTTTTATTACTTACTTTAGAACTTACATGTAAACAAAGCTGAATTGTACTCTAATGTGTCGGAATAAGAACGAAATTCCTTTCAATGTCCAGAGCATTTCACTTTGCCGTATAATATATTAGTCCCATGTATACTTCACTATATCCATTTAATTTTCATGTTTCTTTTTCTGTATTCCGATTTTGTATGGTATGTGGTGTTGGTGCGACCGTGTTGTCACCCGACGGCTCAAGCGGAAGATCGGCGCTGACAGCTCTGCCAGCATATGCCGAGCTTGAGACCGGGTTTGCGATGTCCTTATTGTTTATTTTAATTGTTTAGCTTAATGGATATGTAACATTGATTTGTGTGGATGTTGCAAATAAAAAAGTATTATTATTATAATCCTGAATGTCACTCCGCCCGCCCAATATATAATAGATACATAATAGATAAATATATTATAATAACTACTTATATAAATAATATAGTAAATTTACTTATACTTACATATATAAATATAAGCGGGTGGAGGAATACGCCCCGGCAGGGAGATCAAACGGCCGGGGGTTAGGGCTGTAGGCTGAGAAACCGGCGGACAATCCTAGCCGAGTCAAGTAACACCGCCTTCTGCATCCTGGCTGCGAGCGAACCGTCCCGGATCCCCAGCTGCCTCAGATGGTGAGTGAGGCTAACCGGGATCAAACCGTTGGCAGATATTACGATAGGGATTATTTCAGCAGACCCCACACCCCACATGTCGACAATCTCGTGCGCCAGATCCAGATATTTCCGTTTTTTCTCAGTCTCGGCTTTCACGAGGTTCTCGTCATGCGGGACGGTGATGTCCACTAAAAATACCCTCGACCGTGCCCTGTCCATCACCACGATATCAGGCTTGTTCGCCAGTATCGTCCTGTCTGTGGCGATAGGTAGGTCCCAGTAGAGCCGGACTCCGTCGCGTTCGAGTACTGGCACCGGTGAGTATTGGTAATACGGCATCCTCTGTTCCAGGAGACCGTACATAAGAGCAAGCTCTTGGTGGAGAATCTTGGCCACTTGGTTGTGTCTGTGCAAGTACTCAGTATTAGCAAGCGCGGAACAACCCGAAAGCACATGCCTGAGTGACTCACCGGGATGACGACAGGCTCGACAGAAGTCGGGAGTGCCATCCTTCAGGACGTGCTTTCAGTAGTTGTTCGTCTTGACCACCTGATCTTGTATTGCACAGACAAAACCTTCGGTTTCCCCAAAGAGGTCGCCGAATCGCAGCCACTGCACGGAGGCCTTACTGTCCACGTGAGGCGCGTGAAGCGCCTTGTAGAACAGTCCATGCAATTCCTTCTCCATCCATACGGTCTCCCGGTCAGAGGTGCTCAGTACGACCGGTTTCTGCCAGTTCTCTTTGGCCAAGGCTAGGGGGGTTAGTCCTTTGTCACACATTGAAACGTCGCCATGCAAAGCGCTGTCCCGTCTCGTCTGAAAGTAGGCCCTGAGGCTGCACACCTCGCGGTTATGCATGGTCTTAGCGCTTAACATGCCTCGACCACCACACTTCCGCGGGATGTACAGTCTCATGACCGACGACTTAGGGTGATGCACGCGATGGTACGTCATAGTTGTGCGGACTCTTCTGTCCAGGGCGTCAAGTTCGGTCTGAGTCCATCTGAGTATGCCAAAGGTGTACAAGAGAGTGGGCATGACCCAAGCGTTATAGGCTCGGACCTTGTTGGCTCCAGACAAGTAGCTCCGAAGAACTTTTGTCAGCCGTCCAAAAAAGATTTCACAAACTGCCTGTTTCATGTCCACTTCCTTCACCCCTATGCATTGTGACATGCCCAGATACCGGTAAGATTCAGCTTCGGAAAGGGTCTTGAATGATGTTAATTCGAGACTAAGCTGCGACGATTGAGTCACCTGACCCCTGTCCACATGCACGACCGCACACTTATCCACTCCAAGCTGCATCCTGATGGAACTGCTGAACTCCGTAGTGATTTTCAGCAGTTCCTGCAGGCGTGCAGCGTTAGGTGCCAGCAATTTGAGGTCGTCCATGTAGAGAAGGTGGGAGACTTTAGTACCTCCTCTCCGAAACTGAAAGCCTGTTCCCGAACGCTCCAGCAGGGTGCTTAGAGGGTTCAAGGACAAGCAGAACCATAGCGGACTCAGGCAATCACCCTGGAAAATACCCCTCCGTATCCTGATTGGGTCACCCGCACCCGTCAGTCGCTCGCCCTGGAGACATAGGATCGTGCTCCATTGCCCCATACATACTCCGAGGAAGTCTCGAACTGCCTGGTCAATCTTGTACAGCTCGAGGACCCTCAGGAGCCATGAATGAGGCACCGAGTCGAAAGCCTTTTTGTAGTCGATCCAGGCGGCCGAAAAGTTCCGACGGTTGCGTCTGACAAGCTGGCCCGCCACAGAGTCGATGAGAAGGAGCTCCTTTGTACCGCGACCGCCTCCACGACATCCGTTCTGAGCTGCAGACAAGATATTAAACTCACCAATATGTCGTGAGATCTTACAGCTCAGAACGGACGTCAGTGTCTTGTAGATGGAGGTCAGACACGTTATGGGGCGGTAATTGGTGGGATCTGCGGTGTTGGTGGACTTAGGAGCTAAGTGAGTGATCCCGGTAGTGAAAAGGTTCGGGAGTGTCTTCCGATCTATTGCCTCTTGGTATTGTCGAGCCAAGGTCGCATGGCAGACCGAGAGCCCTTTCAGCCAGTAGTGATGCAGACCGTCGGCCCCCGGACTTTTCCAGTTCGGAGCCCGCCGGACCGCACCACTGACGTCCTCCGTAGAGATGGCGATTGGGTTCATCGGTTCGATTTTAGCACATGCGTCCTGAACCGCCGCAATCCAAGGGCCCTCCTCGTGCTCCACCTCCCCTGACCATATGTTGCGCCAGAAGGCGACGAGGTCAACCGTACTCGGTTTTAGGGAAGCAGAGCCCGATATCGGGTTCTCCAGCTTTCTATAGAACCTTTTCTGATCACTCAAGAAGAGGCGATTTTGTCGAAAGCGCTCAACTCTCTCAGAGTACCTGCGAATGCGCTTTCCCCATGCCGCGATTCTCTGCTTCAGGCCGTCGATGCGCTCCGTTAGTTTATCGGCTATGTCAGGCTGATCGAGGCTGATGCCTAGCCCGTTGAAGGCCATTCTAACAGAGCGCACAATCCTTGGCCTTGTGTTGCCCGACCTGAAAGCTAGCAGCCTACCAATGAGGGACCTGGCCAGGTTGATACGGCGTTCTATTCTCCTCTTCCAGGCTGGTACGTCGCTATTCTTATGAGTAGCGCGTCCAGACTCCTGGGTCTTGGCTCCGACAAGGCGGTGCACCGCTAGAGCGGCGCCGAAGAGAATAGAAGCCGTATCCTCCAAGCTGAAGCTGGTTTCCAAATAGGGAGGCAACAGCCTGTTAGCTGCCTCAATGGCATGCCGCGTCGCGGCATTGAGGGGGAGGCGAGAAAGTCGCGGTCTCATTTCCAGAGGAGCGCCTCGAGTCTCGGAAATCGCCTCGTGCAAGATCCCTCTCATCTGTTCTACTTTTTGGGCGACTGCTCCCTCAGTGATCGCCTCCACAGGCGCTTCGCTACGAACGCCTTCTTGTTGCGTTGACACTTCGTTGCGCACCGTGGACACGGGTTCGACTTCAGGAGCAGCCTCACGTCGAAATCGTTCGAGCTCGGCGACGTCAAATATGCCCTTTCGTTGGATGTACCGAGCTCGATCTGCCAGGTTCTGTTCCGTGACAGTTAGCGTAGGCTCAAGCAGTAGGAACTCGCGGTGCATTACTGCCCGGTAGCCAGTCCGCCCGGTCTCTCGTCCTACAGCCCTATAGTACGCACGCATGACATTCTCATTCATCTTCGGTGTCCATCTCATGCGACGTACTCCACCAGCGGCGGGCAACGAATGCTGAGTCCCTTGGGACTCTGTCGTCGCCAAGCCAACTGGTAGGGATGGTGGATAAGCCGACATGTCAGGTGGTGGTGCCGGTCGGCGGGGTTGGCTGGCGGCCCGCATGCTGCCACGTCCAGCGCCAGCTCCAGACGCGCCCTGGCGTCCCCCAGGCAGCGGCCCTATGCGCCTTTCTAAATTATCCTCCATCATAGTATTTTTTTGAGTGCTAATATACTCACTTGGAGAGGCACTCACGCTCTCCAAGGAGGCTGCGCGGGTGTTATGCAGCTTTTGTTGCCCTTAGTCGCCTTTTACGACACCCTAGGCGTAGGAAGGGGTGGTCCTATTCTACTCTGCCGGGAACCACACGGCTTTTATTTTTTATTATTATTATTATTATTATTATTAATCCCGATCAAGAGACTGCTAGAAAGCGCCATCTATTTTTATCTTGTCGTACTTCAAAGTCTTGTTGGTAATTTGCGTTACAGTAAATATATAAGTTTGATCGCCTCTTTTCTTCTACGAGTTTAAACATTAAATATAGATAATATCATATAGGTAGGTATATCATTATATACAACCTCATTAAGATGCTTAGATTATAGTTGAGTATATTAATTCAACGTCTTTATCTTCATAGAAAATTCATATGAAGTCTTTGATGAAATAAAATCCATACGTTTTCTCAAGACAATCTTTATGAATTTTTGGTTGATTTCTTAACAAACGTACTACATACTTCAGTGGAGATACCTGTTCATATAAACAGACAGACATATCTAAAAATGAAAAAAAATGTGTATCTAGTTTTCTTTATCAGTAAAAAAATTGACATCAAAAACTCTGAAAATAAAAGACACATGACAATCTTTGGAACGAAGTTCCTTACGGCAGGCTTGACATTTGGCTGGGCGACCGAACTGAAAAATACTGTGATCATAAAACCGTAAGAAAATATATAACGGAAGTGACTTAATGTCAGTCACACAACTGTATAATATGAAGTTTGTAAAACTAAAATATTATTATTATTATTTTATTTGATTTATTTTATTTTACGGTATTTTTATTTTTCTAAAATACTAAATTTCCTAAATACTTTTATGTACTTAATTAAAAACCAAACAACAAAATTAAAAAAAAAGTGTGGCACTCGGGGACTGCCGCGGTAAAGCTATTGCATAGCATTTTGTATCAACTTAAGCAATTATAATTATTTATTTATTTTATTTATGCAGTATTTCTTTTTCTTTGATATTAATTCAAGTTACACTATTTGAGCGTGGTAACCGATAAGAAAACAATTTTTTTTCTTTTATTAAATAAATAAAAAGTTAATATTGTTTAAAATGTTTTTATTATTTTACAATACATGTGGGTCTTACAGTAGCTGTTGGTTATTCAGGAATATTTATCATTGAAACTATAGGTTTATGATAACTGAAATAAGAAACATAAGTTTGCGACTTAACGCACGCACACAACGCCGTGTCGAAGACTGCCGAACTGAAACGACGTTAGACGATGCACGGCCTTCAAGCCACACCTCCGTGCCCGTCGGAGTGGGGAGCGTGAGGTTTTTTTCGTTACGGAATTTCTGGATTCGGTCCCCGCGCTCAAGGCCCGCGATAGAAGCTATGCAATAGCTTAAAAATCAAGAACTAGAAAATATATATAAAATTCAATTTTTTTTTTTCAAATTGTGTTGCTTCTATACTATCCGAAGGAACTTCGTTCCTACCTGGTGCCCCATGACACCACATAGTTTTAATTTTATTGTATGTATAAGTTTGTCACCAGCTCAATATGGCTTTCATTGTTACTAAAATAACAAATAAAAGCTTTAACCAATAAAACAAAATTTATCCCCCTACGCAATAAAAATCCCACAATCGATTGTACAATTGTCTATTATCGTACATGTCTACTGTTAATCGTTTTAAGTTTAATCATATTTACATATTTAATTATCAGTAAAACAAAAAAACAAGCATAATTAATTTATTTGAACTTAATTTACGACTTAATGAAATTCGAATAGTCTATTACGCCAGCTCGGTCGAATGTGTTATCTTGCTCTGGTTCAATTAGATCTATATCGAGCCTTAGCGTAGCTAATTGACTACATGTCGTACACACGATAGATCGACATAGAAATCAATTTGATATAATAGTAATAGAATAGTAGCACACGGTAAACAGAAATAGTAATTATTTAAGATAAGAATAATAATAAAGATGTGTGGGCTTTATGGTGCTGGACTTCTTGCACTGCTTGTGTTGCTTGAATAAATTTCAAATGTCGACTTTTTTTCGACTCGCAAAATTAACATTCCAAATCAGCGGTGGCTTTACTTTAACTGAAAATAAATTATTAAGAAAATAAATTTAATTATTAAAATGGCGACTCAAAAGTGCTTTTAAAGCGCACTAGGATGAAATAATTTTTTATTTTATTAACCGACTTCAAAAAAGGAGAAGGTTACCCAATTCGACAATATTTTATGTATGTTCAGGGATAACTTCGTCGTTTATGAACTGATTTTAATAATTCTTTTTTTGTTGTAAAGGAGATATCCCTAGTTTTGTACCATGACAAGGAAACGAGGATCCGATGATGGGATCCCAGAGAAATCGAGGGAAACTCTCGATAATCCGCATAACTTTTTACTGGGTGTACCGATTTTAATGATTTTTAAATTTAATCGAAAGCCGATGTTTATGATGTGGTCGCATTTAAATTTCATCGAGATCTGATTACAAATTTTGGAGTAATCTTTGATAATGCGTATTTACTTGACTATTTTTTCGTCTACCTACGTTGTATTACTTGTCGATATAATTGAAGTCGGTTTTTCTTCGTTTGCCTGCAAATACAATTATCGTAAAGTTTTTCTGTTAAACTAGTGAATGAGTTGTACGAATACTGTAATAGAAATAGTTCAGCCACAGGTGAGCAATAGGTAAATTAAATTACATAATAGAAAATCAAATCACATAGACATCAGTCAAATCATGATCAAGCTTTCTGTAATGTTTGTGTAATCTAAAGCGATTACTATAATTGATTTAAGTGTATATAGATAACGCGATAATAGCGCGATTACCGGTATTATTAGTTATTGGCCAAGTGGATGTGTTCTGACATTTTAAAAAATGCATTGAAAAATGTAATATTTATTTAAAATAATTTATATTATCTTGTTGTGTTCCTAGTTCAAAATTGTAAAGTCACTAGCTGACCGCGCAAACATTGTTTTGCTAGGTTAGGGGTGTGAAAAATAGATGTTGGCCGATTCTCAGACCTATCTGATATGTAGGTACACAAAATTTTATAAAAACCAGTCCAGCCGTTTCGGAGGAGTTTTAAACTAACATTGTGACACGAGAATTTTATATAAGACTAGCTGTGCCCGCGACTTCGTCCGTGTGGAATTTAACAAAAAAGTTATTGTTCATTTCACAGTGTTATGAAATATATAAATTTCTAAAATAAAACTAGCCTAAGTTACTCCTTATTACATCAACTATATGCCAGTGAAAGTCCCGTAAAAATCGGCCCAGTCGTTTTAGAGATTAGCCGGAACAAACACAGACAGAAAGACAGACAAAAATTGTAAAAAGTGATATTTTGGTATATGTACCGTATATACACCCATATGCATTTAGTGAAAAGTTATTATTTAAATATGACAAACAAACACTCCAATTTTATTTATTTGTATAGATATAACATGATATTATATAAGCTTTACACTTACACCCACTTAAAATATGCCATTAAGCACAATTATTAATTATTTACAAATCAATTAGTAAGCACTATTAATTTTCATACTATATATACTTTTAAATTTCATAATTTTATCCTGCTGTAATAAAAATGATTACAGGAAAGATATTATTTCTAATTTCGTCTTAAAACTAAGATAAGGAAGAAACAAACAAACATCACGACAGCGAATTGAGGTTCTTTTTTCGATTCCGCTGATAACCTTGTATTCGAGAGCAACTATTATTTTTGGTTTTACAGGAACAGTTTGCGAATTGAAATATCTGACAGATTAAGCGGAATTTAATGGTCTAATCACATATTTCTAAATTACGTCCCAAAATTTAATCAGAATATTTTCTATGATTTCTGTAACATTTCTAAGACATCGGTGATAGTAGGCCTGTTATTGCGATTTAACCCAATATCTTTGATTAAGATAATCTCTATAAATAAACTGCATTGACTTTTAATATAACTTGTAGAATTATTTAGCCAGGTTAGATAATCGGCTCATCAATTAATATTTCGATAGTTTCCACGCACAATGTTTTAATGTTGCGGTTGTGCGGCGTAGAGGTTATCGGATTTACGGCTAAATTCCTCTGACGTATCGCTATTAATATCGTTACGTGGATGTAATAAGTCGCAATTGTGTTATAACGCGTTATTATAGTAATTATCAAACCGTTATTGTTTAAGTGGTGCGAGACAGTGATATAAAAGCATCAAATATAACTATGGTCTTTGAATATTGAAGAGTTATAAATGTAGTCACGTATTGTGATATTTATTTTTAATTGTGGAAGTATGTTATCATCGTTGTTTTGTAAACATTATTGACAGGCTTATGGCTGTAGCGCTGGCTGTTGAGGGTTCAATTCCTTCAGATGGCATACATTTGTACGTATATTAGCGTTACAGATATGTATTTGCCGTTGTCTAGGCGTTTGCGCTTATGTATTGTGTGCTTCCGGACCCTTGACACAGGCGTTAATCCTAGTAAGGATCGTTAAGTGTATGGCGTTTATTTATTTATTTGAGTAATCATTATTACATTGTTAAGTGTAGCAGTGCTAAATTAACGCGCTTGCAAGATTAGGAACACCACAAACGTGGTGTTGTTACCTCTTCTGTCAACACTATACATGACCAGGATCTCTAACTGCCTCACAACAGGAACAAAAACACGATCTATGCGCAGTATTATTTGGCTGTGATCTTTGTAAGACTGAGTGAGGTACTCCCATAATCCCCAGGTCTGCTTCGCGATAAAAATATTTCTTGCTTTGCCGTAACTGATTAGATGAATATACTGTAGATGCAGATTGTAGCTTAAAGTTTATTTCTTAAATAAATAAAAATATATAATAAACTAGTTGACCCGGCGAACTTCGTATCGCCTAACACAAACTTTATCCTATGGTATTAAAGTTCAAATTGACTTTTAAGTATTATCACAAATCTTTTGTACGGGAGTATAGAAAAGTGTTGTTTTTAGACTTTTTCAGGAAATTTAAATTTTTTTTTTTTAGAATTTTTCTCTCCGTAAGAGCCATCCTCGTACTTCAAGGAACATTTTAAAAAAAGAATTAGCGAAATCGGTCCAACCGTTCTCGAGTTTTGCGCTTAGCAACACATTTTGCGATTCATTTTTATATATAAGAAGATAACAAAGAAAAAAAAAACTTCTTTCAATTCAAACAAAAACTTTTTTTTAATTACCAGCCTATTTTATACAGTTTTTATATGATACGTATTTAAAGTAATTTTTTAAATAAAAAAATAAGTATTATTTCAATTATGACTTTCATAAATAGTTGGATACAATTTACTTTTGATCAAATCTAGTTTTTACGTTGATTCATTGTTGTCTTGTTTCAAAGTAGAAACACGAACATCGGAAATTTTGTTACGTAACATATGTTCGACAACGCTGTTTGTATGTGCGTACCAACACTGAACATTTTGTTTCTCAAATGTTTTTAGGGAAATATTTTTTATAATTTGCGTTACCTTTGCTCTGGAAAATTTTATAAACTCTACGAAGCGAAATTGTTAGTTTAAAGTTTAGACAAATGAGGAACGGTTTGTGATATCTCAGCTGTCAGTTTTATATCAGTTTTATGCCTTTATTCACCAATTCATTTTTGTTCGTTTTAGCAAAATTTTTGTTAATTTGTATCCCAAGTTATGATAGGAGTTTTTTGTTTGTATAAACTTTAATTAAAATTTTACTTATACGTTTACAAAATATGTATTATTACCATCGCGTTAGTTTAGAGTATTGTTATGAACATAGATCACATTCGTAATCTCTTTAAAATACTAGGAAGCCAATATTTATGTTTTAAGGTTTATCAATGATTGCTTACATCAGCAGTGTTAACAAACAATATATATTACGAAGCGTTGGCGCAACGGTCACAGCACTAGTTTGTGGCTGTTGCGAGTTCGACCCTGCACATGGAAAAAAAATGTTTAGGCCATACAGATGTTTTCCGTGGTCTAGGTGTTTGTGCTGTCCTTGTGGGTCTCCCCACCGTCCCTCGGAGAGCACGTTGATCCGTTGGTCCCGTTTGTTATCATGTACACCTGATAGCGATCGTTACTCATAGTAGGGAATATATCCGCCAACCCACATTGGAGCGGCATGGTGGACTAAGCTTTGATTCATCTCCTACATGTGGAAAAATAAAAGTAAATTTTTTATCAATTTAATAAAACAGTAGACGGTAGTCAAAAGTCACAGTACGCAATCAAAAGTCCGCGAATATTTGCAGTCCTCAGTCCAACAGTAAGAGCTCCCGTCAAGTGAGCGCAATGCTATTTAAAAATGAAAGTTTAAAATGAGAATTTTTAAATAACATTGTTCAATAAATTCTCAGAAAGAATTCGCTTATTCATAATTCGAACGGTCATGGTATTCCTGCTTCATTGTTCCTTACATCACTAATCGTTTTAAAGACAGCTCGTAAAAAATTAAAAAGTTTTATAATTTTAAACTTCATTTTAATAGCTGTGGAAACGATTTTATACGAATACTTATAGGAGTTGTTATGAAAGAAGTCTAGCATATTGCGGTTGGAAATATGAAAGTATTAATTACTTTTTATATGGGAATCAAGGTAGACTTTAAACTTCCCTTTAGCGGATAAAAAACAAGAACGACGATATTAACACGGACGAAAAATGTTCGTTGCAGGTGAGCGAATAAAAGAGGAACGCTTAAAATTTTTATTGGATTTATTAAAAGCGAGATCTGAAGCTTTCTCTATGGCGGGCGGTTGGCTGAACCAGTGGCCGTGGATCAGGTTCTTTATGCCCCAACGAAGTGGATTTACGCTCATAAAAAAAATGAACCAGCAAATATCTGACATCATTGAGGTAACTTTATTTTTTATTATAATATGTTTCTGATATCAAATATAGTTTTTTTCTAATTTTTACCACTGGTTATTAAATAACCCAACAGGGATGAGGAGTCATATAACCTTTCAGGCAATAAAAAAATACATGTAATATGTAATTCCACTAATAACGACTCTGTGTAACTTGTCTTATAACAAATTTTGTATACAATATAAGGTTGTTGTTGTCTATTGTTATTTTGAATTATAATATTTAAAATGAATTCTTTGACGTCAAGGAAGTTATTAATTTTACTAGAATGCTTTGTTGAGAGTGAATGAATTTCGGAAAATATACATCTTCAATTTGAACCAAAACTTTGAACAGAATTTACTCATTAAATTATTTAATCGGATTTGTGTTCAAGTCGGAAGACCAATTATACCGGGATGGCATTCTTCATGGCCTTTTTAAACATATTCTCTATGAGCATTTAAATTTTTACATCATAATGATTTCACAACTTGAATTCGTTCGTTTTTAGGTAGTAAGTTATAATAATAATAATAATAATATTAATAATAATATTAATAATAAGCCGCTAGCCGTGTGGTTCCCGGCATAGCCGTGTGGTTCCCGGCAGAGTAGAATAGGACCACCCCTTCCTACGCCTAGGGTGTCGTAAAAGGCGACTAAGGGCAACAAAAGCTGCATAACACCCACGCAGCCTCCTCGGAGAGCGTGAGTGCCTCTCCAAGTGAGTATATTAGCACTCAAAAAACAAAAATGATGGAGGATGATTTGGAAAGGCGCATAGGGCCGCTGCCTGGGGGACGCCAGGGCGCGTCTGGAGCTGGCGCTGGACGTGGCAGCATGCGGGCCGCCAGCCAACCCCGCCGACCGGCACCACCACCTGACCGGTCGGCTTATCCACCATCCCCACCAGTTGGCTTGGCGACGACAGAGTCCCAAGGGACTCAGCATTCGTTGCCCGCCGCTGGTGGAGTACGTCGCATGAGATGGACACCGAAAATGAATGAGAGTGTTATGCGTGCGTACTATAGGGCTGTAGGACGGGAGACCGGGCGGACTGGCTACCGGGCAGTAATGCACCGCGAGTTCCTACTGCTTGAGCCTACGCTAACTGTTACGGAACAGAAACTGGCAGATCGAGCTCGGTACATCCAACGAAAGGGCATATTTGACGCCGCCGAGCTCGAACGATTTCGACGTGAGGCTGCTCCTGAAGTCGAACCCGTGTCCACGGTGCGCAACGAAGTGTCAATGCAACAAGAAGGCGTTCGTAGCGAAGCGCCTGTGGAGGCGATCACTGAGGGAGCAGTCGCCCAAAAAGTAGAACAGATGAGAGGGATCTTGCAAGAGGCGATTTCCGAAACTCGAGGCGTCCCTCTGGAAATGAGACCACGACTTTCTCGCCTTCCCCTCAATGCCGCGACGCGGAATGCCATTGAGGCAGCTAACAGGCTGTTGCCTCCCTATTTGGAAACCAGCTTCAGCTTGGAGGATACGGGTTCTATTCTCTTCGGTGCTGCTCTAGTGGTGCACCGCCTTGTCGGAGCCAAGACCCAGGAGCCTGGACGCGCTACTTATAAGAGTAGCGACGTACCAGCCTGGAAGAAGAGAATAGAACGCCGTATCAGCCTAGCCAGGGCCCTCATTGGTAGGCTGCTAGTTTTCAGGTCGGGCAACACAAGGCCAAGGATTGTGCGCTCTGTTAGAATGGCCTTCAACGGGCTAGGCATTAGCCTCGATGAGCCTGATCGGCTATGTCAAGCCGATAAGCTAACGGAGCGCATCGACGGCCTGAAGCAGAGAATGGCGGCATGGCGAAAGCGCATACGCAGGTACTCTGAGAGAGTTGAGCGCTTCCGACAAAATCGCCTCTGCGTGAGTGATCAGAAAAGGTTCTATAGAAAGCTGGAGAACCCGATACCGTGCTCTGCTTCCC
This sequence comes from Melitaea cinxia, assembly GCF_905220565.1. Classification (NCBI taxonomy): domain Eukaryota; kingdom Metazoa; phylum Arthropoda; class Insecta; order Lepidoptera; family Nymphalidae; genus Melitaea; species Melitaea cinxia. The sequence goes on along the minus strand of NC_059424.1, from coordinate 19,179,210 downwards.
TAAAACCGAGTACGGTTGACCTCGTCGCCTTCTGGCGCAACATATGGTCAGGAAGGTGGAGCATGAGGTCGGCCCTTGGATTGCGGCGGTTCAGGACGCATGTGCTAAAATTGAACCGATGAACCCGATCGCCATCTCTACGGAGGACGTCAGTGGTGCGGTCCGGCGGGCTCCGAACTGGAAAAGTCCGGGGGCCGACGGTCTGAATCACTACTGGCTAAAAGGGCTCTCGGTCTGCCATGCGACCTTGACTCGACAATACCAAGAGGCAATAGATCGGAAGACACTCCCGAACCTTTTCACTACCGGGATCACTCACTTAGCTCCTAAGTCCACCAACACCGCAGATCCCACCAACTACCGCCCCATAATGTGTCTGACCTCCATCTACAAGACACTGACGTCCGTTCTGAGCTGTAAGATCTCACGACATATTAGTGAGTTTAATATCCTGTCTGCAGCTCAGAACGGATGTCGTGGAGGTGGTCGCGGTACAAAGGAGCTCCTTCTCATTGACTCTGTGGCGGGCCAGCTTGTCAGACGCAACCGTCGGAACTTTTCGGCCGCCTGGATCGACTACAAAAAGGCTTTCGACTCGGTACCTCATTCATGGCTCCTGAGGGTCCTCGAGCTATACAAGATTGACCAGGCAGTTCGAGACTTCCTTGGAGTATGTATGAGGCAATGGAGCACGATCCTATGTCTCCAGGGTGAGCAACTGACGGGCGCGGATGACCCAATCAGGATACGGAGGGGTATTTTCCAGGGTGATTGCCTGAGTCCACTATGGTTCTGCTTGTCCTTGAACCCTCTAAGCACCCTGCTGCGCTCGGGGACAGGATTTCAGTTTCGGAGAGGAGGTACTAAAGTCTCCCACCTTCTCTACATGGACGATCTCAAATTGCTGGCACCTAACGCTGCACGCCTGCAGGAACTGCTGAAAATCACTACGGAGTTCAGCAGTTCCATCAGGATGCAGCTTGGAGTGGATAAGTGTGCGGTCGTGCATGTGGACAGGGGTCAGGTGACTCAATCGTCGCAGCTTAGCCTCGAATTAACATCATTCAAGACCCTTTCCGAAGCTGAATCTTACCGGTATCTGGGTATGTCACAATGCATAGGGGTGAAGGAAGTAGACATGAAACAGGCAGTTTGTGAAATCTTTTTTGGACGGCTCACAAAAGTTCTTCGGAGCTACTTGTCTGGAGCCAACAAGGCTTGGGTCATGCCCACTCTCTTGTACACCTTTGGCATACTCAGATGGACTCAGACCGAACTTGACGCCCTGAACAGAAGAGTCCGCACAACTATGACGTACCATCGCGTGCATCACCCTAAGTCGTCGGTCATGAGACTGTACATCCCGCGGAAGTGTGGTGGTCGAGGCATGTTAAGCGCTAAGACCATGCATAACCGCGAGGTGTGCAGCCTCAGGGCCTACTTTGAAACGAGACGGGACAGCGCTTTGCCTGGTGACGTTTCAATGTGTGACAAAGGACTAACCCCCCTAGCCTTGGCCAAAGAGAACTGGCAGAAACCGGTCGTACTGAGCATCTCTGACCGGGAGACCGTATGGATGGAGAAGGAACTGCATGGACGGTTCTACAAGGCGCTTCACGCGCCTCACGTGGACAGTAAGGCCTCCGTGCAGTGGTTGCGATTCGGCGACCTCTTTCGGGAAACCGAAGGTTTTGTCTGTGCAATACAAGATCAGGTGATCAAGACGAACAACTACCGAAAGCACGTCCTGAAGGATGGCACTCCCGACTTCTGTCGAGCCTGTCGTCATCCCGGTGAGTCACTCAGGCATGTGCTTTCGAGTTGTTCCGCGCTTGCTAATACTGAGTACTTGCACAGACACAACCAAGTGGCCAAGATTCTCCACTAAGAGCTTGCTCTTATGTACGGTCTCCTGGAACAGAGGATGCCGTATTACCAATACTCACCGGTGCCAGTACTCGAACGCGACGGAGTCCGGCTCTACTAGGACCTGCCTATCGTCACAGACAGGACGATACTGGCGAACAAGCCTGATATCGTGGTAATGGACAGGGCACGGTCGAGGGTATTTTTAGTGGACATCACCGTCCCGCATGACGAGAACCTCGTGAAAGCCGAGACTGAGAAAAAACGTAAATATCTGAATCTGGCGCACGAGATTGTCGACATGTGGGGTGTGGGGTCTGCTGAAATAATCCCTATCGTAATATCTGCCAATGGTTTGATCCCGATTAGCCTCGCTCGCCATCTGAGGCAACCGGGGATCCGGGACGGTTCGCTCGCAGCCAGGATGCAGAAGGCGGTATTACTTGACTCGGCTAGCATTGTCCGCCGGTTTCTCAGCCTACAGCCCTAACCCCCGGCCGTTTGATCTCCCTGCCGGGGCGTATTCCTCCACCCGCTTATATTTATATATGTGAATATAAGTAAATCTACTATATTATTTATATAAGTATTTATTATAATACGTGTATCTATGGAGCAGGTGGAGTGGCGTCCGGTCACATAATAATAATAATAATAATAATAATGATAATAATAATTAAATATAATGGTTAATGGTCTATTAGCGAAGAGTTTCGACCAACACCTTAAGAAACTCTCACTTGACTGTTGGATCAAGGGTCGGATTCAAAAGGCAGTGTTGCTTGAAACGGCCCGCATTGTGAGGAGGTTCCTTAGCCTGGAACCTTAACTACCGGTGGCCTGGGCCTCAACCTGCCATCGGAGGACTACTATTTTTATATTTTTAAATATTTTTATTTGTCTTTTTTATAAATATATTTAAAAACGTAATCATAAGAAAATATATTGAATAAAAGAAATAATAATAATAATACTTTATTTCAGACTAGATTTGACTAGAGACTAGACTTAAGCTTTTAAGAAACAATATTATACGATATTTTTTGTTAATTTAAAAATTTACATCCACGGTCTCAAAATGCTAAAAAAAAAAAAAATAGGCTGTTATTAGGCAGGCATGCTCCACCTTCGACCGCATCGTCACTTAACATCAGGTGAGAATGTGGTCAAATGCCTGCCTATTTAACATAAAAAAAGAAAGACTACTTTTTTATTAAATATCGGTTCCATTGTTTTTTTTTGAGAATTGATAGCGAAATGTTAGTTTGGCCGCCCTATATGTGGATATCACACAAAACTTGATACTGCGCTTAAAAAACTTGTAACTTTTGCAGAATACAGGCCGCTATAACAAGACGTATACTTATCGATAAATATATTTTCTACTCTACGTAAATGTTGTTTACATAATAAACAATGCAGAATAAGCAAATTATGAGTATTTTTTTTAAAAGAGGCTAAGGATGTCGTTTTGTTAAGTATGTCGAAAGATTTAATTTTTCATTTAAAAGTCTTTACAGCCATATAATATTATTTATAAATCTTCTATTGTGTTTGATTATTATTTGTTTAATTTATTTATTAATTAGCAATATAGCCATTTTCTGTATTCATAAGTTAGTACCTGGGGTCCTGACTGACCGGTATTTTTTTTGGTAAATCTTGAGTTTTGGAAACTGTATTTATTAGAATATGTACATGTGTGTGTATTTACATAGTGATGAAATTTGAATATTATTTTTCGATTTTACCGACATAATAATAAGCAAAATATCAATTGTTTTAAATATACTTAGATACGAATTAGAACAATGGGGCTTTCAATAATACTTTTCTTACAAAAGAAGGAACTTGAAAATAAACTGGAAAAAATTTCCTTTTTAGGAATTTACCTTCGTATTTTAATGTTATTGTAGCAGTTTTTCATGTCCTAAAACACGCATAAAATGACATTTTCTAAAAATGAATCCTGGCCAGGTCGATTTATCGTCCTCGAAACCCCCTGCATACTAAATTTCATGAAAATCATAGATATAATTATATCATTTTTTGATTTATATAATAACTAGCTGTGCCCGCGGCTTCGCCCGCGTTGATATCAGTGTCACAAAGTTTTCCCAGCAAACTTTCAGTGAATATTATCAAAATCGGCTTAGCCGTTCCGTAAACCTTCCTCTTGAAGCCCTCTCTCCATTGGTGAAACCGCATGAAAATCCGTTCAATAGATTTTAAGGGAATCGATCACATACACTTTTGGGGACTTTGTTTTGTAATACACTAACTGTTACCCGCGACTACGCTCGCATGGTTATGAAGATATGCATTACTATTAAGATGTTTAACGCAATTATTTTTTTATTTCAGTCACTTGAAATGCTTATCACACTGGGTAACTTTTTAAAAGCCACAATTTAGTAAAATTTAATAGTTATATTTATAAAAACTCTCTATACACCACATTTTTAGTTTTATTTTCAGGTTGCAGTATAAAAAACCTATCAGGCAAACTTATAGCTGTTGTAAATGTTTCATACAAACTATCAACCCCAATTACACCCCCTTAGCGGTGGAATATCGCAAAATTCGTTCTTAGCGGAAGTCTACTAACTATAATCTACCTCCCTGCCAAATTTCATCTTTGTCCATCCTGGATGGATGGGACCATCCAGCGATTTTTGAGTTCTCGCGATGAGTGAGTCAGTGACGTTTCTTTTTTATATATATACATTGCTATGCATTATTTAGACAACTCGTCACCATCTATAGAGCATACATTTTAAATTTCAAGCCTCTTACTTCAAAAATATAGGATTTTCATACAAACTTCCAACCCCCGTTTTATCCCCTTGGGGGTTGAGTTTCGTAAAATCCATTCTTAGCAGATGTTTACGCCCTATAAGGAACCTACCAGCCAAACTTCAAGTTTGTGGCTGTTATAGTTTCGGAGATTTCGTGATGAGTGAGTCAACCAACCATCCCCCGTTTTAACCCCAAAAGAGAGTTGATTTCTAAAGATACATTATTTGAACACGTCCTCACCATGAATAGAGCATACATTTTAAATTTCAAGTCTCTTACTTTAAAAAAAATCGGACTTTCATACAAACTTCCAACCCCCGTTTTATCCCCTTAAGGGTCGAGTTTCGTAAAATTCTTTCTTAGCGGATGTCTACGCCCTATAAAGAACTTACCTGCCAAATTTCAAGTTTATAGCTGTTATAGTTTCGAAAATTTCGTGATGAGTGAATCAACCTACCATCCCCCGTTTTAACCCCAAATGCGAGTTGATTTCTAAAGATACATTATTTGGATACCTTCTCGCCATCTATAGAGCATACATTTTAAATTTCAAGATTCTTACTTCAAAAACATAGGATTTTCATACAAACTTGCAACCCCCGTTTTACCCCCTTAGGGGTCGAGTTTCGTAAAATTCGTTCTTAGCGGATGTCTACGTCTATAAGGAGCCTACTTGCCAAATTTCAAGTTTGTACATGTTATAGTTTCGGAGGTTTCGTGATGAGTGAGTCTACCTACCATCCCCCTTTTAACTCCAAAAGAGAGTTGATTTCTAAAGATACATTATTTGGTCACCTTTCTACCATCTACAGAGCATACATTTTAAATTTCAAGTCTCGTTCTTCATAAACATAGGACTTTCATACAAACTTGCAACCCCCGTTTTATCCCTTTAAGGGTCGAGTTTCGTAAAATCAGCTCTTAGCGGATGTTTAAGCCCTATAAGAAACCTACCTGCCAAATTTCAAGTTTATAGCTGTTATAGTTTCGGAGATTTTGTGATGAGGGAGTCAACCTACCATTCCCCGTTTTAACCCCAAAAAGGAGTTGATTTCTAAAAATACATTATTTCGACACCTTCTCACCATCTAAAGAACGTACATTTTAAATTTCAAGTCTCTTACTTTAAAAAACATGGGGCTTTCACACAAACTTCCACCCCCCGTTTTATCCCCTTAGGGGCGAATTTCGTAAAATCCGTTCTTAGCGGATGTTTACGCCCTATAAGGAACCTACCTGCCAAATTTCAAGTTTGTAGCTGTTATAGTTTCGGAGATTTCGTGATGAGTGAGTAAACCTACCATCCGCCGTTTTAACCCCAAAAGGTGGTTTATTTCTAAAGATACATTGTTTGGACACCTTCTCATCATCTATAAGGCATACATTTTAAATTTCAAGTGTCTTACTTCAAACACATGGGACTTTCACACAAACTTCCAACCCCCGTTTTACCCCCTTAGGGGTCGAATTTCGTAAAATCCGTTCTTAGCGGATGTCTACTTCCTATAAGGAGCCTACCTGCCAAATTTCAAGTTTGTAGGTGTTATAGTTTCGGAGATTTCGTGATGAATGACCTTTCACGTTTATATATATTATAGATTATAGATTAAATATACAATAATTGTTCGTTTTAAGCTTTTACATTATTCTAAAGCTAACATTATTTATGCAAATCAAAAATAAAATTATTAAAAAAACGTCTCAAAGTGTGTAGAAAAAAAAATAGAGCACAGAAATTTTTATAATAACTATATATAAATGTATCAACGTATTATATTTAATTACATAACTATCTTAATTTACGCTGTATATTTCCCAAAGAATTTCACTATTAACATTTTTACCTTTAATTTGTTTTTATTAAATTTTTTAGAATATTTAGTAAAAAAAATTCATTTACAGCTTTTATTAATTTTTATTAGAATAACGAATTACTTGAAGAATTTAATATATATTAAATTTTTCCTAAACAAGATAATTATCACGCTTCAGCTTATAATATCGCAATGATGATAAGTATTTTTTTAGCAAATATAATTTGTCAAAATAGTATGAATTGTCCGTATATTTTTTTTAATAATAGTTGTTACTTATAAGTTGTCACCCGTGTCACATGGCACAAATAGATACAGTGGTTCAACCAACGCCTTTGATGTTTCTCTCTCCGCAACACGTAGGGCTGTCACAGTTTTTGGTATAACTTAATTAAAATATAATATTATTCTTCTCAGGATCGCGTTAAACATCTCGTTTTTCCGTTATCCTCAATACAAATCCAGTCTCAACTGGCGATTTGTTATTGTCGCAGAACATCGCCAATATATTACTATTTATTTTGCTACTAAAGACTTCTTAACTTGTTTTGACAAGTTCTATATAATTTACTCTCGTACGTGTATAAATTTCATTTGAAATGGGTTTATAAGTAACATCCAAGATTAGAATTAATTAATAATCAGTCGTACAGACATACTGTAACTGTACCTGCAATGTATTGTTTGTGTGTGTTTGATGTCATTCATAATAACACCATTTTCATTAAAGTCCGTCTTTTTTAGGAAAGTATAATGAAACATAAACAAAATATAACAGCGAGGAGAGATTTTATATATTCTTTTCTGGAGGAAATGAAAGAAAATAAGGAAACATTTACAGGTAAGTAATTTACATTAGGTATATACAATAATATATATTTTAAAATACTAACATAATAGTGTGACAAGAAATTATAATATGAATTTCATATTTTTTAAAATTGCTTTTATTTTAATATTTTTACACTTTACATTTCTTTTATATCTTCTTTACTTTGGTTCCAAGCGATCACCGGCGCTACATATTCATTTTCTATTTTGAAAAAAAAAATATATTTTTAATTTTATTTTATGAGACTTGTGCTCACAATAACAAACAAAAAAAAACTAAAATCCTATTTGGCGCAGTCGTTCTGCACTTATTAAACGCGTGCATAAATTTCATCGATTCATTTTATTTATTTATATTTTACAGAACAAATAGTAAATCCAAATAATAATAACCCGATTTACATCAGAATGGTGTTATATTGTCCATGAAGATTTGTTTTATTTATGGTTACATTTTGTATGCTTTGGTTTTATGAAACGTAAACTATAAATAACAAGTTTTTTAAACGAAGACCATTTACAACGCCCTTGAGATACTACGAGAGATGTACACGCGATGTTGCAATTTTTACTAAGTGACAAGTGAAATATTTTGTTTTATCAGTGCCGTATCCAGCTCTCAAATTTGGTTGTCATTGTGGTCACAGCCAATCGACATAATACCAGTCGCAGTACGAATTCGCGCATGAACAATCATGACATACACGAGTTTTGAATTTCATTACTTCCTTTTCACCGTACATCTTTGGTATGGAAATTATCATTGGAGGAAGCCAGACCTGACTTAGTGCTGTGGGCAGACTCGGTCCATTTTGATTTGCCGCCAGCAGTTCCATAATTTGTGTTCGATAATAGTCGAAATATATTTCCACTACACATGTTCTTGTAAGCCAGCCATTCCATTATTCCATAAAATAATCGCGTCAAGATCCCCTCCATCATGCCCACCATGCCCACAACCGTAGATCGACCCTGGTTTTTATCACGTGGGTCTAGATTTAAACACATATCATTAGGTGTAGCACACACACACACATTTATATCGTAACTATTTTTATACCAAATTTTGTTAGGATTTAGATCTTAAAATTTGGTACTTATAGAAATATTTCACCTAATATAGTTCTAATTCCTTCTCTTTTAAAGCTGTCCAACTTCGGAACTCTCTCCCTGTTTCTATTAGACAAGTTCAATCTCTCTTCTCTTTCAAATAATATCAAACTACAATATTTGTCATTAAACACGTCATGGTCCCCTATATCGACTTTGTATGATATACATATTTTATATATGTACGTACTATATATGTTTGTTATTATATATTATCTATATGTACTTTATTAAAATATTCTAATTCGCACACCAATTATTTGTTCACTTCCTAACTGCAGTTTCTATTTCGTGTTCTATACCCAAAGGTTATCTGGAAGAGATTATGTTATTATTTTATTGTTTATTTTAATGGTGTACAATAAAGAGAGTGTTAATATATTTAAAGTGTCACTGTTTTACTATCTATAATGCTTTCTATTTTCATTTTTACTTTTTTTTAAGTTTACTAACGTGCATTTTCCGCCTTCTGTGCGACAAAGCCAGCCCTGCCACACATGAGTTCACGCCATTTTTGGTGCGAACTTGTGGAGGCGTATGCCCAGGTGTGGACTGGTATAGGCTAAAGTGATGAACTTGCATTTATTTTAATTGTATATTTGATGATGTATGATTTTTTGTAGTTTTATTTTACTAAGTTTTTTATAACGAGGGTTGTAATAATCAGTTGTAGTAAAATGAATGTATGAATAAATAAATATATTAGATGTGTCTAGCGTCTAAATATCTATTAAGGTTATTTTTTGTATATTATATTTTACACATATATTCCAAAAAATATCAATTATTTTAAAAATATGCTCTGCGAGGCCCGATGAGAAAACCTACAAGGAATTGTTAAAATTAAATAATAATGTATATAGCTCCTCTTAGTATTATGTACACACCAGTAATTACTGATCATATTCAAAAAAAAAAAAAAAAGGAAAAATACCCGAAAGCGGTAACTTTTCAAACTTTCGTTCCATGTTTCATCCCGTTTTCTGGTTTACGATTTGACTTATTGTTTTTATTCCCGTGTCCGCCATACTTTGTAAACTTAGTTCAAGGATCTAAGAGCTTCTACTATATAAACTAATTTTTTTTGTTGCTAGGCTCTTTTTGGAACTAATAACTGTTGAAATCTTTACGTAAATTACTGTTAGCATGATAACTGTTCATATTAAAAGTGCAAAAAATTTGAAAAGTTTTTAAGTTTATCTAAAAAAAAATGCTTCCTTTATTAATAACAAAATGGTGCTATAATAAATAAAGCCATGAAATTAAGATAAATTTCACACTGAAAGTCATTTGATTTGATTGACTTGAAAACGTCATTATACCGCTACGCCAACAAGCTACGAATCACTATTTTTTATCGTTATTGGCGTCTTGTAGTACTACAAGACCCATCCAGTCAGTCAATTCAGCCTATTTCAGTCCACTGTTATACATATGCCTTCCAAAGTTCGCGTCAGACATTCCGATTTTCCGCAATCCTCATCCAGCCTACACCGGCAATCTTACGTAGACCATCTGCCCACTGGGCCGGAGGACGTTCCACACTGCGTTTGCCACAACGCGGTCTCCATTCCAGGACACGTCTGCTCCAATGGACATCGGTCTTGCGAACCAAGATGACCAGCACACTGCCATTTCAACTTATTCACAATATATTAAATATGTTTTGAAGTTTTGATGTATATTAATCGACCAACTATAGTGTCTACATTGTTTGAGGCATTTAATCGAATAAAGATTTAACGTGTGAAATATAATTCATTTATTACATATATCACGTAATACTACGGATAATGTGATATAAATCTACAGAAATAACCGATAATAAATTTTCTAAATGAACAATTTTAAGACTGAAAATGTACAATGAATAGGCAACGGTCCTTGGTCTTGTTCAGTTGAAAGTCTACACACATTTCTACGAATACTATTGAAAATGATATTCACGTGTTCTTTACACACAGTAATACACGTGGGCAGACAAAGATCTAGTGATGTGTAATATCGAAAATATTTTATAAGAAGAAAAATTCCATGGGCGAGATATTCGCATATCTTCCACAATAGATTAACGAAATACTAAAAATATTAAAATATTATATAAAATAGAATTTCAGTGATACAATTATTGAAGTGTGTAATAATTTTCACATTTACTAAACATATTTCGTTACATTTTCTAACTAACAATTGATTTGCTATACTTTTTATTGAGAGTTATATTCGTCTACTCTTATTGATTCCTTTTCTTCAAAAGAATATTTTCCAAATGGATATTATGTATTCCAATTACTGTCGAATGTTTTATTTTTTATCTAAAAAAGAATTGCTTTATTATATTTAAGTTGTACAAAAACCTTCTTTGTTACATTACGACCGTTTTTTCAAGCATAAACTTATATTGTAGAAAATTAATGTATGTATTGTATAATTAGTTAACAATCTCAATCATACGTCATTTTTAAAACACATTACTTACCTATTTTATAAGCGAGTAGAAGTTAAGGCTTTCTCTAGCTTTTATAATAAGACTTCCTCGAGACGAAGGTTATAAAAATGTAAATTCGCGAATGAGACTTGGAAATTGAATAATTCATTTTTAATTATCTCTTTTTTTAGAGGAACAATTGAAAGTCATATGCCTGGATATTCTGATAGCCGGTTCACAGACTACGAGCAATGTTCTAGAGTTTGCTTTGTTGAAAGTTTTAAGGGATAAGAATATACAAGAGAAAATTTATAACGAAATATTTAATACGATTGGTCACAATATGCCATCATGGACAGACACTAGCAGGTATTTGTTATCTTAGTATTTACTGACTGTCAAAATATTACTAATAACAATATTTAACTCTTTGGGACAGGTCTTAGCGTGACTGTTCACCATTGCTGTTTCATTGATTTTTTGTTTTTCTTTGATTTTATTCTACACCGAATCTTATACCGTTTGTCAAAGAATAAAATCTAATAAAATAATTTCAAAAAATCATGAATCAGTCTGTAACTTACCGCTGCTCGGCTACGCCTCTTTCTTCATGTCATCTTTGACATGAAGAAAGAGGAGATTTGAGCTTAATCAACCACAATGCTCCACTGGGGGTTGGCGGGTATGTTCCCTATTATGAGTAACGATCGCTATCAGATATTTATGATAACAACCTAAACTGATGGCTTAATGTGCTCTACGAGGCACGGTGGGAAGACCCACATGGACAGACATTCAAACCGGAAAGAAATATTGGTACAAATACAACAAATTTCCATCCCTAGCGGGAGTCGAATCCGCAATCCGTTGGTGTTTTATGCGACTGCACACACCACTACATCAGAATGGTTGTTATAAAATAAATAAATGAATGTATATTAGATGGCCCAGTAGGGCTCCAGTGGCAATGAGGGTAAAAGTTGATTTTGGTACGTTTTGACACTTGAGACTTTATCGCTTTTTAGTGTATAGTCTTCATAATATTAGCACTACCAATTTGTAACTACTTAATTTTATTGATCGCTTAAGCCTATTACTTTCCACTGCTGGGTATAGGCCCCTTTCTCAATGTAGGAGCTTACATAGGTAGGGAGACGTATGTAAGCTGTGTATAAGTGGAAAGAAATATTTTGTAGAAATATAATCCATCCCGAGTAGAAATCTAACCTGTAACTGCCGGTGTTTAAGTGCCTACACCCACCACTACTACCAAAACGGTGGAACCTAACAAAACATTTAGGTTTCTAAAGACTGGTTCTTTATTTATTGCGCTGTCTCTATATTAAGATAAAGATTTAAAAAAAAAAAACGCAATATGATCGATGCTGTAATATTGACATTTTAACAAAGTAAAAGTGAATATTATTTAATACAAAAACCGTACAAAAAGGTATGCGAGTAACAATTTATTGTTGAGTCAATACACATAATCTTCTTTGAGCGTTTTAAATAAATTGAGCCGTAAATGAATAACAATGGCATTTCATAAAAACATTCCCATTTCGCTCCCTAACATAATAATATTTTAATTTGTGCCTACACTAATGCTGTAATTAATGAATATTGTATGGTTTTGTTTCAAAAACTTAATTTACAAACCTTAATATAAAAATAAATATAATTTATTCAAGTATAAATTAATTTCATTTACGTTTTGATAGATTCGTTAGTCGCTTATTATTTTTTTTAATTTAAATGATTGACCTCTTTTCAAAAGAGTTCCATTCATTTAAATATTTCATGATAGTTAATACGCTATTTAAGAACGTTTTATGAATAATTTTCATTAATTATTTTATTACGGTAATTAAAATATATATAAATATAATATACAGATATAAAATTTATAGTTCTCTTTAAATTTATATGAAAATTTATTAATTTCTAGAATAAATTCTGAGGTATATAGGCAACGACCGAAAATATTTAGCATTCTTTAATGTCAAGGAAAACTATGACGTGACGATTATTGACTAGTATCGTTTTAGTTAGTTTTTAAATGGAGAAGAGAATGGATAAAAAAATAAAAAAGTTTATATCTATTTTACTATATCTATATATATAATAAAATGGTAGGAAAGTCAAAACTGTACATTGAATAGTTTTTTAAAATAATACTCTGGGTGTGATCTACAATCGATTCCGAAGCCAAAAATATAGTTTTTAGAATTTTTGTCTGTTTGTCTGAATGTATGTACGGGATAAACTCAAAAAGTACTGGATGGATTTACTTCAAATTTAGCACGAATATTATTAAGAAGTTGGGTCAACATATAGGCTACAAATTATCACGCTATCACCTACGGGGAACGAGCAGTGAACCTTTATTTCTTCAACGCATTCTGTAAAAACGTGTAATCTAACGACGCATATTTGAATGTTGTTATTATGTTAATAACCATGCTATAAGCTAGCTTCATACTGTAAATAAAGACATTCTGTAGTATATTTAGTATCAGCATTGCACCCGTGCGAAGCCGGGGCGGGTCGCTAGTAAAATATAAATCAACTGACAAGTCAGTGAACAAACGTACGGCTCACCTGGGGGTGAGCGATTATCGTAGGCATTGCCGACCCTACCCCAATCACCCATTAGCTCTGGTCACCTTACTCACCACAGGAACACAACACTGCTTGGAAGCAGTATTATTTAGCTGTGATCTTCTGTAAAGTTGAGGCTTACCAGTCGGGCTGCTCCAGATTTTCAGTTGGATATTTTCTGCTGTGTCCTGTCTGAGTTGAACTATTGAAATGTCTTATTATTTATTCTACCATGGCTTGAAAAAGAGCAATGCCTTTAAGTGTAAGCGTATTGTTTTAGTGTTTCAAATATGTGTTGTTTTTTTCTGGAGTATATAATGTTGTGGTAGATTTTTATTACAAAAGTATAGAAGAGCAAGTTATCCAATGATAACACTAAAACAGAATCGAAAAACTGAATTCAATGTGTATGACTTTGGTTTTAATTGTTTTTAACGTTGTTGAACGACAGTATTTTGCTGTAACTGTAAACTATTTTTACAAAAACTGTCCAAAATCCGTAAACTTGTTATTCAACATTTCGCCAAACAAACGAATTTAAACTCGTCCCAAACAGTCTCGATAAACGCATCAAATAAAGTCGCATACTATCAAATGTTTGACAAAAAATGTAAAGTTTGGCACATAGTTTGATTCTTAAAAGGGACGAAACTATGTCTCTGTCAACAGTGGCACATTCTATATTTCATAAAACTGTGTTATTGTGTTCATTTACATACTAGCTGCCCGGACAGGCTTCATTCTATCAAAAATTAATAAATTTTTATTTATATATATTTATTTTTAATATTTTTGTAGTATTAAAACCTTCCGTGGGCTTTAAGGAATACAAAAAAAAATTACCGAATTGGTTGAGCCATTCTCGAGTTATGCGCTTAGCAACATTCAATTTTATTTATATAGAATACTAACTGAGTGAACGCTTTTCGTCTCACGGACAGTAAAGCCTGTCATTTTGAAAAAAAAAAATCGTTGTAAAATTTAACTTCACAACCTTCTACAAAGTATCAGAAAACTTTAAAATGATCTCAAATAATTCAGCCGTTCTTGTGGTCCACGCTTACCAATATATATATAGCGATTTATTTTGATTTTTAGTGTTAGATTAATTATAGATACGTTACATTTGTGAAAAAATATTGATGAAGTATTTAGTTATTTTTATTTTAAATGTAAATATTGATTTCAGGCTAGTGTACACGATGGCGTTCTTATCTGAAATACAGAGATATTTTACTATAGTGCCGATAGCGGGACCGAGGAGAGCGCTCGACAATATACATATGGATGGTTACGTGATACCTAAAGATACGACGATACTGATATCGGTGGGAGATGTGCATTTCGATCCGAACGTTTGGGAGGAACCGGAAAAATTTATGCCCGAAAGATTTATAGATAGTAAAGGGAATTTAAAGAACGTCGAACATATGTATCCCTTTGGGAGCGGTGAGATATTTTATTTATTGATTATTCATATGTTAGGTTTACGTAAGTATTCGTGATTGACTTGGCCTTTTATGGGTGTGAAATTCTATCGATACTCAGAAGCGTTAGTGTGTCAAAAAACCGCTGTGCTTCGTTCTGAAAGTAACATTCAACAAAAATATAACAATTTTAAAATTTTTATGCTGATTTTATTTCAAATATAATCAACAACTTCATAGTCTATATTACTTATTTTTTTCCATATGTATAATATATTTGCAAAATAAATATAATAAAGAATATTTTTTGTTTACAAAAACTCTCTTGACTGTACCTTATATTGTACACACTCGTACAGATCTTATTTATACAAGTGAAGGCTTATTCATCTGTAACACGTGGAAGGTTACAGCGTCACTGTAATATAATCCAAGATCTTAAATCTCCTCAGGTCGCAGGCGATGTCCGGGCGATTCTCTCGCCAAGTCTTTTATATTCATAGTGTTCGTCGGCATTATGCAGAGATTCAGGATCGAATGCAGTAATGGCGTCTTACCTTCAGAGAAACCAATTATTGGCTTAATTTCGAGCGCGAGACCGTATACGGCCGAGTTTATTTCAAGACAATGAATGACAGTTTAATAGAGAAATTGGTAGATAAATAATAATAAAAAAATTACAATTTATATCGTCTTTTACTGAAATATAATAATGTATACATTATTTTTAATAAATTTTCAACGATGATATTTTTTCTTTCAGAATTTTTTTTTGTAATCATATTTATATTTGGAGTCCACTTTTACAATTATCTAATTCAAAGTTCCTAATGAATGGACACTTTCGAAATTTTTTTTACTCGAACTAGTGGATTTGAAAATGTCTGCATTAAAATACACTTTTTCATTTCAATCATTGTTTTGCATTATATTCCTCGTGTAAATACAATTGTGGTAGGTATACCTGAAATAGTAATCTAATAAGTTTAAAATATTTAATATTTAATAAAGATATTCCAAAGATATTAATCATAGAAACGGAAAATGGTTTGATTTGAAAATGATAACCACTACATAAATTGTGAATAAACTTCAACGTTTATGGGTTCTCAAACTTTTTAATCCATACCTCTGGTATATTATTTCTGTTGGTTTAGGATCAAGGTAGAATTTTCGTGATTAAGAATATGAAAACAACAAATTATTGTAATATATCTGTATTTATAAAGCTGGTATATGTACATATGCTACGTAAAGTATAGGTCAACCTCAGAGTTGCCAACTAAGGTACAATATTGTTGACCGATATCGGCATTATTTCGGTCGAGTCTAAATCTCGCCACCACTTAAATATTCTCACCAATCCAAAATTTTATTTGACGCTATATCACACGAATATTACAAACAATTTTAATCGATACTAAATTCATAAAAAATGTGAAATAAAATGTATACAAATTAAAAAACGGTCTCTGGGTGTCTACACACTTTGGAAATTAATGCCCTTAGTTATTACGTGGTCCAGGTACGTTCTTCTATCGAAATAATAATAACAACAATAGTTCAAGGTATTCAATAAAGTGATTTACTAAATGAAAATGCAGAAGTACATTCAAATACAGTTGGAATTCAGTCGGTAGTTAACAAATTGAATGCAACTAACTCTTGAAATTTCAGGAATCGTCCTGATTGAAAAGCAAATCTCGTTTTACATCGGAGGACAATGTTTGATTTACTAAATAAATAGAATAAAAGCATAAGGTTGATTAGTTATACGTTTTCAATAATAATATTTAAATTGCGATTGTGATTGTTATTCTATCTTCTTATGCTATCAGCGATTGCGATTATTAGATAAGTGGAAAATTTTGAACTCGGCGAAATAAAAGGCTATACAATGAATGATAATATGGATAAGCTAGCTTATGAACTGGAGTGGCTAGTATTAAGCAAAGTTTATTTGCGCAATGGAAAATAAAAATGTCTACGGACACTTTTCTGTGCATACTATGACCACTCGCAAAATTCATAGAACTTAGAATTAATTATCTTTACATATCTAAATATAATTTACACTCATTTTTTGTTAAAAAAGTTTCAATGGAAACCTCTAACTAAAGTTATATAGTTTTTCTGCTCTTAATTTGTCTTAGGATTAGAAATTTAAAATCGTAATAAGCAAAGAGTAAAATTTCACCGCACAGGTCCAATAAAAGGGATGGCTATATTCGACAAAGTAGAGCACAGATTATACAAACATATACAAATAAATAAAATTGGAGTGTCTGTTTGTAATATTAAAATAACCGCTTTTTACTAAATTTATATTTATGTATGTATACAAGGCACATATTCCAAAATAACATTTTTTTATAAATTTTGTCTATCTAACTGTTTATTCCGGCAAAAAATTTATATTATATTTTTTATTGTATACTCGTAACTACGAACTGAACAATAACTATTTTGTAAAATTCTACGAGGACAAATTCGCGGGTACAGCTGGTATATATATAATAAAAACGAAATTATTTATTTTTATTTGCTTTATATCAATATTGCCTTTTCCAATTAGCTTCTTTAAAGGCGCGAAGTCTAAGTAAGTTAAAGATAAATAAACATTATTCTTCTGTAAAGAGAGTCCGAAGGTCTAGTTACAATGTACAAATATAATTAAACGAGATTAAGTTTTTTTCTCATTCTTTGTAAAGCTAAACAACAGTACGCGGTGTTTATTAACTGCATTACATTTTAATTAATTATTAAATGAAATTTTTTATATTTACTGCGAAAAGCTACTAATTAAATAAATCCTCATTGCTGTCATTTAAAAAGGATATTACGTATTCAACACCAACTTATTAGAAAATAAAATAGACGTTGTCGACATTCTTTTAGGACAAAACCGTTGTCGGCCCCGTGAGTTATATTTTTTTTTGGAGATACGATTGATACTAAGTGGCTCTGAAAAATGAATGTATTATATATTTTTTTTATTATAGTAAAAAAAAATCACTTTTGGTAAATAATTATACTATTTATATCTGTTAAAAGTATTTTAAAGTAGCTGAATTTCAAATGAAGTAAAAAATAGTGGTTATTAACATGTAAGACTTGCTCGTGTGCGAATTTTGTACAGTAAAAAAAATTTTGTTAAATTGTCCCATTTTTGACTATTCGATATTCGTTTTTGTAAAGATGACTGATAATTGATGTCTAAGGACCAGGCATGGCAAATAATTTTAACATCAATCTTTTTAAATTTTTCTATAGATGTCAATAAATTATTGAATTTTGATGATATAAATAAATTAACTTTATTGTATAGTATCTATAATAACGATACATAAGTCCCTCCGAGCTCACGCGAAATGTCCTGGTTATGTGTAGTTCTCATCCAGCCTTTACCTATGAACATATGTAGATCATCGGTCCTGCAAGTCGGAGTACGTTCTATAAATTTCGCCTTAACCTGTAATATCCCATTACTGGGCCTAGCCCTCTTTCCCCATGTATGAGAAGGATCAGAGCTTAATTCACCACGCTGCTCCAATGTATATCTATATATATATATATATATATATATATATATATATATATATATATATACGAGTATATAAATTTAAATAGACAATATAAAATTATTACAAAAAATGTGTTTCGCTTCTAACTCTAAGTAGTAAGATCTTACCGTGAGATTAATGTATATCATCAATCATCAATATCAATACATATAATAAAAATGGATCGCTTGCTCTACATTGAACATATATGAGAAAATATATTATTGGGATCTTTATCGACGCAAATAGCACCCAAAATAATGATTATTAGAATTTTTCTCTGTTTTTCTGTGCGTTTGTGCACGCTAATCTAAGAAACAGTTTATCCGGTTTCGATGTAGTTTTCACGAATATATTGTTGTAGCCTTTACGCAACATTTTGTGCTGTTGTTTCATGTCAGTCAGTCCTTAAATAAAAAAGCTATGCCGATTTAAAGAATCACGTTGAATATCTAAATACCCAAAATTTTTAGTTCAAAACAAAACCAAAAGATATATCCAAAAAATGCTGTCTAAAATCTCTATTCCACGCGGACGAAGTCGTGGGCACAGCTAGTTCAGTATATGTTTATTGAAAATTGTCTATTGTAAAGGAGACAACTTCTTTGTTTGATTGTCAGTTTGCTAATGACAATTTGTTCAGGGAGTGATCACAAGCGAACTTACACAGAGAGCTTTTGTAAGTTTTCAAAGGTTAGGGATGGCGATGTACTCTATATTTATGTAATAATATTTTGTGTTGCAATGTATCTTTGAGATTTAATATGAAGACTTTCTATCCTTCAAGTTTGAGAAAAGTAAGATACTGAAATTAATATTATCATGATTTTTATAATGTAACTAGCTGTATCCTATGCGCGTTGCTACGCTTTATATATATATATATATATATATATATATATATATATATATATATATATATATATATATATATATATATATATTATTTTATTTTATTTTTTATTTTATTTTTTTTCGGTCGTATCAGCTCATTAACCTTTGTGGGCTCAAGCACATCACTTTGCTAAAGATCATGACATGATTAAATGCATAGTTTACGATTCTATAAAGGACGTACAGACAAATATTCATTATTATATATATAGAAAAGTATTGTCAGATATGATTATATATTTACAGAATTTTGATTAGTATTATAAATCTTTTCCTTATGAAATACTGAAGGCAATCATATTCTATTTTTGTCTCATTATAGACAATATGATAGAGGTATATATAATAGGTTAGATTTAATGTATAATGCAGTTACGAAAAACATATTGTAATACTCATCTATTTAAGTCTGTAAACAATTGTATGCGCCAGTTATCCTAATCCTAACATGTCTACAGTACTGCTACTATTATACAGCAAAATTAAATAGGTCAATAGAAATATAAATAAAAAGATCAAATAAAGGCAAAGTAAAATAAAAACTCTATTTTGCCCAAAACTAATAAAATGTCTGTTACTATTTGATTTTCTTTATAGCGTAATACTTAAACGTGTGACACGTGCCATTTTCAATTTATATGTAAAGGTTTGTAGTTCATGGACAGTTTTATTTATTTTTGTGTTGTTAGTTTGTTTATAAACGGAGAGAAATAAATTGAATATTTTTTAAAAAAAAATCGCTTGCGGTTTGTATTCAAGTGACGTTTGAAATACAACATTTTTATCCAAGTTTTGTAGTTTATGTGTCTGATATTCAATTTTCCTAAAGTTATCAGTAAATAGAACTGATTTTTGGATTTATACTTGTAAAGTATAAACGACTAAATAAAAAGTAAAAAACTTGACACTACAAAAGAAGAAAGTATGTAGGTATTTATTTAGGATATGACATACGTTGCAGATTTTATTAAGATTTTATACACACCAAAATAATGATGATAGTTAATAAAAATCTGCTTTAATGGTAACCCTAGGCAATGCACTTGAGCTTCGCTATTGAACTTGAGATATTCACTACAAAGTTTGCCGTCAACATCTGTCGACAGGATAACTTGGAGGTCTTTTTAAGGTTTTCCTATTTTCATTTGAATATTTTGTTTGACCTATTTAGATTGTTGGAGGAAACTCGTTGACAATTTATAAAGTTCAACTCGGAATTTTAACTGGGATCCTTAGTTAGTCGAAACTCACTAGAAGTTTTTAATATATAATAATAACTATACTACAGTGTAAATACTAATATTGTAAAAGTGTGAAAAAATGTCTAAATTGAAACACTATCTATCTATATCTATATAAACAGTAATGTGATTCTGATTTGTTTGTTTGTTCACAGTTTTTGTGCTAAAATATAGTTCGTTGAGATGGTGACCTTTAAAAAATAAGGGTGACCGAGCATAGCTCGGTATTTTTAGTAAATATGAATATTATTTTTCGATTTTACTGACATAATAATAAAAAATATTAACGACCAATTCTTATATATATATATAAGAATTGCTTGTTTAATAGTATTAGATTATAGTGTGACTCAGTAGTAAAGTGATAATCGCAAATGTAGTTCTATTACCAGTACATCTTAGAAATTACAAATTTATTGACCAATTTTATTTACACTGTAAATAATTACCGCAGCGCAAGTTAATACTCGTTCTCGTAGTTTTATCACGAAGTAGCATTCAGAGCAGAGTCTCGTGATTGTCATCTTAGTTTTTGAAATAGTAGAAATTTTATATTTTCGTACGATTTATATTTTGTTTGAATATGAAGGCTGAAATATACTTAAAATATTTAATATTTTAAGTTTCAACTATAGTAAGATATAATGTGTTGGTATCTGTGATTATCTGCAAGAACCAAATCAACTGATCGAACTTATAATCGTCGGTCGATTATTAGTTCCTAAACAAGCTACTAGAGTTCGCTGCAAAGTATAACTGTAAGCTATTTTATTTATTTATTTTTTTAAATAAATATCTACACAATACACACACGGTCGTCTGTTTCTAAAGTAAGCAACTTTAATGCTTGTGTTATAGGTAACAGCCGACTGGTGTAACTACATATTTTGTTTCCGATAAAAATACTTATACTGTAATATATATACATATATTACACCCAGACTCGCGATGGGAATCGAACCCACAACCGCCGGAACAGAAAGCAGGGTCACTACAAACTGTGCCAACGCGCTAGTCAAATGTTTTAAAAGAGTACGTAGAGACGTGCACTTTGGATTTTCCAAATTTCGATTTTGGAGTAGGGATGGGTGTTTAAGCATTTATGGAAGCTCCACTATCACTCAGTTAAGAAATTGAATATGAAACATTGTACTGGAGCTGGGTAAGTAATTTTTATAATAATTGGTAAAAATACGTTGTACTTTTGATTTTTATCCTTTTGTTCTTTTCTTACAAAAAAAAAACTTAGCTTCTATCTCACTCTACCTTTTTTTATTCGCGTAGGGTCAGATTGACCCCATCACTATCACAGACATACGACCACATGGTATTTTAATATCTAATATCAATTTTACCCGCTAAGAATCATAGACGTTAAATCGAAATTTTAATAGTTAAAGTCACCAGAGCAGCTCGTTTAAGTAATCTTGTGCTCGATAATGAATTTCAATTTAATGATAAATCGTCCTTCATTTCGAACTAACGTGCATTGGGAAATTATTCAAGCGTGCGTTATTATCGGGTGTTTGTAAATTAATATTAGTCAAAGAATAACATGAATGGAATATAAATTTTGGTTGTAGTAAATGAAGTTATTTCAATAATATAATAGTTTAGTAAATATTGTAACACAGTGCTTCTATTTATTAAGTGTTTTATATCTCTTTTCGTATGTCGAACACACGTCGAACCCTTTTTTTGGTATCGCGGGGAAACCCCTTTATGGGTGATATCAAGGACGCCCGGGTGGGCACTCCTAGACCGTGTGTCGGCTTCAGCACTTGTGGGTGCAATACCGAGCAAACCCCTGCGGGAGCCAGCTGCTTTAATTGAGATCTGCAGGCAACAGGATCCCTCCAGCGATAGGCTGGCCTCGGCGAAAAGGCCAGACTTCTCCTCCATGGGGACTGTTCGGCTCACGTCCCGACGACGCCGTGTCTAACAGGACTGGGTTCCCATCCCGGCCCGACACGGGCACAGAGGCGTTGCTGGAGGCGCATTAAGTAGTGCCTCCTATGCACCGCCGTTCGTCGCCTGCGGAGGGAGGCCTCGTTGGTGGCCTCCTTTCTCACCCACTTATCATTCTCCTTCTGGGACATTGCTATCTTGCAGGAGACCATCGCAGCCACGTCAAACCCTAACCTAACCTAAACATCGATAGTTTAAGAGTTTGATTCACGCTCGGGATTTATAATTGTATTTATAGAAATATTTCTTTCCGGTATGAATGTCTGTGTGGATGTGTGTGTCTGGAGAGCAAGTTAAGCTGTTGGTCCCGGTTGTTATCGTATACAACTGGTAGCAATCGTTACTCATTGTAAGCTGACCCTTCTTCTACATGGGGGAAGAGGCCTATGACCATCCGTGGGATATTATAGATTGAATGGTATAATATTAAATATTTTTTTAGAGTTAAGTAGTTTGTTATTGAAAAAGATTATATAGTATTAGAGTCCTTAGTGCAGATCGTTATAAAGCGGCCTTAAGACGGACCATTGCCAGTTATTGAAGTCAGTTTAATGACTGATTGAGTTAAATGATAGATTCAACGGTAGATGATATAAAATTATAACAGACGTGCAAGTGGTGTGTAATTAAAAAGTGATTTTAATTTAATGGTCACATGGTTTATAATAACGTGTGAAAATGTCAAGTGAAATTTATTATTCAATGAAATTTTAAATTTCATAATAGCTGTCGTGTGGCTCTTGGAAATTACAATTAAAATTTCTCTGGTCGGAACCTCGGACGTGTCGACGTCATGAAGCGAGACGACCTTTTTTTCTTTATTCTTCATTTTATAATTTTTTTGATACTTGTATTTTTTTGCCGGGAACTGAGGGAACTTCTGCCGCGAACATGTGGGTTTTACCCATAGTCACCACGCTGGGCAGGCGGGTTGGCAACAGCAGTGCTGGTTTTGACGCAACTAAGACGGGCTATCTTCGGTTTATCTATTTAATATATATGTATATCTGATTGCTGGTGTAGGCTAGATAAGGATTGCGGAAAACCGGGATGTCTGGCGTGAACTTAGGGAGGCCTATGTCCAGGAGTGGACTGCCATAGGCTGAACTGAATTTTTTTTATATATGCAGACATACAAATTTATTATGTTATTATATAACTTATAACTAACTTTCGCACTACAGTCGTAATTAACTTGACATACTAACATAATTTAATAATTGATGATTGAGGCGCGTATATATATTTTCTTTGTCTGGAAGAAATGGCTAAATAGCCATAAGTTCGCCCACTGAACTTCACATTCTGTAACTATCTTTAAATGTATTTAATTTTAAAAATGTAACTGTGGTGTATAATAAAGTAGCTACTATGATTTTTTTCTTATCAATTTCCATGTGAACTACAAAATAAACATTTATGTATTAAAACAGTTTATTTGGTTTATGTAATGCAATTTTCAGATGACATCCAAGTGAAGGTAATTTTACTCAAAAGAAATTATCTAAGATTTAAATCAAAGAGGTTTATGTGTTTGACGTTATTATTTTTAATTAAGACCTTTGCCTCGTGTTTTACATAGTTGTCACAGAAGATGACAGATAGTCCTGACAATACAAAAAAGAAGTACCTAATCAAAAGAATCCTATAGAAACAAAACGGTTTAAACAAAATTATTACTTATTGTATGTTTATTTCAAATACATTTAAAAGGTAAATTATTTTTTGTATGTAATTATACTCGTACATGACGATTATTGTTAATGTATGCGTGTCTTTGCCATTAATATAGAATATAAATTTATTTCAAAATATTAAAATTATATACAGATTTACAAGAGTCAATTTAGGACAAAGAAAAAATAATTACAAAAATTTTGCTATATCTTTGTTATATGAATACTTTAACACATGTCTTTAAATAATAAGCGCACGGCCCACCTGATGCTAAAAGATGACCTTAGCTTATGGACTCCTCCAACACCAGAAGCATCGCAAGCTCGTTGCCAACCCTACTCTCCCTAGTAGGTCTGGCTACGTTACTACTTACCACAGGAACACAATGCTACTTACGAGCGATTGGCTGAGATCTTACCTAAATATATATATATATATATATATATATATATATATATATATATATATATATTTTATCTGTTCAAAAATACAAAAAACACATACTTAACACTTATACATAGGCCTTCCATGAAAACTCACAAGAGATTATCCGGACAAGCCGAAAATTAATATAAATTAATATAAATACCCAAATCAAGTTCCCCGTTAACGTTTACTAGGGCAGCTAATATTTTAATATTTTCAGAAGTAATCAACAGTTAAAGTCAACGTGGTTACGAAAATAGTAGAAAAAAATTTTAAAAAAAAATTCAGTGGAATATTAAAAGGAAAATTCGGATTGGTGAAGTTTTCAGGCTCTTCAAAGACCGATGCAGAGGGCATGGCAAGTGGGCTATTTATTAGCGATGAATTTTAAATACCAATGCTGCTCGTATGTTCTTAACTCAATTTATTATCAGTATTTTCATTTTTAATATATTTTTTATAAATCAACTTATCCACTTACAATGTTAAATAAAAAGTATTTGTTCATTGAAAATAATTTTATATAAAATATTTTTGTAACGCTCTTTCGTCCGATGTAAATTTTGCATGATTACGTAAAATTTATGCACTTTGATATTCGTATATTAATTTTTACAAGGTCACACGTGTAAGCATTTTAAATTTATTTTCAATTTGATTTCGAGTTTCATGGATATTTTCGACGTATGTTTATAAGTATATTAATTTAAATGTGGTTAACATATTCTTTCTTTCTTTATTTATTTTTTTTACCATATGTAGTAGAATTAGAATTATGTATGAGTTTGGTATATAGTTTCGGTGTATGTTATTAATAAATGATTAATTTTGTTATTTTTTAAGAAATAAATTAAAAAATAAAATAAAAATACCTAAAATAAATGAACATTTTCAAATTGTTTTATTAATTGGTTTTTATTTTTTAGCATCGTTTCATTACGAAAAAACTAGGACACTAATATTATAAAAATGAGACGACGATATACCGAGGTGACGATAAGTACGTCATCGTCTACGAATGAAAGAAATGTTAGTATTTAATTCATATTTCAAATCATATCATTTTTAAAATGAACGCGTTCTACACTTTACGTTAGAATTTTCAAACGTTATGCGCTTCAAGCGCTGAGTTTCGGTTTGACAGCGCTTTACTGATGCAAACCACAATTATTCATGACCTTTCAGCGCTGCGTCAATAAGCGCCACAGACAACCGTCCTGATGTAGTGATGCATGTAGTCGATTAAGCACTGGCGGTTTTGGGTTCCATATTTTTATTATTACAAATGTTTGCTTCTATGAGTAGTTTGGATGTGTCTCTGGAGTTTCTCGATCACGTATTGGGGAGTGCCTAAGCTGTTGTTTCCGGTTATTATCATAGGCACCGGCTGATGATTCTTACTCATGATGGGGAAATTATCCGCCAACCTACGGTTTAGTAGCTCTGTCACTTCTGATATATAGAAAAAGTGGCTTTTAGAGTTTTTTTTTATCGCTGAGAAATGTAGTCACACCAGTACCATGCCCATTCTTAACGTGCGTTAAAACGCACTCTATTTAGTCAAATCCTCAACGATATGATAGTCACAGTGATGTATAATCATCATAAGTTAGTGTTTTTATTTGAAAATACATATGAACAGCACGTGTGAACGTAATTATGAGTATGTTAAATGCGGATAAACGTATCTTTTAATCGCGTGGGAGTCTTTTTATTATTAAAATGTCTGTTTCTTTGTATCTCTACATCAGTTTCTGCATTACGCCATAAAATAAAAGTTACTTTAAAAACGCAAGTCTACTTTAAAGGTCAGTGGTGCAGTCAGCCTTTGAAGGTTAATAGTCCTTTGATCAAGCTCAGCTCTGTTTTCAAGTTCAGTATGAAAAAAAAGGCTATGAAATAATGAGAATTGCATATAAAAGATTGTTATACTTGCTCTAATAAATTATAACGCCTTTCGTCTAAAGGTACGGTGCATCTGGAAAAGATAAGTCTATTAGCTACAGTGCCTTTGTGAGTTTAATTATTTATGTTATTGCGTTGTTTTTAAAATAAAAAAGAAAAGCTAGTTGATTTTTACACGTGTATTGGGTGTTTTTTCAGCCTTTTGAATATTAAACAAGCGTTTTTATTGATGCAAAGTTGGTTTACATTTTGTTATCGTTACGTTCGGGAATAGTTTATATATTTATTTTGATAATTTTGGTGTATGTATGTATGTGTGTATGTATATACATTGTTCTTAAAATTAAATTAGTGACATTGAAGTAGACCAAAATGCTCATCAGATTTTTTTTTTTTGATGCTTCGTTGCATTATATATATATATATATATATATATATATATATATATATATATATATGAAGATATATATATATATATATATATATATATATATATCTTTATTATTATTATTTTCTAAAGAGACGATCTTAGAATCCTGTATAGCATAGTATTTTTTTTCTGGCGTGTGAAACGAGACATCACATTTAAGAGACAAAACAGAAAGTAATAGAATATGAAACTTATTCTGATAATTAAAAATAAAATGAAGATTATTTAATATATGTATATTTAACAAAGACTAGAATGTAAGTTCATCGTACATTGACAATCTCGTGGCGCTTGTCACAAAGCGATTATGTACTTACAGGCTTTGATGCAATTTATATCGTTACATTTATTTGGAGATAAAGTTCATTTATACTTCTTTACTTTCGAGCCCACTGGTCGGTCGTCATCCGTAGCCATCAATAACTGATCCAAGATTATCGCCTTTACTTTATAGCCTAAAAATTACCAAGAATAAGGTACCTACATAACGACTAACCTAACATTTTTTCTACGTGGCTAAAATCCTCGTATGAGCACTGGGGAGGCTATGTCCAACTTTTACTGACCAAAAACCACCACGTGTGATTAGTTATCCGCCTGGGTGTGGCGAGATCAACTCACGCTAGCATTTGCCACCTCGCCTCAGCGGTAGGCTTGGACGAAACTTCCGGGCCCCGGCATAAAGGTGGGTTGGCCTCGCTCATAACAAGGTCACCCCTTAGACGTGTGGGTCCATGTCGTCCGGCTGGTCGAAGTCCCCCGACTGTCGGCCAGCGACCCCACTATTATGAGGGAATAGGAGGTGGGCAAACCGTCTCCTCCTTGCCGCCACGTCTGCGCCGGAGCGGGTCAGAAGAGGTGTCTTCCTCTCTGGCCCGCTTTGCGGTGTCCTTCTGCGCCATTAAGCAGAAGGAGACGACTAACGTGAAAATCCTCATGTCTATGAGGATTTTCACCACGTAAAAAAAAGTTAGTCGTCTCCTCCGGAGACTCCTACCTTCCGGTGCGGGGGCACCAGAGGGGAGTCAGAGTCTTACTGAACAAAACCTATGAACGTGTGAGCAGAACTCCACCTAAGTGGGGCGAGAAGGGATTACGCTAGCATGCACCACTTTGCCTCGGTGGTTGGTCGGAATAAAAACATCTGGGCTCCGGCATCTAGAGGGGCGGCACCCACAAGACCACCCCTCCCGATAACTCGTGGGGTCTCAGCCAGCCGAAGGTTCCCCGACCCCCCCCCAGCCGGCCACCTCACTTAAGGGACACTCAACCGGATCAGTCTATTGTCTGCAGAGCGGCGACACATGTCCAGGAGCGTCATCCCTCCAAGCCGGGCAGGTCTGACCTCCAACGCCGTATTGCACCGGGCAACTGAGTAAACCTCCACGAAGCCCCGCACGATCCAGCAACCACCCTACAGGTCCGCCGGACTGCACTAACAACCGAGCTTAAAGCTCTAGGGAGCCAGTACAGACCGGCCTCATATATCAGGTCTGCCGGATTGCACCAGCAACTGAGCAAAGCTCCAGAGAGCCAGCGCAACCCAGCTGCAGTTTTGCACCATAGGGCGGGTGACGTACCCAACCCGCTCCGTCCTTCCGATGGTTTTTGGTTCACGGGGGTCCAGGACCCAAGATCCCGACCACTCGCAGGAGCCAGGCGAGTCGCATTCCCTCATCCTCCACCCGGGTGACGCGCCCAGTAGGAGGACGCGACAACTTCCTCTAGGAGGAGATGACTAACCTAAGCCTTACTAATCTCGGGGTAGAAATCAATCTCCCAGCAAAAAATAACGGTTCGTGACCAAAACAAATCATTTTCATCACATAGGAACTGGGCATTAGTCTGTATCATAACACAACGGGCGTTACGGGTTGTATTTATAACTATAGTAATAATCCCTAGCCCTAGTTTGTTTGTTACGCTTTCGCGCGAAAACTACTGATCTGATCATCATGAAAGTTTGTATCACATATATTTTTGGAGGTGTAAGAAGTAACATAGAGTACTTTTATTTAAAAAAATCTATGCGACCGAAGCCGCGGCTAAAATTATAGCTTATTTTAATTTACACTTTGATTGCATATTAATGATGTGTATTCGAAGCATATCATCAGCGTAGATACATTTTTAATGAAACGAACATTTGAATGAAATTTAAATGAAAAAAGAAATAAGGATGAAAAGTAAACAGTTCTGCAAGTATTGGTAATAATTGATATTGAATCTGTAATCGCTTTGGCAGCTCTTTGATATTTATTCTGCGTGATTTAACGGACGATTGACTTTGTAAATATTCAACAAAATTAATTTCTTTGAAGTATTTCGTTACGCATTTATTTGTCTTTAATTATAGCGACTGTGATAACGGTGACAAATTGAATTGTGTTCAGATTTTACAGTATGTGTTAAAAAAAAAATCCGAATTCAACCAACACGCGTTTGTGTTACCAGTGTGTAAAATTTTTAAGTATGTTTACATACTAACATTTTGTCTTCTTCCAAATGTATTCCTAACCACCACTCTGGTGTAGTGGTACGTGTATCGCCTAAAACATTGACGGTTTGTGGGATAGGGAAGGGATATTTGTATTTGTACAAATATTTCTTTTCGTTTTGGATGTCTGTCAGTTGTAGTTCTCCCCACCGTGCCTCGGAGAGTACGTTAATCCGTCGAAACCGGTTATTATAATACCTAAACCTATCCTACCTACCTATCATTAATACCTAATAGCGATCGTTACTCAAGTAGGGAACATGTCCACTAACCTACAGTGGGGCAGCTTGGTGGATTAAGCTCTAATCCTTCTTATAAATGCAGAAAGAGGCCTACACTCAGCAGTAAACATAGTCTAAATCTCTTCCAATTTACCGGATTTATACTCTGACCTTATTTGTTAACAATCTTTACAACAATCAAAATCCAATTTCCGAAATTTATTGCTAGTAAAGAAATCATAAAAGGGACTATTCCTCTAGATAGCTGCATTTTCCATTGATACTTTTAGAGACTAGCCCGACTTGATTAGCTCGTTGGTGCATTTTGTAGTGGCCCTGCTATCTGCTTAGCGGATTGTGCATTCGATTACCGTCCGTATCTGGGTGTAATATTTATATTTATAAGTGTTTTGTTCCCATGTATATTCATATAGAAATATCTACATCAGCCGGCTCTTACATAAACATTAAATTGCTTACTTTAGAAACAGACAATTGTGTGTGTATGTTAAAAAAGAAAAAAAAAATTGGTGGTCATGATTTTGTCGAGACAGTCTTTGGGCTCTACGAGGCTTGTTTAGGAGGCTGCATACTACTAATATGTATAACTACGTTTTCAAAGGTTATCGGATCTGCTGTTTGGTTATTATTTTTTAGGTTACAAAGCCAGTCACGATAGAGGCTTTTTTTACTTTTGTCTCAAAGTATTACCTCACGGATGCTGTGGTTGTTGAAGGTCATCTTGTAATCACAGTTTTGTGACATATTTAATAAAGAAATACGACAGCGAAAATGCATAAATATTTTTAAAAATTTCAATGCACTACGAGTTTCATAGTTGCTTTGATGGTGCATTTTTTAAAAACGTAATTAATTACATTCTTTATACTTTATTTTACATTTCTTTTTCATATTTTTTTAAGTCAAAGGAGAGTGTAATTAATTCTTGTAAAAGTAATACGAGTAGCAACTTTTGAATTTTAAGAAATGTATTTCTTTTTGAGATTAATTAAAAATGTTTCTTGCATTCAGACTGAAGTATGAAGTAATATATACGTCATATCAAATATTTGATACGCTAGCGGTTGCGGGTTCGATGTCCTTTATACATATGTTATCTAGGTATTTGTGTGTGTGATAGGTGTGATTTCAGAATTTCGACAGACCGATGATTCTTACCCTATGAAGGCAGTTGAATGAATTAAAAGTGATTTCCTTACTGTAATATAGTTTTTCCTTTCAGGATTTTTACATACGCAGTCACTTCAGATGGGAGAGTATTCAAAAATTTATATATCTGGCGCATGCTTTTTCGACAACTTGTTCAAGCTTTGATATGTTTTCAAAAGTTTTAGTTGTTAAAGGTAAATAATTGTATACGCATAAATGAAAAAACTAATATAATTTGAAAGGGTCATTCAAGTATCACGTAAGCAGAATTTTCGTTATCTAAACCACCCGTGTTTACTTACTACTACTACTTACTTTACTACGACCTTACCTGCCACCCTGTTTATCAGCGAAAGTCAACAAAACGCTACCTTCACCCCTATGGTTACGTAAAAATTGGTATATAATATGTTTAAAAATTATGATGCATCCTAAATACTTGAATGAATAAATCCCCGTAGGAAAAAAGTTTTTAAGTTCATTTTTTAATAAATTAGGACTATTGTTAATTAACAAAATATTTCCCAACCTCCGTCTTCACTGCAGATAGTAAAAAATGTTTAAATAATTGCTCTAATAATTTTTTGCTTCTTGGAGCCTTTCTATTATACTATATTTCTATTATATATATTCAATAGGATAACGTTGCTAAAGTTTTTGAAAGTACGCTTAAGTTAACAAAAAATTTAAAGCAATTCATTTTACGATTAAAAAAAATTACACTGAAATAATTTAACATCTTTTACTACGTTCAACTTTTTGAATCTTGTTAATGACTCGAACCTTCTTGTCGTCGATGCTTTAAAATCACAATTTTTGTAAATTGAAGTTGATTTTTAATTAATATTTTTTATATAAAAATATATATTTATAATCAAACTAATGTAATCTTATTGCTATTAGATACTTATCAAACAAATTTTTCCTTTTTTTCCAGTTCACGTATTCGAATATATAATATACACAATATTTATAGGTATAAGTTACATGTTTATGGATTTCTTTATAAAACAATATTCCAGAAGATTAGACACGAACAAACATTTGAATCCACTGTTAAGGGGTATTTCGTTTGGTATTCTATTGCAAACGGCGCTTTGGACGATACTGGTGAGTTAATCTTGTAAATTACAAAATTGACAAAGCATCATGTATTTTACTTCAAATAACCATAGTATGAAATCGTCTAAAAACTCGCAGTGGATTTATGGATTAAGCTACGAAGCTTCTGTAAGGGAAAAGAGGCTTCTATCTAGCAGTGTTACATGTGACTTAAGTTCAGACTGCAGTGTTTATTTTTTGCTCGTATTTGAGGTACCTCTCGGAATATCGAAAGTATGCAATATTTTGTAATCACCTAATTATAGTATTAAACGTCACGTACGCGTTATAATAAATACTGCTAATAGTCCAGTGCAGTTGCAGTTATTTGCAATATTTTTGAAAAGATATTGGTGATTATTCTGTCGGTTTATCAATTCTGATTTAAATTACAAATATCAGATTTTGGATTTATATAAAAAAGAGAGACACATAATTCGTCTTCATTTATATCAAACAATTTTTATTTTAGTACTTTATGTAGTGAATTTTTGTTATTCATTTAAAATTTATCAAGTTGAAATGTGTTTGTGTATGTATGTTTGTATATGTATATGAGCATAATATGTTTATTTGTTTGTACGTGTGTATGTATATGTTCATTTTACATACAATTTTGCGCTCCATCCTACACTCCCTATTTTAACCCTCTGCCCGAAGGTTGCCTGGCAGAGATTGCTGTATTAGCGATAAGGCCGCCTGCTGCAACTGATGCAACCTGTATTTTCTTATATTGTTATTTTGTCATTTGTCATATTGTTAAACTTTGGACTTGTGTGCGAAATTTTGAATAAATAAATAAATATTTGTGGACGATTTGTTACGTAAGGGTTTAAAAAGAAATGTCCAGTAGTATCATTTATAGAAAAACACATCAAATTTCGCAATCTAGTTTGTAACATGTGGAAAAATATTCTAAATACAATTCTTTTGGCTGCTATATTAAATAATTGCTGTCATAAATACTCTTATAATTCGTTTTTCCTTTACTGAAAACTGAAACAAAATGACAGGTTAAAATTTTTTATATGTTTTTAATTGTATACTAAGTACACATTACTGACGTATCCTTTTTTTTTTGTACGAGCTGTGCAAACGTGACGGAATGAAAAAAAAAAACATTCAGTTCGCAGAGTTACAGAATAAATAAATTTCTAAAATAAAAACCTAAACTAGCTAGCCCAAGTTACGCTTAATTACATCAACTATCTGCCAGTGAAAGTCCCGTCCAGCCGTTTCAGAGGTTAGCCGGAACAAACAGACAGACAGACAAAAATTGTAAAAAAAATGTTATTTTGGTATATGTACCGTGTGCAAAAAAGACTGTTGTTTTAATATTACAAACAGATACTCCAATTTAATTTATTTGTATGGATTAATGCTATTAGTATTAATGTATTATGCATAATATTAAAGTTAATCCTTCAGTCCCAAATTGATTAATTTGTGTAAATGCATTAATAGTATACGATCCGATTAAATCAATAAGCCTTGTTACACTATGTAACCTTCAAAACGTTTCACGTGTATTTCACGATCAGAGCGTGGCTAGAGCTTCGGTCACGGTCAACGAACAGCTTTTAAACGATTTTCATGAAATATGATAAATAGGATGCAATAGTAATTCAATGAGAGTACGGTTTTGATCACTGATTTACACGTGTTCGAATAAATTGATAGGAAATACGTATATTTTATTTGTGGTTTCGAAAATTGAACCGCGTAGTATAAGTACGATGTTCATTTCGAGTATTATTTTACTCGAAATTTCAGTGTTGTAAGGGAAAATTAGCAACAGTATTTTCAAATAAGATATTACAGTGTGACTAGGATAATTTTAACTTTGTGTTCATTTTTTGTTATTTATTTTTCTTACCAGGTAAGAAATAATTATTTGATGTGTATTAATAAACTAGTATTACTAGTACCCGGCTTCGCACGGGTATAAAACAAAAATTAAAAAAAAGATCTTTTTAAAATGTAATACAGCCTATGTTACCTGCGGATAATATAGCTTCCCAACAGTGAAAGAATTTTTCAAGTCGGTTTAGTAGTTTCGGAGTCTATTCAATGCAAACAAACAATCGAATCTTCGAATTTTATTATAATTGGGTTATTATAAATTTTATTTGTATTAGTTTTGCCATTAGTTCGCCTGCTTGGACACACAACAGTGTTTAAAAAAATCAAGTTAATTGAAACAATAAAGGGCGAGGCAAGAACGTTTTCTTACGAGTATAATAAATTTCGATTATTACAGTAAACTTTGCTGTGTGGTTACGGCAGTAAGAATATAGCCACCCCCTCTCTTCCCGTGGGTGTCGTAAGAGGCGACTAAGGGATAACATAGTTCCACTACCAACTTGAAAAAGTCGACTTAAAAAGTCAATCGATGACGGGATCGCCATCCAACTGCTGGCTTTGAAATACACAGACCGAAAACGGGCAACAGCGTCTTCGGTGCGACCAGCCCTGCGGTCACTAACCCACATGGGCTAAACACATGAGTTCACGCCATTTTTGGCACGAACTTGTGGAGGTCTATGTCCAGCAGTGGATTGTATTAGGCTGAAGTGTGTGTGTGACAATAAACTAAACTTGAAAATAACCATGATAAATATTTTTGTAAAACCAACGTCAAATTGGTTGATTAAAATTTAGTTTTTCTTTTTTTAGAACAATAGAACAAATAATATTTGTATGAAATGTCACTTTTAGCAATTTTTTTCCGCTTTTGCTACAGGACGCTGTACAAATCCACCGATTACCGGTTTTTATAATACGACTGCATGAAATAGTCTTCAGAATCTGTTCAAACTGTTATGTGTGCCCAAGATTTAAATTGCACCGCTCACTATTGTGACAGTGCATCGTCTCTATATAGCGGAAATTTTCCATATAACGGATATTTGTAGAACCACTTCTGTATACTTTTGTAAATTCTACAATTTGAATAAATCTTTGGCTCTCGTAACCGGCACCTTGCAAGGGAAAGCAACTGATCAAGTTTTCCAAAGGGTATCAATATGCCAAAGCTGAAAAGGCGTCGAAACTTTTCAATTTAAAACGTAATATCTCACAAAGTCTGTTTAATAAATTATATTTCCTAAGCATCTTTATTGAATCCAATATCTATCATCTTTACCAACTTACGACTTATGTTTTATATCGAAGATTTGAAGATATTTTATTTATATTTCATATTATTGAATCCTTGAACACACACTTGTTTTTGTCACCTTATTCATACAATTAAATATTGAATATTTATAAATTTTATCACAAAAGAAATTACATAAAAAAAGTTAAAATACCTCAAAATATAAATGAATGAGTTATGAGTTACGAGGAGTTGCATGATTGCGGTTTTTGTAAACCTCCAAAAAAGACTAACATTTTATGTCAAGCCTTTTGTATTTCCCTGACCTGTCGACATGTGATGAAAGTATTTAATTTTTTTTTTAAATTATCTTTGTTGTAGCATGCAAGTGACTTAGCTGATTCATTGAGATACTTCTTCATCAGTATGAATGCTTCACCGAACTGGTCAAAATGTAAAAATATTCGGGCAAATATCACCTGTATGCCATCGCAAGATATCGTAGTACATTGCGGTAACAAAATAAAGATTACTGATTTCAAATTTACGTCCGCTCATTTATATTACAGGTGAGAATTGCTTAATGATTTATTTTAATATAATTTGTTATTATTTCGAAACCAATAAAAAATCCTTTTTTTTTACGTGGGGAAAATTCTCATGGATACCCTTCCAGCGCTGGGGCGCCGGGGGCCGGGGACGTTGTGTCAGATTTTTACTGACCAAAAACCACCACGTGTGAGCAGACTACCGCCTGAATGGGGCGAGATGGAGTCACGCTAGCAATCGCCACCTCGCCCCGGCGGCCCGGCACAATGAGGGGTGGCTTCGCTTACAACAAGGCCATCCCTCAGACATGTGGGATCGTGTCGTGTGGAGCGTCGAGGTGTCTGGCGGCCCCACACTCATGGCAGGCCGGAGTTACCTCCTGTCTCACGATATGGTGCAGGTACAGGTACTTACCGAAGCACCCGTATCCGGAAAATACCTGCATCAAACGGAAGGTGAGCGGCCCGAACCACCGCCTCAACTACTTCCGAAGGACCGGCATGACCGCATCCACCGACTACTGCCCGGGGACTGGCAGGGTCAGCTTCTCCGTCCACCGCCGTAACAGGATGTCCTGTGTCTCCGCATCCGTGCGATCTCCTTCGATGTTCCACGCTGCCACGAAGTGGTAAATTTTGGCGTGGATATCCACCTGCAATACGCCAGCTTGTCCTAGGTTGACGGAGAAACAGCTAAAGAAAAAATATGTCTATACTTGCTAAATTATCAAAGAAATAATCAAATTAAAAGGTATTACTAGCTCACAGTAGTAAGAGTAACACAATATTAAGATATAATATTAAAATTAAATTGTAAGTCGTATTTTCTTCAGAACAGAAAATACGAATATTTCAGTAGGCGTAGATTTTCTTAGATGTTTCGGTTCATGTTAATTATATACTTCACAACACATTCCCTTTGATATTTTACACGTAATTACGAAACACAAAATAATTTTATTAAAATATATCTAAGCAAAATTTTATGATAATATTTGTATATTACTGATATCAGAGTTAAAAAATAACAGCATAAAATTAAAATTGTAAACTTCTTAAGACATCCAAATGATCAGACAGTGTACAAGTTAAAATAAAATGTAACTATAAAATCGTCAAGAAAATTATGATGTAGCTTGATATTTGATATTTAAATCCTATTTAATTATGAAAATAAGACGAGTTCCGAGTTCGACTTGCTTGCGTTTCCTAGTATCTCATTTAAGTTTTGCTATTACGATATTTCAAAGGTATCCAGAAGCATTGACCGTGACTTTAGCTTGCACCTTGAATCTATACTTTGAAAGTTTGTCAATTATCGCGTCGAAGTTCATTAGTAGTTTTAATAACTTAAAACCTTTGTTGTTATTCCTATTTCTTTAATCTTTGTTCGTTGTTATGTGTCGTGAATACGTATACACGCCCATAGCTTCCAAGTGAACCAAATTAGATTTTTTTTACGTTTGTTATTATAAAAGAAAATTGTGTATAAAAAAAATTGCTTGTCTGTAAAGTAAGTTTACGGTCATAACAAAATTTGCAGCGCAAGCGTATAATGAGCGTAACATGACAACGAGTCATCCTTTTTCGTACATGCAGCCGGCGTTCATCGATTTATTAGATGTTTTCACGTCAAAAAAAAATCAATATATTCACAAAAAAGACCTACGCTCCTAAGCTCATCGGATCGGTGTGATAAAAAAACTATTTCAAAAAAAATACCATATGAATCTTTAAGTAAAGTAAGGTCATGGTTCTTTTGGAACCTATAACTCAAGGGAGAAGAAGAAAAAGTAAAAGTTAAATAAAATATTACAAATTAATAAACACTTTTTGGGTCAAACGAAAACCGAGGCAAACGAAACGCGAGTCTAAATTAGTTATGTATACTGTTTATAAATAAATACTCGTAATTAAAACCGTGTTCCATATTTAACGTTCTGATTAGTATATAAATATCAAAATGCATGCGAAAATTCGACATATTCCTATTTAATAAAACCATAAACATAGAGCTGTTATATTCTCATTTTCACATAACGTAGAGTCAATTTATGTTTAAAATTATTTAGTTAATAGATCGTGACACCGAATTTCCAAATTTAGGTTTTCTCTATAACAACACAACGCCAGTAATTAGGTGCATATTAACTGCAATACTTATTTACGTAGTAATATAAATTTGAACTAATCTGAAATCTGTTCTGAAAGCTGAATCAGAAAGATATGTCAAATTTTCGGGTCAAACAAAAACCAAGCCAGACGCAACATAACTATAGTTACTTTTAATGTTATTAAATAAATATTCGTAATTGAAATCGTGTTTACAAATATTTTTTTCTCTTTAATTATATTTTTAAATATAAAGATAAAATCTATTAATCTATCATTTTTTACTTTGTTATTTTTTTTAATAATTTTTTTTTTGAGGTAGGGTACAGCAGGAATTTCCTGCTCAAAATATGGAGCAGCCCAACTGGGGTAGTACCTCGACCTTACAGAAGATCACAGCTAAATAATACTGTTTTCAAGCAGTATTGTGTTCCTGTTGGTGAGTAAGGTGACCAGAGCTCCTGGGGGGATTAGGGATTGGGTCGGCAACGCGCTTGCGATGCTTCTGGTGTTGCAAGTGTCTATAAGCTACGGTAATCGCTTACCATCAGGTGAGCCGTACGCTTGTTTGCCGACCTAGTGACATTAAAAAAATTTCAAGGTTCGGTCTAATTAGTGGCCTTGGTAAATATTTACAATCGCATGGTATATTATATGTTGCTTTCAGTTTCAGATGCTCAATAATTGTCAGTTTGATATTCAATTTTACCAATTTAATTATGTAAAAGTTTTGGTATTTTTGGTTGGGTCGTAATGGCTTTCAAGTATGCCAGTGAGGTACACTTGATTCTGCCAATGTCACGTAAAATGGAGAAGCTAAGAGGGAGATTGATCGGAGTCAAAATTTTACATCGGTCAATAATTATTTTAACAGGTGTCAAAATCGTGTGATGGAATTGTTTTTTTTTTTTTTAGGTTCAAGCATGTAAAGTAATCGTATCTTGTTTATGTGTTATTTTTAAAGGAGCTAATAAAATTTCAGGAGGGCTTTTTCAAACAACGATAAACACAGTTTGTCGACGCGTCTCTTTGTGATTGCCATTGTGTGGATCGGTAATTTTTTTATCACGACCATAACGGACAGTGCTCTTCTGACGGTTAGTGTTTCTAATTTATATTTCTAAATATATCAAACCTATTAGTATTACTTGTACTTTCGTAATTTATATTATTATTCAAATTACTTTACTACAATTACAATCGTGATAATGTGTGATTTATATATGTAGTATAGTGTTTTATTTTACGATTTGATTCAGCCTGTAACATCGCACTGCTGTGCATAGGCATTTTTCACCTTTTGGGAATAAAATTGTAGCTTAATTAACCATGCTGCTTCACTGCGGGTTTGCGGATATATTTTTTCTAGTATAAAGAACGATCGCTATAACGTGTATATGATAACACTCGCGACCGACAGCTTAACGTGCTCCTCGAGGCACAATAGGGAATAAGGACAGATATCCAAATCGAAAAAAATATATGTACAAATATAAATATCCATTTCGAACGGGATTCGAACCCGCAAACGGGTGTGTTCCAAAATCACCACTACACCAGAGTAGTTATATGTTGGCAACGGTTGTTGCATTCTCGTTTAACCCGACGATTTTTGTAGTTTCTTCTATTTTATGAACATAACATTAATTCACTTTATTGTTTTTTGGTGTACACTAAAGCAAAAATAATACATGTAAGATTATAAGGTACAAAGGGCGGCTTTATCGCTGAAAAGCGATCTGTATATAATTAAAAATTAAAATTAAAGAAAACCAAAAAATTATGAAAATATAGAACCTTTTTTTAAATTTTGAATTTGACTACACACTTTGACAATCAACAAAAGAGATATGCGTGTGTCTATTAAATATATGGTAGTGTGTGTGATGCTTTTTTTATTAATTTAGTGTATTTTTATGCATAATTGAAAAAAAAAAATATTAGAATTCTACACTCCTTCTCTATATAATCTATAAGTATGCGAAATTTTATACTCTTCCGTCCGCGCAATTTTCGTAAAAAGGGTTACAAAGTTTTTGCTTCACGTATATAGATATACCCTAACTTTAGATGACAGAAGACGTTAATGTCGGTAGAACTAAAAAAATTCTAAGCGATCAATTTTAAAAACTAAAAAATTAAGACTCTGCCTTATTCCTCAAAATTGTAAAATATATTGTGATATACTAAATGTGGTCGCCGCGTTGGCGCAACGGTCACAGCCATTGATTGTACCTGTTGCGCTGGCGGTTGCGGGTTCGATCCCCGCACATGACAAACATTTGTATTGGCCATACAGGTGTTTGCTAGATGGGTCTCCCCACCGTGCCTCGGAGAGCACGTTAAGCTGTCGCTTCCGGTTGTTATCATGTACACCTGATAGCGATCGTTACTCATAGTAGGGAATATATCCGTCAACCCGCATTGGAGCAGCGTGGTGGATTAAGCTCTGATCCTTCTACTACATGGGGAAAGAGGCCTATGCCCAGTAGTGGGATATTACAGGCTGAAGCGTATATTAAATGTGGTCTAACCGTAATTAAAACACGAGAATGCTGCCATACTCGTCAGTCAAATTAAAAAGGGATCCGTTTGAAACTACGTAACAAGTTAACGCCTTCAAAGTTTCACTCACGCTCGTCACGAGATCAAATTCGCTGATCTATACCTCTCTAAAAGATTTTTTTCAAATCGATTTGACATATTCCCAGGTGGCTCCGTGGTGAATGCTGAGTTGTCAAAGGGCTAAAATATGTCTTGTAAAATCTTCATGCAAAAGTGCTCTCTGTGATAGTTATAAACTTAAGTTGTAATTTAATTTTAATAATGCAGTAAATAAATAAACTTACGTTGTAATTTAATTTTAATAATGCAGTAAATAATATATATAATAAATGTGAATTGTAGGTAAAGTTTGAAAAATAAATGAAGTTCGTAGCGCCTACTTTTATCTTCGATGCAAATGATTTGCTCATTTTATCCTGTATATCAGGATTCAGTTTCCTATATCAAAGATACTATTTCTATTGAATGCGACTTCAATTGGTTGTTTCATTGATTTTCCCTAACAAGGCAAATAGATGTTCGATGTAAGTTCATTTTTATTTTTCAGATTTTTAAATTTTCATTCATTTGGGGAACATTTTCTACGGCTTTCATTTTAATATTTTTACTTTTTTCAACCAAATATACCATCAAAGCATTCTATGATATAATGGATATAAAAGATTTCTTTCATGTAAGTATATTCGAAATCCGATTATTGTGGTGAATATTTACACATCTAGTACACAAACCCCCTCCCCCCCGCCACAAACACACACACACACAAACATTCTCGAACGCACTCTTCTTCATTCACTCGTTTATGGACACACATTGATTTTACATCACATAATTGCTTGTCAGTCAGTTCAACCTATTGCAGTCTACTGCTGGACGTAGGCCTCCCCAAGTTCGCGCCAGACATCCCTGTTTTCCGCAATCCTCATCCAGCCTACACCGTTATTAATCGCTTATATAATATTAATTATCTTGCATTTTATTACGCGCGCTTCTGTATTTACTTGATATCTAGAAAATATTATTTTTCATTCTTTAATTTTTCTTTCTTGATATCCAGAAAATATTGTTTTATTATATTTGAAAAAATAAAATACATTAATCGTGATTAAGGAATAAAAACTCAATAGAAATAGGATGATTCGGTAAGGTTGAATATTTATATATACATAATTTATTGCACTCAAAAAATACATGTAAAAACAACATAATAATAAGGTTTATAGCAAAGGTGGACTTATCTCTTATATATTTAAGTCTTACGTAATATTTTTAATAAGAGAATACAAATATATTACATTTTATTAAGAATGTTATTGATGTAGATCACAGCCTGACTGGGGAAGTACCCCAACCTTTCAGAAGATCACAGCTACATACCACTGCTTTTGCGTAGTGTTGGGTTCCTGTAGCGTGTAAGGTGACCACTACTGGGGAGAGTTAGCGGTAGTGACGGCAACGTGCTTGTGATACTTATATATTATATGATGGTGTTAAAAGCGTCTTTAAGCTACAGTCACCACTCACCATCAGTCGGACCGTAGTCTTATTGTAGTTTCAGTTGGTGATATTACATTTAAAAAAATTGTCACAAGAAATAATATTTTTTTTTGCTTACGCTATGTCGATTGCAGGCGTCAGTTTAAAGTCATGTCGTAGGAAATTATTATACGAAATTTTTTTAAACGAATTTTATGTTTGAAAAAATATTGTTTCTTATTAGACTTTCAATAAATCTTTTTATACTTTTTTAGAAATAGTTTTACATTTCTATTTTTTTAAAATGATACGCTATAAAAATGAATATTATTTTGTCTCGATCCCGTGGCTCAATTTGATTTTTTAGCTATTATTTTTATTTCAAGTTATTCTTTAACTTTCTGGTACAAAGTTTCGAAGTCTTGTCCGTTCTTTAGCAAGACATCTTCATATTTTATTCCTTAAAAGTTATATTAGAAACATTGAAAAAACAATTTTAATTTAATGGACATGAACTTATTTTGATTGATTTGATTCTTTACATTTTGATTAATTAATAATTAATGTGCTGCTGGCTAGTAATCTGATGGATATACATTTAATTTTGTTATTGTATAAAACGTTATCAATGCATATAACAAA
This sequence comes from Melitaea cinxia, assembly GCF_905220565.1. Taxonomy (NCBI): domain Eukaryota; kingdom Metazoa; phylum Arthropoda; class Insecta; order Lepidoptera; family Nymphalidae; genus Melitaea; species Melitaea cinxia. The sequence goes on along the minus strand of NC_059424.1, from coordinate 19,136,798 downwards.
AATGTAAATGTAATATGTTTGTGCACGTTAATCTCAGAAACGGCTCTTCCGACTTAGATTTAGTTTGCACTTATATACTGTGATAATTTTCACTTAACATTTAATTTTGTTTTGTGTCGATCGGTTCATAAATAAAAAAGTTATACCAATTTAAAGAATCATCTTGAACTTGTAAATACCTAGGTGTTTAAACTAAATAAACCAAACGAACTAAACAAAATAAACCAAAAGATATATCCAAATAATTGTGTTTGCTCGTTAACGAAAAAAAAACCGACTTCAATTACATCGACGAGTAATACAACGTAGATCGACGAAAAAATAGTCAAGTAACTACGTGTTATCAAAGATTACTCAAAAAGTAGTTATCAGATCTCAATAAAATTTATATGTGACCACATGACAAACATCAGCTATCGATTAAATTAAAAATTATCAAAATCGGTACACCCAGTAAAAAGTTATTGCGGATTTTCAAGAAGTTCCCTCGATTTCTCTAGGATCCCATCATCAGATCCTGGTTTCCTTATCATGGTACTAAACTAGGGATATCTCCTTTCCAACAAAAAAAGAATTATCCAAATCGGTACATCCAGTAGAAAGTTATGCGGTATAATACAACGTAGGTCGACGAAAAAAGCGTCAAGTAAAAACGCATTATTAGATATAACTCGAAAAGTAGTTGTTAGATCTCAAATAAATTTAAATGAGATGGGCACACACCACCTTTCGATTAAAATAAAATTTGTCGAAATCGGTCCACACGGTCAAAAGTTCTGATGTAACATACATAAAAAAAAAAAAAAAAAATACAGTCGAATTGAGAACCTCCTCCTTTTTTGGAAGTCGGTTAAAAATGCTGTCCAAAGTCCCTATTCCACGCGGACGAAGTCGTGGGCACAGCCAGCTACTTATATTTGACATTGTTCAACATTGATGTTTGAAATTGATAGTGAATGTGTTATCTTGATAAAATTATATATTTAAAACTAGCTGTACACTGCGCGCGTTGCTACGCTTTTTTTTTGGTCGTACTAGCTCAGAAACCTTGTGGACTCATGCGCAACAGTTTGTTGAAGATCATGACATGATCAAATGCATAGTTTACGATTCTATAAAGGACATACAGACGAACATGCATTATATATATATATATATATATATATATATAAATGAGGTAACTAAATGCCGCGCATTTTATGATTTGCGAAATAATTTCTGTCTTCGAGATTCTTATGAATATAAAAAATTTCCGAACTATGTCATAAAAAAAAATTGTTTTGAAAAAAGAAATAGTAGCTTCCAATAAATTATTGTTTTTATGGCAAAATTGTATCTTTATTTTTGTATTTGCGTATATTTAAATAAATAAAAAAGTCCGCAAAACTTATGTCATTCATTTTTCTTTTTAGGTTAAATTTCACATCACGAACTACGATATTAATAAATTATTACTTGTAGATGGATGATATCATGTTATCAAGTTCAGAAGGAGGTTCTAAATTCAATTGTATTTTTTTGTGTTACCTAATAAATAACCTTTAGCCAGTTGTACCGATTTTGATGATTTCTTTTTAATCGAAAGTTGGTGCTTGTCATGTGGTTCCATTTAAATTTTGTCGAGATCTGATGAGTACGTTTTGAAGTATCCCTAATAATACATATTGATTGGCTTATTTATCGACTACTTACATCGTATTACTTGTCGATGTAATTAAAGTAGTTTTTCTTTGTTTGTGAGCAAACACAATTACTGTAACAAATGTATTTACAAATAAATTAAGTTCGTATCCATACAGGGCCACACGGAAACCTTGCCAATTCATTACTCTTTTTTACCGTTCGTCGGCTGAGTAAAAATACCTATTATACATACATACGTATTCGTTTCTTTGAACCAGTTACAGTATCTTAAGTTCAAATATTTTAATTATTTATGATTTTTTTTGTGGTTTTAATCATTGTATTCCGAAGTATTATGTACACTTGTAAGTGACATGCATATCAGATACTTTGTTATTATATATTGTTTAATTTTATACTATTAAACGAGCAATTCTTGTATATATATATATATATATATATATATATAATCTGAATCTCGGAAACGGCTCCAACGATTTTCATGAAATTTAGTATACAGGGGATTACGGGGGAGATAAATAAATCTAGCTAGGATTCATTTTTAGAAAATGTCGTTTTATCCCTGTTTTTAGGCAATGAAAAAAATGGCTACAATATCGTTAGAATAAGAAGGTAAATTTCGCATTTGTCAATAAAGTTGTAATAGCTCAGGGGAAATCGGCCGATCGCGCTCGGCCGAAAAGATCATGGTTCGAATCCTCACGTAATCCAGATCGATTATCGTTTTTTTTTATTTTTTTTTATTTTATCAATATGTAATTCGTATTTAAATATGATTTTCAAAAAACACGATTTACTAAAAATACCGAGCTAAGCTCGGTCACCCAGGTCCTAAACCAGTAAATGAAGAAAAACGCGAGAAATTTTTTAATAATTATATGTTCGTAAAGGGGAAAAAGTTGACACAAATTATTTGTATTTTTTCATTTAAAAGTTAAGCAAGGTTAGTTTCGTTTAAAAGTTAGGTAATACTTTTAAAAAATAATAAAAATACGTAGCTATTAAAACAATATATCATTAATAGTATATAAAATATTTTAATCAGCCGTTAGTTTGATACGTTCTTATTATTTTATAACTAACGGGTTAAAAGTCCGCTAACTACTACAGCTATTGTAGATTGTTTTATTTTATTTTATATTTCAAGGATAGCGATTAAGCATACGACTCACGTGATGAAAAGCGGAGACGTGTAAGCTATAGACGCATATATTACCGAAAGCACCGCAAGCGCGTTATCGACCCTTCTCACGATACTCCCCAAGAGCTCAGGAAACCTTAAAACTTTCATCTTTCCGTTATTTTAACGACTATTCATTAATTTCAATACTTAAGGTAAATATTTTTTTCTAAATTATATACCAATTGAAAATGGATGGAAAATCTATAGTAGGCGGTAACGATATTTCGTATTCCTAGGTAGTAAGTAATGTGACATCATATTAACGAAAATGTAATTGAAAATGGAGGGCATGATGACCTGTTTTTATAGATCAAAGCGTGGGATCTCTTAATGCAAAGTGTACGTACGTCTTGTATAAGTAAATTAATTCGATCATTTCATACTTTCAATTTCCCTAATGTAAGTAAGTACGTGGGAGTAAGCTTTGCATACGAAATCTTGTATGTCTCATGTTACGGTAAACATTTCTAAGCTGTTAAGATGTGCTAAAGTTTACTAAAATCTTTACTATGTTCTATATTTAGCCTGTAACGTTAGTTTTGAACTTAGCGGTGTGCTTTCATTTCCACAAATTTGAATTAGAAGTGTGATTAATAAAATCAATATAATTTTAATATCTGACATGATTTATGAAAACGGATTTTTGAATTTCCGAATATAGTTATTTTTGTTTTTCAATTCGGTAAAAAATGTGTGTGTTTGTCATGATTATAATTATTAAAGCAAATATTGTTTATTATTCAAAAATAGTAAATTACAATCATTATTATACCATCAAGGTTTTTATGTGTGTATTGATTTTATGGAAGTATTTTAAGACTCGTTAAAATTTATTTTAAAGTTTTTTGGTTGTATTTTTATTTTAAAATTTTACTCGTTAAACTTACATAATTATTTATCTTAAAACGAGCACCAGACATTTAATTAATTATTATTTAAAGTAGTCAAACGTTATCCGCGGATGAAATTTCATGTACAAGCTCGTTATTTTGATTATAATCCCAAAATGTTTTGATATCACGATAGTAAAATCATTTTCAAGTCCATTATTTAGTTTTGACAGTTATATAATTCGATCAAATTCAAATCAAATCAAATAATATCCACGTTTAAATATTTGTTCCCTTTAAAAGGATTAGTAAATTCATTTTCAATGCAATTTTAATTTTGGATGTTAATTTTAGATTGCGGACTAACTAAAGTTAAGTTGGCGTGCTGAAATTTTCGTGACGAACTTATTTGCTAAGTCACTTTAAGTTCCATATTGTTCTTTTGAACGTTGTCTAATTGAATTAACTCTCCGTTGTAAAAACGTTTTATTCTAATTAATTTAAAAGGATTTTCCAATCTTTGTCGTGAGATGTGTAGCTGGAAATAAAACGCACTGGACGTAGGAGGGAACGAAGCTTCAAAATTTTAATTTTAATATGTACGATTTTTATTTTTGTGTTACCCACAATTAGGAATTCTAAACATTTTTGAATATCATATCAAAAATTGACCGCTCCAGCGGGATTCGAACCCGCGTCTTCGACATACCGTGTCGACACGGTATGTCGAAGACGCGGGTTCGAATCCCGCTGGAGCGGTCAATTTTTGATATGATATTCAAAAATGTTTAGAATTTTAATTTTAATTTCATCTCATATTCGGTAATTAATTTTAGTATTGGATTACAATATGTTTTAGTTCAATGTTATTTTACGAAACCATCCAAAAAGGGTTGTTTTCAAATGGAATAAATTACAAGGATATTATACAATTATCATTTTATAAATATGAAATGAAATACTTGAATTAATATTAACATAAAATTTAACAAAGGTATTGGTTTCACAATTTATCATAATAAATGGAAATTTAAGCATTAGTTGGAAATTCTGACGACATTATTTACGCCGATTTATTGTGACTCTTCTGACAGTTGTACACAGGTTTGAATTAAGCTCCATCCAGATGTGAGATTCGATCGGATATGAATCGTAATCTAGTTACGATAGTTTGCAGCTTACGTAATTCGATAAAACAGTCTATGAAAGGTAAGGGTTAAGGGTGCTAGATAGTAACCTCTTTGTGTATTTAGTAAATGAACGATGCACTTCCGCTGAAATTGGATAGAGTATTTTCTGAAAATTTTGCGTTGTAGAGTTTTCAATTGAACAAACAATCTGAGAGCATTATCGAATGAAGGTTGGGGCTTATAAATCTTAAGCACTTAAAACTTGTTTTGGCATGTTTCAGGAGGTTTAAGTTCAGGACTAAAATTTGAACATAGTCTTTAGTATATGTTTTCAAATTACACACGCTTAATTTTCATTTGATGAACTGTAGGCGTTTAATATTCGCATGTTTGCGCTGAATATGTTATATTGTTATTTCATTTTGTAATTGTTGGCGCTTTGTTTCGTATTATTTGTTACGCGAACAATACAAAACATAAATATCAAAACAAGTGACGCGATACTTTGATAATATTATTTCTGAATTCTGATCATATATGTATTTGAGGAGTTGAATCAATATTGTTCTTGGTACCCAACGTTAGTTCAAATACAAATATGATTAATTGAAAAAGCATTCATCACTTCACTGTGAAATATTACATTTATCACTCGATGCGGTGTAGTCAAGGGAATAATCTTTCTAATGTATATAGTACAATTTTATACCTTAATCGATTTTTATTAATCAAGCCGTAACGGGGAAAAACATAGTTGAATTTTAATTTCGATTTCTATTATTAACATTAGGTTTATATTCCTAAAAGTAAAAAAATAAATTAAAATTTTATTTCTTTGTGCTTCAATGACGCAATTATCGTTCCATTCAATGATGTACAGTAGTCACTTAAGACTGTAATATTGTAACTAAATAATTAAATATGGCAAAAAATAGGTGAAAAATAAAAAGGAAAAAACCTTTCATTTGACATTACACATTGATGATTATTTATTTATTTATTTACCGAAAAAAAGATACAACTTATGTGATAAACAGTGCAACAAAAACAATTAACGGTTTAACAGTGCACTGTGCTTCTAAAGTAATAATACTAAAGTACACACGATATTATTTACTAATATAAAAATATGATATAAAGCTATACAAATAATAGATTATACATGTGAATATAATTGGAAAGAAAAAAAATAACGTCAAGTGGTTAAAGAATAATAATAATTATAATAAAAATAATCAATACGGCCATTTCAATCTCTCTCTATATGTTGGTCTAAAAAGAACTTTTTAAATGTTTTTATAGTTTTTTTAATTTTTTTTTAATTTGTTGGCAGATTATTTATTGAGAAACGAATAATATATTCAAGCGTACGTTTTCTATAAAAATTACTATGTCTAGGTATTTTAATGTATGATTTGTAATATTTCTTGTGAGTTTATAGTGACTCATTTTTATTTGAATGTTTGAATTAATATTGTTCTATTAATAATGTATATTTTATTTTAGTATGTATTTTCATTACTTTGCAGTACTTAAATAATTTCAAGGAGTGTGTGTTTCAAGGATGTATTTATTTCTTATGTATATGGGTACAATTGTTTTTAAGATTCGTAATTGGAGATGATATTTTCTATCGAGATGTGATTTAAATGTAAGACCGTAGGTGCTTAGACCATAAGATATAATAGATTCATCTAAAGATTTATAAAACATTAATAGTATTGTGAATGGAATTTTGGGTTTCATCATTAATCATCATTACAGCCTATACAGTCCACTGCTGGACATAGGCCTCCACAAGTTTACGTCAAAAATAACGTGAACTCATGTGTTTTGCCCATAGTCACATTTTGGGTTTAATTATGGTTAATTAATGGTACGTAATTTGTCGCAAACATTGTTTATATGTTCCTTCCAATTGAGGTTAGTATCTATTGTAATACCAAGGTAACACTGAGTTTTAACAAAGTCAACGGGGTTACAGTTGCAAGTACCAGTATATGAATTATGAAAACATTGATGGCTATGTGCAGTGATTTATATGTCTCCAGAGAATCTATTTTGCGTTGAACTTATATATAGATGGCTTTTGTTTTTCTCTATTTAATACTAGGCCAACATCAAGGGACCATTTTGAAAGTTGGTCAAAATCATATTGAAGTTTTTTTATTGCTTGTTTTATATCACGATGGGCCGACAGAAGACATGTATCATCCGCATATCGATACATTTCACAGGTTTTTACAACGTTTTTAAGATCGTTAACATGTGTGAGGTAATAAAGGGGTCCTAAAACTGAACCCTGTGCAGTTTTATAATATATTTTTTCATAGTTTTCTCTATTCGTATTTATAATCTTGCTACAGTGAATAAATCAATAGTTTTAATAAAACACTATAAGGTCGACGAGAACAAGCCCATGCGTATAAATTTCGTGGGAATGTCGTTAAATTGGTCACATCATTATAAGACCAGATGAAATACTTTTCATTCAACTTTCCGCTTTGAGCAGATTTTTTTTTAATTGTAGAGGTTTTTACGATTTGTTTAAATAATTTTGGCCAATTAATGTTAAGCGAGCCGTGCGTTTATTTGACCATATCGTCCAACGATTTTGTATCACTGATCTGGCGAAGGTACATCATGAAGTGGCCAATCGACAGTGAAATGAGACCATATCATGAAATTTATATTATTAGTAATATCATTAAAATTCATGATCTAGCCAATTTTACATAAAATAAATTGAGATAATTAAAGAAATATGGAGGTTTATTATTGATGATAATGAACTGCTAATGGAAACTAGATTAGGATTGTCTGCCAACAACGTTTTTGGAATTAACTGACGCGACACTCGAAACACGAGTGTTTGTTAGAAGCTACCTTAAATTGTTTGATTAATTGCACTCCGTAATAATGTTCAATGTATACACACACGTAACGTAATACGTTTGTAATTTTAAGGTAGAAATTTTTATGTTATCGGTTGACTTAAGTTTTTTGTATATTTTTATGATATTATCTATTTCTTCTTTTTTAAATTGATTGTTGATTTTACTATTTCGAATATATCTTTTTTAGTTACTCGAAAATGTAGACATTTTTTTGGCCACGCTTTAAGTGTTACACTCAATCACCTTATAGCACGTATCACACTGTATCATGGTGAAATAAATATATTTGTTTCATTTCTATTGTAGTGAAATCAAATATATGCGAAGGTGAATTATTGTGTTTGCAGGCAAACGAAGAAAAACCGCCTTCAATTATATCGACAAGTAATACAACGTATGTAGGCAAAAAAAATGTCGAGTAAATACGCTTTAGCAAAGATTACTCCAAAAGTTGTAATCAGAATTTCAATGAAATTTAAATGTGACTACATGATAAGCATCGGCTTCCGATTAAATTAAAAATCATCAAAATCGGTACACCCAGTACAAAATTATGCGGATTTTTGAGAGTTTTCCTCGATTTCTCTAGGATCCCATGATCAGATCCTGGTTTCCTTATCATGGTACCAAACTAGAGATATCTCCTTTCCAACGAAACAATAATTATCAAAATCGGTTCATAAACGAAGGAGTTATCCCCGAACATACATTAAAAAAAAAATAGTCGGATTGAGTAATCTCCTCCTTTTTTTTGAAGTCGGTTAATAAAAGCTGTTTTTAAATTGTTCATTTGATGTTTACGGTTCTTCTATTTGCGTCAATACAGTTAGGGTTGCGGGTAATTTGCCACTAAGTATGTCTAAATAAGCCTAATGTTAATCACATAAATAAAACTTTTACGGATTTTAATCCACTACATATATTTGTTACATACATTACAATACAAGAAACACTCTGACTATACTAAATATGTAATTGTTTAGAATCAAATACATTTTAATTATTTTTTTTGATTTCAGCGTAATGCATTTAATTTGATATCAGATCCATTTGGTGTAGGACTTATAGGTGTCTACGATTTTGGAACAATGTCACCTTTTACGATGATCGATAACGCCGTCATTATATTCGCAATAGTATTTGTAGTGTCTGCCTTTGCACGGTCACTAATAGTGCGAGTTCTATACTTGGTGCTAACAAACTGCGTGGACACGAAAGTTGTGGAAACTCCACATTATTTACTATTTGCGATATTGCCATTGAGCACAGAATTCATGAACGCTCATAAAATATTTATAGTTTACATATATTCGTATATGACTACTGCCCTGGTTGCTTGCTTGGTGAGTAATGTTTAGGTTTTATTACTTTGATGTATGTAAATGGTAAAATTATCTCTCAGTTGTGATTTTGGGTTTCGAAATAATCATAATTTTAAGTAAAAGACATCAAGAAGATAAATTTATACAAGGGTATCCCAAGGATTAAATCAATACATTCAAGGCGAAGTAGGTATATATATACAAATTTGTTTTAAAAATTTTACAGTGAATATAATGACCATAATCCGGTTGGCTACAAGCGGTCAAGAGAAACCAGGAACCAATGTGGAACGTTAACCGTGACATGCATTGCTCGACCGGAGAGTAAGCTGCTTGTGGCCAACCAAATCGTGGTCGAGGTTGAGGCTGAAGCAGTCTCTAATAACAATTTTAATTCAATTTTAAATTAATCTTGTGTCTATTTCATTTTTTGGTAACTTCTACATCTTTGTTACTTTTCACAGGCAATGTTTACTTCAATTATATCAAGGCTCTTGCACAGCGAGTTTCGTTCGGTGAAGAATATTTACATCGTCGGATTATTTTGTTTCTTGGGTTTCAACTTATCCTTGCCTTTGAGTACCGTAAGTTAATATTATAGCTAACACTTATATATATATTTAGCAAAAAAAATACCTAAAAATTTTTATTTAGAAAAACTTTTAGATGCATCTTAGAACGTTAGTCGAAAACTTTTCCAACATCTTATTAATCTTTCCCTTTATTTTTTTTTTATTCCAATGAAATTAGGGAAAGTAAATCATTTTATACACATCAAATATTGTCTGTTACAAAAGTGTCAAATAAATATAAAAAATTCGAAAAACTAAGCAAAAGTCGCTTATTACCTACTTAAAATCCTAGTTATTTTGAAACCGCACTAAATAACTAAGCAAGTTGCGTAAAGCGTAATAAAAAGCAGTATGGGCTGTATACTGCTAATGTATATGACAGCGTGATGCGCTTTTGTCTTGACTTTTATTTTTAATTTTTATTAGGTTTTGCATAGTATTACACTAGAGTTACAACCATTCAACCTCTTATATTATTAATTCTAAATATATTTAATTTTAGTTATTTAAATGGCTTATCTTTATATTATTTTTCAATCATAACGTAATAAATATAAAATATAACTAAGTGCTAATAAGTTGGGCCACTAACAATGAATGATATTATAGTCCATCAACCTCATTTGGAAGGAGGTTTTGTCGTTAAGGTCCTTGGCAAGCTTCCGATCACTAGTGTGGGACTTTTCGTAACGTGATTACTGGTACATTTAAATAAATGCTATTAAACTCAATACAAAATCGTATAAATAATAAGTTATAAAAAAGTATATATGTACAAAGATTAGCAAACCCTTCAAAATTACAAATATAGCGTGTGCGCGTGTCTCCGACGCGCGACTAGAGCTGACTGCTGTTTGTAAACTAGGAATTGAGTGTATAACGATTGCTCATACAATAACTGGCACAGATTTTTTAAATTTTTCCATACAGCGATGTTTGATGATATGTTCTGATTGTTGATAAATTCTTAAACATTTTAAGTATAATTTATTTATATTCTAAAATATTCTCATACTGATATTTCTTTTTTTTTATTTCATTAATGTAACATTGATATTGAAACTCATTGGACAAAGTAGATGCTACTTTCATATACTTAATGAAGCATAAAAAAGAATAAATCATAAAATGAATAAAAACTTAAGTAATAGTTTGTAAAAGTGGTTAAAATCATCATCATCATCAAATTTCTTTTTAAGTTCTGTACGGTTAAAGATAAAAATATATACGAGTCATATCTGTAAATTCCTTTGTTTCTTTGTCGCTTAAAAACATGCGCGAACTCAAAGGCATCCATTCCAAATAGCCTCGAAGAATGTTACCTTCGAACAACTCAAACTGACGATAAACAATTCAGTGTTCGCCCGAAAAATTCATTGCTCGGAAACGTAAGACGAGATCGAATCCAACATGCAAAGCAGTGTTACCTTGAATATAAAACGTATACAGCTACTAACATATTTAAGTCGACGCATATTTATATGTCTTGCTTTTTTCTTTTTCGCTTTTTAGTACTCCTTTTTTGGTATTTTTCATGTCGATAAAATTTTTCTTTATAGCCGTAAAATGTTAATAACTGAGACGATATCGTGTCGCTGCAAACGTATACATATAGAATAATAATTTAGAATAAAAGAAAGAAAGAAATGAAAATCACGTTTTTGTGTTGATATTCACGAATCTTCTTGGTATACAAAATAAATGCACTTGTATTATTATGATAATTTAATTATTAAATTCCTTAAGTTAGTGAAGGTAGATAAAAAAATGTATTCATCGTCATTCGATATCGTATTTCGATAGGAGAGACGAAACTGTGACACTGGTTACTTTCAAAGTACCGACATGTCCTCAGTGTCGGTCGCCTAACATGAATGGAGTATGTCAAAGCGTGTATCTCTCACAAAAGGGATTGCCCTCTATCCCGGAAAATCAGAGGTCAAAGTCAACCTTTTAGATCTACGCTAACATAACGAATAATGCTAGATTTATTTAATTTAATAGACGGAAATTAACTTAAGAATGTTTATTATACCTTTAAATTAGTCGGTGACTGGCTATTGGAGAAAGACTATTATTTAATATTATCTTAACGTTATATACGTTGTTGACGAGTTGGCGCAACGGTCACAGCACTGGTTTGTGGCTGTTGCGCTGGCGGTTGCGGGTTCGATCCCCGCTCATGACATTTGTATTGGTCATGCAGATGTTTTCCGTGGTCTGAGTATTTTTTGGGTCTCTCCGCCGTGCCTCGGAGAGCACGTTAAGCCATAGGTTTCAGTTGTTATCATTTACACCTGATAGCGATTGTTACTCATAGTAGGGAATAAATCAGACAACCCGCACTGGATCAGCGTGGTGGATTAAGCTCTGATCCTTCTCCTATACGGGGAAAGAGGCCTATGCCCAGCAGTGGGATATTACAGGCTGAAGTGTAATGTTACATAATGATAACATGTACAATCCACTGGACTTTAAAAACTCACGATAGTAAAATATTATTAGTTATAAAAGTATAACGCAGAAACATCGTTAAAGTTTAGCGACAATTCTTTCAAATTATTTTGGAAGTAAACTTTTATGGCATTTAAAATGGTGAATTTTTGCAAATTTATAACGAAAAAAAACATATCTTTGCCGTAATGTATCGTACCAAAAAATTTCTTTTTCTAAAGAATCAGCGATATTGATTTCGCCGCATACACGAAATATATAATTATCAAATTTCAATAACATAAATAATAAAGAGTCACATAATCAGCATTTAGGTGATTAAAATGAAGTATAAACAACGCTATGTATGCGAGTTTCGACTTTTACTAGATTTGTAATCAAAGGTTAATCTTTAGCCCCTATGGACGTTGCGTGGGTTTTGAAGCCTTCTCTGTCTTTTGACGTAAATAAGTTTACAATTCTCACTTTATCATAATATGGAACAAAACAAAAAGTAAATTGAGGTAGATTCTATCTTCATTAATGTGACGTAAAATATATTTAAGGATTACGTCTTAAAATGAATAATACAAACTAGGAAGTTGTTTTGTTTTTAAAATTATAATACTTTTTTAAAAATCTTATAATTCGTAATTGTTTACTTATTGTTACGCATTAATTTTTCTCTATGCTGTATGGTTACGACAATAAAGAATATAGCCACCCTCTCTCTTCCCGTGGGTGTCGTAAAAGGCGAATAATGGATAGCACAATACCACCTTTGAACTTAAAAAGCCGACCGATGGCGGGATAACCAACCAATTGCTGGCTCTCAAATACACCGGCCGAAGACGGACAACAGCGTCTTCGGTGCAACAAAGTCAGTCCTGCGGCCACCAACCCGCTTGCCAGTGTGGTGACTATGGGCAGAACACATGAGTTCACGGCATTTTTGACGCGAGCTTGTGAAGGCCTATGTCCAGTAGTGGACTGCAATAGGCTGAAGTGATGATGATGATGGTGATGATGATATGGATGTTTAAACAGTAAATATACCAAATCAAAATTTTTAAAAAATGTTGTCTGTCTGTTTGTTCCGGATAATCTCTGAAACGGCTGGACCGATTTTGACGGGACTTACATGGGCAGATAGCTGATGTAATTAGAACAAACTTAGGGTACTGTTATTTTAGACATTTATTTATTTTATAGCTCTAGGAACTGAATAATAACTTTTTTGTTAAATTCCACGCGCCGAAGTCGCGGGCACAGCTAGTTGGTTGTATCAGTTTATGTCTGGTTGCAATATAAAATATTGTTAGTTGTGTAGCACTTAAATATATTTTAATGTATGGCACGATGCCCATAAAATTTCGTATCATTAATTTTTTTTCATATTTTAAGTATAATATATTATTTAAGTAAATTAAATCAGTAATACCATAGCCGGTTACGTGAAAATGAATTAAGAGTCAAGGTCGTGATCTTTGCCCTTACAATCGAACAGAGTAGCGTTTAAATTTACCGAAGTTCAATGTTACTAGCGAAGTGTATGTTGTGTTTTTGTTATGCTTCGAACGTTTACTGTAAACAATGCTTGTTTGCTTACACCGTTCGCTATTGAAATGGGTCAATATCAACGGTATATCTATTTCCTTACTTGGTTTGTTTTAATTAACATTTATATAATGCCAATGGATTAATTTGTATAACGTATATTTTATTTTAAAGAATTTCAGTAGAGTTTGAACTGTTATCGTTATAGTATATTTGCAAACTCTAGTAAATAAGAAAAATAATCATTTTGCTAAATTTTCCATAACTAAACTGTGACACAAAAACGGTCAAATTAAAAAAAAAAAAAAATATCGTCGATTTAACGATAAAATGATTACGGTTTTAATAAAAATATTCTTAGCTTGATTTAAAAAAAAAACATACATACTATTATTGCGTTGTTATAAGTACAATGCCTGTTAGCATAAATCAAGACAGGTTTTCAGTAGCAGATCAATCTATATCAGAACCTAAACAGAATTGATGGTATACGTTACAATGCTCTCAGACTCTACCAACGCACTTAGGCTTAAAGGTATCTAATATTATACATTACTATTAAGTTGGCACAGTTGTCAGATAGTTGAGTCTGGCTGTATATAAAAAAAATGTTCGACTGTTACCTAAAATACAGACACAAAATTGCCCACATTATGAACGGACGACCTAATGTGTTAAACATGGAGGTAAACGCTATATATTTATTAAAACGTACACAATATGTAAGCTGCAATTAACGGCTTAAATAGTTTAGTGAAATATGTTAGTTTATTAAATATTACAATGTTCGTTTACAAAACTGTTCGAAGTTTGAATTATTGATGTTAAAATGAAAATTTTAAGCTCGTAAATGTATGTTCCTTACTTTATTGAATAGCTATCGGTTTAGATTGTTATATATTATATATTGTTAAACTATATATATTATATAAAAATATATATCTCTGATTTTTTTTATTCGAGATAGAACTTTGACATATAAACTTCATGGTAACTGTATAAAACATTTTAGTAGTAGTATGCAAAATTATTGCTGGATAGATTATTATCAAAATTTGTGAAATAGTAACTTGTGTTGTATTTGTTAATTTATCATTAGTACTATAATTTTGTTTTACAAAAAGGTTAAAAAGGCTAATATTATGCAATGAGCCCTGTGCTGAAGTTCTGTGGATTTGCCCGCACAATATTTTATATTCATGTATAAATTTTAGGTTGCAGGTATCTTAAAGGTTTTTAGTTTTGTGATTTATTACATCACCTGAGTCAGCGAACTTCATACCAAAAATATATGACATATTTATTTCGCTTTATATTGATTTCTTTCAAAATTTTTATATAAACCGTGTCCTGACAATAAATGAACAGAACAAAAGAATAATTATCCAATTAGATGCAATCTTTCAAAAGTTTTACTCCTATATCTACATAATCTCATACTTTTCGGTGATTTATTTTATATACATATACTAGCGTACGCGGCAGACGTTGTCCTGCTCGGAAAACAGCTACCAAATTTGATTGCTTATATACCGATAGCAGCGCCATCTACCGGGTAACATTGAGATCAAAACTACCTTATCTCCCAAGTTGGGGGTTACCCTCCCTCTCCAGTTGGATCAATTTACAGACGATTATAAAATTTAATAAAAATTGCTTCAATAGTTTCGGATTTCATCGCTAACATACATCGTAACAAGAGTAATTTAAATATATTCCTAGATATCGGGAATTTTAAACGCATTTATGGTTTATTCAGCGAGTGTGTAACGTAATATGTTTAAATGTTTTGCCGAATTTATTTTACTGAAATGTACAAATCGAATCAAATTACTATTAATATTAAATTAATCAATTAAATTAAATATTATCTTGTGAAACATTTTTTTTTGCAAATTAAAATCCAATTATTTTAAACTTTAGTGATAATGATTCAATAATATCCTAAAAACCAAACTATTAAAAAGCTTGTAAATAGCAACCATTTACGTAAGGACTGTCGTTCAGATTGTAATAACATTTACAGTACACAGCTTAGAAAATAATGACTCAACGTACTTACCCAGTTTAGCCACGCCCGCAATTAATTAAATCAATTTAAATAATAATGGCGTGTTCAATTTTACCAATTGAAGTGAAACTCTTTAGACAGACGTTCTAATTTACTACGATTTGATTGGTTAAGGAACTTGACTAGGTTGAATACCAACGATGAGCTACTATGTTTCTAAAGATTTATATGTGGTTGTTTTAAATAAGGTCGTGTTTGTGTACAAGTGATTTTCACAGCGCTTAACGTACCCTTCGTTTTGTGGTCCGCGAATTTTCAATATGTCACGTACGACCAATAATAATATGTACCGTCTAATAGAACCGTGTTGATAGTGTTGCAATTGACACAAGTAGGTTTTAATATATACTATTACTTTATACCATCAAGTCTTTCAATAAAGGTTAATAATTGTTTTCAAAATAATAGTTAAAATACGTTTAATTGAAACCTCGTCTTTGTTTTATGTTAAGCCCTTTTTTGTTGATTGTGTTGAGAGAGAAACGCTTCTTTATAATATAAAAATCTAAATTATATGACGATTTATCATAAGTAGAATTTCAGATATACCTATGCTAGGTAAATCTATAAGAGATTTTTTTTTTTTTAAATTTTTTTTATTTCAAAAATAATTACAATGGTCTTACAGCTTGATAGTCCTCGCCAAACTTTGCTGTTTGGTGGCGAGACACGCTCTTATTTAACACATAACGACATTGTAAATAGGCAAAATATGACATTCTCTTAACTTAATCCAACTACAAACTATGCTTAAAACATAAAAAAAAAATGAAAAAAAAAATTTTGAAAAACGAAATATTTTTTTTTATACAATGACAGGTTTTTAACCGACTTCCAAAAAAGGAGGAGGTTCTCAATTCGACTGTATTTTTTTTTTTTTTTTTTTTATGTATGTTACATCAGAACTTTTGACTGGGTAGAGCGATTTCGACAAATTTTCTTTTAATCGAAAGGTAGTGTGTGCCAATTGGTCCCATTTAAATTTATTTGAGATCTAACAACTGCTTTTTGAGCTATATCTAATAATGCGTTTTTACTTGACGCTTTTTTCGTCGACCTACGTTGTATTATACCGCATAACTTTCTACTGGATATACCGATTTGGATAATTCTTTTTTTGTTAGAAAGGGGATATCTCTAGTTTAGTACCATGATAAGGAAACCAGGATCTGATGATGGGATCCCAGAGAAATCGAGGGAAATTCTTGAAAATCCGCAATAACTTTTTACTGGATGTACCGATTTTGATAATTCTTTTTTTGTTGGAAAGAAGATATCTTTAGTTTAGTACCATGATACGGAAACCAGGATCTGATGATGGAATCCTAGAGAAATCGAGGGAACTTCTTGAAAATCCGCAATAACTTTTTACTGGGTGTACCGATTTTAATAATTTTTAATTTAATCGAAAGCTGATGTTTGTCATGTGGTCACATATAAATTTTATTGAGATCTGATAACTAATTTTTGAATAATCTTTGATAACGCGCAGTTACTTGACTATTTTTTCATCGATCTACGTTGCATTACTCGTCGATGTAATTGAAGTCGGTTTTTTTTTCGTTTGCGAGCAAACACAATTATTTAACATTTTTTTTTAACTTTCCAAAATATATTGTTTAAGTTTTTTCTTAAGTGAGCCAATACTAATTCCCAAATCTTGTCTTAAAAAATCTATTTTATTAAATACTTTAGGAACCAGATATCGAGATGTTCTTGCCCCATAGTAATTATGTATCTTTGGTTTAATTAATTTATTTTCTCTAGCCCTACCGGTGTTGTACTTATTTTTAACATTAATTTTATATGTATCTTTGTAATAATACTGTAAGCCTATTAAATAATCTACTTTCTTATCTACCGGTATTATTTTACAGATGGGAAACAATTTATCATAATCTTTATTACACTGCCTTTTAATATTTTTATTAACTAGGAACTTTATCAGTCTTATTTGGAGATCTTTAACATCTTTTAAGTAAGTTACAAAGGTTCGGCAGTATATAAGCAGACCATAACTAATAAGCGAGTCGGCAAGCGCGTAATATACAACTCGTATAGTAGATTTGCTTAAAACATTTTTTAGCTGGTAAAACTTTCCTAATACGGACCTTAGCTTACACAACTACTTACTACTCTCATTTATATGTGACCTCCAATTAAAATTTTTATCAATGGTGAGACCTAAATATCTAAATTTATCGACATAGTTTAATTTGTTACAATTACAGTTTGATTTATACTTATGTAAGCAGTCGTATGTATGTCCTATTATAGTAAGGTCATTTTCACTTACAGATTTGGCATTTTGATTGTATGGAGAGTGTATATGTATACATTTCGTTTTTGACAAATTCAAAATAATGCCGTTGTCATGTGCCCATTTAGTGATACTATCAAAATCTTCCTGTATACCTTGTTGCACTTCGGTTATGTTTTTAGAAGCAAAAGCTAGACACATGTCATCAGCATACATAAACGTTTTACAGTTCTTTACAACATTGGACACACTGTTAACGTGCATTATATATCCTATCGACCCAAACACAGAGCCGGTCGGCACACCCAGATTCACGTTTGCCTCTTCCCCAGCCACCCCTGATATTATATATATATTTTTTTTAAATATATAGACTAGCGCTTGACTGCGATCTCACCTGAAGTCAAGTGAAGATGCAGCCTAAGGTGGTGCGCGCTTGCCTAGAAGATGCCTATTCACTCTTGATTTAAAGATACCCAAGTTATAGTTCGTTGGAAAAACGGAAGCCGGAAGGGCATTCCAAATTTTTGCGGTGCGTATTAGGAACGAGGAAGCAAATCGTTTAGTGCGAGATCGTGGGATTTCAACCACATAGCGGTGCAGATTCATACGATGCCTTGCGGTTCGGTGGTAGAAAGGTGATGGTGGAACCAAATTGTATAGTTCTAGAGCACACTCTCCGAAATATAACCTGTAAAATACCGACAAACAGGCAACCTTGCGCCGATGTTCGAGACTTTGAAGTCTAGAGCGAACCAGCGATTTGTCACCGATGAGTCTTCTGGCGCGTCGATCCACAGAATCCAAAGCAGCGAGCTGGTACTTGGCAGAGTCATCCCATAAGTGGCTGCAGTACTCCATACACGATCGAACTTGTGCTTGGTAGAGAGTAAGAAGCTGTTCCGGTGTGAAGTACTGCCTGACTTTATTGAGGATACCAAGTTTCTTACCAGCAATTTTTGCCTTGGATTCTATACATCGTCCGAAGTTCATATTAGACGAAATATTTATGCCTAGAAGATCAATACTATCGGTGATCGGAACAGATACACCCCGGAAAGTTGGGGCTAATGGGAATGGACTCCGTTTGGCAGTGAAAAGACACGCTTGTGTTTTGGAAGCATTAAATTTGACTAGGTTGGCGTCACCCCAATCGGATACCTTTTTCAAAGCCAAATTCATGCGTTCAACCAGGGCCTCTCTATGCTCATGAGTTTCAGCCCCACCAGCTCGGGGACCGGACACGTATCTCTCCGTAACAGTGCTGTCATCCGCGTATCCAAAGATACCGGGCCTGAGGAGATCATTTATGTGAATCAAGAAGAGGGTTGCAGAGAGAACTGATCCCTGAGGGACACCGGCATTAACCGCCATCAAGTCAGACGAGGAGCCATCTAAGACCACCTGAAATGATCGTCCACTCAGGAAATCTGATATCCAGTCACACAAGCTCGGGGGTATTCCGTAAGCTGAAAGCTTGCTCAATAGGCTCTCATGCCAGACCCGGTCAAATGCCTTCGATACATCAAGTGAGACAGCTAGCGCTTCTCCGTGCTTGTCCAAGGCTTCGCCCCAGATGTGCGAGGCGTACACTAAAAGATCCCCCGTGGACCTGTTACGGCGGAAACCGTATTGCTGGTCCGACAGGAGGTCATTCCACTCAAGGTATGCTAGGAGCTTTTCATTCAGTATACGCTCCAAACTTTTACACTACACTACCTACCTTTTTTAGGTACAGGTTGTACGTTGGGCAATCTTCCATGCTTTAGGAACTTGAGCGGATTTTAGAGAGAGGCGGTACAAGCGCGTGAGAATAGGAGACAACTCAGGAGCACAGTGTTTAAGTACTCTTGCTGGTATCCCGTCAGGGCCACTAGCCTTATTCACATCCAAGTTACGGAGTACTTTCAAAACCTCAGTTTGGCGAATGCGTAGTTCTGACATAACAGAGTCGCAAGGTGGATGATGGATTATAGTCCTTATTTTCCTATTGCTACGGTAGTTTTCAAACCACTTTTTTGTGGGTCCACGAATTCCGCACTCATCCATCGCCTGTAAAAGTATTTCATGGTCTAGAGTATCGAAGGCTTTTTTGTAATCAATAAAGAGTACTATAATCTGTTTACCTGAGTTTAGGCATTCATTGATATAGTCTGAAAAACCTAATAATGCAGTCGCAGTGCTTCGCCCTCCCCGGAAACCGTGCTGGGTGTTACAAAGTATATAATTTTGTTCTAAAAACTCGCTAATCTGTTTAACTATAGTTTTTTCGGGTCGGTAAAGTTATATTTTCATTTGTAATACTTGAATATGACACTTATTATTTATACGTGTTCACACACGGATTGTTAGTAGGATGATTACTCACTCTCTCATATAAATAGATGTTTTTTTTTTTACTTTAAAGATGGCAAAAAAAAGCGTATGGCCTACCTGGTAGTACTTGAGCAGTTACCGTTGCCTTTAGACGCCTACTCCTATTACTTCAACCTATCGCAGTCCACTGCTGTTCATAGACCTTCCCAAGTACTCGCTAATCATCTCGGCCTTCCGCAATCCTTTTTTACGTGGAAAAAATCTTCATGGACACCCTCCAGTCCGGGGGCATCGTGTTTCATTCACTACCCCGCCCTAAAGCACGCTTTTGCATGCCTTAGGGCGGGGGAGTGAATCTACCCACTCCGTCCTCCGCGTGGCGGAAGGAAAACCAGGTCTCCGCGCTGTCGCAGCGTCACACCCCCACTGTCGGCACCCTACATGCCACTCTGCACCGTACAAGACTTCCGAGTCGAAGGACGGGTACGCCTTACCCCACTCCCCGCTCAAAGGCCCCATCATCCTCAGGAGCACGACCCAACGGCCCCAACACTCCTCTGGTTTTGGTCCGTAGGGGTCCGAGGCCCCTACCACCCTCGGCGATCCAAACTGCGAGTGGCATTACCCTATTACCAACCGGGGACTTGCCCAGTAGGAGATCCACCAACTCCCCTGGGAGCCCTCCTCAATGCTCATCGAGCATTAGTCTTACGTAGATCGTCTGTCAAGCAGGCTGGAGATACAGACGCACATACCAACAATACCGGAATAATTGCAAGCGCGTCACCGACACCTCCCCCCGCCCTTTCCCAGAATCTTTAGTCATCTTACTCACAAGAGGAAAAAACTACTTAAGAGAAGTTTTATTTGACTGTGATAATCTGTGAAGTGCTTCCCCAGTCAGGTTTCAGGCCTTTGAGTTTGACGTCAATGACAAATAAAAAAATGAAATTATTTACTAACTTTTTCAGAATCAAACCAAATCTTAGACTTTCACAAGACCAGATCTTAACAGTCATAAATAAAATCGCCTAAATGATATACACTGATGCATACTCGTATGCTTGATATTTGAAAAAAGGCTAAGGCTTAATAAAAATCTCTTGGTAATGTTTGACTAGAGAGTCATAGAGAACTAAGTTCATACAATAACTAACTACTAAACAACGTACTAACTATTGTATTATCTTTTAATATATAAAATTCTTGTGTCATGGTGTTAAACATTGAACTCCACCGACCGACGGCTCGACCGATTTTTATGAGGGCATATCGGGTAGGTCTGAGAATCGGCCAACATCTATTTTTCATAACCCTAAGTTATAAGGGAGGGGGGGAATCGGCTTAATAACATACATGGCAAAGAAACGTTTACGGGGTCAGCTAGTATCTTCTAATATTTTATTCAAATACAAGATACTCTAAGAATAATATTTGAATTTGTGGAAAATTTTACTTTCCAACGTCACAATTCATGCGTAACGTTGTATCACTCAATGTACGTGTTTTTTTTTAAAATTAACGCAGTAGTAACTTTAATTAGGTACTTCGCGAGTAAATTAATTATCATCATCTTTTTTGTATTTTACTAGAAGGCTGAACTTTTTGTGAATGTAAAACTTTGCGAGCGTTAATTGAGTCCCCTTATAATACAGTTTTTGTTTGCCAGATGTACTAATTAGTAAAATAAAAGATGTTATTTGTGGTGACTTTATTCATTGGATAACGTAAGGTTTGAATTTTGGACGTAGTTATAATTTGAAAGTATACATGTCGTGACTTGTAAAAAATGGGGGAAAAAAATCATAAACAATGTTTTATAATATTTCATGTCACTACTTACCTAATATAAAAACTTAATTTTGATTTTCATAAATTTTAAAAGTGGTAAAGAGAAGAATGATGCTACGAATAAATTTGGTACTTTTTGATAAGAAAATATTTGTGTTTTCTCGCAAACGAAAAAAAATCCGACCGTTAAAAAATATCAATTAAAAACACAATTTTAAGTATAACTAAAAGAATACTCCTCAGATTTTTTTCAGAGGTAGGCCACAGCAGGAAATTTCGTATAATAATAGTATGGAGCAGCCCAACTGGGGTAGTATCTTGATCTTAGAGAAGATCACAGCTAAATAATATTGTTTTCAGCATAAAAAGCAGCAGTAAATGGCGTTTATTTTAATATTACAAACAGACACTCCAATTTTATTTATTTTTCTAGACATGGTGGGCACTTGTCAATATAATCGAAGTCGATTAAATATGTATAAAGATTACGCTCAAATTCAAATGAGACTAGATGACAGTTGCCAGCTTTCGAATAAAGAAAGAACCGTCAAAATCGGTGCACCCAGTAAAAAGTTACAACGTAACACACTACAGTCGAATAGATAACCTTTTCCTTTTCTGAAGTCGGTTAAAAAACCAGTATAGTGTAAAATGATATTTACTTAGTAGAAGTAAAATAAAAGTGCGTGCGTACAAAGGACACATGTCAGAAGTTAAACTTCTTTGGCAAACTAATTTTTAACTCTCGTTTATATGTATACAAATCTAAAGCTTTAGATTTCCATTTCAGCGCCATCGACAAAAACGTTGCCGTTCCATCCGTAAAAAAATTACTATAATGCGCCTAAAGAAGTTTCACTTCAAAATGTGTGTGCAATTCACACACGGCAGAAGTGAAACTTCTGAACAGATATTTTTTATTACTGATAATATAAAATACTGAGTAATTACTGCATTCTATCTCATTCTCTCTTATACATTTATGTGTTTGTTTCTTTACAGTAATGCATTTTTATTTCATCGAGTTTAAAATCACAACGATTCTATCGAAGTTTCACTTCAAAATAACGCTTGCTCTTAAGAAATCGTATGAAGTTGAATTTAAGTTACAAGTTATCCTGTTACAGTTGACGAAGCAGAAAATGAGGGGCATTATGTATGGGCTGAATACGTGTAGTCTTTACTTTGGTGGTGTCAAGGTGGCGATCGTGATGTGGCTATACGGTGTTCAAACGTTCTCTACCGATATACACTTCTGGCTTGGCTTCAAGCCTACGCAGTTCTGGAAGTGTATTTGGGCAATGTTGCCAGTCGTTATAATGGTAAGTCTCCGTGATGTCTGGTTACTATTAATAATTGTGTTTGCTCGCAAACGAAAAAAAAAAACGACTTCAACTACATCGACGGGCAATACACGACAACGAGAACGTAAGTAGATGAAAAAATTGGCAATTAAATACGTGCTATCAAAGATTACTCAAAAAGTAGTCATGAGATCTCGATCAAATTTAAATGCGACCACAAGACAAACATACGCTTTCGATTAAAGCAAGACTCGTCAAAATTGTTTATAAAGAATAAACTGGTACTCTGGCTAATACAACTCACTACGTTATAATAGATGTAGCTACGTAACATCCTTTAATCAATATTCAATGAAGTAGTTTTAGCTAATTCAGATAGATGGCGTTGTGACGACAAAATACGCGTCATCAAAGATTACTCAAAAATTGCTCATTATATCTCAATCTGCTGTATTCTCTCCTATAAATTTACATCTTTGTTTTTTTTTATCGTGACGCATTTTAATTGAGTTTAAAATAAGAACGCTTCTATAGAAGTTTCTTAGCAAAAGCGTCGTTGTATACGTAAATTTTACACGAACCGTTTATGGATCGTTTCTACGGTTTCTGTGTTAAAGGAAAAAATTATTTTGAGAACGAGTCGTTTAAACAACGATTAGAGTCGTACATGAACTCTTTACGAATCGTTTTTTGGATATAGAAAACAGAATTCCAAGCTTTCGTTGGTAAGGTAATGCTAAGTTATTGTATGGCTTTTTTGGTACTGTTAGTTGTATTATATTTAAATGTGTTCTCTGTAGTGGAGATGAATCATTTAGTTTTTAATCGGTATAACTTCATTTATATTTTCTAATAACTTTTTATTTAAACAATTAAAATATTAAAGTAACACACACCGAGAAAAATATATAACAACAAAATAGTGACAATATTTAAATATTTAAATAATAATTATTTAGTGACATTAGTCTCTGTCTGTCCATATTTTTCGCCAGCTCGTTATTTATTAGTATAGATACAAATACAAAGAGGTTTGATGTACATATATATACACAGTTTAAAGTTTATATTTATATTTGTGATTAGGCTATATTGTGATTTTTCTGTCTATTTCTACGCCATGAACTCGAATAATGAAATATTATTAATTTAATACAACCCATGCGCTTGGCAATTGTTGTTTGCGTTTATCTTCGTTTGAAGCATTAAGTCATTTTCTTAGTGTATGTCTGTGTAATTACAATTATTTTATTGGTAATGGATACTATGATTAGTTTCGGAATAGTCGCAGTTAGGAATTAAAAAAAAGATACCCAAAAATTAACAAGTAATTTAACTTTTTAGATATTTTATTTATTTATTAAATTAAAATTAAAATAGAATAACAATATTGTGACGATAAAAGTGAACAACATTGACGTCATCATTTATTTTAGTACATACTTGTAATTTGATTCCATTATATTAAGGTTTACATTGTTTCGTAAACAAAAGTTTGTTTTATTGTACTAAGAAATACCTTTTCGAAAACTTTACAATAAGGTTATTTATACGTTAAAGGCTGACAACGAATATAAGCTGTTTTTCTTTTGTACTTTTTTTTGTAAACAAACTTCATAACGACGTTCAAGTAGAATGAATGGTATTTTTTTTTCTCTTCATGAAGTTTTTTTACACGTCAAGTATCAAGCCATCATGAGCTCTCTGGAGTTTGAGAGGGGAAATTAAAGTAGGAAACAGTTTTGTATAAGTTTGAATGGACCTTTCATGTGGGCATTAAAAAACTCGGTTCGCATTAGTTTGCTGTATAACCTGTATATGTAGTGTTCGCGAATGTTTTAATTTGGAATTGAATAGACTTCCTGTAGTTCAATCTAATTATGTAATTAATCTTATATATAAGTTTCTCGTGTATGTTAGTTAAAATATTCCTCTGAAACGGCTGGACCGATTTCTATGAAATTTTGCGTACATATCGGGTAGGTCTGACAATCGACCAATATCTATTTTTCATACGCATAACTTATAAGGAGGGGGGGATTAAGGGGGTTATTAACGTATACAGCAAAACAACGTTTGCGGGGTCAGCTAGTAAGTATATATGCAGAGCAAATGTCTTTTTAGCAAAGCAAAGGAAATAGCGGATTTCATTAAGCAAATGGGTTGATCATTTTTTTTACTATTATTTTCGCTTGTTGTATTGTACACATAAACAGGAGGGATAATAATAAAAAGAGTATGGTAAGATTTGAACCTGCAAGATATACTGTTACGTATGGCGTGAAATGTTATTAGTGTTAGGGTAAAGAAATGGTCAATGTTTGTCATATGGTTGAATTAAACCCGTGACGGTTTTGACAATTGCTGTTTATTGTTTAAATTGTTTTTTTCATCAACCGATTTCAGGTTCTCGATTCGAATGTATTTTTTTATGTTTCATAGCCTTTTACTGGGTACTTGTGGTCCCATATAAATTTGACCAACATATGACGAGCTCTTTTGAGTTGTTCTTAATGACTTACTGCGTAGTATGTGACGTGTTGAGTGATCTTTTTTCATACTACTGCCTACGTTGTATTACTTGTTGTTGTGAAATGAAGTCGTTTTTTTTTTTTTTTTTAGTTTTCGAGCAAACTAAATTAATATACTAATAAACGAAACTTATTTTTGCAGACGATTTTGTGTATAAATATTATTAGTATAAAGAATTTAAATGACGAATCTCAAAAGGGTATGGCTTTCACGTGGATAGCTCTATCGTTGTTAATACAATTAATAATTAATTCTAAAATGATAGCAAAGTACATAATGCGAAATGTGAGTAAATTTTTTATTACTATTTCTGTATATCTCTGTAATTGATATATTTTTAAGTGTTTTTTTTTTTCGTGAATATAAAGGAGATATGTTTGCCTGCCTATATGCCTATATGCCTTGAACTCTTTTTTTAATTTGTCCCCAAAAAAAGTATTCAATCTTGAGATTTGTACTATTAATTTGTTTCGTATTTAGGTTCTTTGTGATTATGTAGAAACGTAATGGAATAACTCGCTCTTATTTTTATTGAGGTATTTATTGTCTTATTTATATTAAAATATTCTGTAATGTTTATATGAATTTAGAAGAAAATAATATTGCCCATTCAGTTTGTACTAAAATTATATGTATTTTTTTTAACTTATATCTGACATTGAAATTTACGATGACATGTTTTGTATTTCAAAACATTTGGTTTAGGTATTTTCCATACAAACATTTTTGATGCATTTTTCTGCTATTCACGGTCAAAGAGCTCTGAAATGTACGTAAAAATAAATTAAAAAACTAAAAATCGATAACGAATAAAAAATAGAGATGTCAAAAGATGAATGCCGGTGCTTTTGTTCAGTTGTGAAAGTGAATGAATGGTAAAGCCGCAGGTGGTGATTATTTTCGTGAATCTCGAAACATCGTCGCCTAAATCAATTTCAGATGTGTCACATACGATTTTTTTTTTATATACGAATAAGTTGAAGACAAACGTCCACCTGATGGCAAGAAGTTAGCTTTCGAATAACAAACGCGTTGCCGACCTAACCCCCCACTATCCCCAGGATATCTGGCCACCTTACCACATGAACAGAACATTACCCGAAGTATATATCTTTTTGGTGATATAGCAATTCATTCTGTACAAACAGGTTTCCTTTGTCTATTGATCGAACCATAAAAGGCTTTAAAGAGAAAAGGTACTTTTTGTACAGCGTTCCAATTTAATGTAAAAGTTTTGTTAAGTACTTATTTCATAATTTATTTATGATATTGCGTCAAAAAGGTTAATGTATACAAAATTAATCTCATTACAAAGTTCATTACAAATTTAGTGTTACCTCAATTAGAGACAAAAGAAAATGCTTATGCCATTTCATTACAAATAATATTAAAACTATGCAAAATTAACTGAATTCAATAAAATTTATACTGCACAAAATGCGTACATGCTGTATAAATTGTGTTTGTTTTGTGGTAAGTTTGGTTAAAATGTGGTGTATGTACGAAGAAAAAAATGCATACAGAAAATTATAATTGCTAGCGGTTTAAATTATGAGTTTGAACATTAAAAAAAGGGTATATATGCGCGTGTGTCGAATACATGGTAGTGTGAGTGCAATATATATTTTTTTTTAATTTTATGTATTTTTTGTGCATAATTAAATAAATATATTAGCATTCTGCACTCCTTATCTATATATTAATATCTATATATAATTATATACATTACGCGTCACGTTGTCTATCCGTGATGGACTCCTAAACTACTTAACTGATTTTAATCAAATTTGCACACTCTGTGCAGTTTGATCCAACTTGAAATATAGGCTATATTTTATTTCGATATATTTATTTATATAGTAATTATATTCAAGAAAAAAAGCGCACAGTTCGCCAGGCCGGCGAGCGGCGACCACGCAAATTTTTTCTAATACTTACATTTTTGAACTCGCGATATCTTTTGAATGAAATTTCCGAATTAAATAATTCAAATAGTTTTATAAAGGTATTGAAGCAGTCGTTAATACGAAGTATTTTTTTATAAGCGACTTTTCTAGCGGCGGGATTTTAATTTAATGTTTAAGATAAAAGAATACTTATTATGGCAAAACTATAATAGCTAGACATATGCTATCACGACACTTTTTGTAAATGTAATGACGTGTTCTGCAAAGTTTTTTTTTTTTTTTATTTCGTCGTTTGTTTTTTTTATTTTTTTTAAGTCGTACAAAAATATTTTATTCATAGTCAATAGTTCACCAATAGTTTTCGCAGCGCACGCGATGTACAGAATTCTTTTTCGCTAATTGTTTTACACCTTGTGTTACATTGTTGGAGTTTTAGTTGGGTCAGTTAGTTTTTTCCTAGTTTTTTTTTT
The DNA here is from genome assembly GCF_905220565.1 of Melitaea cinxia. NCBI lineage: Eukaryota > Metazoa > Arthropoda > Insecta > Lepidoptera > Nymphalidae > Melitaea > Melitaea cinxia. The sequence continues at coordinate 19,108,579 of NC_059424.1, read as the reverse complement.
TTTGAAAATGTAATATAGCTTATATCACCCGCGGATAGTGTAGCTTCCCGACAGTGAAAGAATTTTTGAGCCTATTTAATGCAAACAAACAAACAATCAAATCGTTTCCCGTTATTATGTTATAGTATAGCCTAGTTGTGCTCCGCAGTGTCACCCGCGTTAGGTAATTTGAGGAAAAATAGCCTTCTTCGATATTTCCGCACACATAGAAAGACAGACAGATAAAACTTCAAAATTGTTTTGTTGTATTAAATAACTAAATTAACTTAATAATATACAAGTACTTTGACAGACAGACATTTCAATTTTATTTAAATGTATAGATCGAATCGTATTTAAATGAATATTTAATACTGAAATTGATGTAATTACTTTGTAATTATTAAACATATGCTTTTAGTTTTCGGAGTTAATGAAACTTGCAGTAAAATAGTTTTAATTAATAATAAATTATAGTGTTTTATAATAAACGCACAAGAGTTTTCTCCCGGTTTTACGCGTGTGTAGTAAATAATAATGAACGGCTTAAGCCCGTCTATGATTACCATTCCGCTTCTTTCTGATTAAGCCTGTTTTTTTATAACCTATATTTTTTTCGATGAATCAACCGGCTTTATAATGTTAAAATATTTTTAGTGGTCTAGCGAATTCTTAAACCGAAGCACTCCACAGTTAAAGTATAGTACTTCATTATTTCTTTTTTTTTAACAAATATGATATACTACAGATTGTGCGTTATAATTTAAATAAATTAATTAAATTAGCAGATAGCAATAAATACAATAATACTATTTATTTCTTTCTAATAATAGAAATAAGAAATCTTCTTTTCATTGCAGAATTTGGTAGGAATTTTTAAAAGTAACTTTAAGTATGGCCCTCCAGAAATTGATGATCGTAAGAGGAGAAAATACTTCGACGAAATAGCAGAGAGCAGGCAGTGTCAGCATAATTGTATGGTTCTGGATGTAAGTCCTTTTATATTATAAATACTCATAGTTTTTTTTTGCACGAAAATGTATAAGTACACGATAGATACACACATACTTTGACTTATTGATTCAGCTTGTAATATCCTACTACGGGGCATAAGCCTCTATCTCCGTGCAGAAGGATCGGAGCCTAATCTATTACTCTACTCTAGTGCAGGTTGGATTAGGTGTCAATGATAACCTGGTACGAGGGGCGAATGCTTGCACGACCCCATCTCCCCCACTCAGGCAGACGACTAGTCACACGTGGTGGTTTTTTAGTCAGTAGAAATCTAACATAACCGTCTGGCGCCCCCGCAGCGGAGGGTATCCATGATCGATTTTCCTCAAGTAAAAAAGATGTCAATGATAACAACCGGGATGGATGGCTTAACGTACACTATAAGCCACGGTTGGGAGTATCACAAAGACAAATTGGTGATTATGTATACATACGTAATATTATGTAGTTACTAGCTGACTCGGCAAACGTGTTTTGCCGCTAAACATTACGCTATTTAAACGCTATTTAAAAATAGGGGTTTGTGGTAGAAGGGTGAACATTTAGGGTTGTATGTATTTTTCAACGCCAAATCATAATAAAATAAAAAATAAATAATTTATCTAAAAATTAAAAAAAAATTGGGGTGGACTACCCTTAAAATTTAGGGGGATGAAAAATAGATGTTGTTTTATTCTCAGACCAACCCAATATGCACACAAAATTTCATGAGAATAGGGAAGAATTCGGAAGAGTTTAACTACAAACACCGCGACACGAGAATTTTATATATTAGATATGCATTGTTACTAGAGAAAGGTGTCAGATATTTAGGTGATGTTTTAACGGAAGTAACAATTTGTCATTTAACAAATGTCACTGTACATATTATTTATTAATTATATTATTTTTAATTGATATTTAACACTTCAAAATTCTACTCGTATTTTACGTGAGAAATTTTCTTTTAATTTCCGATTACCTATTAATCAGTGACCATTTTTTTTTCAATTTGTACAGTACACCGATCGGGTTCCTATTGCAAATATTAGCACATAATAAATCTTTGCTAAATTTCATATTAATTTTTGATGATGATTATCTCTCTGAATCATCTTACACAATCATCTAGGCTAACTCTAAAGTGTAAAGTTAATAAATTTATTTTATGAACAAAGTATTGTATTTAGAAAGGTCGTCGGCGCTGTTATCTTTGACTATTTTTATACGCTGCAGTTTAACGGCCCGTAAATAACCCGATGTTAAAGCGGATCATTGCATTTGTGACGCTATTATTATCGCTTTTATAAAATCTAAGTTATATAAAAAAGAAAAAAAATAAGGAGATTTTATATATTTAATATTTTTAGATTATAATTATATTTATATATTTCTGACGTAATACTCAAATATTGTATTTACTTCGACTATGTTATTTACTATTTTTATAGAATTTAATTACTTAGTACTTACTACCTATATTATTTTAATAAATGTTATTTTAATAAACGAAAAAATAATGATAGAGAGGCAGAGAAATTCAGTCTAAATACCTATTCAAATTAAGCGTTATAAATTAATACCGTGGGATGAAAAAATGTAATATAAAGATCAAAAAGAAAAAAAAAAAACATATTACTCCATTTTTATGAGATTTTTAAGGAGCGACGGTAACTGTGTTGTTATTAAACTTTTGCGTCTTCATCTGCCCTCATAATTACCTTGGCAGCTGAATTTCGCTGTATGTCTCTAAGAACCGTTATGACGAGTTATATTTTAATAGACATTCTTAAGGTTTCGCTTTGATTCTATATAAGAACTATGACCTCCAATAGACTAAATTATATTATAAGTCAGAATCAAGCAGAGTATTGGAACAGTCAGGCTGGGGCAGGACGATAACCTTATCTGGGGCGAGGTGGCGAATGCTACTGCGACCCCATCTCGCCCAACCCAGAAGGGCGACTGCTCACACATGGTGGTTTTTTAGTCAGTAGGAGTCTGACATAATCCACCCCCCACGTGAAAAAAAGACCATAACCTTATAGTAAAGGGCAAATAATGCTAATCTTAGGTAGTGTTGTGTTTCTGTGACGAGTAACTCAGCTGAACTCAGCTGGAGATGAATAGGAAGCTTAGGCGTTGATAATCTAGCTAGGCTCGTCATCATCATCATCATCATCATCATCATCAGTGACCGCAGGGCTGGCTTTGTCGCACCGAAGACGCTGCTGCCCGTCTTCGGCCTGTGTATTTAAAAGCCAGCTGTTGGATGATTATCTTGCCAACGGTCGGCTTTTTAAGTTCCAAGGTGGTAGTGGAACTGTGTTATCCCTTAGTTGCCTCTTATGACGCGCATGGGAAGAGAGGGGATGGCTTATTCTTACTGCCGTAACCACACATCCTTAGGCTCGTTTGTGCGCTTGTAATCATACGCTATAAGCGGTAATTGCTAACCACCAGGTAGACAGGTAGTTTGTTTGCTGACAATGTACAGACAGCGAATGTACTTTTTGTTTTCAAAATATTCATAATTATATATATGTATCTGTTAACGGAACAAATGGCATAAGATTAACTTTTTAACTTACACATTTGGAAAATTAAAAGTGCTGCCAATCCCGTGTTCTGTTCACTTAATCTTCTTCTGGTCAAATCTATACTATATTATAAAGAGGTAAAGTTTCTAACTTTGTTTGTTTGTAGGGGGTAATCTTCGCAAATACTGATCTGATCACGAAAATTCTTGCACTAACAGAAAACAAAAACTTTACTATATATTTGCATCACAAAAATAATAATTAACGCCCAACGAAGTGGGCACGGGTCGGCTAGTAATAAATAGAGAAGTTTACTGTCTTACACATATTAATAAAATAATAATGTAAATAAATTAAAAAGAAAATTAATAATGCAGAAAATGATTTCTCTTATTAAATATAATTTTATTTTAATATAGACGTAGAACGTCATAACTATTAAACTTAATAGCCATGCAATACATTGTAGCGAGTTGAGTGAGCTATTATTAGTGTTTAAGTAACGTTTAAGCTCTCGCAGTGGCTTTAGCGTCTTACTTAATGCTTATATTCCTATATACTGTATAATAGGTTCTCGTCCGTTGTTGGTATAGGTGTTTTATTATTATGAAAACTAGCTAGGTTCTGGGTTTAGGTTTCTAAATTTAAATTATCGATTTGAATTAAAAATTGGCAGTAAAATTTTATGTTTGTGTAACATTGCCTTAGAAAATGATTTACAACTTATAACCTTGAAAGAACGAAACATGTGCAGGGTGCATTGACTTAATTTAGAACTATGAACCAATACATAATATGTATATTATATCAATCCATATAAAGTTAGTCTTTACAGGACTAGTGTTTTCTCTATCTTATAACGACTTACAGTATTTCATATCGTCTTATAGTATTTTATAGCTGACCCCGCAAACGTTGATTTACCATATATGTTATTAACCCACTTAATTCCCCCCCCCCCCCTTATAACTTAGGGGTATGAAAAATAGATATTGGCCGATTCTCAGACCTACCCGATATGCACACAAAATTTCATAAAAATCGGTCCAGCCGTTTCGGAGAAGTATTATAATTAACATTGTGACACGAGAATTTTATATATAAGATGTAGTGCCTCGTAAAACGTACAGTGTCTTCAGATTTTTATAACGTGACAAAGAACCTTATAGACCAGTGACCAATTTTTAGAAAGCAAAAAAATATTGTAGCACGATGAGACTCATTGTAAAAGAAAGAGAATACAACGAAAATAAAAGATTACGGGTGATGTGAGTTCGAGAAGTTGTAGGGAGGATTAAGGGTTAAAAAACGGTTTATCTCGATTTCCGGCTAAACTACAAGTCCTATGGGAAAAAGTAAACGCTAAAGATTGCGCCAACCCGTCATTCTTACAGAAAATCACACTTAAATAATACTGTTTTCGATCAGTGTTGTGTTTCTGTGGTAAGTAAGGTGACCAGAGCTCCTGGAGGGATTGGGGGTAGGGTCGCTAACGCACTTGTAATGCTTCTATTGTTGCAGGCGTCTTATAAGCTACGGTAATCGCTTACTATCAAGTGAACTGTACGCTTGCTTGCCAACTTGGTCGTTTCTAAAAAACAATATTATCCTATTCATTTATTATCAGTATACAAATTTTCAGTTAGTACAATGAGAAAATATTAATTGAATGAGATTAAAAGCCTTTGTGTGAAACCTTAAAATTTAGAACGTATTTGCTTTTAGTATTTACCGATTACCATTACGATTTGAAAGCGATTCAAAGTATATCGTTTGATTGACATAATAAAAACAACTAATTGTTTTCATTTGGTGGAAAGTATACAAATACAGCTAAAGTCAGCCGAAAACGAATACCCTCTAATTGGTGCTTATTATGAGTTTTTTTGTAAAATGGTGTAATAGTACCATGCCGTAACTTTTGTTTTGACATTGTTAATCCGTTCTTTATAATTCATCATTATAATTAAACCATTTTCGTCCATTTCTGGAAAAAGAGCGCTCCTTTACGCATATCTCATCACTTTCGGACATAGGCATTAATCTATACTATACAAAACACATATTTGCATACAATACGGGTTGCACGGTATATATATATATATATATATATATATATATATATATATAATTCTAATTTATGTATATATAATTATATAATTTTAATTTATAAAATTCTCGTGTCGCGGTGTTTGTAGTTAAACTCCTCCGAAACGGCTTGACCGATTCCCATGAAATTGTGCATATTGGGTATTAGGTATGAGAATCAAACAACATCTATTTTTCATCCCCATAAATCTTAAGGGTAGTCCACCCCTAATTTTTTTTTGGATAAATTATTTATTTTTTATTTTATTATGATTTGGCGTTGAAAAATACATAAAGTCCTAAATTTTCACCCTTCTACCACCAACCCCTATTTTTAAATAGCGTTTAGTGGCAAGACAACGTTTGCCGAGTCAGCTAGTATATATACATATATATAAGTCTTAGGTATATTAGTAAAAAAGCGCATTAAGATGCTAACCATTATATCGCGTCAACAATTGGTATTTGTAGTAGGAAGAAAATTGTGTTATTAATCATTTTAATGATTACTGTTTTTTTTAATGGTCGTCACTTAACGGATATTTGTAAGACAAGTTATAATTAAAATATACATATTTACAATACTTTAGAACTAAATATTTATAGATAGTATAAATGCAGTCTGCGTGGAATGGTGCCAAGAATGCTTGGAGCATTTCCCCGTTGAATCGCTATGCCGATTCTCTGGGCAAAAAATGCACCAGCCCTCTTGTCACCAGTGGAGGCAATAAAGCTAGGTGTTATCTCTTGATAAAATTTAGCACTTATACTGCAAGTTCCAAGTGTTTTGACTGCAAACAACAACAAATTTCAAATTAGTGACGAATGTTTGTGCCGTTTAGTCGTTTCAGCTTTTTCCGCTGCGGCTCTCGCTCTTAAGGCTGTTTCCCTGTACAATACTATACTTATACTTACTGATAAACACTATAGTTGAAATTATTATTTATATTTTTATTATTTAATACTATACTTACTGATTTGATATTTAAAATATGTTGTAATTGTATGTTTTATCTACTATTATTAACTTGATTTTAAAATCAATGGCTTTTACCTCGTAAGATGATATTATATTTTTTTTATAGAACCGTTTAATACTTTTCTTTGCACTTTTTTTGTCGTGTTTAATGGTTTATCGTTTTTATGTTATAGGAAGGATACGAATGCAACCACATGCCCCTCATATATAAGAGTAGATCGAACATTTCCAGCAATGAATCATCACTGACGAATATATATGAAGGGCCGTCGGGAAAAAGAACATCAAGCGTCATCGACGTCTCCGTTCTTCATACCAATTAAAATACACGTACACTTTGTTTTGAGAAATAAAAACTTTTTTTGAATTTGAGACTATTTTTTTACTACTAAGTTAATGCAAATAAAAGATGTAATATCCGTGATATACAATTAGATATCTAAATTAGATTTCCAAAATAGTATCAGATGTAATTGAATTATGTAAACATTTTTTGCAACAGAAATAGGTGTTATAGCGCTTTCCATTATATCTCACCCGTGCGTACTTCTTAGGCATTAAATGTTTTTGCGTTTAATTTTATTTAAGAAGGTCATAGATCAAGTAAAAAAAGGTAGATAACGCACCTAGAACAGAAAACTGAAGCCACTTTTTTAAAGATGTGTGAGTGAGTAAGTGTTGACTCCTTTTAAAAAAAGTCCCTAAAATTTTTATTAAACAATTAATTTAAGATAGGTAAAATGGGTATGTGAAAATAAAAACCTGTTTATAGTTTTAAATAAATTTACTAAAAATAAAACAAAAAATCGGTAGAATAATAAAAAAATATATTCGTAAGATAATCGTATGAATGGACACTTCCTATCCCCTCTGTTTATCTCTTTTCAGTTTGCAGTCGGTTTTTTTTTAACTATTTTTCTTAAGCCTAGAATCCTTTATGTCGTATAAGTTTTTAAAATTTTTGTCGCTTAGAACTCAGAGTCATCGTCATTGTTTGCATTTTACTAATATGATGTAGTCTTATGTTCAAATATTTTTCAATCACTAATCGTATTAAATTGACTTTATGCGCATGGCCAGCATAATCGTGGTCATTTTCTCAGTCTTACAGCCGCTACCCATTCACCTCTTATTAAAATATTCGTTGGAAACCTAAAACCATGAAATTTGATAGTAAAATATGGGTACCTAGTTTACTCAAAAATTGTAAAAAGTTAAAACATAAAACAAACGAGTTAATAATTCATAAATATATTTTGATTTGTTTTATTTTCAATTTATGTAACATAAAATAACACGAGAAAAAAAAACAATAACTATGTCTACTTTTTACTTAATTATTTTTCTGATTGCGTACAATTTACTTACCCACATTTTGGGGTCTTGAAAAAAAGAACTACTGGCAACACTCCCGTGGTACGTCATTTCGTGACATTGAAATTATAAGTTCCGAATAACCTCAATATTATTTTGGAATAACAATAAATTTAAAGTTTTATATGTACTTACGTGTGAAACGATATTCCTTCAGATTTTTTGTTTACTTTGGTATTGTTTTTGCACCATTTAATCACACAAGACGGCATTTCATAAGCAAAGTTACTGTATGAAGCCTCGTGACATACTAAAGAAAATGAGCGTAGTTTGATGCATATGTGTGCGTGAGCGCATGTATTTACTTGAAGGAGCCGAGTTTTGTGGCTTCACTAACAACAAAGGCCGCGCATTATCTACTTTTTTTTACTATACTATGAAGAAGGTTAAATGATTCGGGCGTTTTCCTCATACTGTCCATAATACTCTTTATGAGCACCACTTCTCAAAAATTCAATTAGATGAAAATCGTTTCACACATTTCAAAGTGACGATGATTCATAAAGTCAAACAGATAACAAAAACCAGCGCACGCATACACGGGTACACAAACACTCACATACAGATGCATATAATATGTCAAACATTTGACTCCACTTAACCGAATGTCAAGAGTTGAAAACTAACCTATACAGCACTCGGTTCAGTAGTTTCCACGTAAATAAGAGTAGACAAACATTCATACTAACAAACTTTCACTCGGTTAATATTTGTACACGTAAAGTAACTTATTTAAATATACCACACTTGGCTGCTTCATAAAGTTTTCAAGTTTCCTACAGTTCTGTTCACGAGATGAAACATATTTGCCTTGTTTATAATTAAGTTCAACTACTATCACTTTTCACTTTCATCAATATTTTAATAGAAAAGCTGGAACGTCTGAATGATGGGAATTTTGTTTCTTATAAATATATTAAACCTAAAATCGAATATAAACGTCGTTGATAGGTTTCTTTTTTAGATAAAACTTCGTCTTCGTCTACATACACGAGAATAGTTAAAGGAAAGTTTACTATCCTTTTACTTTTTAGTAAGTAATTTATTTAGCAGGGGTTCGAGTGTAATTCTCTTACCAGGAATAACGAAAGTTTTCAGTTTTTATGCGTTATATCTGTTATTGATGTGCACAGCAGGAAATCCATATATTAATACGAGAAGCAAAAACTTTGTACCCCTTTTTACGAAAATGTCGTGGACGGAGGAGTATGAAATTTCGCACATTTACTGTTTATTATATAGAAATGTGCTATGTGGCTACGGCACTAAAGAATTTAGCCACCCCCTCTCTTCCCGTGGGTGTCGTAAGAGTCGACTAAGGGATAACAAGGTTCCACAACCACATTGGAACTTAAGAAGCCGACCGATGGCGGGATAACCATCCAACTGCTGGCTTTGAAATACACGGGCCGAAGACGGGCAGCAGCGTCTTCGGTGCGACAAAGCCAGTATTGCGGTCACCAACCCGCCTGCCCAGCGTGGTGACTATGGGCAAAACACATGAGATCATCACACACGTTATTTTTGGCGTAAACTTGTGGAGGCCTATGTCCAGCAGTGGACTGTATAGGCTGTAATGATGATGATGATATAGAAAAGAAGTGCAGAATTCTAATATGTTTTTGCAATTATGCACAACAATACACTAAATCAATAAATAAAAATACACTACCACGTATTTTACACACACTCGCATATATACTCTTTTTTATTATTATTATAGAAGTATAAGTCTTTGATAACAGAACCTTAACAATTTTCAAAATTATAATTTAAATTAATTTCGCTGTGTGGTTACAGCAGTAAAAATATAGCCAGCCAACCGATGCCGAGATAACCATCCAACTGCTGGCTTTGAAATACACAGGCCAAAGACAAAAGATAAAGCCAGCCCTGCGGTCACCAACCCGCCTGCCCAGCGTGGTGACTATGAGCAAGATGTCACGCCATTTTTGGCGCGAACTTGTGGAGGCCTATGTCCAGCAGTGGACTGTGATAGGCTGAAATAATGATGATGTATGTATGATGTGTATGTATAAACATAAAATATATTTTGACAGAATACATCACCCTACCCTAATCCGTATGCTCGAAAATATTGGAAGTAGTGGTTTATGCAATAAAAAAATACACACCCTCGCCAAGAGGGAATTGAACGGTTGGAGGAAATTTTATCACTACTAAACCAGAATTGTCGTGAACAGTGTTGTCGTTTATTTGTGACCAGCGATTCTCCCACGAGATCGCACGGGAGCGAAACACAATAAAAGATTGACCGCGAACGTGGTTGCGTGCCCGCTAATTTCATTGTAAAAATGAATGTATTGAAAACTATCAGAATTTAAATGTAACATTCAACTGAAAATAAAAGTGTATGTATACATACACATTTGTTCTAAATATAGGTTAATGAATGGATAGATGATGATTTTAAGTCGAAATTATGGAGGAATGGATAGGTGATGATTTTAAGTCGAAATAAATGTTAGAGGTTGTTAAAGTTAATAAAAAATAATTGAAAAAAACAATTGTAGTCTGTTATCAAAATTTGAAATGAATGTATACAACTGAATTTTCCCTGAAATTATGAAGAACTATTAACGTTACTATTTTAAATTATTAGTTTGAACATTAAACATAAGAGTATACATATATGCATGTGTGTATGTCAAATACATGGTAGCATGTGTAATATTTTTTATTGATTTAATGTATTTTTTATGCATAATTTTGAAATAATATTACAGTCATGTGCGAAATTTCATACTCCTTCTTCCGCCTAATTTTCGTAAAAAGGGTCACAAAGTGTTTGCTATATAGATACACATATATTTAAAAGTTTATCAAACTTAAGTTATGTGAACGGTTTGTAATTTGGCAACTTGAACATATGCTCGACATACCTACTATAAAATAATATGAAAAATCAGATGATAATAAAACATCTGTTGATTGATTGACAGAGAAGAAAAAGCATAGCAAAGCATATAATATTATAAGCTCTTTTTTATTTATTACTGCTGAGCGACAGACTGTCCTGTGTTAAGATGCGATTGTAACTTTTTTAATTTTGTGTTTTCAGTAAATGGAAATATTGTGTGTATGAGTAAATGACTAGTAATGACAAATTCTTAGAGTAATTGTTGAAATCTGACACCTCGAGCGGTCGCATAATTTGCGTTCCTGTTTAAGGACGGAATTTTCACGCATGCGTGTGGATTGAGACGTCTAAACGTGATACCAGAAAACGAGGCGCAGACTGACGACCATTATTTTAGCTAATTTTTAAAAGAGGAGTTAGTTACCTTTTGGGGCTATGTAAATTTTCTATGTTATATTTTTCGTATTAATTCAAATCGATACCTTCGAAAACTATGACGTTTTTAGAATTACTTGCCAGAAATCTTTAATGGTAGTAAAAATAATTAGATTTTTTGTTACTGGCAATAATTTACAAAATTGCTTTACCTCTCTCAGCAAAATTATAAAAGACTACTACGGTAAATACTAGTACTAAATCTAGAGAATTAGGAGTTTGTACTAATTTTAACGTTCAACAATTTTAGCTTACTACTTACGTAAAAAGTCCTGACAGCATTAGTTTTTGTCTTCCTTAGTAATTCTATATTCACTTTACAGTCAATATTTCCACCAAAAAAGTACAATTGTGGGGCTTAATCCATCAACCCACTCAACTGTAAGCCGGTGTACACGCCACTCAGAATTTACTCTAAAACATCCAGATTCCTTACAAAATTTTCCTTAGTCATAGTATATTACTCGAATTTAACTAATATATAAAAAAATAATATTTGAAAACTCATTATCGCTAGTCCGGATATATAACCACCATTACGTCTCTTTACCTCCACTGGGCAATCTCGGTTATTATATTTGTTATGTTATATGTATTATATTACACATTTAGGAGACAGACACACACAATTTTATAAGATAGTCTCAATAAAGGTAAGCAAGCACAAGGTAGTTCTTTGTTTTCGTTGTTTGCTTATTTTTGAAGTGAAACTGTGAATCTTCTTAAGGCGTATGAGGGGTAAAATTCAAGAGAACGTGTGACGCGGCAACTTGTGACGCGTCAGTACTTGGATGGGTGAGCGCCTGATTTATATCATGTTAAACTTAAGCAACGTCGGGCGCGGCCAGTACTTGGATGGGTGATCGCCTGGGAACACCGCGTGATGTTGGCTTTTTTTAATAAGTTTTTTTTTCAATTAGTTTGCCAAAGAAGTTTCACTTCTGATATGTGTAATTTGTACGCACGCATTTTTTTTGTTTGTAGAAATAGGAAACTTAATTTCTGAATTATAATTAATAAATCAAACGTATAGTTTTATTTTATTATCAGACGTAATCAAGTGTCACATAAAACCATGTCGAAAGTCTGCCCTTCCTCACGTTCCCTTAAAAACTTTTAAGTGGGCACTTCATTAGAAGAGCAGATATGAGCCTTTCTATTCACAATTAAATGCCGCCCGCATCTGAAAGAGGGCACCAATTGGATGAACTAAAGCGATGGACACACTCGCATGCATTGCCGATTACATTGAATTTTTTAACAGATATGCGTTCCTAGTAGAACAGATCCTATCAAACATGTGATAGGATTAAAAAAAAAACACAACAAAGGTAAACACTCAAGCACCAGTCGTTTGCATGGATAATAGGTGCAAACTTTTGTCATGAGTGTAGAACAAACCGACAATCGCTAGTCAACAATCGGTTACTATAACTGTTGTACTAACAAATTATCAAAATACGATAAAATTATGGGTATTTTTTTTTCATTCTTTAATCCATCGCGCAGTGCCAATCTTTCAATTGATCGTTTACAAATTGTTACTAATATAAACTAACCTACCCCAAAAACATAATATATTGAACAGTAGTTTACGTAAAGTTACAAAATATACGAGTGTGTACACTCGTATATTTTGTAACTTTTTTGTTAAACTTCGTCGAATTTATAGATTTTCTGAGTTTTTATGAAAATATCTGGCAGTTGAGCCTATAAATTTTTTATCATTGTCCCTAAAGATCTTCGATATTTTCTGGGATCAAAGGTAAACTGTCCTTTTTTAGGGTCTTAAAAAACGTGCATATAAAATTTAATGGCTATCGGTCATACGCCTGAACCAAAGATATAACAAAAGAAAAGTAGAAGAAATAAACAATTACACGATTTGAATTCAAAAAGCTATTAATCAGAATACTGATAGGTGTAGTTTTACCAGCGTTAATCTTTAATTTTACCAATTCATGATTATATAGAAGTCTTAGTGCGATCTATTATAGCCTAATTTTTTGTTTGTGTAAATCGTATCTGTTGTAAAAATGATTTTTTTAATACATTTAGTCACGTTTACACAAACAAACAATTATTACGGCTTAACACACAGCTATAAAATACTACCTTACAGCTTATTTAAATTGAGCAATTACCGTAACCGCGGGTGTCCGAGTGTATCTCAAAAGTTGTTCACAGTACCGTAATATGTAAAAAATAATTTTGTACTTACAAAATATTTTCCCTTAGCGTTGCCATTGAAATATTCATTTCTGTTGAAATTGTCTGTTTTACAGTTTATTTGTTGTTTCTGTTGGTACTTGCATTGTAGCAGATAATAAAAGATTTGATTCAATGTTGTTATAGTTACTTTAACGTTATTATTATACATACTCTATACATATATCTGCATATATGTATACACGTTACATATAGCAAATAACATTTCTTATCATTTTTTTCTGTCTGTCTGTTTGTTCCGGCTAATCTCTGAAACGGCTGGACCAATTTTGACGGGACTTTCACTGGCAGATAGCTGAGGTATTAAGGAGTTTCTTAGGCTACTTTTATTTGAGTTATATTTTAATTTTTATTTTATAACACTGCGGACTAAACAATAATTATTTTGTTAAATTCACGCGGACGAAATCGCGGGTACAGCTAGTTTTATATAAATTTCTTGTTTGACGAAACAAAACAACCTATATCGTACATACCTCAGTTTAAAAGTTTTATAAATTTATTATATTTATCTTATCATAACATAATATTATAGTAACAATTTTATAATAACTAATTTATTGAGTTTCAGGCCAATTGTGATTGTTAATCATTATAGTGAATATATCCGCCAACACGCAGTGGAGCAGCGTGGCGGATTAAGCTAAACTAAGCTGAACACTGACATGGAGTAAGAGGTCTATGCCCAGCAGTGGAATGTTACGGGCAGAATCTATGAATCACACCTTTGTAATATCATTCTAAAGTTCGTTGAAGACAAAAATGGACTAGAGCTGGTAGAGATTGCGTGCTAGCTGTTATATAATCTGAAATTGAGTTTTAATAACCTGCACGTAAGCCTACGACTGCCGAAGTACTTTCTAGAATATAGGTCGAAACAAGTACGTAAGGGTGTAATTAAAGCTAGCCCAGGAAGCAAGTCGGAACGTGGTTCATTACGCGTAAAGCATTTTTAACGCACAGTGCGTGATAGGAATAATCTATGTAAATTGTTCTAGATACTTCTATCGTGTTATACATACATTAAAGCTTTATTTAGATAAGTATATCTGTATTGACGTATAAAAAGATGAATTATTTGAATGTTATTTCGTTTCGTCTAAAATGAGTAAACAGTTTTTTTTTTTCTCATTACTGATTATCAAAAGGTACATTAAATGTACTTTGTTTCTAAAAAAAAGTTGCTTAGACTCGTAAAAAGCCTTAAAATAATTAAAAAACCTTAAAAAATATTGAGAAAAAAAATTAAATGTTTCTTTGTTATTTTTTTTTTGTTGTTTTATAATATGTAGTTATTTTTTATTTTGGTAGTTGTAAACGTACAATACGTATTTACAAATATATTATGTATATGGTTTATAGTTAAAATAAATAAATATATACATGTAATATTGTATTTAATTAATGATGGATAATTTATTGAGAATTCCCACAAAATAGACCGTTATCTGTAAATTGTTAAGTAAGCATTGAACTAAACGTATAATCTAATCCAGATGAAGCGTAAACAGTCAATACTGGTGAAGACAGTCCAATATTTACCGTGAACATTTAACAAAACTTTATAGTAGAACACAGCGACATATAACATCTAAAAACTTTAATACCACTTATGTTCAACAACAAATTCGAATAAAGATTTTTTTAAACTTTCGTTAGAAATTTAATTTTAGAACAATTTTATTTTAAAACAAAAAAAAAAATTGTTTAATGTTCGAAAGTAGCAGTGCAATATTTATGAATAACTAGCTGTGTCCACAACTTCTTCCGCTTAGTATTAATAAAAATATATTGTTCAGTTCTCAGAGTTACAAAATAAATAAATTTCTAAAATAAAAGTAGCCTAAGTTACTCTTTATTAGATTAGCTATCTCTGCGTGAAAGTCCCGTCAAAATCGGTCCCGCCGTTTCAGAGATGAGCCGGAACAAACAGACAGAGAGACAAAAAATGTAAAAAATGTTTTTTTGGTATATGTACCGTATATACTTCCATATACATTTAGTAAAAAGCTGCTATTTCAATATTACAAACAGACACTCCAATTTTATTTATTTGTATAGTTGAACGGAACTAACGAGTAACTAATATATATGTACTATAGTCAGCTGACTTGGCGAACTTCTTGTCATCTTATTTTTTTTCTTAAATATAAAAATTACATACATATCAGTCCTCAGTGTCAGAAAATTGTTTATTTTGAATGTTATTCTATACCAGCATAAAAGGATATCCCATGTTCCTATTTCAAGTAGGCGTAAAAATAGAATATGTAATATAGTAAAACCTAAACATAATTTTATCAAAAGATTCTGTTGCTGCCTAGGACCTTTTCTTTATAACAAGCTCGATTCCGCGATTTTTATTCATAGGTTGACGAGATTTAAGTGCAGGCAGGCTGTGATTATTTATTTATTATTTATTTTATACTTTATTGTACACCACAAATATATTACAAACAAAGCATAAAGATAGTTACAGACAGTGAAGTACAATGGGCGGACTTATGGCTAATTAGCCAAATTTTTGCAGACAACCCAGATGATGATTACATATTTACAAGATAAAACTTACGATGAGACAGAGGAATTATTAAAAATACAATCATAGTTATTTATTGTATTTACGTATTATAAAATATATTATATAAAAAATACATATACTTATATTATTTTGTTTTAGTGTTTTATTTAAATTGGCAAGTTGTAGGCTCTTATACTCACCTTAAGCTGATACTGATATGTACAAGCTTAAGCACTTGCGCACACTCACTCACACACGCACTTACATACATACACTTACACTCACACATACACAAATTAACTCACATATACTTAATTTTATATTCAGCATCCCATAATTATGCTTAATTGGTTTTGTATGATTGTATTTGTTGTGAAGATATCTACCCCTTCATATAGAACTTGTGTCAAAATTATATATTGGATCATGGGGAGGTTGGCTGTTCATTCATGATCAGTCTGAACTCAATTTTCTCTGTGTAATTAAACCCTTTGCATAAGTAATTTTTTGTAATTGATAACACTTATTAAAATGTTTATTTGAAATAAATCTTATTATTATATCAAAATAAAATATAGTCTAACCTTCAAATTGGATCAAACTGCACAGGTGTGCAAATTTGATTAAAATCGCTTAAGTAGTTTAGGAGTTCATCGCGGACAAACAAAGTGACGCGTAATTTATGTAATTTATGACGTCTAATTTATGCTACGCTTCATTTTTTGGTCGTACCAACTCAGAAAACTTTATAGCCTCATGGGCAACACTTTGCTGAAGACCATGACATGATAAAATGCATAGTTTACGATTCTATAAAGGACATACAGACAAACAATCATTTTTATATAATTATATAGAAGATGTGTGAGCAAAAATTAACGGCCTTATAAAAATTCCACACGGGTTAATGGTTTGTATGGGATTAATGAGTGGGCAGGTATGCTGAGTAACGGATCTCGACTTTGTGAAACGCTAGTGAAATAGTAACTCCACGTTATGTGTAATGAGGAAACTGTACTGAAGCCGTTAGTGATAGACAATGAAGAATACTCAATTATGCTCACTTTTGATTGTACGGAACTTACTACGTTTGTTATTTTAAAAGACCCGATAACAGCCTCGATCATGGCGCCTGCAAAATCATCGATACATCGGGAGTTTCAACATAACAATCGTACAATAAGTCCCGTAGAATATATAAAAAACGGGTGTGCTTTAGACCACACGACTAAAGTAAAACTTCTTTAGCTCTTGCAGTTATACGAAACGTAACTCTCTCTCTTTCTATCTTCACAAACTTATATCTCCCTCTCATCTTTCGTTCGCATCGACCGATCACACTTTTCGTAACGCTCTCGTTACGCATTCACCAGCTTACTCCCCAAGTCAAGCGTACGAAAAAGAAGTTTTATTTCAAAAATATAGTAACCGTGAAAATTAAAAAGCTTATACAAAATTATTCTACTAGGATATTTGTTGTTGTAAAATGTCATACATATGAGGTTTTTCAATTATTATTTGCTGTTGACTAAACATAATAAAAATCAATTGTAATTCAAGAAAGGATGTATAAATTATATTTTGTAGGTACTTAGTGTTTTAATAATTTCAATGTAACTAATGTAAAGTAAGTAAACTATTGGAAGTTTGAAGCAGTTTCAACATCTGTCTGGATCACATTCAGAGCTAAATATTAGTGCTTTCAAGTAGTTTTGCGTTTCTGTGGTAAGTAAAGCTGAAGCTCCTTGGGTAGGTAAGGGGTTGGAATCAGCGACGAGCTTACGATTTACATAGGAGTGCAGGCGTCCATTGGCTACGGTACCCGCTGAACATAACCACGTGGTGGTTTGCCACCTTCTTAACATATATATAAAAAATCTATTTAACTTCTTTTTAATTAAAATAAATTACTCAGTCAGAAATTTGATTTGTCGTGTTTTATTGTATTATGTGAAGAGCAATTTTATTCACGTTGACGCAATGATTACAGTACTAGCTGTTGGGTTACGGGTTCGATCCCAGCTCATAGCAGATATTTGTATAGGCCATACAGGTGCTTACCATGGTCTGGACGTTCGTGCTTGTTTATTAAGTGTATGTGTTTCTGCACTACACACATAGGACACTTCAGCCTATCGCAGTCCACTGCTGGACATAGGCCTCCCCAAGTTCGCGCCACACATCCCGGTCTTCCGCAATCCTCATCCAGCCTACACCAGCAATCTTACGTAGATCATCGGTCCAACGGGCTGGAGGACGTCCCACACTGCGTTTGCCAAGACGCGGTCTCCACTCTAGGACCCGTCTACTCCAACGGTCATCGGTCCTGCGACACAGATGACCAGCCCACTGCCACTTCAACTTTCTAATTCTTCTACAAACATAGGAGTAAACCCTAATCAGGGCCGTTAAAATTGAGGCGTTCATTATAAAAATTAATAATATTTGTTTAAATTTGACGCCAATTATTGCACACACGAGAGAGTTTATTATCAAACAGATGAAAGTTGTAAACGACTTCCAAACAGCGGTTTTAAAATGATTCGTTTATAAATTAAGTTAGTATTGCACTTGAGTTTATTTCCAACTGAGATTCTAATTATGTGTTGAGAACATTTTAACAGTTAACCTTTTGATCTTAGACTTGACATTTTGCAAAATTGTATATAGTTAATAAGTTTGGTTATCATGCCTTTGTAAGCATAATAAATATAATAACGCAAAGGTTAGATGTTAGAGACGCGTACATGTATAATGTTTATAAAGCATATGAGGTAAAACACGTGTATCTTGCGCGAAAGGTCGTGCATGTAAATCTGGATTGGCAACGCAGATTTTTCAGTTTTTAAATAAAAATTAAATTATTTTAATTCTAGTTTTTTAGTAAAGCCTTTTACGAGAGAAATTCTGGCGCAATGTTGAGGCAAGACATGGAAGAAAACATAATTCTCATAATGCTACCTTAGTTGGGAAATGCCTAAGCCCTACTAGTTAGAGCTAAATTATAGTTAGTTTCACACCCTCGAGGTGTGCCCGAGATGGGCGGCGCTGCTTCGTGATCTGATGACAGTCCTCGGAAGGGACTTGTCACTGCCGAGCGTCATCGATGCGTCCTGGAAGGCAATTGAATGGGTTCCTCTGTGATACAAAAAAAGTTAGTTTAGTTAATAGCTTTTAGTAGTATTGTGACTATTGTGTTTCTGGGGTTAGTGAGTTAAGCCAGGACTTCTAAAAATTTGCTATTTTGATAGAATGTATATGTATGCATAAATCTTTTTATTTATTTATAAAACTAGGTTTCCAACAAACATACGGCTCACCTGATGGTAAGCGATTACTGTAGTCTTTAGACGCCTGCAATACCAGAAACATTGTAAGCGTGTTGTCGACCCTACTCCCAAATCCAACCAGAAGCCCGGGTCACCTTAAACCACAGGAACACAAAACTGCTTGAAAGTAGTATTATTCAGCTGTAATCTTCTTTAAGGTCGAATTACTTCACCGGTTGGGCTGCTCCAGATTCGAGCAGGATATTTCCTATTGTGCCCGACCACAGTGAAAATCTGCAATGTATTACCCTGTATTAAAGATCTAACCTTATCTAAATATACGACTCCGTAGCTAAACTTTGGAACCGTTACAGAGTGTAACAGAAGAGTGAGTAAAACTTACACGGAGTCTAATTGACAATTACGCATTAAGGGAGATATTTATGTCCATTACACGCATTATTTAGTTATTAACCAACTTAAAAAGTTAGGAAGTTCTTAACTCGACTGTATTTTTATGTGTCACCTCTTAGTTCTTTTTTTATATTGTCGTACGGTACCATTCCAATTTGATCGAGATGTGATTAGTAAATTTTGAGTAATCCCTAACAACGGGTATTTTGTTGACAATTTCGTCATTGCTTACCTTGTATTACTCTGTATTTACAAATTTACTTTACAAATTACTACTGTACTTAGGTACTCTACTTGTAATCCATCTAAATTGAAGTCGGTTTTTTTTGTGTGCAAGTTAATACAATATTTTTGAAATATGCTTAAAAATATGTAAATTTTTGTATATCTCACATAAAAAATGTGTAAATTCTGTTCAGAATATTTTTTTAAATAAAATATATATTTCTTGTTGTAAGGTATTCGCCATGTATTAAAATGATAAATTTAATGTCCTGGAAATAGAAAAATAAGCCCATATTTTCTTTTAACATTTAAGATCAAATCATACACGATTATATTCAACGGAAAGTCGACACGTAGAATATTGAAATATAAATTTGTTATAATGCTGATGTTATTATTATTTTAAGAAAAAAATCGTATTGATATCCGATGGAACATTTCTATGGAATATATTTTATTTATATGATAGATCCTATAAAGGAGGTGTAAATGGAAATAGAAATGTTTTGATGTTGAGAAACAAGCTTAGTCGCGTATTTCCATTACAAAAGTTCCTCCTTTAACACTGGCAAGGGAAAAATGCTTTGAAGTGTTTAGCGAAAAAGTGATCTACGGGCATTGAAATATCAATTCAATTTACGGAAACATGTGTCCTTTTACACAAGTACGACAACAACCGCTCTGGTGTAATGGTGCAAGTACTCGCATAAAGCTCCGACGATTTGCGTGACCGATTTCCGCTTGAGATGGATCTATCCATTTGTATAAAATATCTCTTCCGGCTTAGATGTCTCGTAAATACCTGATAGCGATCGTTACTCATCATCATTATCATCATCATTATCATCACTTCAGCCTGTTGCAGTCCACTGCTGGACATAGTCCCCACAAGTTCGTGCCAAAAATGGCGAGAACTCATGTGTGTTGCCCATAGTCACCACGCTGGCAGGTGGGTTGGTGACCGCAGGTCTGGCTTTGTTGCACCAAAGACGCTGCTGCCCGTCTTCGGCCTGTATATTTCAAAGCCAGCAGTTGGATGGTTATCTCGCCATCGGTCGGATCGTTATTCATAGTAAAGAGCATATCCGGCTACTTTAATCATCAGATCAGCGTGGATTTTTAAAAGAAGTTCCAATCCTTCTCGTACACGGAGAAAGAGGTATATGCCCAGGATTGGGATGATATAAGCTGAATGTGTGCATGTGTGTGTCCTTTTAATACTTTGAACATTCAATAGCTCGTAAAGATAACGCTTTTAATCTGAAAATCTCTTGGCTTTTGTATGTCACGTTGTTTATTTTTTATAAATGTATCTATAAAAAAACCCTTAGGTTAATTATTATCTCGTTAGATTAAATCATCGGAAGATTATATTATACAGTATAATTTTAGGCCTTTTTATAAACAATTTTATTCTGTTATAAAAGTTTGTAGTTAATTGTGTACAAATAATACCTATATAAAGTTTTTAGAACAGTGGCTTTTATAATGCTCGATATTATTTGATTTTTGATTATTTTTAGAATTATTTTCATTATCTTATATTGTGTAATTATTTTATATTTTTTGTTTCAACGGTTATTACTAAATAGCAATGTCATAAACCTTCGTGGTTTTTTATTGCCATTTATAATAAATAAGTACATTATTGTTTATTGATAAATACATTTAAAAAAAAGAACGTAAACATTAATAAAAATAAACGTTCAAACATTAGGAAAAAATATTACAATAAATGCCTCGAACTGCGAGCCGATTTATAGCCATTACTTGTTCAATATATGATTAATGTTATAAGTGCATCATATCATATACTTTCTTGATTGGTTTTTAAGCGTATTAGTACGTAATAGCCGACCTATGCAGAGTTAAATACCTGAACGACAGAGTGGCGCAATGCGGCAGGCGTAGCACCCAATAAGAGATTGTATAAGCGATTGATTCGCATCCGAATAAAATAACATGCTAATGTCTTCATTATTCATTCAAATCATATTACATAGTTTGGTTTTATTTTTCAAATTTTCATCATAGAACGAAATTAGAAATGTTCTTTGATAGATAGCATTGGCACGTTCACATAGTTTGGTACATATAGTTTGGTACTTATTCTGATTTTGATAATAAATAAATAATATTTTTATTACCTATTAGTACGCTAAACTGTATTGCATTTAATTATAGCATTTTACTTTTATATAAATAGAAGCGAATTGATCTTCACTATTTAAAAATAGTTATGTTAATGAATTCGATTAGGCTGGGTGGTATTTTGCAAATTTCGTCGTGTCTTCATTTTGAAGATTCCGTAATGTTTGAAGACAAAAGTCTTTGAGCAATGCATTCTGCGGGGCTAACATACAGAGCTGACATGGACACTGACGGAGGGACTTATTCGGAAGTTTGAAATTGCTCAACGTGTAATGGATCGGGCTATGCTGAGGGGGTCTCTCTCAAAGATATGATCAGAAATGAGACTATCCGCGAAAGAACGAAAGTAACCGACATAGCCCCCAGAATCAGCAAGTTGAAGTGGCATTGGGCTGGTCACCCGTGTCGCAACACCGATGGCCTATGTAGCAGACGTGTCTTGGAGTGAAAACCGAATTTTAGTAAAAGCAGCGTGGTACGCCCACCAGCCCGCTGGACCGACGAGAGTACCCGAACTGATTTTTGTGATGGAAAACTTAATATTTATTGTGTTTGGAATTATAAAAAACGTGATTTCAGTTGAGACTTCCAAATTTTATCTGTTCTATTTCATATCTAAAATCTCAGTTTTCACATATGTATGAACAGAATTGTAAGTATTGTTTTATATATAAAATTCTCGTGTCACAATGTTAGTTAAAATACTCCCCCGAAACGGCTGGACCGATTTTTATGAAATTTTGTGAGCATATCGGGTAGGTCTGAGAATCGGTCAAAATCTATTTTTCATACCAATAAGTTATAAAAAGCAGGGGGGGGGGGGGGAGGGGTTTAATAAATATATATATGGCAAAACAACGTTTGCGGGGTCAGCTAGTTTACTCTAAATATGTCACACTCTTATTTTATTCATGGTTTTATGTAAAGAATTAGGTATAAGTTTGTATCAATCATCATTACAGCCTATACAGTCCACTGCTGGACATAGGTCTCCACAAGTTTACGCCAAAAATAACGTGAACTCATGTGTTTTGCCCATAGTCACCAGGCTGGGCAGGCGGGTTGGTGACCGCAGTACTGGCTTTGTCGCACCGAAAATGCTGCTGCCCGTCTTCGGCCTAGGTATAAGTCTGTAGGGAAACCGCAATTATATATTAATATTCAATATCAAAGTCAAGGATCAAATAATGTCTAGTCAGCTTAGCCTATTGCCACTTAGTCCACTACGGGACGTAGGCCTCCTCAAGTTCCCAATTTTCCGCAATTCTTATCCAGCCTACGCCGGCAATCTTACGTAGAGCAGCGGTCTAATGGACTGGACGACGTCCCATACTGCGTTTGCCAAGACGCGATCTCCACTCCAGGACACCTCTGCTCCAACGCCCAACGGTCCTGCTACACGGATGACCAGCCCACTGCCATTTCAACTTGTTAATTATGTGGGCTATATTGGTTACTTTTGTTCTCTCGCAGATAGTCTCATTTCTAATCCTGCCTTTGATATATGCCCAGTAAAAACCATATTATTATATATATTTTTTCATACATTTTTTTATGTAACTAGATCGGCAAACAAGTATACGGCTCACCTGATGGTAATCGATTAGAGTAGCTTATAGACGTCTGCAACAGCAGAAGCATCGCAAGCGCGTTGCCGACCCCATCCCCAGTTCCCCTGTAGACTAGCGCTTGACTGCGATCGCATCTGATGGTAAATGAAGATGCAGCCTAAGATGGTTCGCGCTTGCTTAGAAGATGTCTAATCACTCATTAAGAAAATAATAATAATAATAATACAATACATACAAAACGATGCATATGCTCACACATTATTTAGTAATACCGTTTGTATATCGCATTTAGCTGGAAATGTAGATGTCAATATTTGACTATTTAGTGGAAATTATTTTAGACACGTATCTCAAGTAGGTTCACATCAAGATAAGACCAAAGGAATAGAAAGAAAATATGTACTCAGTGTAAAATTTTAATTTCTATACATGCAGTGCTTTTAGTCGATAGTGTTTACAGATATTTGACTTTATATTTGATGCCAAAACTTTTATATATCAAGTTTTTTTTAAGTTTTATATTTAAGTTTTGATTTTAATATTAATACATTTTAGTCAATTTAGGTGAGTGGATGTTTTTTTTTATTGGTGAGTACACCTGTAATATTTTTTTTACTTCGATATTTTATATACAAAAATTCAATTAATGCTTATATTTATTTATATACAAATATATAAAAATTCAATTAAGAAATATAGCTTGAATTTTTAAACTGCTAAAAAGTGGAGGCTTAGATATGTCGTATGTTATTTATTTATTGGATGATTAATCTTTTTTTTTACATAACAGTTATTTGGAATTTATTTTACAAACTCCTCAGCTAATATCATATACATTGTATCAGAGGCACCCATTCGCTTCGAATAATTAATGCTACTGAAGTATCAAGGTGCAACTTGAAAGTCTCGAGAGCCGCTCCACCTCTGTCGGGCGCAGCGGCCGGTTCCGAGAAAGCGCGTTCGGCGCGAGCGCGTCTAGCGATCGAATCGTTAACGTCCACAGATAGGATGTGGCGTAAATTCTTCAAGATGGAGTATTTTGGGTTTTTAGCTTGATAAGAGCGAAGGAAACCAGAGATCAGCGGTGAGAGGAAAGGGGTTCGGGCGGGTCGGGCCGGGCGGTCGATAGGTCGTAGGGCGCAAGCGCGAGATCGTGAGAGGCGAGACCCTAAGAACGTGGTAGTCCGCCGACAGGCAGACACGTGGCTGCGAGCAGCCTGAGTTCGCTCGCGTACATAAACATGAATACGAAACGGCCGCGCGCCGTCCGTAACTTTGTACTCGTGATCTCTCTCGCGATAGCCTGGTTGCCGCACGCGGACCATGCTGCGTGAGTACTTTACTGTAAAAGCTAATTTTTATTTCATCATTTTCCGTTTTTCTTTTTTTTACCACTTTTGTATTTTTTATTTATTTTTTATTTTTATTCCCGCTAAAATCATGACCGGTCTTTGTTTTTTTTTATAGGTCCTGATGGTGTTTCGGAAAGTTTTTAAAATAATTATAATATTTATTATGTTGAATCTACGTGTAAAAAAAATTAGGAAACAGGATTCTGGTATGCGAATGGTTATTTATGTTATAGGTTCTTCGTTTAGAAGTCGTCACCGTGGAATATAAAATTAGAAGTCATAAAAGAAAGTATTGGTTATTGTGCTGTAGAAATATTATTTGCTATTATAATACATTTTTTTACAATAAAAATAGTATCCAAAGTTGCATATATATGCAATCATCAAAACGAGTTAATATTTAGGAGTATTCTTTCGATAGGCGGAAGACTCTTTTAAAGTTTGGTCAAAATTAATAATTTTTTGCATTATATTGATACAATTATTTTTTTTATTACATAATAAAAAATAAGTTAAACATACACAAACTTACAATTAATTTATTTTTAAAAAATTCATCTCATCGATCATAACTAAAATGACGCTAGATTCAATTTGACATTTTAAAATATAGATACATTTTTAATGTTGTTAGAGCCCAGTTATTGAATATTTACGTCAAGGTAATGGATAATTATATTAAAAACATTATAATAAAACATTTTTTAACATTTAGTCGGATTTAGGATATTATATCTATTTGTCGTATACTGAAATTGTCAAGCAAGACGTCATACGTAGTTATATTCCCTTTACAATATTTATCGATTGATTCACGTAAAGTTACTTAATGTAAAAATATGACACGGTATGATCAATAGGCGTTATTAGTCATACCGTAACGATTTACGGCCTATCCTGCCAATCAGGCTTGTTTAGCCCCTGCTTGATTTATATTTATTTTTTTCTGAGCCTCTACTCTCTGTCTGTACTCTTTTTTAGTTTCAGTTATGCTAGTTGTACAATGAAATATCTTCCTATCGACCATTTTTCCAATACGTAAACTAGACCTATGCTGCGCTTGAAACAATGTCATTTTCTACGGTTACTGCTTCGGTATAACCATAATATAACCATTAACAGCCTATTGACTTTCTAAATGATTAGTCTGTTTGAAAGAAGAATGAGTTTTTCTAAACAAATCATTACAACCTAAGTTCAGATTAGCTTTCATACAAATAAACAATTCAACTTTATTGTACCATCAACATACACAATATACATAACATACACCCATAATTAAAAAAAAGCAAGAAACAAAAAGAGCAAGCGTGTACGTACAAAAAGAGTCAAAAGTATGTAGCACACGATTGTCACTAACAATTCTGTTCCAAATTTTGCGTTTCTTGTGTGACTCATTCACACGGAGCAAAACAAACATCTTCTTTAATGTGTGACTTTATGTTAAGAAATGCAACAAACAAAGACATTTAATAATAATAAACAAATAACAAATCCTTAAAAAATCGACCTATTTGCTCTATGATAAAATTAACTTTTTAAAATAAATACATTTAATTAAAACGTTTAATTTTATTAAATTTCTTCTTTATTAATAAATATTTTTGTGGCTACGGCACTAAAGAATTTAGCCACCCCCTCTCTTCCCGTGGGTGTCGTAAGAGGCGACTAAGGGATAACAAGGTTCCACAACCACCTTGGAACTTAAGAAGCCGACCGATGGCGGGATAACCATCCAACTGCTGGCTTTGAAATACACAGGCCGAAGACGGGCAGCAGCGTCTTCGGTGCGACAAAGCCAGTACTGCGGTTACCAACCCGCCTGCCCAGCGTGGTGACTATGGGCAAAACACATGAGTTCACGTTATTTGTGACGTAAACTTGTGGAGGCCTATGTCCAGTAGTGGACTGTATAGGCTGTAATGATTGATAATAAATATTTTTATACATATATCCATTTTTTAAGTTAATAAACGGCAGCAGTAAACTGAAACATAAACATTTTTATTTATCATTTTACTCTTGAAACCTGAGTCGGTCCGCCGATACTTTAGACTTTAACGATACCTGAGTTATAACACATTTCATAAAATTTTAGTTTCATTTAAAAATTAATTATCATAAAAAATGTATCACAGGGTATTGTTATAATAACTCTTTGTAAACAATAACAAAAAAAAAATGAAACGTAATAAAAATTATATATCGAATTGATTTTTGTTTCAATATTCCGTCGGCACGGAAAATCAGCAATAAATAATTTGGTTAACAATAAATAAATAAAATATAATTCAGTCAAACTACTCGTATACAAATCGTACAAATAAATAAAACTGGAGTGTCTGTTTGTAATATTAAAATAATCGCTTTTTACTAAATGCATATGGATGTAGTATATACGGTACATATACCAAAATAACCTTTTTTACAATTTTTGCCTGCCTGTCTGTCTGTCTGTTCCGAAACATCTCTGAAACGGCTAGACCGATTTTGATGGGACTTTCACTGACAGATAGCTTATATAATAAGAAGTAACTTAGGCTGCTTTTATTTTAGATTTTTTTTTATTTTGTAACTTTAGGAACTAAACAGTACTTTTTTTAATTCCACTCGGACGAAGTCACGGGCAAAAATAGTAATAAATAAATTAAAATCCAGCTCTCATTCCTATTTGGCCAACAATTTTTAAATTGTCCAGAATATGCTAAAAACTAACATACTTAACATAACTTTGAAAGGATAGCAAAAACATCATAAATGAAATCTACTAAGATTTATACATACGTCTATATTTTTTGAACTCTGCGCGCTCATAATTAAATCACACCATTAATTACTGTAAAATATTCTTCATTTATTAAGCGACTTCCAAAAAAGAAGGAGGTGCTCAATACGATTGTATGTTTATCTTTTTTTTTTATCTGAGTGAACCGATTTTGATGATTTTTTTGAATCGAAAGGTGGTGCGCATTTTGTGGTCCCATTAAAATTTAGTTGCGATCTAACCACTACTTTTCGAATTATATCTAATAACGCGTTTTAGTTGACTATTTTTTCGTCGACCTTTGTTGTGCTATCCCGTATAACTTTTCATTGGTTATATAGCGATTTTGATGATTGTTGTTTTGATTGAAAGCCGAAGCTTGTCTTGTAGTCTTATATAAATTTGATTCAGATCTAATTACTATTTTTTGAGTAATATTTGATAACGCGCATTCACTTGATTAATTTTTCGTCTACTAACGTTGTATTAGTTGTCCATGTAGTTGAAGTTGTTTTTTTTTTACGTTTGCAAGTAAACACAATTATTTGTCTTCGGTTCTTTTGAAAGCACTTAATCTGCAAATCTACATGTACCATATGCATTTAAAACTTTTATCTTCGTCCCAAAGGTACACGAAATTATTGTTCTCAAATATATATATATATATATATATATATATATATATATATATATATATATATATACACATATAAAACGAATATGACAAACATATCACATATCATATAAAACCTTCTCCGAAACACGCTGCATCTTATTTTATAAGTATTATTTACGACCAGTTTAGTAGTTTTCGCAGTATAACCGAACCGGCTCTCCATTTATTATTACAGATTCTCTTGAAAAATCACAAGCTTTTCGACTCCATCTGTGACAACAAACGTCCTAACCCTACTATATATATATATATATATATATATATAGTAGGGTATAGAACCGACGGTCGTGGTAGAATATTATTGAATTTATAGATGACCGTGATTTCAGTCGCATTAATATAAGGAACAAACGTACTAAAATATTATAGAGCCTTTATACCTCCTTGGTAAATGGAACTATCCAACAAAAAAAAAAAAAATTCTATACGGACCAGTTGTTGCCGCGATTAGCGCGTTTAAACTAATACGCGTCAATATAATTATTACGTATTGGTATGAGCTGAGTCCCACGCAGAGAATACTATTTTCCTTAAATTTGTTTTTAACAATATTGTGCTTCAAACATTTTGTTTCAGCCTGTTTTACTATAAAATTTTACATTTACAATGATTCCATACTTAAATCGGCAGTTGCAAGTAGAAATATGCGACAGAGTTTCAATGTTTTAATTTAATAGTATTTATGAACGACTATTTGAATAAAGTACATTTAAGTAGACTTTTAGTTGGCCTATTTCATGGTTGGCTTTTTAAAGTTTAGAAACATGCGCTCTCTTACTGCCTCTAACGTTCTAAATATTATATTCATTTTATAATTAGTTCATTATTAACTATATAAATTGAAACGGATTTTTTTTTATTAGGAACTAGTCTATTTAATCTTATAGACATTTATCCCATTGCTTCGGTTAGGTTAGTTACAATAAAAAAAGAAGGTTAGTTAGTCCGACCGATCGCATAATGAATACATGCGGTTTATGTAAATATCGACTACACTTCTACAGTACTTTTACGAGTAGTTGTCTTAATACCGGCGGTCATAGGTTCTACTCGTGCAAGGGACAAATATTTTTATCTATGCAATGCAAATGCATGTATTTCTTTGTGGGTCTTTCTACAATGCCTCGGGAACACCGTCGGTCTCGGATGTTATCATAGATACCTGATGGCAATTGTTATTCATTGCATGGAAATTATTCGCTGGCCCTTTTTACGGAAAAGAAATTTATTGTCCAGTTGTGGGACGTTTACAGTTCACTCCAAATTCATTTACATTCATATAGATTGTATATACAAAGACATAATTGAGTATCGATTTTAATAAATCGAGGCACTAACCACATAAATACATGTCTGTCATAATATAAAGAACAATGAAACCGTTTTACGAAGAAGTGAGCGTCGTACAAAGATAGCCAAAACAAAATCGTTACTGTGAACAAAACCTTATGTCATATTTTTTAGGTAATTGAAGAAATAAACAAAATTAGCTTTTTATTTTACTTACAAATCTAAAGTATTAATTTCGATTTTGAAGAATATATCAAAAATATCTCGTAGTTTCGTTCGTAATTTTTGTTACTAACTTCTGATTTTCTCGGACAATTATTTTTATTCCATTATTGTTTAGTTCAAATCTGTGAATTTTATTCGTAATATTATTAAATAATTTTCTTTAACGAGCATATTAAAAGAAACCAAATAATCTTATTGATAATAATAACGATCGCGTCCAAACAAATACATAATCGTGCCTAAACTTTAACAATAAATTTGAATAGGAAGTCATATAAAATATAATATAAGGCTTAACTTATTTTTTTCTAGTCATAAATCCAAAAAATAACTTGTCTTAACTTAGACTAAACTTTACAAATGACATATCACATAAACGTTCATGCTCCACATTGGAACATCCCTTAAGGATAACATTTTGCCAAGTTTGAAGCAACTATTTACTTACTCCTAAATAAAATTCTAAGTATAAACTTTTACGTTTATAGATCAAAATAATTAAACTTTCATACAAACTATTATAACTTATTTTACCCCCTTGAGGTATCCTAGAATCTTTATGACGTTTATATAAATCTACGTATCAAACGTCAAATTTGATATTCATTTTTGTTCAACACTCACAATGAACAATAAAATAATAAATATTAAACTGTAAGGACATAAACCTTATGGAAAAATTAATAAAATATCGTATTTAAGATATATTTATATTAGGAGTCCATCGCGGACAAACAACTTGACGTGTTTTTTATATATATTACGATTTAAAATTTTTGACATTGATTTTTTTAAGATACAGCTATTCTTACATTTCAATTATTTATGTAAATTTAAAATAAATAAAATAAAAAAGCTAATGTGAGTAGAGGGAAGAAATTGCGCAACTATCGCCGTCTAATTGTATTTGGTTTCGTTTTTATTGTATCATAAAATGTTCGAATGTAAAAGTCCACGCTTTCAAAATAAATTTTCTTTATTACTTTCCTTATTACGTAACATTGTTTTCACGCCAACGTTGGTTTAAGACATAGATCCTTCTAAATGTAACTGGAAAAAAAACTGATATCTTTGGAAAGTAAATTTTTTACAAACGTATTAAAATTATTGACCATTTTCCATGTCCACAGCGTTGATATAAAATGTTCTTTAGTTCTAAAAAAAATAATTAAATTTTTCATTATTATAAACTTTAAAATTTTATACGAAAAAGTTTTTTTTTAACATTTAAGTTAATCACGAAATTCTTTTGTCTCAGTGACTACGATTAGTTGTCAGATATAATTAAGAATTTTATTTAGGAATAGATTATGCGCAACAAAAAATCAAGTGATTTTTCAATTTTAAATATTTAAAATGCCGCCTTTAAAATGGTGAAAACAAACTTCTTAAACAAATTGATTATATTCGTTGCTCAAATTTGTAGTAAAACAAAATGTATTTTTATTTTCTTTTGTTTTTAAATATGGTTCGTGAAAAGTGCTTTCAATTAAAACGAACGACAAAACACTTAATTGTAAATGAGGAAAAGGGGTGGAATAAAAGTGAATTTAATCGTTTTATTTTTGTTTATTACTAATTTATATCGTTTAAATCGAAATTTAAATCTATCGATTAAAAATATCGATTTTTTTAATTTTGATTTAATTTAGAAATATTTTATAGTTTCACAAATACTAGCTAATAAGAGCATGATCGGATACGTTCGGATATTTATGAATCTTAAATGTATGGTTTTTGGTTTAACATAATTCAGACATGATATTTATAGTCGTACAAATGTTAATGATATTCTGTCTTTGTGGCTCTTAGCACCGTACTTCGGAGAGCACCTTAAGCCGTCGGTACCGGTTTTTATGATAAATACCTGATAGCGGTCGTTACTCATAGTCCTGAACATATCCGCCAAACCACAGTGGAGCAGCAGTAGATTAAGCTTTGATTCTTCACCGACATGGAGCAAAAAGCCTATGCCCAGCAGTGGGACGTTACAGGATGAACGCGTTCAAATATTTATGTCTGGTCTTATCTTCTAGGGTATCACTTACTCCTCAAAGAACACAATAAAGTCCGTCTAATCTTTATGAAAAACAAACTGACAACGATAATTACTCCTGGTGATTAAATTATATACAAAGTTCAGTTCAATTTATTTATCTCTCAACTTTTTAAAATGCCACAGCTTCATTGGACATACTTAATTATTTTATTTCAAATGTGCTTACAAATTATTTGTTTATTTACATTAATTAAAACGATAAAAGCTATTTACGGTATCGTCTATCAATCTGTAAGTAAATAACACTCAGGATATGACTTCAGGAGGTTTTTCAACTTGTGTCGCTGTATTGACAAAATTATTTTCTTACCATTAATTATAATTACCTGAATGACCGAGCTTAGCCGGTCATTCAAGTAATTAACCGATTAACCGAGCTTAGCTCGGTCATTCAAGGTAATTATAATTAATATATAAATAAATGGTGTTTTTTGAAAATCATATTTAAATACGTATTACATACTGATGAAATTAATATGAATAGTATTTTTCGATCTTACCGACATAATAAAAAATCTGAACTGATTTTTTTTTATATATGTTGCAGTCAAAACTCTTAACCAGTCAAAAGCACTATTGACTAGCAAAATCAGTCAGAAGTACTTTTGACCGTTTGCTTTAGTCAATAATACTTTTGACTAAAATAACAGTTAAAAGTACTTTTGCCCAATGGAGCTGGTTAAAAGTACTTTTGACTAAATGATTCCGTCAAAAGTGGTTTTGACTGGTTGGATCAGTCAAAACTCTTAAAAAGTTAAGGTGATCGATAAAAATAACGACAAACGCACATATAAACTTTTATATTACTCATTATTAGTGGAGAACGTGCTGATATTAGAACAAAAATGAGTGACTACGAAAAGAAAGAAGGCTTTTTGCAAAGAATTTTAGCGATAGGAGATATGAAAGATAGTTATTTCAATGTGATGACAAAAGAAAAAATTGAAAAGTTTGCAATGGATGTGAAGACGCGAAATTTAATGAAAAGGAAACACCATTACAGTACAGTAGACTACAACGCTTTAACACATTGAAGTTTGTGGTATAAAAAAATTAGTTACAAACACAGAACCTGTCAAATAGTTTTGCTGGCTGAGGAAATCTACGACATTATTGATGCTGCTCATATTTCTATAGGGCATGGTGGTCGCGATAGACTTAAGAATGAAACGGCAAAAAAGTACGCTAATGTTACAAAAGAAATGATTAATATGTATTTATCAAAGTCGAAGTATGCCAAAGGAAGAAAAGCAAGAAAAGGATGGGTCAGGTTTAGAAACCGATCCTGCACACTGAACTGAACAGTTGCTGCCAAGTCGATCTGAGTGACAGCAAGAAGATCGCGGGTATAAATTTATTATGGTTTATCAGGATCATTTGACTAAATTTATTCACATCTAACGAGTTAATAGTGCTTTTGACTGACGCTTTTTTGCAGTTAAAACTACTTTTGACGGAGAGCGTCAGTCAAAAGTATTTTTAACCGCGAATTTGCAGTCAAAAGTACTAATAACCAATAATTTTCAGTCAAAACCACTTTTGACCAACTTGTCCAGTCAAAAGTACTTTTGACTGATTTCGCTAGTCAATAGTACTTTTGACTGGTTAAGAGTTCTGACTGCAACATATATACTTAGATACGAATTAGGTGCGTTGATAAAGGATTCTCGATAATATTTTTTCTCATAAAAGAAGGAACTTGAAAAAAAGGGGAAAAAACTTTTTTTCAATCCGTGGTCTTTTCACTTCGGGTCCGCCCGATTTCTGACCAGTTTATAAAGCGTTGTAGATAGTGGTGGAATTTACCGTCGTAATCTAACGACATTGCAGCAGTGTTTCATTGCCTGAATACATTCTGCCTTATTCAGCTTTTGTCTGTCCAACATCCTACGCGGCGTTGGTAAAATTAACAAATACAAAAAGACAGTAAAACGGGCACGGCTTCGCGTTGCCTGGAAGAAATGGCTATATAGTCATAAGTCCGCCCATTGTATTTCACACTGTCTTTAAATGTGTTAATAATAAATTAAATAATAAATTTAAAATGTAGTTGTTGTGTACACTAAAGTATAAATAAATAATATATATACAATTTTATATTTGTGTATATTACCGCAAACCTAATATTAACACACGTATATTATATATACGACTTCCGAAATCAATTAACTGTTCCTTATTAACTGGCGAGAAATTCTCTCACAGATTTTTACCTAAGAATATCAAGAAATAATACGAACACATTTTATCTTTCTAACTAATATAATGTTGATATATTTAACGCTTTAGTATTAAGCGATATATCAAGCTCAGTTAGACAATTTAAGAGACGACAAAATGTTGTCTGTATCGATAATTATTATCGCCTCAATAGAATCGTTACCGATTACGGTAATTTAGTGTTGTCCATTGATTTTGTTATTTAATTGACTATGGTAGAGCTTTGGCAAAATAATGCATGATTTAAATTTGTATGTTGATATTATTTGAGTGTGAGGCGTTTATTGAATCGTTACCTAGTGGAGTATATAATATTACTTCTTGAATAAATTAATTATTACAGTAAATGTAAAGTTACTACTGATGCGAAAAGTTCCCGTCAAAATAAACTGCAGGAAACTCAAGTAATATTTCCGAAAACTGTTTATCATTTTAATAATAAAAATAGTGCCACTAAAACTTCATTTCCTATTCTTTCATTTAATTGAATATTAAGGTTATTAAAGACTTCAATATAAACATTATGTTTATGTCAGAGGTAGGATCGGCAACGCGGTTGCAATGCTAAGAAAATTGCAGGCATTCATTGACTACGGTAATAACTTACCATCAGGTGGGACGTACGCTTATTTGCCTACCTGATTGTATAAAAAAATACTCAGTTACATTTCAGTCTATCCCAGTCCACTGCTGGACATAGGCTTCACAAGTTCGCGCCAAAAATGGCGTGATCTGATGTGTGTTGGTCATAGTCACCACATTGGGCAGGCGGGTTGGTGGCCGCAGGGCTGGCTTTTTTTCGCATCGAAGACGTTCCCGTCTTCGGCCTGTGTATTTCAAAGCAGTTGGATGGTTATCCCGTCATCGGTCGGCTTTTTAAGTTCCAAGGTGGTAGTGGAGCTGTGTTATCCCTTAGTCGCCTCTTAGGGCACCCACGGGAAGAGATGGGGTGGCTATATTCCTTACTGCCGTAACCACACAACATGCATCACATAAAAATATTATATAGCCGTTTAAAATCCTTTGCGGGACGAAATGAAATAATCTTTATGTTCCTAATTAACAGGTTGTTTCAGTTAAAAATGTGTATTAATTGGTCTGGTCTCTTTTGAGATTAGAGCTTTCTAATAAACAATAATAAAAGAAATTGATAATGTATTTATTCATATTTCAATATATTAGCAGCTATAATTTTAGTTATAAATACTTAATGAATACAAATTTTATTAATGTTTTGTTATTCGTTTAGAGTTTTCAATATCATCAACAAATTAATTAACTTCTTTTTTGAAGTTGATGTTTTAGTTACTTATTAAATTTTTATTTCAAACAATAAAAACAAAAGTAATGAAAAAAAAACAATTCAATGCATTTCAAATAGTAAAAAAAATTGACAAAGGCTTTAAATAAAAATAAAAATTTATCTAAAAATCGCTTGTAAAAAGTGATCCATTTGTTACGGCATCAATGATACTGGTCACTTCAATTTATATTTTTCAACGAGCAATTTGACAATTTCGAAAGTAATCCTTACTTGCCTTAAAATAAAGTCGAAATTTCATTTACCGTATCATTTATGAAATACGAATAAAATATTTTATTCTTTTGTAATAATATCGTGTTTCATAATTAAATTTTATTGAAATTCCTGAATGGTGAATAATAAAGCTGTTTATAGAATCCGATTACTTTGTTCATTCTTATACTATAAATCTGTATAATAATAATTAGAATTTTTATTTCTGATCTTGAAATCTACGGTCCGATTAAAAAAATAAACAAAACGCCTTTAAAAGTAAATTTATTTATAAAGGCGTCAAATTTTTCGAGAGTTATGAATTAGTACACACTTTGGTATTTGAAACATTTATCCTTTCATAGTTGTTAAGTATCGACTAAAACTCGTCTGATTCATTCCTTGACTATGTAAAGTTCTTTAAACAACAAAATGTTTAATTGTTAAAATAACATGACAAACACAACAAACAACACACAAGAAACATGTCATTGTAAACAACGAAGAAAAAACTTAGTGTGTGCTTAAGACCGCAGGGCAGAAATGAAAACTTCATTCAAGATCTGAGGTCACCCGATCGAGCCTTTCACCGATGCAGTAGCTGTCTTTATCTTTCTCGCTCGGAAACACTCGGCGATCCCGAATTCACTCGATCGAGCTTTTCACCTCAGAGCGTGACGGATCAGCCTAACTTAATATCTACGAAAAAAATGTGTTTTCACTTTACATGTACAGTCAAGTGTGTTAGGAAATCCTCTTAAAATATAGACTCACCAGTTGGAAAAGCTCTTAAAAATAAAGATTATTTTACTAACTATTAGGACAAGTCTTTCCTCGGTAGTTGGGTATTTAGCAGCTGTTACAGAAAGGAGTAGTACTCTGTACAGTTTCCGTCTTCAACGTGTCCGACCTGTCTCCAACTTATGCTGCAGGCATTTACAATTTACTAGAATGATTGATATTTAGTTACTACTATCCTAGTCTCAAATGATAAACTGTCTCTTATTTTTACTAATAACTTTAAAATAAAGCCTGAGTTAAAGAAACTATCAAATAATATAAATGTGGATAGTATAGAGAGTAAAGTAAATACTTGAATATATTGAACAGCGTATCGGCTCAAATTTTGACTTCAATTTCTACAAAGTTGAAAGAGGCTTACCGGTCTGTTTGTGGGTATTAGTTGGGCAATGTTTTACGTGTATGTAACAAGAGATTATATCTGAAATTGACTGACTATACATAACGGTATCGGTTAATAATCCACCATAAGAGCAATTTAGTTTCAACTAAATAGTAAGTAAAGTTTTTAGTGCCTATTTGTATTAATAGCTAGAACAATAATTTAGTAGAGGAGAGTATTATTCATGTGCTAGGTCAAGTCGAAGTTTTCAAATAATTATTATTGTCATGAAACACATTCAATAAAAATTTACAACTCATTACAGAAGAAGAATAAGACGGAATGTGAAAAAATTGTGCGTATTCATCTAATATATAAAATTCTCTTGTCGCGGTGTTTGTAATTAAACTCCTCCGAAACAGCTTGACCGACTCTCATGAAATTTCGTGTGCATGTTGGGTAGGTCTGAGAATCGAACAACATCTATTTTTCATCCCCCTAAATGTTAAGGTTAGTCCACCCCAAATTTTTTTTTTAATTTTTAGATAAATTATTTATTTTTTATTTTATTATGATTTGGTGTTGAAAAATACATACAACCCTAAATTTTCACCCTTTTACCACCAACCCCTATTTTTTAGATAAATATATATATATATATATATATATATATATATATATAATACATATTGTTACGTCAGGCACACGTCTATACGTGTTAATTACATAAATACGCGTCATCAAAGATTACTCGTTATATCTTGATCAAATTTAAAAGAAGCTATTAAACAACACCAGCTTTCGATTAAAACAAGATTCATCAAAATCGGTATACCCAGCGAAAAGTTATGCGGTGTAATACAAACTTAGATCGAAAAAATATTTAAGCAAACACGCATTATCATATATAACTTCAAAAGCAATTGTTGAATTTCAATTAAATTTAAAAGAGACTATTTGACACGCATCGCCTTTCTATTAAAAAAAAATCATCGAAATCGGTCCTCCTAATAAAAAGTTCTGAGCTAGCATACATTAAAAAAAATACAGACAAATTTAGAACGTCCTCCTTTTTTGGAAGTCGGTTAAAAAGTGCATGAGATTGCAGCCAGAAAAAAGGAATATACGTGAATAGTTGCTCAATTTAAATCTGCTTAGTTTTTTAAACTCCTCGATACTTTGATGTTTATATTTTTCTTTAACGTCAAATGTTCCGCTCGAAAAGAAAGCGGTCTTTTTTAGAAAAGTATTTTTAAAGTTGTACATGTTGTTGAAGATATATCGCCGTTGAAGAAATCTCAGACAAAAGTTTGCGACTCACCTCGTAGTGCTCGGATTTGTGATTTTTATTTTTACAGATCTTATTTATAAAAGTCGTTTTATTAATATCTTTGCTATTTTTATCGATGTTTTCATAACAAAAGATAAAAATAGTGTTACGAAGCTTTAGTTTTTGTTTGAGTGTTCTATTTTTGAGGAATAGGGCAAAGATCTCTTTTGATCCTTATAACTTGAAATGTCTAAATAAATATTAATAGAACTGTTAACATAAGCTTAAACTGATTTGATGGACATAATGATTATAAAATTAATTCCAATCTAAATTTGTTTAAAATAAGATTATTGTTTTGACCCTGAAAATCTACTTCTCTATTGGAGCTGATATTTTTTTTTACTGGCCACAATAATTGCACTTAAGCGTTTGAAAAATACAAACTATAAAGTTTGACTTATAACAAAAATGTTCTTTTTTAATTTCACACGATTTTAGCCATTCGAATTTTTTATTTGATGTAGACGTGTTAACGTACGCTACATCATGCCAACGTTTATTGGAAAAATGGATTTATCGTGTGAATATGAAGGTAAAGTTTATTTGACTACCAATTTTTCAGAAGTTCTATTTTTACAGAATTGATTTTTAGTCACTAGTGATAAAAACTATTGTAAATATATAAAATATATTTTACAACTAGCTAACCTGGCGAACTTCGTATCACCTTATTTTTTTCTGAAATATAATAATAACATAATATATCAAAATAAAATATAGCCTATCTTTTAAGTTGTATCAAACTGCACACGGTGTGCAAATTTGACTAAAATCGGTTAAGTAGTTTAGGAGTCCATCGAGGACAAACATTGTGACATGAGATTTATATATATTAAGATGGGTTAAAATTATTTTACGATAGAGTGTAAAAATGATATACGTGATTTTTAGAAAAAATAAAAGCTAGGTTAATAAATCATTTAAAAATGATACGTCACCGGATTGATCACACCAGATTGACCTCTGATCACCAGTTTGGACCCTGTTCAAGCACAAGGAGTGCAACAAAATAACCTGCATTTTCTCCTGATGGTGTGACCCGAAACCAGATTACGCTACTCGATGTTATTAACCACCGTGGCTCCGATGCGGATAGCGATCACCATCTTGTCGGCGCCGATGTACGTCTCAAAATGGTCCCAACTTGACGTAAAGTTGAGAAGGCATCCAAAAAGTTTAATTTTCAGATCTTGAGGAACGAAGAGGGAAGAAAAGAGTTTGGTATCTGCCTTCGCGACTAATTTGAGTTTTTGGGAGAACTGGAAGACGAGGACATCGATGAAACTTTGGATCGTGATCGTACTGCTTTCACTAAATCCAGTAAAAAAGGCCTAAGCTATAAACGCTACTAATAAGAACCCTGGATGTTCGAAGAGCTGTGGTCCAAGATAGAGAAAAGGCAGTGCATAAAGATAAACTTGTTGGTCGCTAATAACGTTGCGGCCAAAAACAGACTTAATGAAGAGTTCACTGCCATACGTCTCCGATTTCGAAAATTGGCTAGATGTGACAGACGACGTACCGCCGACGAGCTAGCATACCGGGCCAACGCAGCAGGAAGGATTTTAAACATAAGGAAGTTGTACGACGTCACTGTGCGTTTGTGCAACAAGTCACGTCCCTCTAAAAAGCTGCTGAAGGACAACGGAACGATGGACCGAGCACTTCTACAACCTATTGACTCAATGCCAAACCAACCGACGACTGTTTCAAACAGTCTCGGAATACTCTTGAATCTGCTAATGATTCCACCAACATACGCAGAACTAGTCGCTGCCATCAAAGAACTGAAGGCAGGAAAGGCATCAGCGGTGGAAATCATCAACGTGGAGCTCTTAAAGGCGGACATGGTTAGGTCAGCCGAAATACTCTGTCCTCCCTTGCAGCGTGTTTGGGAGATGGAGCGTGTCCCCTGTGAATGGAAGCAAAGTTTGTTAATGTACTGGCAAAAGTACTTCTCAACCGTATGTCTCCAGAGATTGCAAAAACACTTCGGGAGGAGCTTACCGGGTTTCATTCTTGACGCTCATGCACTGGCCACATCTTGTCACTCATCACTCAGCGAGTCATATGTGGAGTGGCGAGTTGAACTTTTTTTGGTATTAGTCAACTTTGAGAAAACCTTCGATTTCGTGAAGTGGAGCGCAATGTGATCCAGTCTCAGCAAAACGCAATACCTAGCAAGTATATCCAGTCAGTATAATCAGTATAATCCAGTCAGTATAATCCAGTCCCTATATAATGGCAGTACTTGCAAAGTAATACACGACAAAGTCCTAGGGAAACCGGTTTCGATGACTACAGTAGTCAAACAGGGTTGCCTCCTGTCGCCGCTGCTCTTCAAATGTGCTCGTTAAATGCACCTTTGCCGAAATGAAACCGGCCTGGGATTCGAATATGCTCACCCGGCAAGATTTCCCTCCTCGATTCCATAGTGAAATCTGTTTTACTCTTCGGCTGTGAGATCCGAAAGGAGACAAAAGATCTGACGAGCGAAGTACAAGTCTTCGTCAACAAATGCCTAAGATCCAACTTGCGCAGATTCTGGCCAAAGGCTATCAGCAACGAGTATCTATGGAATCGATGCCGCCAAGTCTCGATCAAGCAAGAAATTACCCAGCGGAAGTGGATAGGGCACACCTTTCGAAGACCAGAGGACAACACTGCTAGGATCGAATTCATGTGGAGGCCGCGCGGGAGCAGGCCACGGGGCTGCCAGCGCACAAGTGCAGCGAACTATCAACGCCAAATTGCGAGCAGTCAGGCTTAGTTGGAGGAACGTTGAGCGAGAAGCACAGGACAGTAGCGGATGGAGACGTCTCACGAAGGCCCTCTGTACCATCGGGGTACCGATAGCTACAACAGCAACATGATACTTCATAAGTATATAAGCTGGTGATTACATTAGTGAAAAATCTTTATCCAGTTCTAGTGAAAATAATAGCAT
This sequence comes from Melitaea cinxia, assembly GCF_905220565.1. NCBI lineage: Eukaryota > Metazoa > Arthropoda > Insecta > Lepidoptera > Nymphalidae > Melitaea > Melitaea cinxia. The sequence continues at coordinate 19,067,425 of NC_059424.1, read as the reverse complement.
AGATAACCTAAACAGAACTATAAATCGTACTCAATTCTAGAAGACATATTTCAATAAAAGGTACCTGACTCAAATTTACCCAATAATGTATATACACTGTACACATTGTTTAATGAAACCTTTATTAAATGACGGAAAATTGATTTAAATTTGACGAAGATAAATTCAGATTCACTAACCTTAAATAACTTTAACCTTGGTCTGAAGTTTTCGGATACTAAACTTATTACTGCAAACGATACGCTTTATCTTGTCATTTTAAAGCCTTTTGAGTTATACTTAATGGAATAATTATACATTATTATTAATTGCACTAGAGCGTTCTACTGCTTTGAGCTAAATCATGTGTTATGTGGCATCAGCTAGTACTGGTAATAGTAACCAAGTATAGATCTTACTGTCAATGACATAAAGGCTAAATTAAAATGAACCATTGTTTTCTAATGAATACACGTCGATGTTTCGACGCTTTTGTTATTCAAAATAGAGAATGATTAGCGGTTTAGGTTAGGTTAGGTGAAGTTCTATTCAGTCATCGGGCAAAGGTTAGAAGTCGATTTCTTTTAAGAAACATTAATAGCGTTTATAGCTGTGTCTATAATAGAATTTTAATAGGTTTAATTCTGATTCTGAACTGATGATATTTTGAAATTAATATTATAACGAAGTTACAAATTTTACATTTTTGTTTAACTCTTTGTCTGTATCTTGGTCGTTCAATTTATTATTCTAAATATCAGCACAATTCTCTTAAAGAGGAGATTATTTTAAGGTCTTTGGTTTGTTAGTTTAGAAGTTGCAGGCATCAAAACTAATATGAGGTAATAAAAAATAATAACTTGAAAACCAGACTATAGCAGTAACTTTTGGTGTATCTTTTTAAGTTGGTTTGTTTTTGTAGTCTTAATAAAATAGACGGCAATCGCTAAACAGCTGGTATAGCTGGTATACGACCAATCAGTTAATTTACTTTTACTCGTATGGTAGTAAATTACCGTCATAATATTTCAGTAACAACGATATTTTACTAAAGTACTAAGAAAAAATTTTGAAAGTTGGAAAATGTTATGTTATGTTCATGTTAAAAAAAATTTCAGTTTATTTTGTGCTGGAAGTTACACTTGTCATGTAAATGTTACATTTTTTTTTATGTCACTAGGTCGGCAAACAAGCGTACGGCTCACCTGATGGTAAGCGATTACCGTAGCTTATAGACGCCTGCAAAACCAGAAGCATCGCAAGCGCGTTGCCGAACCAATCCCCAATCCCCCAGGAGCTCTGGTCACCTTACTCACCAACAGGAACACAATACTACTTGAAAACAGTATTATTTTGCTGTGATCTTCTGTAAGTTGCTGCATAATGACCTTGTCTTCTATAAGGATCAATGAAGGACATCAAACAAAGTTGTGATGTAGATCAATCAGTTAGACATAAGTCTTTGCTGATTTGTCGCACGAATAGTTAGAAGACAGGAAGTTACGAAAGTTTTAATGATTAATATTATGGATTTGGTAAACATTGTTCAGTAACTCGTCGTTCTGAATTAAGTTAAACTTATTTTTAATTTGCTAAAATACTCTATTAGACAATATATATATATATATGTATAAATAAAGCCAACTCCTACTTTAATACAAATAAATGAACAAAGAAAAATACATTTGAAGTTTATTTAATGTATTAATGTTATAAAAAACCTATTTTAACATTAAGTGTCATTCACCTCATAGAGACCATGATAGAGATAGTGTACATCAATAATAGGAATTAAAGAAGTTTTCATTCAATAATAAAGCCAGATTTACACTCTCAAGTCATTTGTTGTATAATATGTAGTATTCATCAATAATGTTATCTGCATTATTACGTTTCAATTTCGTGTTGAGACGTTAGAAAAATTTCCAGTTGTTGAAATAAGTTAGAGCTATAATATCTATTATTTATGTAATTGTTACTTTTATTGTAGCTGTAACCTCATTTTGTTACCTGGCCAGTTTATGACCCCGGTTTCGTTACGAATTTCAAAGGAATCCATTACATACCTATGAAAAAAGAACGTGAACTTATGTATGTTGCCCATAGTCACTACGCTAGGCAGGCGGGATGGTGACCACAGGGCTGGCTTTATCGTACCGAAGACGCTGCTGCTCGTCTTTGGCCTTTATATTTCAAAGCCAGCAGTTGGATGACTACCCCGCCATTGGTCGGCATTTTAAGTTCTAAGGTGGTAGTGGAATTGTGTTATCTCTTAGTCGCCTCTTCCGCCACCCACCAGAAGAGAGGGGTGGCTACTTTCTTTACTGCCCTAACCACACAGCAAAATAAAAGAAATAATATATACAAATAAATAAGATTGGAATGTCTTTTTGTATTAAAAATAACCGCTTTATACTAAATGAATATGGATGTATACACGGTACATATACAAAAAAATTTGTTTGTCTGTTGCTTTGTTCCGGCTAACGACTGGACCAATTTTGACGGAACTCTTGCTGGTAGTGTGGTGGCTACTTTTATTTTAGATATTTATTTATTTTATAACGCTGCGAACTGAAAAATAACTTTTTTTGTTAAGTTCCACGCCGATGAAGTCGCGGGCACAGCTAGTAATAGATATAATAATATTAATAATAGAAAATACTCTATAAGGATGCTTTAAAGTGGATTTAACATATAGACACCTTCACATATAATCTCCTTATTCATATCAAAAAGACGCTAGAAATAAAAATGGACTTAAAACTTTGTAAGTCTAAGTAAGCCTCAAGGCGAGATATATGTTTCAGGCTTGATATTCACTTGGAGTTGTTATTTATGGACTACATTTTCGAATTTAAATTTAAATTGAATATTTTTTACCAGTCTGCTGTCAACCAAGCGTACAGTTCGCCAGATTGTAAGCATATACCATAGCCTATGGACGCCTGAAACAGTAGGGTATCACAAAGGCATTGCCGACCCTACTCTGACCCGACCTAAAATCTGTGACACCTTACTCATTACATATTATTATTTTTATACCGTAATCTTCTGTAATGGTAAGATTTTTTCCCAGTCAGGCTACTCCAAATTTTGAGCGAAATATTCAAGTGTATCAAATTTATTCCTAACTTATAAAATATTTTAACAAATTTATCGAATATATTTTTAATTTTATTCAAATATAATTTTGTAGATATATAATTACATTCAAAATTATAAAATTTACTGTATATATATAATTTTTGTAATAAATAATATCAGTTGAACTACAAAATCTTATATATGAAATGCATGAAAAAGTATTGTGAAATAATATTTTCTTTTAACAAAAATTTTAACAGGAGATTATTTTAACTAGTAGATTATTTGCACGCAAAGTGCTTTCAGAGCATCGATCCAGAAAGCCTATTAGAGTCGTACTCAAAATAATGTGGCAAAATAATTTTAAGTCAATGGTTTTAATTGTTTGCTTTTTATATTGGTAACAAGTGTGCATCGTAATGTTTTTGAAGAATTTGTTTATTGTTTGAAAAGCTTGCTAAAGTGAGTTGAATTTGAATGTAAAGAAACAAAATAAACTTTTTGTTACAAAAATTTTAAAAGATCGGAATTCATCGAAAACATTTTCGTGTGCTGCTTATTAAAATTAAAGAATAGCAATAATTAATTATAATTATTATAGAAATCATAAAATAAAACAATATTAATTTGGTGTCAAGTGAAAAGTTTTTATTGAGTTGTAAAATTTTTAGATTAGAGTTCTAGTAATTCTGTGTCTATCATTATAAACGAAAGTACCGACCCATTTTCTAATAATTTTTGAGTATATCCATTACAAGCACTTTGTTTTATTATACAATGATGAAGTTACGGCTAATTGTGTACCGTTTATTGTATGCAAACATTAAGTTCCAAATCTATGAAAACAAGTGTTTCAGGCGTCTATATGCTGCGGTAATCGCTTACCATTAGGTCAGCTGTACGCTAGTTTGCTGACCTAGTTATAATAATAATAAAAAAAACAAATTGAATTAACACATTTACAAGGCTAAAATTAATACTTGAATAAAATTAATACTTGAACTTAAATACTTGAATAGTGACCTACAATGTTATTCAATTAAATTAGGAATTTCACTTACTTGAAACCTTGCAAGCTTATTCGAATAGATTCCTGAAATCTGAAAAGTAACTCTTACAGAATCGTAATTATTGGTACCGGTAAAAATGCAAAAAAAAAAGAAATCCTTTGGTGAAATTTAGTGAGCAAACTAGGAGGCGGGAAAAGGCATGTTTTATACAACGTTTCAACGAGAAACCTTGCAAAATTTTAGGTAGGAAATGTACATTTTGAGCATTTTTCACGCAATGATTATGTGCCAAGTATCCATCATTCAAACCGTAGCTACAAATGAAAGCGATAAAGGATTAAATAAACCTCTTATATACAAATTTGTTAACAAACGGTAAATAGCTATAATTTTTTAAAGTAGAAGCATTTCCTTATTTCTTCATAAGTTATTTTCTCTTAAAGAAAACCAAGAGATATGTAGAAAACACAAGATTAACTTATAGTGATTACAGTAATTAAATAAATAATAATTTAAAAGAAATACATATAAATCGTATTAAAAAATTGGAATGTCATACTGGGAACGTTCTTGTACAAACTGGGCTTTAAAAATAATTTCAACGTCCCTGGCCAAATCTAAGCGAGATCCCAAAGAGACCCGATCCTTACCGAATTGATACAACATTACGCTTGCGCAAAACCATAATAGTGTGAGAGAAAGGGACAAGGGTATGTATCGGTGCCAACCCATGCAGAGCTTGAGTCTCATTACGCTTTATCTGCAACACACTAAGGGCACAATGAAGAAACGACGTACGCATTGCTCCGGACCGAGAATACAAATTGTAGCAGAAGTATCATTTTCGCGTTTTGGACGAGTCACGGTTATTTTTATCAGCTGTATTAAATTGTTCATGATTTTATCAGATTTATCACACAAAATATCATCATATGCTAATTTTAAACCAAGGTTAAATATAATTATTTTCTAATAGACACACATTTGACACTCTGGTTAAATTCAAATTTTAGGTTAATTATTTAGGAAATGATTTTCAAACAATAATTATTAATGAACATTGAAACGTTTCTACGAGGTACTAAATCGGCTAATCGCGACACAGATTTAAAATGAGCAATTGATGTAATTTAAAACAAATTAACGAAATAGTATTTGTTATATTTCTTTTTAGATTGAGATATTATTATAAACGATAATTAAAATTTAAAAATTTAAAAATTGTTATATTATAGAGATATAGAAGTGTATAATAATATTAATAATAATAATATTATTATAAGCCGTTCCCATTTTTTTTATTGTTGCGTTGAGTATTGTTAAGTGACATATCGGTTGTGCTGCATCACGGAATCTTTTCACATCGCGTTGTATCGCAATGTGAATGGGGGTATGCATTAATGCAAAATAAAAAATCACGGCCTAATAATAATAACGAAATCCTAATTAACATAATGTGTAAGTTGAAGTTTCAAAACGAAAATTGCGTGTCGAATGCTCGTTAGTACAACCTTTGCTTATTTACTCGTCAATCTTACATTAAAATAGCATTGTATGTTTCACGATACCGTGAAAATATATTTGTCTAAATATATAACAATGTTTTCCCAAGAGTTCACTAATAATACAATTTTCTTCACTAACTAAGCGTGAAACCCTCAGGGGAACGATAAAAGTCTAAGTCAAGAACGAACCACGATTATATACATATGTATGATGTAATATTCCTGAATCAGAAAACGAGTGAAACTATTTCAGCTGACTTAAAAAAAGGAAAAAGTGTCTATTTTCATCTGTATTTTGATCTGTAGGTTCGTAAATAGCTTTGTCAAATGTTAATTAACATTTTGAAAAATTATTTTATTTACGATTTTGGGTTATGATTATGGAAGCATAGACAAGCAACGGAATGTTCGTAAAACACTTACATTCTTGCTAGAATTAAAAAGAGTTGCGTTAGGTAATCCTTCAGGGCGACTATGTCACGCGTACTGTGTAGTGAAATAATAATAATAATAAACGCATACTCAGTAGCCCGGATTTCCAGGATGGAGTTCCAGAAGGACGCATAAATAAATAAGCAAAACACTAAGATCACGACCAGAATTTATATTTCTTATTATCACGCAGAATACCGAAAGCAATTTAGTCAATCACAGTTTTTTTTAGTTTTGTGTATGTATAAATAAATTTTACTTGTATGTTTTAACAAACCTAGATAATATGAGAATGGACAGTGGAGTCCGGAGTCTGGTAAAAGAGCTCATTAACACGTTTGAGTACGCAATCGTACAAAGTCAGTAAACCCATTCGAAGGTAATGATATATAAAATATACGACAAGGTAAACGATTTTTATTTGTATAATAGTGACCCAAACCTGGCTTAACTTTAGGCGGGGTATAACAAAAAAAAAATGGTGCCTATGAAACATACGAGAAATGACGTACGTGTAGATAAAAGAAAAAGGTAACAACAGCCAGTAAGAATTGTAGCTATTTCTAGTTAAAAGTAATTGCATAAATTATATTGGTAAAATTGATACATAATATAAATATCTTTTTACACCCTTATAATTATTATTGAATAGTGCAGTCTAGACAATTTCTAGAATCACTATTATTGTGACACGATATTTGTGTGTTAGATATTCATGACATATATGTACATATATTTGATGTAGTCTGTGCTTATGTGGCTCTTATTTAATACTAACGTTCCCAGTTCATAGTTAACTCACACGCACACATACACACACTCACACATACACACACTCACCACACACGCACACACACACGCAGAACATACACACAAACACACCCACGCATACTCGTAGTATTTTTAGTACATTTTTTATATGATTTGTATTTTACTATTTTTTCAATGTATAACACACTAAACACATGTAATTGCATTAGAACATACTTTAATGTATATAAGATATATTATATATAATAAGATATATTAATGTAGATAATTATATTTTTTATATACAAATCGACAAACAAACGTACCTACGGCTCATCTGATGGTAAGCGAGTACCGTACCTATAGATTCCTGCAACACCAGAACCATCATATACGGGTTGCCGATCCTACACCCGAACCTCCCCAGGAGCTTTGGTCACCTTACATATCACAGAAACCCACAACTTCTTAAATTCAGTATTATTTAACTGAGTATTTCTGTAACCTCGAGGTACCACCCCAGCCAGAATTCACATAACGCATTAACTCCCTGATTAAGATTTAACCTTGACTAATTAATAAATCAAGTGACATGTAAAATGCATTATATGTATGTTAGATGAATGTATTATTAATAGTATTAAATTTTAGCCTAAGCTGACTAGTATTAACATCATAATTATTAATTGTTATTGGAAATTCGCAAAGTATTAGCATATTCCGAAGGATTGTATTTGCTGATATTATATTACATGAAGACAAAAGGGTTTTAGGTAAAACATTGGAGACTTAGCTCTTAATAAACTATGGTATAGATTTACTAATTGTTAGATAAATGTCTAAATTTCAAGTTTTACTTGAGTTTTAGGCTAACGCTATCACTTTCATGTCCAAATTTATATTTCTTCGGGTGCTTTATCACGTTTAATTTTTGTTGAGAACCCGATATTTTCTTGATAATCCCTTTTTTGCTTGATTTAAATACTAATGCAAAAGATATTACGATAGAAAAAAATATTGTTTAAGCTTCTAATATACAAATTTTACAGTAAACTTGACATCTTAAATAATTAGAATAAATAATGTATAAATAAACTTGATACATACGTAATTAGGATAACATAATTAGCTTTAATTTTGTTCTGCTAGGTACTTATACCCGAAGATACAGAGCTACTTTTGTGTTTGTAAGCTACATTATCAAGATTTACTATTTCGATAAAATAAAATATATTTGTACAAGCCTATTTATACTTTTACCAAACTTCTAACAAAGCAGCCGAAACAGAAGTGCATATTAATGAGAACTACGATAGTCGATGAAGCAATGTTGTTTTAAAATTGATATAGCGTTAGACACGGCATGTGACATGTACTCGTACACTATTTGAATCAAAGTTGCTAGTAAAAATAAATGCATGATATGCACGACTTTCAGCGTTAGTACGAAAATCGTCACCGGCGCAGCATGTGACTAAATTAGCTTTTGAGACAGTTTTTTTACCGACTTCCAAAAAAGGAGGAGGTTTTCAATTCGACTGTATTTTTTTTTATGTATGATACATCAGAACTTTTGACCGGGTGGACCGATTTCGACAATTTTTTTTAATCGAAAGGTGGTATGTGTCAATTGGTACCATTTAAATTTATTTGAGATCTAACAACTACTTTTCGAGTTATATCTAATAATGCGTTTTTACTTGAGGCTTTTTTTGTCGACCTACGTTGTATTATACCGCATAACTTTCTACTGGATGTACCGATTTTGATAATTCTTTTTTTGTTGGAAAGGGAATATCCCTAGTTTGGTACCATGATAAGAAAACCAGGATCTGATGATGGGATCCCAGAGAAATCGAGGGAAACTCTCGAAAATCCGCAATAACTTTTTACTGTGTGTACCGATTTTGATGATTTTTAATTTAATCGAAAGCCTATGTTTATCATGAGGTCAAATATAAATTTTATCGAAATCTGATAACTACTTTTTGAGTAATCTTTGATAACGCGTAGTTACTTGACTATTTTTTCGTCGATCCACGTTGTATTCTTCGATATAATTGAAGTCGGTTTTTTTCGTTTGCGAGCAAACACAATTATTTTCGTGTAAATATCCCTGAAAGTAAAACATTGTGAGTTAAACTGCTCAATCTTCTTACCAAATAACCTTCTTCGATTTTTAAGGGAACAAAATCGCATTTGACTGAAATTGTATTGTGTTAATATAAATCCACCATCGTTATTTCCAATCCGTCTCAATTTTTTTGTGAGATATTATATATTTTCTCATTGTGCTATAGTTTTTCTTGAAGCATAAAATCAATGTTATAATTTTGCACTCGATTAAAAGTAAATCGTTGAAATTTTGGAGTTATTATATTATCACCCATACCCAAAGTGATTCGCAAAATTGGATATGCTTTGATGAGTGTTTACTATTCGTGACCTCATCCGTATAATAAGGAATTATAGGAAATTATTTGCTGCCGATAATAACAAATCTGCAAAGTCTAGAAATACTATCGTATAATTTTCTTGACGAAGTTTGACAATATTCAATCACTATTTCATTGTTTTTGGATTCATTTCACTACATTTATTATTTTTAACTACATCGTAATTTGAGTGATTACGTACCGGTTATATTTGTAATCAGGTATACCCTATCACACCCCCTTGGAACTTCTCTCAGTCACCGGACGTCCTCCAAACTAGGACGAACTCGGAAAACCCTAGACAACCCTAGCAGTATCCCAGCAGAGTGACTTTAATACACCCAGTGTAATTACCGACAAGAAATTATCAAATAATTTTTACATAATATATCTTCGAGTAATTTCTAAATAAGAATGATTCTATTAGAACTTATTGCTATAAAACTGTTTACGTTACAGTATTTTCAGGCACTGAAATGTATTTTCTTTTTCTTTTTAGGCGATAAAAAAAATCAAGATAAAATTGTCAATCTAAATATCTTAGAATTACGGATTATATTTAAAATAAATTAAGATTTAGTGTGAGACAAATAAAACTTTATTGGAATAACAATTGTGGTAGTAAAAAAATGCTTTTTTTTACGTACGCGTGACCGTAATTTTATTTTATAATAATACACAGATACATTCAATAGTTGACTACATTTTCTGATAAAAGTGTATAACAATTATCAAAAGTTATATAAATACATCTACTCTGCAATTGTTTATAGTTTTCAATCATGATGTCGTAAATTTGTTTAAGACCTCTTTTTATGTTGTGACAAAGTTGTTTATATTTTCTGAGAATATTTATTTCTGAATTCAATCAAGTATATTAGAATTTACGATCTTTTATTCATCATCCATAAAAGAAAATATTTCATACTCTAACTTTATCTTATATATTTTCGTTACACTCATGCGGGCGTCGCAAGTAAGATCAATTTCAAGCGAATATTATAATGTTTAAAATGTTCTAAATGTAGATGTTATTAAAATTTTCACTACATAAGCATGAGCTAATTTAAAGTTCTATTTTCTTCAACAGCAGCTTACATAATTATGTATCAAATAACCGCCTGATTTTCTGAGACTAATTATAACAACACATTAGAACTACGTAGAACATGTTAATTAAAGATAATGGGTGGTAATACACGACATATACGCCCCTGTGAAGCGTCTTTATAAAACTCAAAGATTATAATAACCTTAATATAAAATATAGTATAGAATAAGTTAGATTCTGAATGCATAAGTTCTTAATTAGATGATATGGACGGAACACGTAAACGAACAAGGTTGAGAACTTTATATACGGGCTTGTTTGTACAGCTGAGCTTTCTTCACGTGCTGATAAAAAGTAATTTCTTGTTAGATGATGAATGCTCAAAAATATGTTCTTGAAGATCACGTAACAGCTGAATCTTTATTTTTTTAAGTTAAAATATTAGGTTCAAAAGAAATCATTAACCGAAGCTTACAATAAACCATCTAAAGATTACAATAAGTCGACAGTAACTGGAGAAAGTAATACAATGTAAGTAAAGTAATACAGTAATATTAGAATACATGACACTTCAAATCATTAATTCAAACCGTAATTTAAAGGTCACTTATTACTGACTACCTACAATTAAAGTACAAGCGAACGTGGCGTGAATGGGTGTTTTAAAACGTCGCCGCAAATTATGCTCTAATAACCTTGACATATACATCTCTATTAGGTATTACATAATAATAAGCTTTCGTCGCGACTATATTTAATGGTTATTTTAAATATTATTAGCTGATTATTTTGTGACGTGATGAGATAAATTGAATATTCTTAATGTTATCTTTTCTTTTTGGTAGATAAGATCAAAATATCATTTCTGATTATAAATAAGGCAGCAAGGACAAAGTAGAGCATTTTCCTGCAATTTTTTCTTACATAGGTTTAATTATAAGGCCCTAATAAAAAGTAATAAAGAGGAACGTATATTAAAACGGTCTGGTTTGAAATTATTTTTTTCGGCGCAAAGTGAATTTTCGTTACGCGAAAAAAGAACACAACTTTATAAAATAGAGGAGTACTTTGAACACAAGTTCCTTGCATCTTTTAAAATTAATACTACGATATTAAAGTTCATTTCATCCTGTCTAATAATTATGTCACATGGGAATATTTTGCGATAGAATGAATTAATTTTAAGAATTTTCTACAAACTATGATTATAAGTGACAGATAGTAAGAGTTTAATTTTAATCAATACTTTTGTTATGATTAATTTAAAAAAACTCACCTTATCATCAATCATATCATAAAATCTATATCAGTTATGAAATTCATGGAAGGTATAATCTAATGACTAATGAGCCATGGATTGTACCTGTTGCGGTAGCGGTTGCGGGTTCGATCCCCGCACATGACAAACATTTGTATTGGCCATACAGGTGTTTGCCGTGGTCTGGGTGTTTGTAGTCCTTGTGGGTCTTCCCACCGTGCCTCGGAGAGCACGTTAAGCCGTCGGTCCCGGTTGTTATCATGTACACCTGATAGCGATCGTTACTAATAGTAGGGAATATATCCGCCAACCCGCATTGGAGCAGCGTGGTGGATTAAGCTCTGATCCTTCTCCTACATGGGGAAAGAGGCCTATGCCCAGTAGTGGGATATTACAGGCTGAAGCGATAATCTAATTAACTATTTCATGGCGAAGTTTCCGTACAGTTATCAAACTTAACATTACATCGTTTTATTCACAGAAATAACAAAATAAATGAAGTTAATAAAATTACAGTCGCGATAACTCTTTAGTACCGTTTCTTGTACTGTGGTTTTATTAAAACTCATTTCATTACCAACATTGATCAAGTTAACAAGTTAGCGACAAATTTATACAAGTGTTCAGAGTCCCACAAAGCGAATGTAGCTTCTAGTTCTTTTGAGTTAATCCACTATAACATGTTAAACAAACGTCGTGAAACACAACAAAACTTCAACGGAACAAAATCAAACTTTTATATATTTTTATTAGGTTCGTCGTTAGTAAAGTGCGGAACAAGTAATAACCGACTTCAAGTTATGGCGATTTCGAATTATAAAATTTGAATATAGTCGTTGGTAGTGTAAAATGAAAGTCAATACGAGAAGTATATAATAGAACTTAAAACGTTGAATTCTTTAAAATAACATAATTATCGAACAAAAAAAAAAAAAATCGGGACTATGTCCTGTAATCATTCTTAAGTTACGTTTTTTTATTAATTTTTCTGTCTATATCGTCTTAGTCGCATATAGTTTCATATAATGAATAAAGATTTATTAAATTAATTAATATTAGTTCGTACTAGGAAATAAGACATGCCACTTTTTATACAGAAATTCAGCACTAGGGGAAAAAGGATATAGAAAACAAAGTGTGCACTCGGTTGTATTTCGTTAACATATAATTACATATCTTTCGTTCTTTTTTGGCAGAAACAATATATTTTAAATGATTGATTGTTTAGCTCACAAATTTCGGATATCGTAACTCAAAAAAGTAGAACTAATAAACTAGACAAACGGTTTGTACTGAAACTTTTGAACATAAGGCTCCTCTTAGTCTGGTGTATTCTTTATTATATATGTGTAAGTAAAGTGATGACAATCGAGAATGAAAAAGATGCAGCACGATTATAATATAAAAATAATGACTATAAAAATTATTATTCACTGACAATCAATACATATAATAAAAATGTAACTAAAATATTGTTGGGAACTTTATCAATGCAAATAATGACTGGTAAAATTTTTGTCTTTTGTCTGTCTGTCTGTTCGTTTTTGCACGCTTATCTCAGAAATAGCATATCCGATTTAAATATAGTTTTCACGTACATATTGTGGTAAGCTTCACTTAGTATTTAATATATGTTTCGTGTAAATCGGTTCACAAATAAAAAAGTTATGCCAACTTAAAGAATCACGTTGAATATGTGAATACCTAAAACGTGGACGAAGTTGCAGGCTCAGCTAGTTATAGTATATATCATTACAATGATGGCAATAATGGCGGTAAAAATTTATTCATTGAATCGTAAAACTGATTCCTTGGAAGAAAATGAACCAATTTTTTTGTAACCAGCAGAGTCTACGAGTCATTAGATAGTCAACGAGTCATTAGATAGTCTGCGAATCATTAGGTAGTCTACGAGTCATTAGATAATCTATGAGTCATTAGATAGTCTACGACTCATTAGATAATCTATGGGTTATTAGATAGTCTACGAGTCATTAGATAATCTAAGAGTCATTAGATAGTCTACGAGTCATTAGATAATCTATGAGTCATTAGACAGTCTACGAGTCATTAGATAGTCTACAAGTCACTAGATATTCTACGAATCATTAGATAGTCTACGAGTCATTTAGATTTATCTGCGCTTATTTCAAAGTTGAATTGCTTTGACGGAAAATGTAATCTTGGGTAAGATTTAAGAGAGATGGTTTAAGTGTGGGTTATTTTTATTACTCCTAAAATTATAATTTAAGGGTTATGAAGTTTAATTAAAATTGTTAATTTTTTCGATAAATCGTTCCGTAATACATGATTTGTAAAGACTAAAAAAATTAACACCATAAAAAGCAGACAATAAACAGACAAACAATAAATATCAGAAATCCAAACAATTAATCACAAAAAAAAAAACATTAGTAACAGGTGATTTAATAAAAAAACGCCTACAGCATATTGTTACTTTTTCAAAACTTTTTTTACACGCGTAAGAAAGCGACTGATGAAATCGTTTTGTGGATGTTGGCGAGAGCAAGTACTAAATAAATAGTTGATTTCCTAATTTTTCTAAACTTAAATATGTTTTCAAAATAACATTTTTCAAATAATTTTATCAGTTGATAGTTAATTATTTTCTGAATATATTTTAATAATTGTGAAAAATTTAATAGCAACGCCAAAACTAATCGATTTCCTTTGTAGAAATTTCATCAATAAATTCTAGTTTACATGTAAATTGTTGAATCAAGTTGAATTATTCAGACATTTCGAATCTACTTTGAAACAACAACATATGAAATTTCTCATTTATTTGTAAATGTGATAACATATGTGATTAAAAAATTGATTTTTTTACTTTGTATTAATGCTTTACATTTTCTATCAAATGAAAATAATTTTGTAATAGCTCTGAAATATTCAAAGGACTATATGGTAGTTAAGGTTGTCAACAGTACTAAACGATTACAAAAGTGCATTTAGTATTTATTCAGCTTGGCATTTACAAATCAGAGCAACTTGATAAAATCACAATATTACTTGGAGACTCTTTAGCGAGATTTACACGGAACGTTTGTAAATATTTATGTTTGTAAGTTTTGTTTGCACCCTATTTCAATAATTAATGTACAGTTTGCATATACTTTACATTTCGTTACATAACACTTATGTAAATCATTATTTACCCATAGCGAATGCTTGATATAAGCCTGAATATCATATTTCATACTCATTACGCGAAACTTTAACCGTTAGTTTTATCCGTCCTTTTAACATTTTGCAGGCAACGTGCCAGGGTTTTGCATATTGCCGATCTAGATATAAAATGTACTTGTTTTTGTTCGAATGCGTGACAATTTTCAACTGGTCGTACTAAACTATGGTACTGAAAGTCAAATGGGCTTGTGATTACAACACATCTATGGACGTACTTAAAATACACATATTCCAGGTATAGCCCACAAAAGTCATTTTAAAATATAATATATTAGTGCTATTATACTGTCCAGAAAAATGAACCTGGAATAATTGATGACTGAATTTAGATAAAGGTGAAACTTTATACCCCTTAAATACCTAAACCAGTTCCATACTAAATAAACAATTTGATCCAAAAATTAGCTTTTAATACCAAAATCATCAAATCAAGTACGGAAATCAAAATTTACATATTAGAAAAGAATCATAAGATTGTACATATTATTAATTCAAGGCCTGATAAGCTCAGTCAATTTAAGGATAAAATTCAATTTTCTGAAGTGGAACTAAACGCGGTTGAAATGGTCTTGAAACTGAACGAAGATTAGTTCTTTGAAAGTCTATCCCGAAGAAACTCGACAAAATTTAAATAGCCCATGAATAATCGCTAAACTGTCGAACGAAGTCATCTCTTTATCCATTTTCAATACTTTTTGCGAGTCTGGATTTATTTTGCTTGCATCGCTCGAGCCTCAATGTTGATATAATCAGTAATCTGTTTTTGGTTTTATATCGAGATGCAATTCGAATGACTCTGGTTTAGTGCTCAACGCAAGTAAAATAAGACTATTAAGATTTATTAAGTCTCCATAGGTTAAACAATTTCTACTAAAAAATTTGATTGCTCATAGCCATGATAAATAAATAAATAATATACATCACATAATCGTAAATGAAAGTAATAAGGCAAAAGTGCAACTTCTTTCTTGTTATTTGATATATTATTGTACGACGCTTTTTATGAACTTGTGATTTTTGTTACATTAATTAGTTTTAGCAAACGATTTTGTATAATTTTATTATTAGTAATTATCTTACAAAAATATAATTTTCTTTCTATACGAAACGGAGTACCGACTATTTCAGTAAACTTTAATGAAATTAAATGAGTAAAAACTAAAAAATTAAAAAAAGTCAACATTTCATTTTCCATCTCAATTCGATGACCGTTGGCGCTGCTGTGACAGTACTGGCTTTTGTGCTAGCGGTCGTTTTGACTATACAAATGTTTATCATGGTCTAGGCGTTTGTGCTTGCGTATTGCGTGTTTCCGGACCCCCGAAATAGCAGTGAATCATTCGGGAGGCTTTTGAGTGTAAAGCGTTTATGTATTTATTTACTCAATTACATATATAAAAAACATATATATTAAACTGACAAATTATAATTATAGTATAAAACGAAGTTACTTCCCGCTGTCTGTATGCTTAGATCTTTTAAACTACGCAGCGAATTTTGATGCGTTTTTCTTTAGTAAATAGAGTGATTCCAGAGAAAGGTTTATATGTATAATATATTTATAATATAGTACAGAAACACTGATAGTTTTTGCAACCGTGCAAAGTCAGGGCAGGCCGCTAGTAAATATATAAAATGAATAATATCATATGAATTCGAAAATAATAAAAGTAAAAAATATCAAATTACATATGTATATTTTTAAATTAAAAGTCTACAATAACAAATTGTCAAGCGTAGTCGGTGATTAGTTGTTCATTCTATAGAGAAAAATAACAAACGATTTTTAAAAATAGAAGTATCGGTTTTAGAATTTTATTGTATTCTTTTGCATTGTCATTTCATTTTTAATTACTCGTTTTTATATAATTTATTACTATGCTGTTTTGTATACTTGTATTGTATAAATTCGTTCGTTTGGATTAAAAACTTCAAACAGTACTAAAAAAACACAGATGATTTCGCCAATGTCACGTTAAAAAGATATTTATTCGTAATTTATTTAATACTATACAATATATCATAATTATGACTATACTACCTAATATGTTTTTAAAATGCAGGATTCGCTAGGCACAAAATGTCTGTGTTGTCTAGACTGAAAATAATTAGTCAATAAGATAACTTAATTTTTATTAAGTGTTATAAAAACAGTCTCCAATTATTTATTAACACAGTCATAATAACGTCATAGTTGTAGACGTTATTAAAAAAGAAGATTAGGTGCTAAGAAGATTATTCGTTCCTTTATTTTATTTTATATAATTGGATATAATTATATTGTATCATGCTACTATGCCAGTTGTTTTTATTTTTTATTTTAAAGAATTAAGTAGGCTCCTTTTCATCGAAATGAGCTTATTCTGATAAAGTTGTCGCAGTTGCGCAACTAGCGCAATATGACCGATAAATTAAAGAGTTCACACATTGTTTTTTAATATATTATAATAAAATATTGTGAATAAGCGCTTTAGAGTACGTGACAAATTAATAATTAAAAGCTCGATAATTGTCATTGACATATATTTTAATGTATTATAAATTGTACGATGTTGTATAACTTCGATATTGTCACCAATAAAGTGGGTTTCAATTTTATTTTATAAGTTTAATTAATAATATTTTAATGTTATTAATTTTTGTTTTACATATTATCATTTTGTTTTTTAATTATTAGTAATATGGGTGGTATAATATAGTAAAATTAATGTATTATGACATTTTTAAAATTAACAATTCTTAAGTGTATATAAGTATATTAAAATTTATTTATCACTTCGATTTTAAACAACCAACTGAGGTAAGTTACGGAAGAAAATATCCTGTACAAAATCTGGGCCTAACTGAGGATGTACCTCGACCTTACAGGAGACCACAACTTAATAATACTGCATTCAAGCAGTATTGTGATCCTATGGTGAGTAAGGTGACCAGAACTACTGAGACGCGGATTGGCAGTAGAGTCAGTAGTCCGCTTGCGATATTTACGATATTGCAGGCGTCTATAAGCTACGATAATCGCTTACCATCAGGTGAGCCGTACGCTCCTTTGCCGACCTAGTTGTATAAAAAAAATGGCAGTTATAGAGACTGCAGACTGAAGTGAAAACTTTTAGTTTGCATGTCAGTGACGCGAATGCACGATATTTCAGCCACCTAAACAGCACCCAACACCCACAGCACAGGCCGCTGCATGTGTCGTAATGAGCATGTCAGTGACGCGCACCCCTACCGAAAAGAACCCAACGCGGCTAACGAAGTTTTTACTCTAAAAATCTTTTTCAATAACATGGATGACATAACGTGTTGTCTTAATTCCACATCAATGCATACCGACTAGTGAGGTGACGAAATACTCGTTTAAAATTTTGGCTTGTTAGCACTAGCAACGTAAAAATCAAGACAAAAGAAAAGCGATTCGACGTTCGGACTATTGTCACCCGTGCGACGATTGCAGGTTTAAAAATAAAAGTTTTAAATTACTTCGAGAGATTCTATGCATTTTGATTTTAAAATTATCATTGAATTATTATTATTTAAGCGTATTATCGGATGTTAATCATTAACAATATATTTACGAATTTAACTTTAAATGAAAAATGATCTGTAATACTTAATACAATGTGACAGGAGTCGTACTACGTACAAGCATTACAGGTCCTTTGATTAATATACATTTGTAACTTGAAACGTCACAATAAACTCCAAAATTATTGCGAACAAACAACAATAAACAGATAATTATAATAAAAGAAAAATAATGGAAAAAATAGTAAATATATAAATTGATACATTAAGTAACTCATAAAATTGTTGTTATTTGGGCTGCATGTCGTAAAATTATGTTATACCGAGATGCTATTATAGTCTCTTACGTTAGCTATAAATATAACTAGCGACCCGCTCTGGCTTCGCACGGCAAAACTATCTGTGTTTCTCAACTATATTATGAGTGTATTACATATAAACCTTCCTCTGGAATCACTCTACTTACTAAAGAAAACCGCATCGAAATCCGTTGCGCAGTTTTGAAGGTCTAAGAATACAGACAGCGGGAAGCGACTTTGTTTTATTATTGACTAGCCGACCCGTGCTCACTTGGTTGGGCGTTAATTATTATTATATTAACCAAATAACATACTTTAAAGAAGAAATTATATAGCACTTAAATAAATAATATGTTGCTCCAACGTCATCTATCAAAAATCGAGAAAACGTCGTCAATAGACTAAAATAAGACTAAATTAATAAGTCGAAAGACTAATAAATTGTTTTCTAATAGCGATAGATGACGCTAGTTTATTTATCATTTTGATATTATATTTTAATCTTTTACTTATTTACTGAATTTTTTGTTCAATTACAATAAAATATAGCCTATGTCACTCCTGAATAGTGTAGCTTTCTGTTAGTGAAAGAATTTTCATGATTGGATCAGTATTTGCGAAGATTACCCCCTACATACAAACAAAGTTATAAACTTTATCTCTTTATAATATTAGTATAGATCTGTTTTATTATTGATTGTAGCCTAATTTCATTTTAACACTTAACAGAGGTTGACTGTATAATTCCAGTACTATGTATACAAAAGGCAGTAAAAAATAAGACGGTAATATAATAAATAAAGAAAATTGAAACGAGCTACTGAAGGGCACTTTGTCCACTTGAAACTTCGATCAGATTATTTCTTTGTATTTTTCTCGTCAAACGAGGTCCCTTAGCGTCACTGGGTAGAAACAGTTGCCCACTTCGTTAGGTTAATCCGAGCCCTGAAGATACCACCCTCTTATAATTGCTTTGACGTAAACATAAAAAATGTCTTTCTAGAAAATTATATAAGATCAAGTTAAAATTATTCTTTAAATAACTTTTTAAAATTGATCTCGATGAGTTCTTCGGTCTATAATCTATATCAGCTATGTGAATAATGATAAATAGCAGAATGTATCAACATATGCGTTCAACTCGAATGACTGCATTAAATTAAATAATTAATTATTTTGTGATTAGATTAGGATGATGATTTGATGATTAGGACAAGATTTCTATAAAAGAAAAAATAGATATATTCGAAGAAAAACAAATACGTTGTTACAAAGTTCAAGGTTCAGGTACTTTGCAATATTATTTTTGATAAGGATACTATACTATAAGATGCACATTATGCTTAGACTTTTAATGCTTTGTCAGACACATTAAAATACCATACTTAGGACCTGTATCTAGCTTTGAAATAAGTGACTACTCTTGGTAAACTCTTAGAGTTTACCTTTTATATAATACTAACTTTCCACGTGGTTTCACTCGCATTGTTATATAGCTTATAGCCTTCCTTTGGAAATGGACTATCCAACAAAGAAAGAATTTTTCAATTTGGACCAGTAGTTCCTAAGATTAGTGCGTTTAAATAAACAAACAGGTAAGGTAAGTAAACAGGTAATAATCTTTTTCATATATATAAATTACGTGTCACGTTGTTTGTCCGCGATGGACTTCTAAACTACTAAACCGATTTTAATTAAATTTGCATACCGTATGCAGTTTGATTCAACTTGAAATATAAGGTATATTTTATTTTGATATATTTAATTATTATATTTAAGTAAAAATAATTTCGCTAGGTCAGCTAGTATCTTATAAAATTATTCTTGTATATATTTACAGCGTCACTAAGTCCACACATTTTTATCACCAATCAAATCCTGCACCGAATAATAAGCTTTATCAACTATAAATTATTTTTAATAAGCACTTGCAATTGCTAAATCGTTTGTGAGATTTTACTATACATGCGAATACTATAACCCGAAATGAGATGTTTACTTTTCGCAGTCGGAAACTTGGAAAATTTTGTTCCTTTCGTGTTACTTTTTCCAAACTGGTAGAATGTATAAGACTAACAACAGTATAAATGTTTCACTTCAAATATGTACTGAGTTCATCGAAGCTATTACAAACTAGCGACCCACCCCGGCTTCGCACGGGTGCAATGCTGATACTAAATATACTACAGAATGTCTTTATTTATAGTGTGAAGCTAGCTTACAGCATGGTTATTAACATAATAACAATAACATTCAAATATGCGTCGTTAGATTAGACATTGTTACAGAATGCTTTGAAGAAATAAAGGTTCACTACTCGTTCCCCGTAGGTGATAGCGTGATATTATGTAGCCTATATGTTGACCCGACTTCTTAATAGTATTCGTGCCAAATTTGAAGTAAATCCATGCAGTACTTTTTGAATTTATCCCGGACATACATACAGACAAACGGACAAAAATTCTAAAAATATTTATTTTTGCTTCGGTATCGATTGTAGATCACACCCCAAATATTCTTTTTAAAAAAATATTTAATGTACAGTTTTGACTTTTCTACAATTTTATTATAATTATGTATAGATTATGAGTTTATAATTATTTATTTATGACATATGTTTTTATACACATATATAAAATATTTGCGTTGATAAATATTTATTTTTGGCTAGCCCGTTGGCGCAGTTTATAGTGACCCTGCTTTCTGCTCCGAGGGTTGTGGGTTCGATTCCTACCCCGAGTCTGGGTGTAATATAAATATTTATTTATAAATTTATATATGTATTATTTATGAGTATGTTTATCGAAAAAAAAAATGTGGCTATACCAGTCGGCTGTTACCTGTAACACAGGCATTGACTTGCTTACTTTAGGAGCAGACGATCGTGTGTGTATTTATTATTTATTATGTTTAATTTGCTACAAATGTAGCAACATATGAATTACTTCGAAGGATTCTTCTATCAGATGAAGTTAAATGATTGAAACTTAATCCAACCTGTGATTCTACTGTGAAACACAATTCAGAGTATTTTTCCACAAATATACAAGTTACTCAATATATTCCACCAACGAGGTGAACGAAATAAAAATAAATAAAAATCGCACTGATACTAAATTCCTATCATAACTCACACAGGAAAATTATTTAAATTTCGAAGCAAATATCTGTTCGTAAAATTACGATTATTGCAAATAAATATTTTTTTTCACCCTTCTTTTTTTATTTAATCACGTATGACGTTAATTTAATTTAACATTTACTGTATTGAACTTTTAAAAATAAACGATGCTTCTTTAAATTTAATAATGGTTTTAACCGATTTAAGAATTTACCAAATGACAAGGCTCGCAAAGTAATTAATTTTACAGACTTAAAATAATTTCGTAACTGTAAAATACTATATTTAATATTCGCTGACAGCTTAAATAGCATTTTAATTAAGATAACTACAACAAATAACAATTGAAAGCTTTATTTCTTATTTATATTTTAAGACATTTTAATATAAAAATAATTTATAAAATTAATGAGTCACGCTGAATTCTGTAGAGCTTTTTTATGTAAAAAAGGCTTGAGCTTAACGACAACCTAACCTAATAGAAAGCAAAGATGACGCTTAGCAATAATAAGCACGATGATGCGCTTGCTAGAAATTGTCTTACTACTAATTCATCGTAAATAACCAGTTTTATTAGTGTGTGGGAAACTAAAATTTATTTATTTATGTATATTATATTCCAGCCATTCGCGAGTTTTAACGAGACAAACGAACATCAAATGATTTTATATGAATAGATTGGTATTTAACATATAATATAATAGGAGAGAAGAAAATGTTAGACAAAGAAATAGTGAGAATCGTAACATATAACACCACCTAAACTGAGTCGCATTATATACTAAACTTACAAGAACGTAATACTGCTTATCAAAAGTATTTAGAATAATTAACTGTTAATTACCATGTATTAGAATCTCCTCATATTCAAAGTTGGTGGTAATAAATATTCAACAGTTTTCGTTAAAAAATATTTTTTATAGCCACCAAATTGTTCACTTCGTAGTTCTTACTGGTAAATTGTTCTCGATAAAATTCGGTCAAGGAAAGAATACCCTCTTAACGAGCGGGTATTTATGTAAGTTGAGCCAAATCAACAACATATTATGAATATTAGATATGACAAAACTCAAAAAGCTAACACAATATTTGAACTAAAATGAAATCAATATCGATTGATTTTTTATTCATGTAGGCTTTAAAAGCAATTTTAATCGTCATTTTACAAATTGTAATTATAATAATATTTTAAATTTTAATTATGGTTAATATGAAGACTGCGCATTTTTTTTTCTTTTGTTATGTCTCGTGTGTAATACAGGGACTCTAATAACACTTTTATATATATATGATGTTATTTAATTAATAAAAAACCTTAGGTAGTATCAGTATTTTTGCAAGAAGATGTAATAAAGATCATATATCCGTTTCACACACTTGAGTAATTAATACCCTTGACCTGAACACAGCGATAATCACGAGTGAAATTATAAGCTCTAGTTCAAGGTGAAAGCTTAGCTTTGATCCCTTTGCACCTTTGAAGAATATATATTCTATAATATATATCTATTCTAAAGTGTTACAATTTAGATTTTAGTTTTATCCAATAACGGAAGCGAAAAAAATACATTTTTACAATAATAGTATACCGACTTCGTTTAAATGATTTTTTAATCTTCTATATCAATAAAATTAATTTCATATTGTCTTGTGATTAAATTCCGGAACGGCGAGACCAATTCTAGCTGATTATTTTATTATTAATTATTACTTTATTGAACGTTTTTATGGAAAATTGCAGAGAAATTTAGAGAAATTTCCCTAAATAGTAATGAATGATTAATGGTTGTCAATAGTGTAAAATGAGCACAAATGATTTCGCCAAAGTCACGTAGAAGTAAAATATATTTCAAATTCATATCGTTTGACAGCTTGCAAAACAGGTAGTCGGTCAAGTCGGCTAGTCTATACAAATAAATAAAATTATAGTGTCTGTTTGTGATATTAAAATAACCGCTTTTTAGTAAATGCATATACGATAAATATACCAGATACCATTTTTGTTTAATTTTTGTCTGTCTGTCTGTCTATTTGTTCCGGTTAATCTCTGAAATAGCTAGAACGATTTTGTCGGGACTTCCACTAGCAGATAACTGATATAGCAAAGAGTAACTTAGGCTGCATTTATTTTAAAAAATATTTATTTTGTTTTTGGTTTTACTCTGCGAACTGAATAATAACTTTTCTGTTACATTCAACGCGGACGAAGTTGCGGGTACAGCTTGTTAGTAAATAAATTATAATAACGATAGTTTTTATTCTTTGACTTGATTGACATTTATTACTATTAATCGGAATTGTTTTATATTTATCTGTGATTTTTTTTTTCTAATTTTTCGTGCCACCGAAGAAAATATGTTACTCGAATTCTGTAGCAGCTCGAACTTACAGACGATCACAGCTAAGTAAAATTCCTGTCGAATAGTGTACGTTGGTGAGTAAAGCAACCAGAGCCTCTTGAGGTCGGGGGTAGAGTTGACAACGCGCTTGCGATGCTTCTGGTGTTGCTGGCTATAAGGTACGGCTATCGTCTATAAGCTACGGCTATCGTTTACCATCAGGCGAGCCGTATGATTGTTTGCCGACCTAGTTTTAACTAAAAGAAGCGGACGAAACTTAGAACTGAATAGTCGAGCCAGTCAGCGAGCCGGGTCAGTTGGCAGTGATCCTGATCCCCATTCCAGTGTTTTGGATTCGATTTTTAAGACCTAAGTCTGGGAGTAACAGCTATATAAGAATTATGTATATGTACTTTAATTTAAAAAAAAATATTTACATTAGTTATATTATTGTTGTATGATATGATAAAGGTAATTTTACTGATCTGCACATACCTTTGCCGCTTTTTAATGTTTACTATAAGGTTGAAAGAGGAGGCAGATATTGAGTGTTGATATTTATTTTCATTTCGTTCTCTACATCTTTATGTTAATTATCTAATATATAAAATTCTCGTGTCGCGGTGTTTGTAGTTAAACTCCTCTGAAACGGCTTGACCGATTCCCATGAAATTTTTTTGTGCATATCGGGTAGATCTGAGAATCGAACAACATTTATTTTTCAAACCCCTAAGTTATGGGGGGGGGGAGTTGAGAAGGTTAGTAAAATATATGGAAAATTACGTTTGCAGAGTCACCTGGTTGTCATATATACATTTATTAAGTCCTTTTGTAAAACAAAGACCATTCAGATTTATAAAATTTTGTCTACGGTTTAGGATAATTAGTAAATATTAATTAAAATTAAAAAACGCGTAAATTGAAGTAACTTAACAGTATAATACTTAATTTTGTTCTAAATTGATTTAACGAGTCGGCTAAAAATAGCATTTCTGAATGCGGAGGGTATAATATGATGCTCTATCACATATGAAGCAGGGCTAACAATGAAAAAGAATAATGCTTACGTTCAAGGGAGTGCCGACTTCGTCCCAGTGAGCTTATGTTTTAAATTCCGTTGTTTTATTGTGTGAATTCTCATCACAAATGCTTGAAGTAACACACGTAAAGTTAAAATGAGATGAACTGTCTAGCGTAGCTGTAGCGTAGGCATTCGTTTTCGTAGCAGGTGGAAAAATGATTTTGAGCTAATTGCAGTGTAAATTAAAAAAAATCTAATAATTATATCTCTCTTTCTGACACAACCAACGTTGGTCTAAAATTAGAAGTATAATCGACAAATCTGACTTACTAGATAGCCAAATATGCAGTGCTCACGTCGAGTATGAGCAATCTAAGTAGAATAAGAAATAACTAAGAGTAACAATATGATATAATTCAAAATCTATGTACAATCGAAATTATTATCTTTTGGAACGACGTTCCTTATGGCAGGCTTAACATTTGGCTGGCGACCGAACTGAAAAAAATGTGATACTAAAACCTTAAGAAAAATATGTAACGGAAGTGACGTAATATCAGTCGCACGACTGTAAAACATGACGTTGGTAAAACTAAAATATTACTAGTAAACTTTTTTAAAATTATTTGTGTAATTTTATACTATCGACAAAAATAAATAAAGACATATGTTTTTTTATTTTACTTAACAGTTTGAATTATTATTATTATTTTGTTTGATTTATTTTATTTTACGGTATTTGTTATTTTCTAAAATACTAAATTTCCTAAATACTTTTATGTACTTAATTAAAAACCAATCAACAAAATTAAAAAAAAAGCAAGAACTAGAAGATGTATATAAAAATTCAACATTTTTTTCAAATTGTGTTGCTTTCATACTATCCGAAGGAACTTCGTTCCTACCTGGTGTCCCATGACACCACATAATTTTTTGTTTAATCACAGTATCTATATTTTTTTTTTTACAAAATAATATGTTTTTGGCGTTAAATTAATACACAGTTCCATGTGATATATTGAATGAATAAGTAAAATGTTGACAGATGGACAACCTTATCGTTCACCACAGACGTATTTTTTCTACTCTAGCTTAAAGTATACAAACTTTTGCCATTGAGAACTTTTAAGTGATTGGGTTTATGGAAACTATATATTTGAAAAAAGTGGCAGCAAAGTAAAATATATCTATAGACAAAACTTTGCAGAAAATGAACTAAGGACCGAAGAAAATAACCACATTAAAAAAAACCTCAACCTTCATCGTGTAGTGCGGTTTACAGCTAGAACACGATGTTGGGTAGTGGAAATATTAGTCGTAAAAATGATTCTTCCAGTTTTGCTTAAAACTGTTAGGTTAGGTTAGGTTAGGTCTTTCCGAACCCGGTAAGAAATAAGTCGACGGGTGCAAAGTAAAAGAGTTAGTTAGTTAACAGCTAATTTTCAGGTTAGCGCATAATAGAAAAAAGTGCTACCATTTTGTCAATTTCAAACCAAATTTGTTGAAATGTCTGCCTCTACATTGTGCTTAAAAATATGACAACTGAATTAACTACCACTTGGTCGTTTCTACATAGGAATTTAAAAATCTGGATATAATAAAGTATGTTTCATATATTTCAGTAAGTATAAAAAGTGTGACTTTGCCAATTCCAAAAAATTCCAAAAACGTCTTTCTATGTCTATTGTGATGTATTTAAATTGTTTACTATTATGATAACACTTTCACACAAACCTTAATACTTAAAAAGACAAAACAAACAAATATTGTTACCGGCCGGCGAAGCACACGCCATCTGACTGATGTCACAATAGGAATGAACGTGCGTTCTCCGCGCGGACTGCGTAAAAGCTGCCAGGCGGTAGTTGAACGCATGTACGTCGTGTAATTTTACAAAACAGCAGTAGTTGTCTTCTTTTACTTGACAAAAGTACAAGAAATGAGGCGATATTTGTATTTTTTATTTTTCCATGTTTTAAAATATAAAGTTTTTAGTTAGTTACTGAAATAAAAAAAAATCTTAAAATTGTAGTTAACTTATTTTACTTTGCACCCGTCGAAGTTCTCTTGAAGTAATTTTATCATACAAATAAAGAAAATTGGAGTGTCTGTATGTAATATTAAAAGAACCGCTTTTCACTAAATGCATATGGATGTATACACGGTACATATATTAAAATAACATTTTTTACAATTTTTGTCTGTATGTCTGTCTGTCTGTTTTCCCGGCTAATCTCTGAAACGGTTTGGCCGGTTTTGACGAGACTTTTATTGGCAGATAGCTGATGTAATAAGGAGTAACTTAAGCTAGTTTTATTTTATATAGTTATATTCCACGCAAACGAAGTCGTGGGCACAATTACTAATATATATAATGATTAATTTTATTTTTATTTTTACAGAACATAATTTTTAAAAGGAAGAAAAAAATTTTTAACTACTAAACCAAATAGATTATTTAAATATCTAATAAACGAAGTCCACCATAATAATAGAGTTCAATTAAAAGTTTAGACATAAATTTTAAGTTTATACAAAATAACCAATATATTGTATGCTTAAAACTAAATAACAAATAAAGCTAGCCCTATTTGGGTTGGCAAACTGAAATATGTGAGCTGTAAAACATACTAGAGCACATATAATTTACGGGTCGAATTAAATATGTCACGTCGTTAGCCCGACGTGAGATTTTCACGACCGGCTGCGGTTAAGTAATTACCGTATCGTATTCGGAACAAATGAAGTGCTAATTATAATGGACAAGGTGTTGTTTTAATACAGCCTTTTGACCTTGACAGAGAACTTACAATTTCTATATGACCTGAAATTGTATTAAACAGACTTTGTGCAAAAATAAGTTACATTAACGAATTTTCTGCAATACGAGACTTTTCAAGCAATTTTTTTTCTGTTGCGTTTTTCTGTGACTCTTTTCGAAAAATTACCTATATGTAATTTAATTTACGAAGGAATCATATAAACAATATTTGATTGGTATTGCTCGTTTTGTGAAATACATACCAAAGTTTTTAATATGTCATAAGTAAGAAAATTTCATTTTATAAAACTTTTAGACTAAACCATAACGTCGTACAATAATCTAGTCATTTTCGGGAAGAAACTTTGTTTTAAAGAAAAGTCACAAACTAGGTATCAATCATCAGAACATTGAATCGCTACCAATATCAATCCTTGTATCAAACAAATGAAAATAACTTACACTTAAATATTTCACTGAAGCCTCTGGCTGACGTATACTTTAAACAAAAACGAAAATGAAATCAAAGCGTTACAATATGAACAATAGCAGTAAAATACACACACAAATATATACAATAAATTAGGAAACTTTATGTAACTAAAACTGGAAATAATTGGTCTGTGAATTATTTTGAAACTGTTATATCTGGTGCAGATAAATTACCTCAAACTCGATTGGTTTGGATATAGTTAAATGAATTAAAGGTATGCTGGATAATGTTTCGTAGCACTTCCGTTTATGCGCTACGATGCATTTTCGTGATTAGTCGCTCAGGGTCATTCTCCACCGTTTTAAATCTTCAAAATGTCAAACGAAAGTCAAGACTTTATGTCTCCTATATGAAATTTAATTATTGTTTTTATTCCCAAGTACATACTTGTAATAAGATAGATGATGGATAAACTAATTCGAATTTAAATATGGCGTATTCAAACGTAGGATAGGTAGAGTAGGATGTTACACTGAACCAGTTCATAAAATGACATAAAACACCCGTAACAACTAATGACATTAGTAAAAAACGAATACAAATGTAAGTTAATAATTACACATTTGTTGTACCGGAAATTCTTTTTTTTTTTCAATTGAATTAAGCTGCACTACTTATTGTTTTTTTCCCAGTTTTCAGTGAAGTGTTTAAAAATTAGGTAAGATAGATAACAATAGGTTTTAATTGTACTTGGCCTTATCGATTATTTTGGGCGGCAGTATATTTGTGACAGTTCTCGTAGCCACAACGACGCAGGAAGAGATTTCGGCATCCTGAATTTATTGTTGTATAAATACTGTAAAATCTTGGTACGGAGGCTTTTAAGATTTCGGTAATTAAAAAGAGTAAAAGTACGGGTGATGTTTTTAAATCGAAAAAAAAAAAACTTTTTAATCATTCGTCACTTTTACGTATGGTCTGTGTACAAGTAGGTTATAATTTGCTAAAAATAATCTTCAATACGAAAGTATCATTTCAATTAAGTGCTGCAATTTCCTTACTCCTAAAAAACTGTGCTTTAATTCCCGTATTGCAATTCTCCGTTAAGACCGTAGAGACTAGGATGTATTTCTAACGTTCCACCAGATCTGTTATGTCAATTCCCTTTCTAATAGGGCTACTTTTCAATTTTTATCCGAGATATAATTTACTTAGTTTAGATTTAACCTCACCGCTGAAGTAGATTCCTCAACAATATCCTTATCAGTCGTCACACTTCCAAGATGATCATGTAATTTTCATAATAATCGATCCGTCTTTTGGTTGCGCTTGAATAGTCTGAACGGAATCACTTTCGACACTATGTCTATTGACTGTCAGGGGAATGTTTAAATGTTACGTAGGACTGATGATGAGTCACTTTGTTCCAGCGGCAAAATCCACGACTTCACCTCGACTTTTTTTTAATTACCGAATATGATTATCGTCTTCATTAATTAATAGTTAAAGCTCATCATTCGGTGCAAGGTTACATAATGTCATGCAAGATATTATTAATTTTGTAATTGCGGAGTTTGTTGGTGGTTGCTTTACTTATAACAATAATTAAAATTTGAGTTTACAAAATGACAATTTGAAGGTGATTTTCAAAACCCATTAGAATAAAAAAAGTTATTTTGAATTTTATTTTCATTTTGTTTTTTTTTTCTTTTTGACACTCTTTTTAAGCGCCGTTAAATGATATTGACTCTGGTTAGAAAATAATTTTAATCAGATTATTTTGGTTGAGTGGTATTCTCAACTGTGAGAAATATATTTGAAGTTCAGTTACAGTCCAAGTATATTGTGTTTTTTTAATTTTGCTATAATTCCAAACATTTGAATTATTTATCACGAAATTTCTTAACAATTACCAATTCTGGCGAGCGAGTGGTAAGATACAATTAAACGCAGTGGTAAGTTTTAAACCTGGTCTAACAATGTAAATAAATAAGTACAGCGTATCTTCACTACATAGTATAAAACAAAGTCGCTTCCCGCCGTCTGTATGCTCAGATCTTTGAAACTACGCAATGGATTTTGATGCGGTTTCCTTTAGTAAATAGTGTGATTACAGAGGAAGATTTATATGTATAATACATGCATAATATAGTAGAGGAACACTGATATTTTTTGCAACCGTTCGAAGCCGGGGTGGGGAATCAGTAGTATATAATACAATAAAATAATATATAATACAATAAAATATAAATACAAACTATTGTGTAAGTTTTGTATCCTTTACTTTTGAGAAATAGATGTAGTATTTACTTTGCCTATAAACATACAATAGCTCTTCTTATAACTGTACACAATTACCTTACTTATCCAGGCCTGACTGTCTGTAGCAATGTGCATTCAACCATCTATAATTTTGACCTCCACCTAATACATAACTAAATTTAGCGGTAAATAAAGCCAAAGTTTAGATGTAAGTACCGACAAAAAACCCGATATAAATCCATTCAATAGTTCACGAAGTAAATACACGAAAATTATTGATAAGCTCATTCAATCTAAAAATCCTACACGATAATTTTTATTCCCTTACTATTCATACACGATAATAGCTATGTATAAGTTCATTACAATAGTGTTTGCAGGCTCGAATTTGTTGATAGCATGATGGATCGCGTTGGCAAGCGCCAATTTGATATTGATCAGACAATTTCGAGTCTGATTCTTGTAAATTTTTAACGTTGTATACATTTTGTCTTCACAATTCTCGGATATTTTCCGATTGATTGATACTCAACTGGTTTCGTTATTGAACTTTGATTTTTAGCTCTAAGAGATTGTAGACCCAATTACGTATTTGATGCTAGTTATACTATGGGTCCGGGTGGATGCAAATTATATTGCATGCAGACCGCATTGTTTATGGCGGCGGGCGTGTCAATAAAGTATTTAACTTTGAGTGAGTTACGATAAAATGATTTTAGAGTTGTAATAATGTTAGTAAATATTAATTTAATACGATATATGGATAAGTTAGAGTTTAAATATATATTTGTATATAATCGTTTATTAACGGTATAAATATTAAATATGTAGAATACTCATTACTTTCTTAGACATTACTAATCAGCAAGTAAGTTTAAATCTGTGTCTAGGAAGCTATTTGTCAATATAAGACAATAATGAAATTTAAAATGTATATCTCTCATAAGAACGCTACTATAAATTAATATATAGTTAATATAATGTCATTAAGTTAATCAAAACGAACACTCCAGTTAATTGATCGGACCTAAGCCTTTAATAGACTACGAGTATATAAGTGTTCTATGAAGATGAATTTATAAAATGAAATGTTGAAGGTAACATAATATAATTAAGTATTTATACAAAATATAAATAAATGAGATAGGGCACAGCAGGAAATTTCCTGGTCAAAGTATGCAGCAGTCCGACTGGTGTTGCACTTCGACCTTACAGAAGATTACAACTAAATAATACTGTTTTCAAGCAGTGTTCCTGTTGGTGAGTAAGGTGACCATGCTTCTGGGAATTGGGAATAGTCGGCAACGCGCTCGCGATGCTTTTGGTGTTGCAGTCGTCTATAAGCTACAGTAACCGCTTACGCTCAGGTGAGCCGTACGCTTGTTTGACGACCTATGTAGTTATATTAAAAAAAAAACGAATATTTTATTATCGTTATTGCAAACACTCCGTTACATTGGAAGTGTGATAAATGATATTTATTTTATTTATAACTAAGCTGCCCGGACAGACTTCGTTCTGTCAAAAGTTAATGGTAAAAATTATTATTTGTTTATTTTTTTTTTACTTTTTTGTTTTTTTAGTATTAAAATGTTTCGGGAAATTAAAATTATTATTATTAAAATTTTTAAGGAACATTCATTACATTCATTACAGCCTATACAGTCCACTGCTGGACATAGTTAGCATAGCCTCCACAAGTTCACGCCAAAAACAACGTAAACTCATGTGTTTTGCCCATAGTCACCACGCTGGGCAGGCGGGTTGGTGACCGCAGGGCTGGTTTTGTCGCACCGAAGACGCTGCTGCCCGTCTTCGGCCTGTGTATTTCAAAGCCAGCAGTTGGATGGTTATCCCGCCACCAGTCGGCTTTTTAAGTTCCAAGGTGGTAGCGGAACTGTGTTATCCCTTAGTCGCCTCTTACGACACCCACGGGAAGAGAGGGGGCTATATTCTTTAGTACCGTAGCCACACAGTACAGTAGTAGTAGTTTAAGGAACATACGAAAAATAAATTAGCTGATTGGTCGAGCCATTCTCGAGTTATGCTCTTAGCAACATTCATTTTTGTTTATATAGATTAATAGTAAGAAAGGGCTTCAAAAAGACGTTTGTTTAAAAAATTTGAATATTTGTCTCCATGTTGTGTATAAATTATATTGTGTGTTGTGTGTTGTGTTTGCATATGCAAAGTGACAAAAAAGTGCTATTATACATTGTCAATGATATCCGTCAATCTGTTTATTTTTACAAATATCATCTGTATAAAGTTTGCTTAAAGCCAGATTTATCTAGCACTTACTGCTATACACTAAAAACAATTAAATTTAAAATATTTATATTGAATTCGTTAATGTAAAAAATTACATAAAAATTATTTTACATAATTACAATACTGTTATAATTGATAGCTTTGTTTTACGAGAGAATTTAAGCTCAACTTCCATTTAATATTTTATTTAATATTGATCACTCGATGACGGTGAACTTATCAGGTTCGTGACCTGAATTTGGGTGTCAAAATTAGCAGCCACTGAATTGTAGGTACGGAATTTTGCTTAGAACGTTTGTATATCGCGACTACTCAGGTGTATCAAATTATGTAACGTGTTTGAGGAATGTTGTCTAATTGTAATTGTTCAAATACAAAAAAAAATGCGCAACTGCGAGGTTAAACACTTATAAATAGAGGATAAATCCATACCGTGAACCTCCTATAATCTACCCTATGCAGATAGCACGTGAAAATGTAACCCTAGTTAGAACAGGTATCACTAATAGTTCGTTATATAATACTAGCTGACTCGGCAAACGTTGTCTTACCCCTAAACGCTATTTAAAAATAGAGATTGATCGTAGAGGGTTGAAAATTTAGGGTTGTATGTATTTTTTAATGTTGTATCATAAAAAAATAAAAAATAAACAACGTATCTAAAAATTAAAGAAAAACTTAGGGTTGACTACCCTTAACATTTAGGGGTTAAAAAATAGATGTTGTTCGAATGTCAGACCTACCCAATATGCACACGAAATTTCATGACAATCAGTCAAGCTGTTTCGGAGGAGTATAACTATAAACACCGCGACACGAGAATTTTATATATAAGATAATATCACGAACTAGCTAAATGGCTTGGCTATCTAGTAGTAAATAAAAATATTAAGCTTACAAAATTTTTAATGAGAATCGAGTTACACCTTAAAAAAATTATAAGGATTGAGAATTTGATATTTACAAAAAGTCTTGTTTTAATCATAAAACATGTTAAGAAGTAAAATATAGCAAGGATAGCGCACGAATCGAGGACGACCCATTTATTAGATGTATGGATTATAGCTGAAAGTTCGCTTATGTAAAGTTGCGCTGACACCGCTAAATTTCAAGTGCTAAGTTTTGCTTAAAGTTATATCGTGCTTAACACTAAAGGAAAACATCGTGAAGTTACCTATCTATGTCGACATCAGTTAAAAGCGTGTTCATTAAACCAAAGTAACAGAGCTTTAAAACTTTTGACTGAGAAGTACTTTGCCTACCATGGGAGTATTTATTGGACAAAATTGTAGTAGGGTTATTATACTATAAAAGAATTATATTAACGTCCAAGGAAATTTAATATAACTATATATGCATCTATTATGTCTTGCCAAGATCTTCTTATTCTGCATCATTGACACGTCTGTCCATGTTTATACGCGTATAGTCAACTGTTGTTAAGATGAGAAGTTATATATCTGAGTGAGTGACCAGATATTCCTTTATTTCATATGTCACTGTTTTCACAAAATTTAGCGGAACGTAAATACGCGAAGTGTTGTGTAATAGAAATAAAACTTTCACGATCTATCTCAATTGAATAGATGGAAACAATAATGTACTGAAAATAATACTAATTTAATTAAAATATTGTTTATTATTTATTTATTATTAAATAATATTAAATAATAAATAATAAGTAAATAAATACACCGATTTGAATAGTGCTAACAAAGGCATAAATAATACTTATTTTTAAATTTTAGGCTGTTTATTATTTGTGTGTGCATGAAACAAAAACTGCCGCGTGAATTTGTACAGAGTGCTTATTGGAGCATAATGAAACCTTCTGTATTTATAATATATTTCATTTTTACATTTTCAAGAGTTCTTTGCACAAAGTAAACGAAAGTATGGGAGTAAAATCTATTTTAATTACAAATATGGAAGCTGTTCTGACTCAATGTAAAAATGTTAAAGAATATCTATTGTGATAGTCATAATACTATTTATATCTTTAGTAAACGTATTATACAACATATTTATGATAACTAGTGGTCGCCAAGTGGTCGAAATTTCACACTCCGCCGTCCGCGCAAATTTCGTTAATAGGGGTACAAAGTTTATGCTTCACGTTTTAAGATAGATTTATATTGTAACATATTTTTTAAATTTTATAAATTTTGGCACACCGCGCACATTTAATACATCATCTGTATTATTTTGTGACAGGTTTGCTTTTTTTAAACAGACCGTATTATATTATATACCGTATTATATATAGACTTTGATAGAAGTAAAGTGCAAGATACTGATTTTCGTAGAAGTTGTTGATCTTTAAAGCGAATGATAAAAGCTTCTTTTGTCTTACAATATAAGCTACCTACTTATTCTAGTTTCATTATGAACTAATTTTTAATGCAAAACACAAGGTAGGACACAGGAGGAAAAACCTTGCTTTAAGTCAGGAGCAACGTGACTGGGAAAAGACTTTATGGATGATCATAGTCAAAGATATAACACTACTCCATACTCCAAAGTAGTGTTGTATTCCTGTGGTGAGTTAGGTAGGCTTTTCTTGAGAATGTTTTGTTAGCAAAGGTAGGGTAGGTAATTGGTGCGATTCTCCTAGTTTTGCAAGCGTACGGCTGCGACAACCGACTTCACTTTAGATATATGAAAAAAAGAAATTATTTTTTCTTTTTTTAAATATCCAATATCCTGCCTTTAGCTGACCGATGGCGGGATAACCTATCGCTGGTTTTGAAATACACAGGCCGAAGACGGGCAGCAGCGTCTTCGGTGCGACAAAGCTAGCGCTGCGGTCACCAACTTGCCTGCCCAGCGTGGTGACTATGGGCAAAACACGTGAGTTCACGCTATTTTTGGCTCGAACTTTTGGAGGCCTATGTCCAGCAGTGGACTGTGATAGGCTGAAATGATGATGATGATCCTGCCTTTTTGACTTTATATAAGTTCTTGCGTAGTTTCCTTATCAAATTTTTTTGATTAAACTTCTGCCTCTTTTTGTATCGACGCCTCGACGGGTCGATTTCCGTTCGTACGTCATTTCCCTTTGACTTTAAACTATTCTCTCGTATGTCCATTTAATTTATGTTCTGCTGAGAGATTTCGCATTTATGTTAGAACAATTAAACTTATTTACATTTACGAAATGAAAGCGTAGAGGTCGTGTATTGTATTTAACCTAATAAGCATACGTAATTAATATTTCGTTGTGTGTTATTTTAAATTTATATTGTACTTTATGTAGAAATTTCTATATTTCGACGTTTACTTTATTTAATTATTAGCCTTAGTTTGTAACTTGTTTGCTTATTGTTAGACTTTGAAATTAAGTTGAAGAGGAATGAGTAATTATTTAACTTACATTGTTTCATATATTCTACAACGTGACTGTTTTATGATTTGTGACAAACTGAAATGTGATATCTGACAATTATTTTGATTAGTGTATTGTTTAAAATTGGTTTTGATGTTTTATTGTTTCGTCTTGTGCGAGATAAAGTTAAAATTATAATTTCTATTTCAAAACATTGATAATTGAAACTACAATAATTATGTGGTGGTTCCATAAAGTTTACGTAGTCAAGCCGCGATACAATGATACCAACTCAATAGAAACATGTTCGCGTTCGAAAAGCGGTTTGATATGTTTTGTAAACATTATAGAAAATGTATTAAGAAATTTCTTTTATACATTCTTGTATATACTAAAAAACATAAATAAACAAACCAACGCCTGCCAACAATAATACTGAGAAATATAAGTGGAATACATACACACATATTTACGCGAATACGCAGAAATCTCGTAAATATTTAACGCACTTTTTAAATTTTTCCTTTAATCAACTGTACCCAAAATTTATATAATTCTAAAATCCGTTCCTAAGTCTGATGTGTTTTGTTTTTTGTCGAAAAGGGGAAATGGAGGTATAAACACATACTCGAATGCTACACATATATGTACGCCTAAGGAAGTATTTTGATTGATATTCCTAGCTTAAAATGTTTTCCCCGTACCTACTTCGATATTTTATAATTTTCATTCGGTAGTTAGGTATACTGATTAAGTTAGTAAGTTGTACACCGAGTGCTTATTATATATACTATTAGCTTTAAGGATTTTTTTTTAACAAAAGTAGGTATTTTTATTTGCTTTTTATATATTAAAAAATAAAAAAAAAACATTTGAAATATTTTGCATGTTAGGTTGTAATAATGATTTTTTTTACATGAAAACATGCTACTTATGTACCAAGAATATGTATAGACTATGTTTCGTAACAATGGCATAAAAATAGACAGGATATTTGGCCATTTTATGCTAGAACCTGATCCCACAACTAGACTTCAAGATTGATGATACATGTTTTAGCTGACATAGTTCTAAATTTAAAGTCAACCTTTTTAAAACAACCGCTGTAGTGAAGTGGTGAATGCGCAATGTACGAACCGGGGGTATGTGGATTCAATTCCCGATCAGTATGGATATTTGTATTTGTGAAAATATTTTTTTCCGGCTTAGATGTTTATTCTTGCGGGTCTTTCCATTGTGCCTCGGAGAGCACGTTAAGCTATTGGTTCCGGTTTTTATCATATACACTTGATAACGATTGTTACTTATATTAAGGAATATATTCGCCAACCCATAGTGAAGCAGCGTCGAGGATTAAGCTCCGATTCTTCTCCTACACGAACATAGAGACCTATGCCCAGCAATAGGATGTTACAAGCTGAATCGTAATAAAACATTTAGGGACATTTATGTTAAAATGTCATAACTCTTGGATTTCTCTTTTACTAAAAAATAAGTTTAAAGAAATCAGTGCACAAAATTGTACTTTCCTCCATTTATTCTTATATGATTACGGTGACAATCAGGCTTGCGGCCCATATTATGATATGGGCTTAGCGTAGCCTATTATCGGCTGGAACATTCTATCTCGGACCCTCCCCAGGAGCTCTAGTCACCTTACTCACAACAGGAACAC
Source organism: Melitaea cinxia (assembly GCF_905220565.1). NCBI lineage: Eukaryota > Metazoa > Arthropoda > Insecta > Lepidoptera > Nymphalidae > Melitaea > Melitaea cinxia. The sequence goes on along the minus strand of NC_059424.1, from coordinate 19,029,673 downwards.
AACATTACTTCAGAGCAGGGTTATTTTATGTGTGATATTCTGTAAAGTTGGGGTACATCCCAGCTAGGCTGCTACAGATTTTAAGTAGGATATTTCTTAATGTGCCTCATTGAATATAATTTATCATAACAATCAATAATATCGATGTATACGTTTTGGCACTAAAGAATTTAGCCACCCCCTCTCTTCCCGTGGGTGTCGTAAGAGGCGACTAAGGGATAACAAGGTTCCACAACCATCTTGGAACTTAAGAAGCCGACCGATGGCGGGATAACCATCCAACTGCTGGCTTTGAAATACACAGGCCGAAGACGGGCAGCAGCGTCTTCGGTGCGACAAAGCCAGTACTGCGGTCACCAACCCGCCTGCCCAGCGTGGTGACTATGGGTAAAACACATGAGTTCACGTTATTTTTGACGTAAACTTGTGGAGGCCTATGTCCAGCAGTGGACTGTATAGGCTGTAATGATGATACGTTTTGGCATTACGATTCTTTCCCAGTTTTATCACAGACTAGTCAATATTATTCATATTAAAATTGTGTTTGCAGGCAAACAAAGAAAAACCGACTTCAATTATATCAACAAGTAATACAACGTAGGTAGACGAAAAATTAGTCAAGTAAATACGCATTATCAAAGATTACTCCAAAAGTTGTAATTCGATTTCGATGAAATTTAAATGTGACCACATTATAAACATCGGCTTTCGATTAAATTAAAAATCATCAAAATCGGTACACCCAGTAAAAAGTTATGCGGATTTTCGAGAGTTTCCCTCGATTTCTCTGGGATCCCATCATCAGATCTTGGTTTCCTTATCATGGTATCAAACTAGGGATATCTCCTTTCCAACAAAAAAAAAAAGAATTAAGTATCAAAATTGGTTTATAATCGACGGAGTTATCCCTGAACATACATAAAAAAAATTATATATATACGGTCGAATTGAGTAACTTTCTCCCTTTTTTGAAGTCGGTTAAAAAGATGTAAGAATTCGATATCAGTAAAAGACGTTTAAATGATAATTAGTAATCAACTCTTTTATTCAACAACAGAAGTGTATTTTCGGAAGTAAAACTCACTGACCTACTAAAAGCCTAAGTTTTGGTCTGACTCTAAATCATCTCTCTGGGTTGCCTGGAAGAAATGGCTAATTAGCCATAAGTCTGGCCATTGTACTTCATGCTCTGTAACTATCTGTGTATGCTTTGTTTGTAATACATTTGTGGTGTACAATAAAGTATAAAAATAAAAATAAAATACGATTTTAATAACATACGATTTTAGAAATAACGTTTTTTATTATTATATAGTAATCTTTTGTTTAAATTATTATAGCCAAGTATTGACACAAGTATCCAACTACGTGCTCATAGTAACAGACAAAAGCTTTTTCACATAAATAATGGCATATATTTTATTTTATTTATGTGAGAAAGCATGGCAATGGCATATATTTTTTTTATTATATGTGCTTGAAGACAAAAGTCTTCGAGAAATGCGTCTTGCCTGTGTTAACGTATGGAACCGAGACGTGGACACTGACGAAGCGACTGGTCCACAAATTTAAACAATGGAGTGTAATGGAACGGGCTATGCTTGGGGTTTCTCTCAAAGATAGGATTAGAAATGAGACTATCTGCGAAAAAACGAAAGTAACCGACGTAGCCCACAGAATTAGCAAGTTGAAGTGGCAGTGGGCTAGTCATCTGTGTCGCAGGACCGATGGCTGTTGGAGTAGACGGGTCCTGGAGTGGAGATCGCGTCTTGGAAAACGCAGTGTGGGACGTCCTCCGGCCCGTTGGACCGACGATCTACGTAAGATTGCCGGTGTAGGCTGGATGAGGATTGCGGAAGACCGGGATGTCTGGCGCGAACTTGGGGAGGCCTATGTCCAGCAGTGGACTGCCATAGGCTGAAGTGGTATTTTATTTTATTAAAATAACTAGAAATTAATTCGCAGTATTTTTATAGAAATATAAAAAATACAATTAAAATTCGAATGTTACCTTTTTATTGTTACTTGCAATATATAATATATATATATATATATATATATATATATATATATATATATATATATATATTAAATATATATAATCATAAATCATTAAAATCGATTCTAAAATATAAGCATAAAAATATCATACATAATATGTACTATTATACTCCAGGAAATAGATAACAATATTTAATTACGACCTTAAAGATCTTCATTATAACATAAACGAAATTTACTCATATTCTACGCTTCCTCTAAAAGGCAGCTTGTTTTCATATAAATTATAAAACGTCTTATGTATATTCAAAGCTATTATGACAATCAATTAACGAGTCAACGCTGGATAAGAGTCTATGGTACTCGGCGAGGGCCCCTCAATCGAGTGCTCTCTTCTAGTGAATGATTACCTCTCTGGCTTTTTGCCACAAATACTTTTGAAATGTTTGTGTTAATATTTTAAAGGAGGCATAACTGCGACCTTTTTAGTACATTTTCTTAATAACGGCTGCGAGTATTATTTCCGTTTCAGAATATAAATTTATATTGAGATCAGTCGTATTTAATTTCAAAAACATGTTGCGGTAGTTCTTTCCGCTCTTTCGTTAATTTTTTTTTCGTTAATTTTTTTCTCTGTTGTTACATTACTTTGTAACTAATCTTTATTTGAATTCAGTAACAATAAGTAAGTGAATGACCGTGATGCGTCCGTTGCGCAACAAGTAAACTAAATTTTAGTAATGAATACTAATTTATCTTGCGTATTTGATTGTCAGTATAAACAAAACGTTAAAATATATTTTAAAGTTTTACTTGTTAGATCCAGTTAGCGACATAGTTGGCATTGGTTACTTTTGATTTGCTGAGCAATCAGTGTTTACGAGGATCATTTATCGCTCATCTGTCGCTTTTCAATTTCAATATAGGCCAATTGCAATATAGGAATATAATTAATTAAATATTATAATCTTTATTTGTTAAATCATTTTATTCATTGATAGATATTAGCGTTGCAGTTTTTTGAGTGTATTGAATAGATGAGACTAGTCGGTGCCAAGACCGCTAGTAGGCTGCTGGACTAATGCGTCACCGAGCTTTTCAAAATTTTCAGTTACCGCCGAGAGATTTGATATAAATTAAATCGAAGTTTATAGCGATCTATTAAAACTTTATTATATAAATAATAATTCCACTTAAACTAAAAATACATTATAAGTAAACTGTTGAGAGTCCTTGATAAAAAAATACCGATTAGCACTCATTTTCAATGTATTACGCAAAACAATCCGTTACTAGAATTAGTATTTAAAATTCTCTATAGCCGTACGTTGTTAGAAGTTTCGAAGAAAGTTAGTTGTTAAAATTGTGAAATTATGTTTAAGGGGATCTTTCAAGAAAAATAGTTTGTAAAATATATTCTTGTTTTGATTGTTCAATTGTAACAATCGTAATCATCTGCGATTTATACTTTATATCTATTTTGATCACGATTTGCAAAAGTGATGACAGTTACTATTTTTAAGATTATTTTTCGTCTCCTGTCAAAGATTTTCATTGTAATATGAAACTTTGAATAGTTACGGGTCTCTGTAAAGAACTCATTATAGACGGCGCCACGGTTCGCTTAAACCGAAAATAAAAATCATCATATCAAAAATTTCGCTCTAGCGGGTACATCGTTCCATAGCTTAATTGGCTAGAGCGCCGACACGGTCAGTCGGAGACGCGGGTTCGAATCCCGCTGGAGCGGTCAATTTTTGATATGATATTCAAAAATGTTTAGAATTCCTAATGTGAGGGTAACATAAAAATAAAATCGTACATATTATAAATAGCATGGTGTCGTCTCCTGTCAAAGATTTTCATTGTAATATGAAACTTTGAATAGTTACGGGTCTCTGTAAAGAACTCACTATAGACGGCGCCACGGTTCGCTTAAACCGAAAATAAAAATCATCATATCAAAAATTTCGCTCTAGCGGGCACATCGTTCCATAGCTTAATTGGCTAGAGCGCCGACACGGTCAGTCGGAGACGCGGGTTCGAATCCCGTTGGAGCGGTCAATTTTTGATATGATATTCAAAAATGTTTAGAATTCCTAATGTGAGGGTAACACAAAAATAAAATCGTACATATTATAAATAGCATGGTGTCGTCTCCTGTCAAAGATTTTCATTGTAATATGAAACTTTGAATAGTTACGGGTCTCTGTAAAGAACTCACTATAGACGGCGCCACGGTTCGCTTAAACCGAAAATAAAAATCATCATATCAAAAATTTCGCTCTAGCGGGCACATCGTTCCATAGCTTAATTGGCTAGAGCGCCGACACGGTCAGTCGGAGACGCGGGTTCGAATCCCGCGGGAGCGGTCAATTTTTGATATGATATTCAAAAATGTTTAGAATTCCTAATGTGAGGGTAACACAAAAAATAAAATCGTACATACAATTATACTTTAGTTATATCCTACTTGAGAATATAGGGTTTTTTATATGTAAAAGAAAATTGTATTAGAAAATTAAGTACTTATGTCAATGTCAATAAAATTATTACGATTTTCTCTAAATAACATCATCATAAATAAATACCATAGTAATTTTCGCCCTCGTTGATTATTATTGAAATGTCAAATTTGTGCAATATTTTCGTCAGTGAGTCGAAAATGTCTTCATTTATAATATAACCGTAACAAATTCAATTCTGAACCTTGAACGTATTAAAAAAAAATACTTAGAAGGTATACTATAATAAGTATTAATGCTAACACAGATATGTTTTTTTAATTTTTTTTTTGTCTAGGATCTAGATCATGGGTTATGCGCCACTCCGAAACAATCAAACGAATCCGAATAAAACTGCATAACTAAGTCAACACTACATAGTAATATAATAATAATACTTTCGACCTGATCGATGTCTGTAATTTTAAACATTTACACAAAACCGCAACACTAGAATTTTATATATTAGATTAGATATAAAGAATAGTGTATTTAATTCCTTCATTTACTAACAGATGGCATTGTGCCGTCCGTTAAATCGCGCTGTCAAGATTATTTCACAGATGTACTTATAGACTTCTGATTATTTTTTCTTCGAGTTTAATATTAAAATAAGCGTAAATGCGATTTAAAATATATGAGCTTCGTAAATTTGTGTCTGTTTCATTTTTAAGAATCTCCTTTCTAAAAAAAAGCATGAATAATCGAATTACGCGTTTCGTTTCCGTTACGTTTAAGCGTAATCACATTTCATTTATTATAGTTTTATTTTTTATATGATAATTCATAGAAAAAAAAAAAATTAAAAAATGGGCAATTAAAAGTAGATATAATATTTATCTTAGTTGTCATTTGTCGGTTTGAAAATTAATAAGATTATAATAATTATGTTCATGGTCAGAGCAATATGAACAGACACAAGACGTTTAATTTGTCATGTTGTAACTTCAAGCGGGTCACGTGACGCGCAGATAAAGGAGATGGATCGGTTGGCACATTTGTCAAAATCGATATGTTATTATTAGCTTGTAACATTGTCGTTCCATATACAGCCGTGACATTCATTAGTTTGCGCCGGTTTTAGGTTTACTAAATCCATATACATTTCTAATATGCTTATTTTCAGTGTACCTACTTACTAAAGGTCACCGTTTGTCTGTTACTAGTCTATTACTAGCGCTATCTTTCAGTATGTCTTTGCGTCCGTCTACTCATATGGCTACCAAAAAAAAAGCCTGAAAATACGTAATCACATAAAAATTAAAAAATGCTACACAACTTAGATAATATATTATGAACTATTATTATTTGAGTTGTGTCTAATGGTTACCATTTAGTATCTAATGTCGGAATTGCTTGTTAGAAATTATGTAGGTAATTAAAATTTTACGGGTTCTTATCCAAAATGTTCATCATTGTCGTCAATCTCATACATAATGTATACAGTATAAATCAGACCGATATATATTTATGATTTAGGTACATTTAAAGTGGAGTTTTTTCACTCAATTTGTGTTCTCGTTCCCGGTGCCGAATATGAAGTATCTCTTTAGTTACTGTTTTGGTAAACAAATACAAATAAGTAATATTAAAAAAGGTTTTAATCAACACAATAACTTGCACAAGTAAGAAAATATACATCACACTATTAATTAACTAACGCAAAAAGTATTTTGTCAAAATATTAAGAAAGAAGTTGAAAAATTCGCAACGTGTCACGCACGCCGAACTCACAATTGTTTGATTTCCGAACGGGCATTTGAATTACTGTTATTTGTAATCTATTAATGTCACTTCCGTACCAAATCTCTCTGACAAACATAACATTACTTTATTAGAAAGAAGGAAAGAAAAAAACACAACACAAACACAACATTACTTTATTAACCGTCATTACATAAACACAATATTTTTTCGGTATCTATACAAATAAATAAAATTGGAGTGTCTGTTTGTAATATTAAAATAACCGCTTTTAACTAAATGCATTTGGATGTTTACACGGTACATGTCTGTCTGTCTGTTGGTTCCAGCTAATCTCTGAAGCGGCTGAAGCGATTTATACCTATGTAGTTATTACCTATTGACAGAACGAAGTCTGTCCGAGCAACTAGTAAATAAATAAATATCATATAAAATACACATAAGACCGTCTGTTACGACGGTAAGCAACTTAATGCCTGTGTTATAGGTAGCAGTCGCTTGATATAGCTAACTATTTTTTATTTTTTTATATACATAGAAAAAGTATATATATAAATTTATAAATACAAATATTACACCCAGATTTAGACGGGAATCGTACCCGCAACCCGCGGAGCAGAAAGAAGGGCCACTACAAACTGCTCCAACGAGCTAGTCAAATTTTACTAGAATTTTACTGACGAAAATAATAAATAACTATTTACTGATTAACTCACCTGCGCTTCATAATTACGATAATTCGGTAGAAGATACGTTGAATTGTTCGGTGAAATCGAATCGGAATTTCGATTAATCAAACGACTATCCACTGCAAATATGCCAGTATTGTCACCATTATACGATCACATTCGTCCATTTATTAGTTACAATCTTAGAATTATGAGTATGGGTTTACAAATATTTTATTGAACTAAGCAATAATATAATTTCAATTTTCATTTATATAGAATTATTATCCTAGTAAATTTTTAAAATCTATGGTCTGCATTCTTGACTCAAATGTATATAATATTGGTTTGAGAATCAACAAAAAAAATTATTTTAACTAATCTTTTCCATGTTATGTAAAGAGTAAATAGATACTTAAATGAAATAGCTACCAAATCAATAAATTTAGTGATTTCAGTCAATTACGAGGTTAACAATTTGATGTATAACATGGTATCGGAGAACCGATGAGTGTCGATTGCTTCCTTAATTGATAACTTCGCTACACGTTAGCTGACATATTCAATTTAAATTTACATCGGTAGAGCTATTGTCGAAAGTGCTAGCTATTGGAATATTGCGGCCCGAATTCGCAAATATCATTGTAGCATTCGTTGGAACTTTTTTTTTCATAAATTAAATTTCATATGAACTAACGAAACTTATCGTTTAAAAAGAAATAGATCCAATTAAAAGATAGAAAAAGATATAGAAGATAAGAAAATATAGAGAAAGATAGTGATATAAGAAGGTCATAGTTGATTGCGACTACTTAACAAAATAATTTTGTTGTGAAATTAAATTTATTATACCTTGAGAAGATAAAAAGAAGAAAGAAAACGATAACCAACCAGATTCCTAAAAGTTATAACATCACAAACTACGAGACTAAAGTTAAAGGGAGGTTTCATCTGAAGCGCTTTACCACTGTGTTGTAACCGTCATTAAACTTCTGAACGGGAACGGGTTTGGCTAAACATTAACCGCGACTACTTCATTCACATTCGGTTTGCCGACAACAGTTGTATCAGCAGAGGCTTGCACGTATCTTATATTTGTGTGAGTGTGTGTATGCGTGTGATTAAAGTTCATGGAAATGTATAGAAGTAAGCGGCGAATCCACATATTCTAAGGAGTGTTCGAAAAACTTCGCGACTTCTTCAAGATTTTTCGGAATCTAGAGACCATCCAGATTTAAGTAAGAACAGGACAAGTTAACAACCATAAAAAATTAGTAAATAATTATCTTAAAGAGAAAAAACGGTATTTTTAACATCCTCAACTATTATTATCATTTAACGCACAACGCTATTTAAGCAACATGAATGCGGTAGAGTAATTTAAAATTAAACAATGATTTAATTAAGAGTGATTTATTACGGTTCTGTGATAAAATTTTTGTCGTTCGAATAACTCGTTGAATATTTAGCGTGTTGGTAGCGGGTTTATAGTATTTAATTCATCTAAAAGTAATTTTTATTGTGTATGCTTGATAATAATATAGCTTGACATTTGAGTACCTAATGTTCTTTTTTTTTAAACCTATACATGTAAATAAAATTGAAGTCTTCGATTTAAAAACAGTTATGTTTTTTTCAAGTGTATAAAATTATTTACACGATATAAAAAAAATATAATAAACGATTTTAAAAAATTTGTGTGTCTATCTGTCTGTCTGTTTTTCTGTTTGTCCTGGTCCTTTTGAACGGTTGAACTTATTTTATAGCACTATCACTAGAAGATAGATGAGGTCGCGGAAAAACATATAGGCTACTTTTTATCTCGGAATTCGTAAAAAATCGGCAGATACGCGGGAAAAACCTTTTTTACCGTACCCGAATATCTACCGCCTAGATAAATAAAAAATAACCAAACTTTTTCTATTACATCTAATATATAAAATTTTCGTGTTGCGGTGTTTGTAGTTAAACTCCTTCGAAACGGCTTGACCGATTCTCTTGAAATTGTGTGTACATATTGGCTAGGTTTGAAAATCGAACAACATCTATTTTTTATCCCCCTAATTTCTAAGGAGATAAGGGGCTAAATAACATATATGGCAAAACAACGTTTTCGGGGTCGGCTAGTAATAATATAATAAAACTGAAAAGTTTATTTAAACGCCCCATTCTCAGGAAGTACTGATTCGAGTTGATAGAAATATTTTTATATAGTATTTGTACCTAAAATTTTGTTTTGAATCATATAAAATAATCGTTATATTTTTATGTATCAAGAAAACTGCAATGAATATTATAACAAATAGTTGAAGACTAAAGTCCAGTTTCCTAGTCCATAGTATGGATTAGTAATGTGAAGTTTCAGTCAAATCATTAGCATAATATAAATACAGATAGAGAAATAGATAAACAAAAACCAAATTAATTACAATTTTGACTTAAAAATATATTAAGTAGCGCCATTTTAAACCTTGATACAGAGAGCTTAAAGGTTTTGTTGACATTGTTTATAAAAGCTTATTTATTACTTATCCATATTTACAATAAATTACTAAGCATTAATATTCATACTTCGAGTTACTGCTTGAAATAAAGTACAAAATTTGATGTATAAATGATGAATTATGTATCATAGAAATATACGCCAATCGATCATAAATGATGTCTAGTTTTACTAAACATTCGAATTCAAAACTTTCATTCAGAACTAGTCTATCGTACTTTTCATATTTATATTGTGTCACTTTGCTTCAATTCACATGATATCGTGCACTCCGCTCCATTGGTTTTTAAAAGAGTATATATTTTCTGACCTCATGTACAAGTATTTGTATAATAATGTCTGTATTAATCTTGTCATGTTCATAAGCTGAACGTTTTGACGGATGTATGGGATGTCTATAAATTTATCAAAATACTGTCAGTAACACAGATTACGTAAGCAATTTTTGAAATGAAAACTTCTTTTGGCGCAACGCACACACATTTTTTTGTAGGTAGTAAGTTAGGCTGATCCGTCACGCTCTGAGGTGAAAGGCTCGATCAGGTGAACTCGAGACCGCCGAGTGTACCCGAGCGAAATAGTTACAGTGCTCTTCGCTGTTCTGTCACTGTGTTTAGTATATTCAATTAATACGTAATAATAGTCATTATTAATTCAATAATTATTATTAAATTATAAATTGATTGCGATTGCCAAGGAACTTTTTACTTCTACCGTGCGTTCTTAAGTACGTATTCATTTTTTTTCCTTTTACGTAAAGGCATTATTGTTCTACGCAAAGGTTTCACTTGCTCTTTTCATTATTTGTTTGTTTTAAATTTCCAAGAAGAGTATTGTTCAAATTTCTCAACACAGGGCAGAAACTTTACTTTCTCCATAATGAAGTGGTTCATTGAAAAACACGTGAGTTTAAAAATGTTTAAACGTGTAGCATCGTAAAAATAAATAAGTATGCAACAATAATAATCGATCTCATATAATATGTTGATAATATTGACCGTAAAAATCATATGCGTATGATTGAGTTACAAGGTTTTTTAAACAGTGAAACTTCAGTTTAGGATTATACATTAGCATATAAATGGATTGAGTAACAAATGGTTACGATTATTACAAGGTCCTGTTATAAGTAAAATATTTTCTGTCTGTAACGCTGATTATTATTAAAATTAGCATTGATGTTGTAAGTTATTTTAGTAACATTAATTTTGTAAATCTCAACTAGTTTCTTAATCGTCAGAAGGATAAAGAGTATCAAAGTATGACTAAATAAAGAAATATTGATGACAAATTTTCACTATTTTTGTAAGTGATGTTAATATTATTTATTTTTGAATTACATACATGATCATGACGTAAGAATACTTATAATATAAAAAATACTAGAAAAGTGATTAGACTGAAATGGGTGTCAATAATGATAAAGACGATTAATAAGCAAACAAATTAATGAGCATCTTCTTAATTTTCCTCAATAAAGTCTGTGTTCCAAATCAGAAGCTAAAAACTATTTGAATGAAAATTATTTCGTTACATATAATATAATATAACGGCCAGTGCAAACACCTTAAAGTAGGGGCGCACTGATGCGGCCCGGTCACGACCATGACCCAGCTGGCCGCGTGAGACTAAATCTATGTCAATATTACAAGACGAGAATTTTCCAGTGATTTTCAAATAGTAATTTCGGTATCCTTATTTTCACCGCTTACTATAATAATTCTTTCAAAATATGGGCTTTAACTTTCGTCGTGATGACGAGATTAAAACAATGTACACTTAGCAAAATTTACAATAGAATTCATAAATTGTAAAACATAAATTATAATAATTAATTTTGCTAGCAAACGAAAAAAACCGATTTCAATTACATTGACAAGTAATACAACGTAAATAGACAAAAAAAATTAGCAAACACACTTGTCGCTACTACGATTTTAGAAGATTCCCCTCAATTTCTCTGAGATGTCATGGTGGTCCCTATCATGTTACCAGAGAGAGGGCTTTCTAAGAAAAAAAAGAATCAGCAAAATCGGGTCATAAATGACGAAGTTGTCCGCGAACACACATAAAATATAATATATACGGTCGAAATGAGAAACCTTCTTTTTCATTGAAGTCGTGTAAAAAATAAATTCAAAATACAAATTCTCAAGAATTTCATCTATGAAAAAAGTATTTTTATAAAAAATAAATAAATCATGAAATGAGGTTTGATTATTGTTTTGTTATAAAAAGTTTGTATATGTGTTGAAACGCCTTTAATGTAGCCGCTATCGTTAAAGCCAACAGAATCAAATTACATTTATGTATTTTGTTTTCAAGTTTTAATTATAAATATAACTAAAAGATATTCAATCATTAAAACGTATTTACAATTTGTTATCCGATATTTCTCATTTAACAAGTATTTATTTACGTACTCGTTAAATTTAAATAAACGATCAAAATGAAAGTTTCAGATTAAAAGCAATAGTATAAATTAATTGAACTACATTGTTAACAAGGTGTTTATCGAAAAGTAATCCTGGAATATTTATATAGTAATGAATCGAAAGTAATTAATTACAAATTTATTCATCATCTACTTAGTTTGTTCAAGTTTATAACATACTAGCTGACTCGGCAAACGTTGTCTTGCCGCTAAACAATATTTAAAAATAGGGGTTGGTGGTAGAAGGGTAAAAATTTAGGGTTGTATGTGTTTTTCAACGCCAAATCATAATAAAATAAAGAATAAATAATGGATCAAAAAAAAAAATTACTACCCTTAACATTTAGGGGGATGAAAATAGATGTTGTTCGATTCTCAGACCTACCTAATATGCACACAAAATTTCATGAGGATCGGTCAAGCCGTTTCGAAGGAGTTTACATACAAACACCGCGACACTCTACTCTCTACTCGTATTAGATTTTAAATAAGTAAATTTAAATTGTATATATATATATATATATATATATATATATAATAGTGATCCGCATATACTATATACTATGAAGGAAAAGGATTATAGCTTAATCCGACGATTGAGTAGATTTTGCAGTTAGATTGACAAGAGATTTTGATTTTTTTTCACATATATGTATGGTCGTCTGTTGCTTAGGTTAGAGACTTGACGCTTGTGTTAACCGATTGTACCGATATAGTTACCTTTTTTTTTCGATAAACATACATGTCCCACATCCGTCGGAGCATAAAGCAGGAGGAAGGAGATGAGACAGCGATTATAGTAAATATGTGTGCGCTGGAGTTTTAATGGAAATTTCTAAATACTTATAAAATAACGTTTACTGACTGACTCGTTTATTAAAAGTCGAAAGCTTTCGAAAGTCGAGGTACTTCCCTAGTCGGGCTATACCAGATTTTAAACTAGATATTTCTTGATATCCCCTACCTCAGTTTGTTATATTCATCAGATTTTAACTAAATAACTGTTTATATTAATAATATATAATTATATTAATAATTTTCTGTCACTGTAAATATAAAAGAAATCAAAATTTGTGTTTGTAATTAGCGCATTACTCAGATTTTTTTCTCTCCTATGAAACTTGGGATTAAATCCCGTATCCGATATATATATCTAGGGAAATAAATATTCGTGTATTTAGCTTCACAGCGATCTCCCGCAGCGCTAGATCCCGCTGAGTTCTTTATTTAATAATATCGTATCATTTTTGTAGCTTTTAATAAAAATAAGTGATATTACACGAATGGATGATTACGAAATTAATAGAAATATTTAGCGTTTTTGGAGATAATATTTCTTTAGATATAATTTATTTATATAGCGAACTTTTTTTTACATTAAAATAGAAAAAATATTATCCTAAGGAATAAAAAACCTTATACAGTATATAATATATTAATATAATATTTAATTATGAACAATCAAATCATCAACGAAATATATTAAAAATAGTACATTGTAACTTATGTTTTTGTATCTCGTTGCAATTTAAACTGTAATTCTGGTGAGAATATAACGTCTTAAATCCTTAACCCATTAAACTACATACGTTAATATTAATACAACACGTTAACAAAGTAACAAAGGCTGTCATTATAAAAGTACAAAACGCTACATCCATCTATATGCGGGACGTTATACAGGTTGATCTTCTCCTACAGACTGCACAACTCTCTCTTTATTGTTTTCGGTCCCAGATATTCTAGGACGACCTAACTTAACCTTTTAGACGCTTTACCCATATTTTAATTAATTTAGCACTCGAACCTTCACTAATTTGCCGTACTTTATATTCAGAACAATAAAACCTCCCAGTAACTACGTATGAATGATAGTTCTAATAAAATGCGCACAAGCAAAATGCACAACGCTTCCCATCAAAGTAACTTGTTGCGACTAAGACTCCATGAGAGTGCCTACTCAACGGTTGTAAGTTTCCCACGCCCACTTACTTTTTACCCTGCAAAAAAAGATGATGTAATATGAACATTCTATTGCGCCCGTCCTGGATATCGTTATTTACTTCTAAAAACAAAATAATTTTATTTGAAAAGTATGATGTTAATGTCATAAACTTTGACTGATGCCGGCACTAACAAGAGGCAATAGAGACGCAAATCCCGGCAGCTCTTTAAATATAATATTGTATGAATAAAACCTTTGAAGTATTATTAAATTTAGGACAAAATGAAAGTTCAAATTACGATCGTTCTAAACACCTATATCATATTTTGTCAAAATCAAAATCAAAGTAAAAATTACTTTATTCAAGATGGCTCTTAAAGCACTTCTGAATAATCTTTGTTCAAATTTAAATTATAATTTAATTCATTAATTACAGTTAAAAGTGAACCTAAAAGCTATCACCGATTTGCAATAGATTCTACAGACAAAAATAGGCAAGAAACTCCATAGTAACTTAAAAAAAAACTGATTTGTTATTAAATTAATCATATTTTGCATGACATATAGCCCCACTAAATCCACACATTTGTGGTAACAACATAGATAATTAATAAACTACATATTATAGCGTTTCTATATATCTTTATATTATAGATCCACGTGCACCACTGTTGTACCATATTTTGGAAGACATCCTGGATATCGGCAAGATTAGTGCGGTGCTCGAGCAGCTTATAAATGGGAGGGTCTCGGCGGATAACGGAGTTACGACTGAGCTACTAAAGGCCGCAGGGCGGCCTGTCTTAAAAGCCTTGGCGAAACTCTTTAATGCCGTCATGCATCGAGGTACTACGCTAGAGGCGTGGTCCAGTATTGTAGTGGTACTATTCTACAAGACAGGCGATAATTCTCTCTTGAAAAACTACAGACTGATCTCACTTCTGAGCCACTTCTATAAGCTGTTTTGAGGGTCGTTACGAATCGTCATGCCACAAGGCTCGACGAATCCCAACCACCGGAGCAGGCTGGGTTTCCACAATTTCGCGCCAAAAATGGCGTAAACTCATGTGGTTTACCCATAGTCACCACGCTGGGCAGGCGGGTTAATGATCGCAGGGCTAGTTTTGCCGCACTGAAGACGCTGTTACCCGTCTTCGGCCTGTGTATTTGAAAGCCACCAGTTGGATGGTTATGCCGCCATCGGTTGGATTTATCAGTTCCAAGCTGGTAGTGGAGCTGTGTTACCCTTTAGTCGACTCTAATGATACCCACGCGAAGAGAGGGGGTGGCTATATTCTTTACAGCCGTAACCACACAGCCATACTGTTCGGCAAATTATCAAAAGACTAAAGGGAATAATCAGCCGCTCTTTATAGCATTTGTGAACTACGAGAAAGCCTTCGACCCTGTCGAGGCCTGGGCTGTCCTGGATTCTCTTCAGAGATGTCATATCGACTGACGATATATCGAGGTACTGAAATGTATGTATGACGCGGCGACGATGACTGTCCAATAACAGAAAACAAGCCCCATTTTCTTATCTTTTATCCAATAACAGAAAACAAGCCCCATTTTCATTCAGCGTGGGGTAAGGCGTCACTGAAACTGTTTACTACTGCGCTGAAGGATCTCTTTAAGAATACATCTCCCACTTTCGTTTTGCCGACGATATCTGCATCTTTGCGGAGACGTTGGATGAACTAAGCCAAATGATGGGTGGCCTAAACTTGCACAAAATGAAAGTTACTATGTTTAACAACCATGTCATATCAATACCTATGTATCGGTCAATGGTACCCTTCTCAAGGTGTTTCAGGATTATGTTTACCTAAGCCATACCATCCAACTAATTCTTCGGTTTCTTTTGGGCTAGGCGGCGTTTGGCAGACTTTATCGAGTCTTCGCTTCGAAGATTTCGCAATGCTTGAAGACGAACGTCTTCGAGCAATAAGTCCTGGCTGTGTTAACATACAGAGACGAGACGTGGACACCGATGAAGGGACTGGTCCACAAGTTTAAAGTCGCTCAACGTGAAATGGAACGGGCTATGCTTGGGGTTTCACTCAAAGACAGGATTAGAAATGTAACAATCCGCAAGAGAACGAAAGTAACCGACATAGCCCACAGAACTAGCACAATAAAGTGGCAGTGGGCTGGTCACCTGTGTCGCAGGACCAATGGCCATTGGAGCAGACGGGTCCTGGAGTGGTGACCGCGTGTTGACAAACACCATGTGGGACGGCCTCCGGTTCTATGAACCGACGATCTTCGTAGGATTGCCGGTGGAGGCCGGATGAGGATTGCGGAAAACCAGGATATCTGACGCAAACTTAGGGCAAGCCTGTGTCCAGCTGTGGACTGTAATAGGCTAAGCTGACTGATTGGCTGACAGATATAATAGCGCAAAGTTAAGTTTAAAATACTTTTGTGTTCAAGGTTACCTTGTAGATACTTTATGACACACGTAAGGTAATCTAGATGTCTCAAGATGAATGTTAAAATTATATCTTTCTTGTATGGCTCCAAGAAGGTTATGTATATAAGTATTTCTTTAATGACTTGTGTGGGATAACATGAATATTTTTTTTTTAAAGATATGCATTTTATATCGCGATATTTACCTACACCACCAGTTCTGTAAACAAAATAATATGTTAACTCTTTATATATTCCCTACATATTTTTCTTAAGTTATTATTAGAGGAGATACAATAATTTATGAAAATTAAAAAAAAATATATATTTACTGTCGGTACTGGCAGTTTTGAGAGTGTATCGTGATACACATAACACAAATTTGCGAGGAAAAAACAAAATGCAAACGATAACGGTGATTTGCTTTACACGGTAATATGTCATGTACCTGCCAATTTAGTACAGCTCTAAAAACGGCTACTAAATTGAAGGTTTTCTTTTAAACTTCATTTGTTACGATGATATATCACTTTATGCTTTAATTATAAAAGATATATTCATTTTTACTTCATATTAGAAAGCTATTTGAATGTAATTCTCTTTTAGAAAGTTTAATTTTTTTTTTAATTTAAAAAGATAAGTTTTTTGAATTAAGATTCAAAGAATGGTACCGAAAAGGTAAGTACAATAGTGAGTGGAGTAAATATTGTTATGATTTTTATTACTGGACTTGAAACTTTGTTATCACAGGGTTAAACTTGACTAAACTAGCTTTAATGTGGTTTTAATTCTTCAACGTCGAGTTTGCACCTTTTACTAATTACTGTTTTATTCTTAACAATATCAGCATAACTAGATCTAGACTAGATTTTACATTATATCCAATATTTTTCTGAGAAAACGTACGTCCTATATTTAATGTAAATTTTTTTTTCGCACGAGCTCTAGATACTTTTGTACGTTATTTTATATGAGGAAATGTTTAGTGCTTCACGCAAAAAAAATATTTCACTGCATATTTAACGATTTATAAATTTCAGAGGTTAATTTTTTTTGTATGATGTAAAAAATACGCTAGTAGCATACTCAGGTCGCTAGTATTTGAAATATAAAATAGTAGAAAAGTTCGATGTAAATAAAATAAATAGACAATGTAGGAATACAGAAGAATTAAGATAGAAATCGTAATGCAATTGTCATATAGACAGGAGACATAAATGGATGTTACGGTGATGTTAGCTCTAGCGACATTTTATGCATTGCTTTGAAATAGATAAGCACATTTGCATTCATGGACGTTACTCGTTGTTTTCTGTTGCGAATATTCATATATTTTATTTATTTAAGCGCTGCTTGAACTTTGTACAGAGTCAACTGATTCTAATACTAATATTATATAGAAGTAATTTTTGTCAGTTCACTTACATGCATTTAGAGGCTAACTTCTGAAACTACTGCAGTGATTTAAAATCTTTTACTAGTAGAAATCCAAATTATTCCAAATGTGAATAATTTCATTTCATAACAATATCTTGTCAATCTGAATACGTTTGTAAAACATATCGGAAGTAAAAGCACTACAGCGCCGCATTATCATCTTATATAGACCTAAATGTGAGTGATATGCTAGTAGGTACTAAAAAATTCAGTGACGTAGCGAGTTTAACTCGCGCCCGGGGTACAATACCTTTTTTAGCGCTCTCCCCCCATTCGAAAACCATATAATACGTCTAGCAATTTTTTGTTTTGTTTTGCGGGTCAGTTGCATTATTGACAGCATTATTAATCTTGAGTAAAATTGTATTTGCTCGCAAACGTAAAATAACCGACTTCAATTACATCGACAAGTAATACAACGTAGATCGACGAAAAAATTAAAAGTCAAGTTATTAAAAATTACTCAGAAAATAGATATCAGATCTTGATAAAATTTAAATGTGACCACATAATAAACATTAGCTTTCGATTAAATTAAAAATTATCAAAATCGGTACACCCAGTAAAAAGTTATGCGGATTTTCCAGAGTTTCCCTTGATTTCTCTGGGATCCTATTATCAAATCCTGGATTTCTTATCACGGTACCAAATTAGAGATATCCTCTTTCCAATAAAAAAGAATTATCAAAATCGGTACATCCAGTAAAAGTTATAATATAACGTAGGTCGATGAAAAAAGCGTTAACTAAAAACGCACTATTAGATAAAACTCGAAAAGTAGTTGTTAGATCTCAAATAAATTAAAATGAGACCAAATGACACACACCACCTTTCTATTAAAAAAATTTTCGTCGAAATCGGTCCACCCAGTCAAAAGTTCTGATGTAACATTTATTAAAAAAAAAATACAGTCGTATTGAGAACCTCCTCCTTTTTTGGAAGTCGGTTAAAAACTAAAGATAGACTAAAAAATAAAAATATACTATATTTACCACTCATAAATATACTCTGTATATCTATGTGTGACTACGGCAGTAAAGCATATAGCCAACCTCTCTCTTCCCGTGGGTGTCGTAAGAGGCGACTAAGGGATAAAAAGTTCCATTATTATCGTGAAACTGGTGAAGTCGACAGTGGGGGGATAACAATCCAACTGCTGGCTTTCAAATACACAGACCGACGACGGGTAGCAGCGTACTTGGTGCGATAAAGCCAGCATTGCGGTCACCAACCCGCCTGCCCAGAGTGGTGACTACGGGCAAAGCTCATGAGTATGCCCCAAAAATTTCAGCCCTTAGTTCCCGGCAGGCCCACTATTCCCGGCTATTTCGGAGCGGAATGTTTGGCGCGATTATGGAGACCTATGTGGACGTGTACTGCAATAGGCTGATGTGTGCATGTGTATATATATTTATGTGGTAAGTCGCAATAGGTATAGAGCATTTATGATCAGCAAAAATTCGAAAAAAAGTGTGATCTAGATGATCACACTTTTTTTCGAATTTTTCTATTGTTTTGGTTTGTGTTTACTTTTAAAAATACCAAAATTACGACTAAATAAAGTAGCAAGTCAATGATTCAAGTGATTCTATTACACGATAAATTTTCAATATCGAAAGGTTAAATTGTACGATTTAAATTCAAAATTCTAGAACGACCGTTCGCAACAACGACTCAATTCAATAAATCGTCGAAGTCAGAAACGTAGAAAATAATTTAAACTCGAACTAAATTGAAGCGGACTTCGATAACTTAGAAGAAATCATGTACTTCAGCTTCGACTGCTTACTGCAGATTAAATTAGATAAGAATTAAGGCGATCTTAACGAAACGAAGCAAACGATATTATGTTGACTATCGGTTTGTCCCACTTTATTTTGACTATTTAATTCTTTAAAAGTAATTTTAAAAGGGATTTCGGAATATGCTTAGCACAAAATTTGATGAATGAGAATTTTTTTTCTTTGAATTTCGTTCTGTGGCTTTAATTATCAAGGAAGAGAATAATATAATCTTCGTTAAGCTGTGTGACGATCGTGGGCTAGGATTATGGTGACGGTTTTATGATAAAATAGACTTTTCGGTTTTTATTAAAATTTCCACTTGCAACTATCTCGGGATACATTGACATCTTTTTTATAGTGGCATGAAACATTTTTATTTTTAAAGTTAAGTTTTTATATAATAATATTGTAAGTTACGGGTCCTCTAGATTAGTTATTATTTATATCGTATTTTTTACAAATTGTTGTTTAGACGGTTAAAATCAAAAGTATTTAATTTGTCCATGTTGTTGTATTCCGAAGCATAAACTAGAATTTTAAACCCGTTTCAAAACTAAAAATCAAGTGAAGTGATGTAACTGCTGGGTCACAGCAAGTGGTTATTCAAGTTCCTGCTTGGCGTAGATAGAGCACAGATGTATATTTTTAATTATAATGATATGAGTACATAATTTCAGTGACAATATGACGGTTCATTAAACAGAAAATTATTTAATATATAAAAAAAAGTTAAAATCTAAGGCACGATATGATAGGTATACTTAAGTTTCCCTAGAAACATTCATTAACGCGAACGCTGTACGAACCATATTTTAATATTTTTAATTAAAAATGACGTGTTTACGATCATCACTGGGTGTCACAATTTTTTTACTAAGCGCAAAAGGGAAGATTATTTCGTCGCAAGGCGTTTATGTTATAGGCAGTGGTA
Organism: Melitaea cinxia; assembly: GCF_905220565.1. NCBI lineage: Eukaryota > Metazoa > Arthropoda > Insecta > Lepidoptera > Nymphalidae > Melitaea > Melitaea cinxia. Next base: position 19,009,347 of record NC_059424.1, on the reverse strand, counting down.
AGGAGCTAGCGAGTACTTTGCGGTCAGGCCTTTAAGCGGTGCAGCGTTTCTTTCTCTAGCGCAACGGCCTCAATGAACTACAGAAGTTGTATGACGATGTCAGAGAACAAGGGTTTAATCAACGCGCGGAAAGCAAACTTTATGCTTAGCGACCCGGCGTGTACGTACAAAATATGTACCCCAGTATCAGCTTCACTTCATTTCAGCCTAATGCAATCCACTGCTGGACATAGGCCAGCCCTGGTATCAGCTTCTCGCTTGTTATATTTTGGTCATCTGACTGACATCAATTTAACAAAATATCAATTTTCCATAGTAAAAACTAAAACCATAATACACAATCAACATCAATACTTCGAGTGTTAAAAATAATCAACGATATATATTGACGTCTGCACTATTTAAGTGTTAGTAAAATAAACGATAAGTGGTAGGAAATGTTACTAAACGGGCGTATTAATTAGGAGTGATGTAATGTGTAACAGTTTAGAACAATCGAAAACGCCACGTTAGTAACTTGTTAGTTTGCAGGATATGTAACAGTTGTCTATGTTTGTTCGATATATTACAATAAAAGTCTTTTTCTACAGTTTGAAAACTTATGAACCTAATAAATTACTGCTGCAAGTCATTGTGACAGTAATTTATAAAGGATTCGGATATCTAACCTAACTTTTTTAGAAACAACATTCTTTAATAGTTAAAAGTAATCAAATACTTCTTTGTGAAGACTCGTATGGAATTCATCGTCTTAGAAATGTATTTATTTTAGGAACTTATCAACTTTACTTACCTTGTTTAAAGTTTGGACAAAAAAATGGCATCAGAAGAAAACATCTTATGAAACCTATAATTTACTTACATTAGGGACTAGTCTAAGTAATAACATTTTGACACTTTAACCTCGTAAGTCCTGTGTTTTATTAACACCAGTAGTCATATCTGCCGGCTGTACTATACCAAGTACAAACTAAGAATAATGCTTCAGACCGAGACAAAATTATGTCGATTTTAGGCAATTTTTGAAGTGAGGGTTCGTTGTGTGTATTTTTACGGTATGTTTGTGATGTATAGCACCTTCTTAAAAAGGAAATAAATAAAAATATTTTGTACTTGTGGGAGTACATTAGGTTTTAACACAGTATAATAAAACAATATAAAAAAGTTATAAGGTTTTATTTCGTATCAAAATTAAATATTATTTTTGTTCTAAAAATCACTTAGTAGTATATATTTTATTTTATTACAACATAAACAATATTTTTCTCCTAGAAACATTTATAAAATACTCCCTCAAAGACAATATTAGCATAATTTACTTTTAAAAACCAGAGGATAACAGTATCACTATTCTTAATTATCGACATAACAATCTTCCTTACGTGCTAGTTTAATTGACATCTTATTTCAAAATCACTTTTTATTGCTTATTATTATTTCTCTTGTCGGTGAAAGGCCCTGCAACAATTTCTTGTTGAGTTCAGGCAAATAGCTACATTACAGTCAGAGCATGTAAATAAACTCCTTTTGTCACACCCAGAGAGATGGCCTCGTTGTTGTTTGTCTAGAAGTTCCGGTAAGTGGATATTGCCATATAAGCGTCGCATTTTTGATGGTACAGGCACTATACCCGGTATGTCGTGCCCTTGTACTTGTACTTCTGCCACGGCCACGTCCAACTCGTTGGTCACGAGCACTTTGAGTACGACGAGTAGATCCACTTCCACTTACAGCGATTTCTATTTCTCCACCTTCAGATTCCGAGGACAGGTTTAGGTTAGGTCAGGGAGGTCAGGTCAGGCACATCTTCATCATCTGAGTCTTCGAACTCCGAATTATTAAGAAGTTCTGCTATTTGTATTTCGTCGAAAGCTACAAATACGAAAAAAAAACAGTAGTTATATAGACCGAATGTACCACCTCAAGTACAAATTATAAACAGTTATTTATGTAACAAACGCCTAACGTACCATGTCAAGTACAAATTATTTTGACTGATCAGGAACCACTCTAAATATATAGTTTTCTTACAAATATTGCTTGTTTTACAATATTCATAATTTAAAAGCACTATTTCATTTCAAAAACAATAGAAAAAAACAAATGATTTAATTGATATAAACAGACAATCTTACCTCGTGTTAGCCGACGAGGCGACCGCGTGGTCATCTTGCTAAAAAGTGACACTAATACTGACAGTTGACGTAACCTGTCTAACACGACGGAATTGACTACAGAGTAAAGAATTATAATAACAATAGCAATGTTGGCGATGTAAAAAAACTACCCGGTAAATGAGCAATCCCTCATTTGTACTTGGGTAAGTACATTAGGCAGTTACTCCATCTATGTAGTACAAATCTCAGGTCTGAACTGTTATCGTTAATTTGTACTTGTACAAGTACGTGGGGACTTACGAGGATAAATATTCGGGTGATACTTATAAAATTTAAGGATCTCGTATTTTTCAATATCTAACGTAAATAAGCGGAAAAGGATGTTTTTATTTAATAATTTCTCAAAACAAGAGAATTCGATAATAAACTTACGAGTAGAGTTATGTTATTATTACATTTTTTCATATTAGTTATAAAAATATTTGTTAACTAATAAATGTACAAAATTGATACGATTTGTTTAATTTTTGATATTTTTTTTTAATAACAATAGTTTAAATAAATAAATATAACTTTAAATACGATATTAAATGAATATGTAATTTAAATATATTATCCAAAGTACATGAATAATCTCTGCAATAATTACGCTAACAAAATATCATTATAACCTCTCCCTGGACCAAGAAACAGAAAAACATTCGTGTGGTAACGGTTTCGAATGAAAAAAGTTCGTTTTAGCTCAAACCGTGTTCAGTTTATTACGTAAGTGTGAAACGACATTGATTTTCAATACATTTTTCAATGCCTTTCATTCATGTATTTCGGGTTTGCTGAGTTCGAATTGTATCGCTTCGTTTTCCGAAAGCACTATTCATTAACGAATTTTTAAATTTATTTTACGTTTATAAAATACAGAATCATATTGTACCGGCTGTATTTATAACAAGGCTGTCACTATATGAATTTTAAATATTTTTCTATTAATCTGAGTCATTAACACTGACACGTTCAAATTATACATTTCTTTAAATACAACAAGGTCGGAAATAAGCGTACGGCTCACTTGATGGTAAGCGATTACTGATGTTGTGTCCTTGTGATTATTTCTGCCATAAGTCAATAGCAAATTACTTTTACGACGATGAAACATTTTCTTTCACTTGTATTATCTCCTTAAACCTTTCCAATCAGCTCTCCTCACCCTTTCTTGTGGCTATTGAAGATATTGCTTTATTTAATTAATTACGGACAATTTGAAATGAACTATTGACAATTTCGTTTTTTAGATTTGATATAAATCTTTTTTTGATTTACCTTAAAAGGCGACAATGGCCAGAATCAAGACTTATTTTTTATTATTATTTAATCCGGGATACCTCAAGGCGGTATCTTGTCTCTTCTTTTTTTCAGTCTTTACCATTTTGACTACTTTACTTTTGCCGTTATTGATAATAATAATTATTCTTATTCAGTAAAATAAGTTAAGAATCTATGAATTCTTACTTGAATGTGAACTCTTATTTCACAAATACTCTTTAGAATAAAGAACAGTTCCTTCTATGCTAAAGTTTTATAAGTATAACAACAAATTTCGCATTTTTTTTCACGGTTCTGTTCACTGCTTACAAATTTAGCTTTATATATATACTAATTTAAATCACATATCAATAGTGTTAAAAAATTCTATGAATATTCAAACGTATAGAAATTATTAAAATATAATTATATAATACTGATATTTTAGGTATGTAGTGTATGTATATTATAGGTAAATTTTGTTTATTCCTGACGTCGGAGTCTTCCAAGTATCATTTGTCTCTCAAATAAGCTATAAATTGCCCATTGAATTGATACATATGTTAAGCAGTTGATAACCTGCCGTATCCAGTATAATAAGAGGATCAAAGTTTGAATACAAAATACAACCTAATTTAACACAAGCAAAACTCTGAACAGACACTTGGACTAAATCAAAGAGGCTTCTTTTTGGCAATACATCATAGATGCAGCATCAATGAATTATGTGTAGTTATTATCATGTAAACGTAATATTTTCTTCGTTTTATCTTTCGTTTCATTTCCAATTAATGTACAGAGTTAAGGGAGGAGAAAGAAACGACGCGTGAAAATTATTTCGAGATTGGTAATTATTCCGCAAATTGTAATTGCTTTACTTTAACTACGAGACATCTTTTGAACGAGACGATCGACCTTACGCGATTTATTTACTCGTTTTAAATTTAATTTTATTATATATAATAATAATATATAATAATAACTAAAAATACTTCTGTAACCTATTAATGTAACCAGTAACGTCTTTATTGTCAAAAAAGTATTTATTAAAACTAATTGCAAAATAGAACTTTAGCTAGAAAGTTAAGTTTTGTATTCATTCTAATTGAAAGTAATATTTAGCAAACAAAGTATTTGCAATATTTAGTAAAAACGTACGTAAAACATAGCATAGGCAAAAACTATAAAAGATAATGGTAAAGAAAAAAAAAAGAAGTGAATTAGTTCGTATTGGAAAGAAGACAGTTGTCTTATAAGAAATGCTTTTTCTAAATGACACTTAACTTGTAACCAGCGAAGTAAATCTAGTATAACTTATAACATTCTAAAATAAGTAAGAGATTTTATCTTACATTTTCAATAATTCGTCATCAAAACATCAGTGATGTTGTATCTGTGGAAAAACTGAAGAAATATAATTTCAAATACGAGAATTACACAAATCAGCTTAACAAAAATTTGAAAGAAAAAATTGCATTACACAATTCTATGTATTTTTTTTTAAAGATTTTACCCTTAAATTTCATTACCAGATTTCGTATGCCTGGCAACTTTGTCATAAATATTAATATTCTTTATTCTACTTTCTACCTATTATACTATACATCGACATTTACTATCAGAGTAATAACAATGAACTTGATACTAATATCTAAAAATAAACTAAAAAAATAATAATAATATATTAACTAAAAAATATTGCCATAATCAATTTTAAATGCCATATCACAAATCAAATATTCCAGCGGGGATCGAACCTGCATTTCCGACCGACAGTGTTGGTGCTTTAGCCAATTAAGCTATGGAACGATGTACCCGTTAGATCGAACATTTTAATTTTATATTCGGTTCTAAGCGTTTTAAGGTACGTTATTAAGCGTTTAAATTTACAATTCGCTAATAAGTGGGTAATACAAAAATAAATGGTACGAACTTCGAATAATCTTAAAAAATACTAATGCACTTCACGTTTTGCGGTAAAATTTAAATATTGTATAATACAGTATTAAAAACTAGTTTTTTCTTAAAAGATTATCATTTATATACTTAGAATATTAGGAAGTTAAAAAAACACAGCTTTCGATCAAATAGGCGGATATACTTACCTCAGAACTTTATACGACTACCAATGCCATTTTGTGTAAATTATTATAAAATTAAATAAAAAAAGTTAATCTATTCAAACAGATTTCAAAAAGAATTTTGAATCGTCACTTTGCAAATTCAAATTATATTCATTTTAATTAATACCAGTTAAAAATGAAGTTACCGAAATATATTGTATATTCTGCAGAGAGGAATAGACAAGAAACTCTGCAGTTACTCTTTGTTTGTTTGTGTTTCATTATAAAATTAATAAAATATAGCGTCACTAAATGAACAAATATGATATTTCCTTTTTATTTAAAAAGTATTATTATCACAGAAACTCACCCACAAACCCGCAGGATTACATAATCATACCAAAATTCGTGGGGGTTGACAGTTTTTTTTTTAAATACCTATATGTCTGATTTCTGCCACATTTAAATTATTCCTTAAAAATGTTCCTCCTAAGATATTGTTTCGAAATAAACTTTTTATATATTAAACTTTAAAACTTAAAAAGCTGACCGATGGCGGGATAACCATCCAACTGCTGGCTTTGAAATACACAGGCCGAAGACGGGCAGCAGCGTGTTCGGTGCGACAAAGCCAGCCCTGTGGTCACCAACCCGCCTGCCCAGCGCGGTGACAGTGGGCATAACACATTGGTTTACGCCATTTTTGGCACGAAATTGTGGAGGCCTATATCCAGCAGTGGACTGTAATAGGCTTAAGTGATGATGATGATGATGACGAAACTTTAAAAACAGAACTACTTTCAATATATTTACGTAAGACACCATGGACATACCCAAATTAGTGCGAGTGTGTGAGTGTAGTTTGTTTTTGCCAATTATTTTTATATTTTGTTTAAACTGGTACCTTTTCTTACAGTGGGACTGGCGGCGGTGGTATGTTCGGGGACGTAAATATATCAGCGATTTTGGATTCATTGAGCGTAAGCTATGACAAGCGAGTGAGACCTAACTATGGAGGTTAGTATAACATATTGCTACTTTATAGGCTAACGGCGCGCTGAGATATAGTCAGATTTAAATTAATAGCCGAGTTCAACACCCTCTCTTATGAAGAAGCATGTAATTTTTATATAATTTAAATACTGTTCTCAAACAGTTTTGGGTTCCTGTGGTAAATAAGGTGACCAGATCTTCTGGGGATTAGGGGTAGGGTCGGCAATGCGCGTGCGATGCTTCTGATGTTGTAGGCTGGCAGGTCTATAAACTACGGTAATCGTTTACCATCAGGTGGTCCGTACGTTTGCTTACCGTCCCTATCCCATAGTTGTATAATAGATATATAGGCCTATTAAATAACTTTATCTGTCTTTACAAATATTTGTCAAGTGTGGATGTTCTATGTAATTAACTTAGCAAAAAATCATCTTTTGGTACTTAGATGACTTTTAAATTTCCAGGACGTAATTATAATTATTTATGACAAAATGTTTTTTCTCTCAATTATTGTTTATGGTTGTTGCTTAAAAAATATTAGTGACGAGAAAATTTTATTAAGATTTATATATATATATGTGTGTATTATTTGAAAAAATGTATGTTTCTATATATGAGTCGGCTGTTACCTATAACACAAGCATTAATTTGCTTACTTTAGGAACAGATGACCGTGTGTGTATGTTGTAGATATATATTTAAAAAATGTCAAATTGTTACTTAATATCCGAAACATTCGACGCAAATGATTTAATTAACGAAATAAAAAATTCATTTTGCCTTTTCAAATGTATTCTTACATACTGATAAGTGAGTATTTCTTTGTCACGCTTAATAATCGCTCGCTTCAGTCTGTAATATCCCACGGCTGGGCAAAGGCTTCTTTCTTCATTTAGGAGAAGGATCAGAGCTTAATCCACCACGCTCCTCCAATGGGGGTTGGTGGATATATTTGCTACTATAAGTAACGATCGCTATCAGGTGTACATGCTAACAACCGGGACCGACGACTTAGCGTGCTCTCCGAGGCACGGTAGGGAGACTCACAAGGACTGCACCACGGCAAACATCTGTATGTCCAATACAAATGTTTTTCATGTTCGGGGATCAAACCCAAAACCGCGAGCGCAACAGCCACAAACCAGTGTGACCGGTGTGGAAACGACAGCGATGCTTAATAATCTATAATATAAAAATGAGTCGCTGAATGTGTTGCTAAGCGCAAAACTCGAGAACGGTTGGACCGATTTCGCTAAATCTTTTTTTAAAATATTTTTTGAAGTACGAGGATGGTTCTTACGGAGAGAAAAATTCAAAAAAAAAAATTTAAATTTCCTGAAAAAGTCTAAAAACAACACTTTTCTATACTCCCATACAAAAGATTTGTGATAATACTTAAAAGTCAATTTGAACTTTAATACCATACGATAAAGTTTGTGTTAGGCGATACGAAGTTCGCCGGGTCAGCTAGTATTACATATAAATTTTGAAATTAAATCTGAACCTGAAGATCTCGGCTAAAAATATTCCCCTCAAATAGTGAGATTTTCTTGAAGTGTTTGTGATACTCCTGGTGTGGCAGGCGTCCACGGGCCACGTACGGTACGGTATTAACTTATCATCAGACGGATTTCACAAGCGTTTGCTAACTTTATAATATAAAAAGAAAATTATTCACAATATAAAGGCTCTAAATCAATAAAAACTCTCCAATTGACAGTCAAAATTGAAATTAACATTGATCTTGATCAAAGGATAAATATGATTAAAGATTGTAGTTGTATTCCAAAGTGTAGCCTGAATAAAAATTACACTTCGAATCATTATTGTATTACTATATCGCCTTGGACTAGGTAGTAAAAGTCAGTATTTTAGATTCAATCACAAAATTAATCTGTTAAAAAGTTTCTTTTTCTTATCTGCCATTTCAATCAAAAAGATTAACCAATAAGTGTATTTGCTCGCAAACGACTTTAATGACATCGACAAGTAATACAACGTAGATCAACGAAAAAATAGTCAAGTACTACGTGTTATCAAAGATCACTCAAAAAGTAGTTATCAGATCTCGATAAAGTGACGTAGCGAGTTTAACTCGCACCCGGGGTACAATACCTTTTTTAGCGCCCTTCCCCCATTCGAAAACCATATATTACGTCTAGCAATTTTTTGTTTTGTTTTGCGTTCCATTTGCATTATTGACAGCATTATTAATCTTGAGTATAATTGTATTTGCTCGCAAACGAAAAATAGCCGACTTCAATTACATCGACAAGTAATACAACGTAGATCGACGAAAAAATAGTCAAGTAACTACGCGTTATCAAAGATTACTCAAAAAATAGTTATCAGATCTTGATAAAATTTAAATGCGACCACATGATAAACATCAGCTTTCGATTAAATTAAAAATTATTAAAATCAGTACACCCAGTAAAAAGTTATGTGGATTTTCGAGAGTTTCCTCTCGATTTCTCTTGGATCCTATCATCAGATCCTAGTTTCATTATCATGGTACCAAACTATGCATATCTCCATTCCAACAAAAAAAGAATTATAAAAATTGGTACATGCAGTAAAATGTTATGCGGTATAATACAACGTAGTTCGACGAAAAAAACGTCAAGTAAAAATGCATTATTAGATATAACTCGAAAAGTAGTTGTTAGATCTCAAATAAATTTAAATGGGACCAAATGACACACACCACCTTTCGATTAAAAAAAATTGTCGAAATCGGTCCACCCAGTCAAAAGTTCTGAAGGAACATACATAAAAAAACAGTCGAATTGAGAACCTCCTCCTTTTTTGGAAGTCGGTTAAAAATAGATAACCGTTGTCTGACCGATCAGAACACAAAAATTGTCTGAAAACCCGTTGTCTGTTCGATCAGAACTACAAACGGAATCGGACAAAATAGCACGTTCGTACTTATTCCTTATTTAAAATACATGATGGTGTAAATTTTAAATTATACTGTAAATATATATAAGTACAGAATATAATAAACATTAAATAATTGTCTTTGCTCGTAACGAAAAAAAAAAACCGTCTTTCATTTACATCGACAAGTAATGCGACGTCGGTAAACGAAAACATAGTCAATGAATGTGTGATAAAATGTGACGATTATTATATAATTAATAAATGCTGTGATAGTAGAATGACGTATTCAGCATTACGTTGAATGTGTAACTAATTACCTACTTATAATATCGACAACACTGCTGTCCGGTTAAACTCGAATGAGTTTATTTGGCATCTTGTTATTAGTGATTGCAATTTATATTTTGTAATATCTCTTAATAAAATAAATAAATAAATAAATACGCACTATAAGGAATAACTCTAAAAGTACATAACAAGCAGGTTTGAAGTAATAAAATAAAATAAAAACAATAATCGCATTCCACGCAGTAAAAAGCTATGAGGAAACAACATAACAGAAAATACCTACAGTCGAAGTCGAACGAAAACCTCCTTTTTTTTTGAAGTCGGTTAAAAATTAAATATTAGAACTTAAAACATTGAAAGAGAAACAATAGATAACGTTTAATTACAAGGAAGGAATTTAGTATTATAAGTACCAATATTAGAAAAACAAACTTCTTAGATATAAAAATCTTTAATTCAACAATTTTTTTTTGTTAACAAAGGTTTTTTATATTTGAAATTTTTGCATAGGTATAGTATGTATATTAATAATATTTTAATTTACGTAGCATAAATATTATTTAAATTAATTACTTGTACGTTTTTATAGTTTTTCATATATTTTTATTATGAGTTTTCATATATTTTCCTAGATTACCTAGGACAATAGATTACTAATTTTATTATATAGAGCGACGGTAATTTAACAACTACCTAAGAGGGACGCTTTATGGTATTTCAATTTTTAAGGCGCGACCTTCCCAAAATTGATTTAAATGTTAGCTGAGCTACAAATAAGTTAATTGAAATGTTACTTCATTGTATTTGAAAATAGATACCCTATAAAATTAGAAACAAATATTTGAAAACAATGTTTACTGCTGCGTAGTCCCTTCGGGTTTTTGGTTTATTGGTTTATGTGTATAGTATTGACATTTGCGTGCGATAATTCTATTTTTGGTTGTAATTTAATTCACAAAAAACCAATTTCGAATGAAGAACTATTTACTTTAATAATCATTCTTCGTGTTGATATTTATTTTCGTTTCGTTTATATTTATCGAAGGTCTGATGAATGAAATTATTATACAAACTGACTTGTATGTACAAAAAAATATCTATCGCTTCTGCCTGTAATATCCCACTAGGTATTGGGCATTGGCCTGTTTCCACATGTAGGAGAAGGATCAGAGCTTAATCCACCACGCTGCTCCAATGCGGGTTGGCGGATATATGCGTTCCTACTATGAGTAACGATCGCTATCAGGTGTACATGATAACAACCGGGGCCCACGGCTCAACGTACTCTTCGAGGCACGGTCGGGAGACCCACAAGGACTGCACAAACATCCAGACCACGGCAAACACCTGTACGGCCAATACATTTATTTGTCATGTGCGGGGATCGAACCCGCAACCGCCAGCGCAACAGGTACAATCCATGGCTGTAACCGTTGCGCCTTGTTATCTAAAAAAATATAATTTCATCAAGTCTATATATTTTCTTTTTAACTGACTTCTAAAAGGGAGGGATTCTTAATTCAACTGTTTTACTTTTTTTTTTACTATGTTACCTCGAAACTTCCGACCGATGACGTACTGATTTTGATGAATTTTTAAAAGTAAGGCGATGCGTGTCATGTGGTCTCGAGTACTTTTGGAGTTATCGCTAATAATTCGTATTTACTTGACTATTTTTTAGTCTATCTACGTTGTAATTCTTATCGATGTAACTAAAGTCGGTTTTTTTTTTCGTTTGCGAGCAAACACAATTATATTATTTTGTTTCAGAATTCAAAATTTTATTGAAGTTGATTCGTGGTATGTTCATACACAAATAAATAAAATTGTGTTTACTCTTTATTAATTCCTATGAATTCAAGTCAGGCGTCATATTATTTTATTATGAGCATAAATACTTGATTCGTAAGCAGACGCCATCGCGAGACATATTGAATTATGTTTAGACAGTTGTGAATTTATAGTATTAATTTTGTTTGATTTGAGCGACAAAATGGGTTGAACATATAAAAAAAAAGTCAAGAATAATATGTTTTATCAACAAAAATAACTCTTTTATGTATTTTTAGTTTTTCAGTAAAGTGTAACTTAAGAAAGCTCAAAAAGTGCTTATTATAGTAAATAAAACAAGACAATATATGAAACAAACTAAAATTAGTTTTAAATTAAATAAGTAGTTAACACATAAAATGTAATTATTAATAATAACAATAGTTTATTAAACATTATGCATATTTAAAATTCACAACTTAAGAATTAAATATTATCAGTTAGTTTTGGTACAAATCACGTGCGCATGGAATTGTGCCTAGAATGCTGGCAGCAATTTACATTTTTTTATTATTAATTATATTAACATTAAAATTTAATTAATTAAATTTTTATTTCATTTTGAACACCGTAGATATATTAGTGTGCGTAGCGTAGAAGACAAATGAAAGTCAAGAGAAATTTTGATATTGTTATACCATGGATAAATTAAAACATAAAATATTTTAAAATCTAATTTAGGTTGGAATAATTTCAAGATAACATTAGTAAAATTTAGAGGGAATAAAAAACAGTAGAAAAAAGGCAAAAAGAATTTTTAAACCGACATATGTAACATATGTGAAATTTCAGGACCACCAGTGGATGTGGGAGTCACCATGTACGTGCTATCCATCAGCTCCTTATCTGAAGTGAAAATGGTATTTGAGAGAGTATTATTAAGTAGATAACCCTTAGCGAGGCGAGCGTAGGTTAGGTTCCCTCGGTCAAATTTCGGATGAGAGAGTAAAGAAGAAATAAAATTAAAACGAAGAGTCCAAGTTGGGCCGAGGGAGATCGTATCACATCATCATCCTCTGGTTTGGTTTTCACGGCGCGAGGCGCGCTCGCGACTCACGATTGGGCTTGATTGCAGGTCCGCCAGTGGAGGTGGGCGTCACCATGTATGTGCTCTCTATCAGCTCCGTCTCCGAAGTGCTCATGGTACTCGCCACTGTCAGCTCAAGCTTGACACGAGTAGCCCCAGACACGAGGCTGCGAGCATGCCGGCGTATTGGAGCCGACTGCCCGGATCGGGCATCACCACTTCTAACATCAACTAAAAACTATTTGTGCTTAATTTTCACATTGTTGTAATTGGCAATAGTGGTGTGCCTTTCCGGGTATGTCGAGATCATAAAGACATACAAAATTACTCTGCTATTAAGCATACCTCCAAGCAAACACTGTCGTAAACTTGCTCCATTGTTGTTATTTTTATTTTAAGCTTTTTATGTTCTTGAGTAGGTATCTGTTGTGACTGTGGTTTCTTACTATTGTCTCCCAAAATGGCGTCTAACTCTTCAATTTCGAAATTCGCAATTTACTTACTTTTAGTAGTCTTGCTATGAATGTATTTAATGTTACCGTTGTCCAGTGAGTTCTGGTTGGACGAGGGAACTTTGTTTTTATAAAAAACATTTTTTTTTTAAATATTCCGTTACATTTGCACAAAATTAAAAAAGAGTGTCATTAAATTGGCTTAAATAAATGAGAAAATATATGTTAAAATATTGAAATTTTAGATAACAAAATTAATATATTTGAGAATCGCCGAAATACCCTTGATAACGGTTCCAAAGAACAAAGTCTGAGTGACACCAGGGTGTATGACCCCTCGTGGAAACCAAATCAAGGGACTCGTAAAGTCACTTTAAGACGTGACCCGCAACTGATATTAGATATACCTATCTATATCACAAATAATAAAGTACACGTAAGGAATAAGTTATAAAGTTAGCGAAACCAAAAGAATTAAATATCATTAAATAAATATTTTAAAATCTGCTAACGATAATATTGTTCGTTAAATATTTCTAAACCATTTTACGTTTACTTTAACTTCTAACATCAAATGAAACTTCTCATTTGTGTAGTAAATGTTTATAATAATGGCACCTGGCAGCACAATTTTCTGAATTTATATAGTAACATTTTTTCACAATTGTTCATGTGTCTTTTTTATAAATATGCATTTGTCTAAGCTTCTATTTTCTATTATGATCGAACAAGAAAAGACAATACGCAACTAAAAAAAGATATTTAACAACAAAATTTCAAGTATTATTTAAACATCTCGCTGCCTTGCTGTCACATGTTTCATATTCACACAATTCATGTCTTAGTGACGGACGTTTTTACACTGAACTCATAATGAAGCGATTTAATAAAAACATAATTTTAATACACTATAACGCCGTATCACCGCAATAACAATTGATGACATGCATTGTGTGCTTCTGTGTTTTCGTTAAATGGCTGCTTGTTTTGAACAATAACGTATTTTGCAGGATTTCACATTGGATTTCTACTTTAGACAATTTTGGACGGATCCGAGACTGGCATATAAAAAACGAGATGGCGTTGAAACTCTTTCAGTTGGATCGGAATTTATCCGAAATATATGGGTGCCTGACACTTTCTTCGTTAACGAGAAGCAATCATATTTTCATATCGCAACTACAAGCAACGAATTTATCCGTATTCACCATTCTGGATCTATCACACGAAGTATTAGGTATTCTATTTTTAAATTGTATGGATGTGGTAAGGATATACATATTAAAATAAATTTCCAAGCGTTGTATTCCTTGACGGTCAGAAGGCTACTGTATATAAGTAAAATGTCTGAAGAGTCAGTAATTTTTACTATAGTGGATAAGAATCACTCACTCACTAAATATTTTATTAACATTAAAATATAATCCATTAAAAATGGATGTGAATGGTGAATAAGTATAGATACTAATGTCACTAAGAGCTAGAACTTTTATCTTGTAATTTTTCTAATGTCCAGAGTATCGTAAAATGTCATTATTTATTAGCGAATCTATCGAAATGTCTAAAGCAAATGTAAAAAAATGTTTAATGTAGCCTATTTAAACACTTTTCATATTACTTCATACATAATTTTTTTTTGTAGGTTAACTATCACTGCTTCCTGCCCAATGGACTTGCAATATTTTCCTATGGATCGCCAACTGTGCAATATCGAAATCGAAAGCTGTAAGTTGTCCTAATATGTAAAATGTATATTGAGCTTTTAATAGTTGTTTATCGATTTTTTTTCCAATTCAAACTTTCGTATTTTTTCTCGCTTGATTAAAAACAATTTTTAACAATATGACATTAATACCGTAAAATTAAAAACTCAGATGCACAATGCGTGTGCGAGTTCATGAGGCTTTCATCTGGTAGACAATGACTCTAAAGCAAGAACGCTTAAGTATAAGATGCCATGTGTATCTAGGTCGTTGTACACTTAGCTTTGGTAGTTAAATTCATTCATTATCAAAGTTATATTGAAAACCCAGTGCGATGGGTGTTTATTTTATCGTTCCATATCTCTGCATGGTACAGTTGGCTACACCATGCGGGACATCCGATATAAGTGGAACGAGGGACCTAACTCTGTGGGTGTATCGAGCGAGGTATCTCTACCGCAGTTCAAAGTGCTCGGCCATCGCCAGCGTGCCATGGAAATCTCACTAACAACAGGTACTAAGCACCTTTGCAGAACACATCGAGTACATATTTTGTTTATCATTCATTTCTTCATTGTTACAGTCTGCACGTCCTCTTTATATCGCTTGACTGCGATCTTTTTATCTCAATTTCATCTCAGATGCTATATAAGTCTGATCTATTTTATATTTCTCATTAGAATCACGAGATTTTATTGAAAAATGTTTTTACTAAATAAATGTTCTTTATTGCAGGAAATTACTCTCGTCTGGCATGTGAAATACAGTTCGTGCGATCGATGGGCTATTATCTTATTCAGATTTACATCCCGTCTGGCCTGATTGTAATTATATCTTGGGTATCGTTTTGGCTGAATCGAAATGCAACACCAGCTAGGGTCTCTCTGGGAGTCACCACTGTACTGACCATGACTACACTTATGTCTTCAACGAATGCTGCTCTACCGAAAATTTCGTACGTGAAGTCGATTGATGTTTACTTGGGCACCTGCTTTGTTATGGTCTTCGCGAGTTTACTAGGTAACACAAGATGTCTGAATAATTAAGTATGTGAAATTTGCAATGCTTTTGATCAAATGTATTGATATATTGATTTGATAATCTTGTCTATTTTTATTAACTGAAATTATATCTTTACTATATTCTTGTTGAATATTTTCATGCATTGCGTTTTATTCTTGTTCTAAAATGTAAAAAAGGCTATGCGATAGTTGCGAAGCTTCATAGTGCTACTGATCTTTGTCTATTTCAGAATATGCGACTGTCGGCTACATGGCGAAAAGAATCCAAATGCGCAAACAACGTTTCAATGCTGTTCAAAAAATGGCTGCTGAGAAAAAAATTGTTAATGTTGAAAGCGGACCTGGACCTTCTGTACCCGAGCCATTACCTACACCACGAACAAGCACACAGACTAGACCTACACCACCAAGCCGATCTTCGGTATACTTCATGATTTTTTTGGCAACTTAAAGTTGAAATTCCGTTAGGACTAGTATTTCTACGTCAAATTTAGTCTTACAATACTCACACACAGGAAGTCCGGTTCAAAGTTCAAGATGCCAGGGTGTACACTAGGACTGGCCTACTTGGGAGTAACACGACGCTCAATGGAACACGAGGAGGACCCTCATCGTCTATGTCTGTACCCGTGCCGGTGCATATCCCAATGCCTGTACCTGTGCCCGCACCTGCTGCTCCTGTACCAGGCCCGCCAGTTGATGAGGAAATCTCGCCGCACTTGCTTCAACCACCAAAGGTTTGTTCACCAAGGATCATTTTACAGTTTTTTCATGTTTTCGGATTTTTAGCAATGCGAATGTTAGAACGATGCGAATTGTTTTGCGATTTAATGCGAAGGATTATTTTATGAATTTTATGTGCGATTATTGTGTGTCTTGTTATCAATAAATGTCAAGTAAAAATATTGCAGAGTATCAACAAACTACTCGGCACCACACCATCGGACATCGACAAGTATTCACGGATCGTTTTCCCCGTTTGTTTCGTCTGCTTTAATCTGATGTATTGGATTATATACTTGCACGTATCGGATGTGGTGGCAGACGATTTGGTACTACTCGGCGGGGAGAATTAAAAACTGCACTGTGTATTATGCGACGAAACTGATGATATCTACGTCAAGGATGAACAACCAACGACCCACTACTCGTATTTTGGCCAAGTGCTTTTTATAAATATATTTGAATCTTGCTATTTGCAATGTTCCCTGCATCTAAGAATTAGGGAAATAAAAACCAAAAAAAAACACTGATGAAAAAAAGATGTAATCTTATAATACGTCAATGTATTTAAAGAGTAGTCAATCTAAACTTAAATTTAAATAATTGTGTGTTTCTGAGTCTGTTGTTTAAACTGTTCCAAATTTGATTGAATCTTTACCTACGTATGCAGAATGCACGTGTAGTTAATATATTTACTTTAGACTACTATCTAGTTCACTAACTGTAATATCATTCTTCATTTTTATTTAGTGTAATTTATTCAAGCGAAGACTTATTTAGCCTAAATATATGATTAAATTGTAATTCTAACTTTACTGTAGAAATTTATATAATTAGGTATTAGTTATACCAAAGTATTTAGAACATTTCGAAAAAAAAATACAACTTATTATCTCATTTAAGCCCTAGATAACTGACGATTCTTAACGTCACTATTTCACTTTGAGTGCTCAAAACTATGAATACTTAGGTGTAATAAGGCTAGTTACAATAAACCATACTCCATATGACAGCAATTAGTACCTTTAATCCTATAAATACCGATCATGGTCGCTATAGAAATTCGCTGTCCGTCGGTAAGTAATAAGGTAATGACTCTTTACTGTCTATTACCGTATCATTAAATATCTTTAAGAGTGAATTGATGAATATATGGGTAATTCGCCATAATAATTGACTTGTACATAAATGTCTTGGTAGGTGTTTTTACATTAGAAAAAGGTTACTCATTTGATAACATGTGAGGGACATATAAGTATTAAAATTACTTAGCAAAAGAAAAATATAAAGTCAACATTGTAACAAAAATATGTGCACTAATTCAAAAAAAAAGCAAAATAAGTAATTTCAAAGCAATAGAGATTGTTACATCTCCGTTATGTAGATAAAATATTCACACTCAAGTTAAAAATTGTGTACAACACGAACGCCATACTGGTCAAAACCGAAAATAACTGAAAATAAAATTCGAATTACTAGAAAGAAGTAGTAATTGAGAAACTAGATTGTTAATCATTAATATAATAAGAAATGGAGAGTAATTTTATGTGATCGCATTTAACTCAGCTAAAGCCTAAAATACGTCTTTCCAAGATTCTAGGGAGTATAAGTCAATCGTAAAATGCAATAGTGAGACTAAATGAACCGTAGTAATGCAATCAGACATGAGTTTCACTGTCTGCGGAGTGCGCGGAGCCGCACCAATAATCCTGTACGCTAGTTAAAGACGCAGTTAAGAATTTTCTGTAAGACAATTTCTAATGTGCTCGTTTTAAATTACCAGTAATATGGATTCAATAATGCCACAACCAGCTTACGAAGATTTAATCCAATTACAAATTTTCCAATTCAAAAACAGTTTCAGAATATATCCAGCTTATGTTGGAAGCAGACGAGCGATCCGTGAAATTTCTAACAAAGTGCAGGGTCTAGTACAAAGTGTATGCTTAGAGTGCCTTCAGGTGTTAGAATTTTTCTGACAGAAATTTCTTGCAGAAAATACACAATATGTCTTAACCTATGCAGGAAAAGCGACAAGAAACGAGTCACGTTATAGGTAAAATATTTTGATACGCATTTAATAACTGCAGTAACAGAACACAAATTTTTTTGATAAATCATAAAAAAGTAGATGTTTTATTAAACCGTTGCATACATAAAGAGAAACATATTTAGATAGTCATTTATAAAGTTTATTAAAACATAAAATAAGTATTTTTAGAAGGTTTTTGACAGGAACGACAACTGTATTGAATGTATTACAGGAAATTTATTCAAACCTACAAGTGATGTAATTAGTGTGTAACAAGTGTTTGTAGTATTTGAAACCACAAAAACGAAATTGGAGATTCCGTAATACATATAGAATAGGCGCTTAATCACTGGCAAAAAATTTTAAAACCGATACGATAAACGAAAAAACGTTAACATCTTGTATCCGTATTGAATTGTAAATTTTACATTGCTATTGGGATCTATAATAAGAGTATCGGATGGAAGTAGATTCGTGGAATTAGTGAAAGCGATTTATATTAACGTTAATTAGTTAAAGAAGTATAAAGAAACAGTACAAAAAATCAAATCCTTCTCAGATTGTCAACTGTAAAATATTCAAAGATTTCGCTCAACATCATCAGTCAGTGATATAAACCTGAAGATGTCTGTAACCTCTAAATATGTCCTTCCTTCGAATACTTAAAACTTTTCTATATTTTCTGAATCCAAATAAAGCTATAGCAATTGACGAACTTATTCACAAAACGTGACGTAGAGATGACGTGAGACGGAAACTGACATGACAAAGAATTTTTTTTTTACTTTCCTTGTGCAGTCTACGTAGAACGTAGACGTTAGAATACTGATCATAATTTTTATAATTTCTAACAACTACCATTTTCTCTGATCTTAAAATTTCACTTTCTCTTAAAGAAAACATAAGTGATTGAGAGAGTACAAAATGGTGATATAGATTGTGTTTTTAAGATGATATAGGGACATAATGTATTATAAATATGAAATAGAATTTAGTTGAGGGTATTTGTAAATGTTTGGTAATAGACAATGGTTACCGTTTAGGATGTTATGCCGCTTACATATACTGGCTTCCAAAAACATTCCTGTAAATTGAGCTCACAAATTGAGTGCACTTGAATTAAATGATCTAAAATTTAAATAATACTCAACATTTAAATTTAACATAGATTTATTAACTAATAACTGTATATGTGTGTTACGTTCCTATCAAACGACGTTTGGAAATGTGTTGCCTTGATGAACTTATGACCAGAATAGATGTATAAAGAAAACAACGAGAGTAAAAGGGACAGATACCTGTCTGTCGTTGTGTACCGATACAATAATGTACAATAATAAAAATATTAGAGATTTTGGCGAATTACCTGTACGTGAGTAGTAATAGTAGCAGTTAAATATTAATATAAATTAAGTAATATTTCCATTCATTTCATTCATTACAAATGATAATATATCTAAATCAACGATGGATCGTTAAATGTAATTCTAGGTAGATAACCATGGGTGTATGAATAAGATGTGTGTATATTTATACATATATTTATATAATAAGATATTTTTAACATGATCGCTCTAGTTTTATAAGAATGTTGTCATTTTCATTTTATCAAAGTTTACACAGGTTAATAATACACGTTCAATATCTAGTGCACCGTACACTTTTTCTACGTAAAAGTAATTTTAACATATTTATATATAATATATGTGAATTTTAATTTTATGTTAAGGAGAGTGCTGATGGATATATTTCTGTTCCTTTTTCGACAATAGTAAAATACATCGCTTAGACTATTGTAAATAACATAAACAGCTGTGAAAGTATATCGCTCGGGTTCCGAGGTTATTAAGATAAGTTAAATAGTTATTAATTTTAACTTCAAATTATTTTTGGAATAGTGTTTGCAGTTGTGGTGTAACCTCTTTTGATGGTGTTAAATTTTTTTCTTAACTTCATAAGGAGGACTAAGTACTGTATCGCTGGCTGTGAGACGGTTGAACAAATCAGGCAAATAGAAGCGCTTTATGAATACCGTCGTATATATGACTTCCGGAACCCTGAGCTGTATGTAAGTAATTCGATTCTACCTAGTTGTGGACAAAGAACCGCTTTTGTATTTTATATAACGTATAAAGTTAACTCTGAAATGAATTTCAATAACCTTTATTGGCAGTAGTGATAGCACAGTATCAATTTTTATTAGTCCAAGTACTTTAAGTACTGTGACAGTTCTTGATACTTGACGTTAACTGTTAATCGGATAAAAGGTTAAAAAAAAATTAATCGTAGTTGTTTGTTTGTGGTCAGTCGGTATAAGGACTGTGAATGGCTAGAACAAGAGTGCACAGACTTATTTTTGCTCTATTTCAGATTACAATCTGGATAGCCATTTGGAATGGAACAGATTATCATTTACATACACCGGATAGTAACACTTGATTTAAAAAAGTACAATTATTTCGCCATATGTAAAGAATATATATATAAAATCGGTTCACTTTTTAAAGTTTTTTTTGTTAATTTTTGTTTAAAAAAAGCAGTTTTGGTACTAACAGTATTTCAGTTCATAAAAGTGTGATAATCTGCTCCAATTCAACTTAAATAATAGAGAATATTATGGCAATTTAAGTGCTAAAATAATAAAATAAAGCATAAATTAATTATACTGAAAGACAACGTAAAGCTGTCCTACAAAAAAAAAAAAAAACAGCCACGCAGTTCTACTTATTTCTTAACAAAACTGTTCGAATTAATTTGCTGCTTTGTTACATTATATTACTAAAGTTGTCTTAGATCTCATTACTATTTCTATAAAATTTTGTAAGTATTTTCTATCCACTCATTAATTATTTAAAAAAAGTTTAAACATGGCAAAAATATATTAATTATGTTAAAAATTTGCTCAATAGGTATATTAGTTTGTAAAGGAATTTGTGACTTGTACGATACAATTTTGCAAGTGCTAAAATAATCGTTTTTGGCTCACTCTGAAATGATATTAATACAATATATCCCGTGGCAAATACTATATGTACCTGAAAAGCAATACTAAAATCTATTTGAGAAAATATAAAATATTTTCAATATTTCTGATATATAACGATTAATTATAAGATAATAATAGATAATTAGAAAATTTACGTTTGCCATAGCATTTATCACAGCACGTTAAGTTTGTAATTTAATAAAAGTGATTTATGGTTGAATGTTGATATGTTGATGAGTACATAGTTATATATATATAATTTTACAATAATATATTATTAATATATTTCATATAAATTAATTAAATAATATAATATAGGATTAATGCATACTATCGCACCTAGGATTAAGTAGGTAGTTTAGCTCTGTACGAGGGGGCGAGGACGGTGTATGTTTTTTTTTTAATTTTTTTTATTAAATATGTATATAAATAGTTCAAATTTACTTTAAGAATTCTATGAAATAACTAGATTTTAAGATTCAGTATTAATTAGTGCAAAACGAAAAACAGATGATACGGTGTTTTTATTATGATAATTTATTATTGAAACAATTTTTTTGTGAATAAATGTTTGTTTTCCTTTATTCTATGAGTATCTTAAAACAAGACACACACCGTCCTTATGTCTTCAGTACGCAACCAAATTCTAAATCACATTTAAATCTAATGTAATTTTAATATATTCAAGTACTTTAATATAAATTTAGGAAAACTAATTACAAAATTACAACCCTTATTTACTATTTAGATATCTGATCTCGATGTATTTCATTATTATAATTTAGATGGCGTATTAAAAAAAAAACAAAAAAAAAAAGAAAAGACGTAGACGCACTTTGACATATTTCAAATAAACGAAGTGCAAGTGGTAGAGTTTACTACCAGAGTAGTGACAGAATCAGATCTTTAGATGTTGATTAGAACATGTATGTAACATCTGTTGAAATAGAAAATAAATTTTACTATCACTGAGATATTTATAAGCAACATCATCATTTTGTCTTTTGATGACAAAAATACATATTAATACGTATTGTTCTAAAATTAAAACGAAAAATGTTTTGCGTTCGAAATTTTAGTTTTACTGCAAAAAGCACACACGAGAACTAAAAATAAATAAATAAATTTTGAAAACTAAATAGGAAATTATAAAACGATGAGACATAAAATTACTTAGAACCTTTAGTTTCGTGTTGTAAACGACTATTTAATTAATTTTCAAATAAAAAAAAGGTAGAAAATTAAATCTAAGCAATTAAATGGAAATGATTCGTAAATATCACAATAAAAAATACTTTAATTATTACACATGTCCGTTTGAACGTCCAACGGATTTTCTATTAATGCCAAAGATAGATATTGAAGCACCGATAGATTGTATTCACAAACCGATTTAAATATGTGCATCTGCAACAAATTACATCTGAATTTTGATATCAGTGACGTAATATACTGACTTCATACTAAATAAAATTTTGTCCACCGTACAATGAAATGTTTGGTCTATTTGAGGTAATGCTTTTTTAAGGCAAATTTTACGACAGTTAGTTACACAATATCGATATCGGTCGATCAATAAAATCTTAAGAAGACATTTTAAAAATCAATAATGTCGAGAATGTACCAAATTATTATAGTTAATATTATAAATCATTTCTAATTTATAACCTACTTACGTTACGACAATCGATAATCAGCTATTCTATAATTGCAATTACGATATTCACGCTATAATTGTTCAAGATTGCGTGACGTCATAAATATTTTAATTAATCATGATGAAATTTATAATTGAACAATCGATTGATAATGGCATATTCAAGTCAGTCTCAAATACTGTCTGTTATGGTACTTTGATGTTTTAGTAAAGATTATTGTGAATTCGTTAGTAGTATTTCGTCAGATTTTCACGAATTTAATGAACTGTCCCTTTAAAATTTTCGGTGATTCATATACACATTTGTATTTTAAGAGTAACGAGACTTTGACGAGTAAATTAAATATACTTTTAATTATTTAAACGACATTTTTTATCGTATCTTCAAAATATTTTTAGTGCCAAATTTAGGCTGTTAATATTTTACATACATCTTAATGTTAGATAAATTTGTAATTGTCTTGATGTTTTAGACGGATGTTTCGTTTCTTTTGTTCTCGAATGTTGCGTGTTAGGAAAATTCGTTTGAGAGTAATTTCAAACGAAAAATAAGCGTAGTTGTTCTTAAATGACCATATCACTTACCCTACAGTAATAAGTCAGGATATTCTTATAGATACGTTACCTCTCGCTCGCAAACAAGACGAATTTTGGACAAGGATAACGTCATAAGACTCTTTTACCGCTAAATTTCCAAACTTTTAAAACGATCGTAATTCTAACAGCGTTCGATTCGTTAGGAAATCATTACCTATAGCTGTCTCTACGCGTGTGTATAACTAGGATAAGGGTAGCAATTCTCCGATGAGCAATGGGAATGATTTTTCGTTTATTGGATTATATCATTAAAACTGTCAAAGACTTCCTATTATTTCTGATCTCGTATATACTTAGATATCGTTATAATTTATCAATAATAATAAACAGGTTTCGTTGAGTATTTACTTTGGAGATTCCGCAATGGTTAAAAACAAAAGTCTTCAAGCAACGCGTCCTGCCTGTGTTGATATACGGAGCCGAAACGTGGACACTGACGAAGGGACTGGTCCACAAGTTTAATGTCGCTCAACGTGCAATGGAACGGGCTATGTTTGGGGTTTCTCTCAAAGATAGGATTAGAAATAAGACTATACGCGAAAGAACCAAAATAACTGACATAGCCTACAGAATTAGCAAGTTGAAGTGGCAGTGGACTAGTCATCTGTGTCGCAGAACCAATGGCTGTTGGAGCAGATGGGTCCTGGAGTGGAGACCGCGTCTTGGCAAACGCAGTATGGGACGTCCTCCGGCCCGTTGGACCGATAATCTACGTAAGATTGCCGGTGTGGGCTGGATGAGGATTGCGGAAAACTGGGATGTCTGGCGCGAACTTGGGGACGCCTATGTCCAGCAGTGGACTGCAATAGGCTGAACTCATTGACTGACTGAATAAGCAGTACGTTTTGAAATCCTCTGGGCGAAAGACTTTCTAAATAAAATTTCAAAATATACAATGACATTTTTATCCTCCTTTTGGTTAATTTAAATTGATGTCTGGAATGCTCTGGAATAAATTTAAAGTTTTCTACAATATACGACGCATCGTTAAGATTCTTGTCACGTCTAAGGCTAGGATTACACCGTCCGCTTATTCTTAAAAGTACTCGGACGTCGTTAACAACGACTACCCCGATCTATTACCCTATAGCTTTAATTAGGTGTGTACGTCTATCATTATAGCATCCTATGATGTGACTGCTTTAGAATCTTCGATAACGAACAACTAAAAGCAAGCAAAAAGGCAGTGTGGCTTAATTTTTTTAAATTATTTTCTTTAGTTTAATAAGACGAACTACGTAGAGATTTTTTTGTTAGTAATTTACAATGAACATTATGAAAATTCTAATTTCAATTCCATAAATTGATTTTTGAAGTGAAACTTCTTGAGGCGCATGAGAGTAATTTTTTTACGGATGAAACGTCGAAGATGTGCAAAGTTTTGATGAAACGGCAACGTTTTTGTCAAACAACAGAGCAACCTAGCGTGTACTATAGAAACTACGAAGGTTGTTACATTATTTATTATTATTGGTTTTCCGATTTCTTACATTTCACAAATGGCAAATTTAAAAATAATTAGGAAGCTCTAATTTGAACTGTTTACGGAAACTACCGTGATATTTTGAATTTCTTTAAAAAAAATCTATATTGTTTTTAGTAAGTAGAGCCACCTAGCGTGTCATAGAGAAACTACAAAGGTTGTTACATTAATATCGATAGTATTACATTGCAAATTAACTGGATGACGCTGGATAGAGTAAAACGTATGAAAAATATCGAATTACGAAATATAATGTCTATAATCTAACTTAATTCGACAAAATACATGATATTCTTGCGGATAATTTATTCCTAAAAATTAGTTTGCCAAAGAAGTTTCATTTCTGACATGTGTAATTTGTACACACACACTTTTTTATTTTTTATTTGACCGCACTGCTGTTAAAGGATATCTTGTAAACGTAGCGTGAACTATTCCACAAAAAAGTTTTTATATTTCTAACCTTCTATGTGCTGTTTGCAGTGCTACGCTTCTTATATAAATATCATAAATGAATCCAGTATTTATACAGCGCCAGGTAATTTACCGGCTCGTTTCCTCACTACGCTCATCTGCATTTAAATCTACAAGTTAATGTCAAGTAAATTATTATTTTTTATTTTAAGTAATTATTAAATCATGTTTTTTTGTAATACGTTTAATAAATGTTAGTTTGTAAGTTATCGATGTTGTTTCAAATAATCGACACCATCAATTTATACTAAGCTAACTCATAAAAGTGAACTTTACAAAACGTGATACCTTTTATAATAATTAAGAGACTTATTTGAAATTTGGTATCTTTATTAGTTAATTTGTTCATTGCAATTACACAATTTTTTATAACATATAAAAAAAAACATTTTATCAAGTTCGAATTAAAAAAAACAACTTATCAAAACTTCGAGTTGCCGTAGTACAAATTGTTGGTGTCGAATAAATGTTCGATGTTTAATGTTTCGATTCTTATTTCGACATTCAAAAATCGTCATTCACTTAAATTATTCGAATAATTTTTTTAATCCGTTAACGATAACAGTTTTTAAACTCTCTTTTTTTAACGTCTCAAATTTTGATATTTGAAAAATTCGTATTCGTTAAAATCATTTGGAGTTTAAATTATTATATATGCAAGCTATCATTTTAGTAATAAAATAAAAAGTGACATAACATATTTCCTCATTCAAATTGTGTTAAAATTATCGCTTTCGACGACAAATTTTTTAATGTCGAAATAAATTAAAATAAATGTTCAATGTTAAATTTGATTCATATTTTAAACGTATGCTCAGTGTTACAAATTATATAATTGTGTTATGTTATTATCAAATATATGTGAAAAAGTTTAATTTCTTTAATGAAATATTATGTACTGTTTTATTAATGTCTTTAATGATGTTGCTCAAAATGAATAACTTTAAACTATGTATGTAGTACCTATTACTGTACGATGTTTAGTTCTGTGATTCAATAAAGAAAAAAATAAATAAACTGTTTCATTTTTTAAGGATCAATGTTAGGTGGTCTCCATTATTTTACGTGTAAGATATATGTGACAATGCTGCGTCACAAGGCAACACGATTCATAACATAAACAAACAAATTAGCACAAAAATTACTGCATATGACGCGAATTAATGCAACAAAATCAAGATTATAGGAATGTTATAACTGCATAACAAATACACTTCAGCCTGTAATATCCCACAGATAGTCCTCTTGCTCCAGGTAGGAGAAGGAAATTACTATTCTTATATTACTTTATTTAGTCGTTTCCAATAAAACGGGCTAACATTTTTTGCTATATTACTGTAATATCGATTCTTAACAATGCTAAAGTTTTTGTCTAAAACAGAGCTTCATAAATATGTTTAATCAAAATTATATAACTATTTTATTCATGTTCCAAATCTTCACAATGGAACTGTTCATGTTGAAAATTGATCAAAATAAAGAAACTAGTTTTTCTTCAAAATCTATTTTGTATCCCATACCTCGATTGTTAATGTTTCCTTCCGTTACAATAATTTATCAAGGATTGCGCGTACGAATTTCTGTGACCTACGCTTTGAAAGAGGTCTTCTGCGTAATCGAGAATTTTCTCATGAGAATAGCTTACTTTTATTAATTATTCTATATGATGTACATTGTATCAAAGTCATAGCGTGTCGTCAATAAATTCTCAGGCAGATGATTTTTTTTATACAATTAGGTTTGTAACAAGCGTACAGCTTGCCTGATAGTAGGCGATTACCGTAGCCAACCTCCCCCCTCAGGAGATCGATCACCTTACTTACCTCAGGAACACAACACTGCTTGAATGTAGATTGTTTTTCATTATATATGTTTGTTATTTCACGCAACAAACAACTCAAGTATTGTTCATAGGCCAAGTTTCGTAACGATATCTTTACTAATATTATAAAGCTGTAAAGTTTGTTTTTTTGAAACGCGTTCTAGCCAGTACTAATTTAAATAGTCTTTTGGCGTCGGATAGTCTACCGAGAAGGGCTATAGGCTATATAATATTCAAATACGTGAGTGAAAACACGCAGAAAATCTAGTTCCCAATTGATTAGAAATAACCCCGTTATAATTTAATGTCATATATATATATTGAAATTGAATTGAAATGAAATGAAATTTATTAAACAGAAACAGAAAATATTTTACAATTTCAGACATATAGTTGTAGTTACGTTATAAAATACAGACAAAACAGTATTTATGTAAGGAAGCTCTATTTCTAACCTATTCGTTACGTATTATTTCCTTGATCCTTTAATCATATTAATTTCTTTTTAAGTGATCGCTTATACTATAAAGAACCTTATTGGTGTCTTTTAAGACTCTTGGATTCATAGACCTAATATGCTTATTTATTTTGTGTATGCTTATTTTAAATATTTAATAATATATCTGTGCACTGGATTTTAAACCCCTGCCGCCTAAAGTAGGAAAGTCCTGTATCTTAGGCAGGCAGTGATTCCTCCAGTAATTATAGCACAAGTTAGATATATGCATGTTTGGTGTTTTGTCTTATTATACAAACATTTTTATATATATTATTTATATATATATCTTTTATATTTATGACATATATCTGGAGTGATGTGTGCCCGTCCGCCAGTAAGTGTGAGTGAAAGAGAGAATGAGAGTGTGAGTTTGTGTATGTATGTGTGTGTGTGTGTGTGTGTGTGGGTATGTGTGTGTGTTCGAATATATGTTCTAGATGGTGTGATCATTGTTTTATTCTTTAATTGGAACGAGCGGGTGATCCATTAGATTGCTTCCTGTGCTTCCTTTTGTTACAAAAAATTATTTTTATTTCAGCCCTGATATTGTGCATAGTAAAGTATGATATGAATTAAAATTAATATTGAATAATTAATAACTATAAATCGACTACGAAATTAACGACGAATCAACAATCATACCCAGGGCTGGGTCACCAGACGCGTATATATATACTAGCTGACCCCGTAAACGTTGTTTAGCCATATATGTTATTAACCCCCTTAATCCCACACTTATTACTTAGGGATGTGAAAAATAGATGTTAGCGGATTCTCAGACCTACCCGATATGCATACAAAATTTCATAAAAAACGGTCCGTCCGTTTCGAAGGAATGTTGTAACTAACATTGTGACACGAGAATTGTAAGATAAACGCCATGTCCAGGGTCAGACAGTCATGTATAGCTGAGCGAATTAAACTCAATATCTTTACCAACTTACTCTTGTTACTACCCGTTTTAGTATCTAAATTTCATAAAAATCAAATGAAAAATGTAAACATTTTGATAAATAATCCAGTAGGCTACATATTTCAGGGCCTGCAATGAGGCACACCCTTCAATAGCGTTTACTAAATGTTGAAAAGCTATTCACGTTCACAATAAAACCTATAAAAAGATTATCGAATAGTTAGTACGAGTATAAGAATAAGGCGAACGTCTGTCCTAGCTAGTTCGATGCTCAGCCTTTTATAGGTTTCCATTGTTGATCTTTTTCAGTAACAATTCTACCTTACACAAATGTTTTATTTTTTGACTAAGGACCGGTTTCACTAGTTGTGAATGACCCTATTTGACGGATAAGGTATCTGACAGTTAAAAGCTTTTGATTAATCATTCTTTTTGCCTCCGAATTCTACTATATCTATGAGATGTATATAATTATATATCTTATATATAAAATTCTCGTGTCACAATGTTAGCTACAATACTTCTCCGAAACGGCTGCACTGATTTTTATGAAATTTGTGTGCATATCCGGTAGGTTGGAGAATCGACCAACATCTATTTTTCATACTCCTAAGTTATGGGGGGGGGGGGGGGGTTAAAGGTTTTAATGACATATGCGGCAAAACAACGTTTACAGAGTCAGCTAGTATATATATTCTTATATCTATTGTAAATATTATATATATATATATATATATATATATATATATATATATATATATATATATATATATATATATATATATATATATTTATATATATATATATTAATTAATTCCTATTTCCCTTGGTCACGCCATCACGTGTAATGGACGGATTTCGAAAAATTCTTTTGTATTAATTAATGTCAGGAGGAGGTTCTTACGAAAGGAAAAATTAAGAAAATTGTTTGGAAAATTAGAAAGCTTAAAATACTTTACCACCATATAAAATAATTTCTAATCTGAACTTAGCGCTTTGGACAATATAATCTTTTTCAATGTTATCTTATGACGTTCGACATAGAGTTGACAGAATGCGTGCTTCAGATATTGTCCAAGAGCACCCACATTTTTTCAACATTTTTTTTAATTAACTATACCAATTCGAATTCAATATTCATAGTTAAGACAGGACATCGTCTGTCTGGTCAGATAGTATCCAAAAAGTATTTTCATTATAATGAGTGAAATTCGCGTAAACATTAGAAAACAATATATATTCTATTCGCATATAGTAATCTTAGTTTTATTTTATTGATTGAGGAGAAACAGGTCCTACTGCTTTGTTCGCCCCCCCCGCTGTCAACATTACAAGACCAAAATCATTTTAAAAGAAAATATTCGAACAAGTAGAGAAATTCAATAACAATAATAATATGGGGCAGTACATCAAACATCGTTTAATTTTACTTATTGTTACAACTAGTGGTTGCCCAGCGGTCGGAATTCGACCATAATTGAAAATTTTAATTAAAAAAAAACATAAATGAAATTAAAGAACCTTTTCAAAAAAATTCAGTTTGACTATATATAGACTTTGACAATCAACAAAAGCGCAGGTATAAATGCGCGCGTGTGTGTGTGTGTGTGTGTGTCAAATAGACAGTAGTGTCGATAGTGTTCTTTTTAATGATTAGTGTATTTTTATGCATAATTAAAAAAATATAATATATTAAGATACTGCACTCCTTCTCTACATAAAATATAGGTGTACGAAATTTAATACTTCTCCGTCCGCGCGATTTTCGTTAAAATGGGTACAAAGTTTTGCTCCACTTATTAATATATAGATAGACTAGCTTACTCGGCAAACGATGTCTTGCCGCTAAACGCTATTTAAAAATAGGGGTTGGTGGTAGAAGGGTAAAAATTTGGGGTTGTATGTATTTTTCAATGCCAAATCATAATAAAATAAAGAATAAATAATTTATCTAAAAAAATTAGGGGTGGACTACCCTTAACATTTAGGGGTATGAAAAATAGATGTTGTTCGATTCTCAGACCAATATGCACACAAAATTTCATGAGAATCGGTCAAGCCGAGTTTAACTACAAACACCGCGAGACGAGAATTTTATATATAAGATGTGAATGTTTACAATTCGTAATTATCCGTGAAGCCTACTTCTACCAGGAAAATCAATGTTTTTGTCGTTGTTGTAGTGAGACCTGGCATTTGTTCAAATTATAACATTTGCCAAGAACTATCTAGTTCCTATAAGTTTTTTAAGTTAGACATACTATTCTTAAGCAAATTAAGTATTTTAATACAATAATTTACTCTTACTTTAAATAAAATTACTTTAAAAAAAATTTACGTAGCCCTGAAATATTATGTACAATTTCAGTCAAATTATATACATAGTAATAGTGGAAAATTTAAAGTATAACCAAAACTTTGTGCACGTGGTGGATACACGAAATTAAAATTATTATGCAACTAGCTTTACCCGCGACTTTGTCTGCGTGGAATAGTGACATTGGAAAGCATTTTTTATAAACACCGTTGTTGAAATATTTACGTTTAACTTGATTCTTTAAATTGCCATAACTTTTTTATTTATGAACTGATTGACATAAAAAAAAAACATTAAATGTTAAGTGAAGCTTACTATAATATATTAGTGCCACCACATCTAATATGAATAAACAGTTTCTGAGATTAGCGTGCACTAACGCACAGACAAACAGACAAAAATTCTAACAAGCATTGTTTAGTAGCTACTTACCATTTGCGTTGATAGAGGTTTTTATTGACGTTTAAAACATTTTTATTATATGTATTGTTGATGATGACATGATAATATGCAGGCGTTTCAATGCAGTTACAATTTGAGTTATTAACGACATCTAGTGTCAACAGCAGAAACTAAACTAAAATAACGCTACCTATTGACGACAGCACTACATTTACAACGCCATCTTGTGCCGAATATGTAAATTACTTTAAAGGGGAAACTAACGTCTTCCCGGCAAACTATAACTACATTATTCAAAGAAAACAACAGATGGCGCTCGTAATTAAATCTATGTAGCGCTTACAATTACAGTCAATTAAATCATTAGTACCGGATTTTTATTGGAATTAAAAAATATATTGAAAACGATCAATTAGTCATTATTTTAATTATAGCCCGTGATCATGTGGACAGGCAATAGGAATAATGGGTACACTTTAAAAAAAATGGGTGTGAAGAATGAAAATGAAGTTAAACTTCTTTAGCTCCATCTCGCAGTCAACTTCCGTTCGCCTCGCCCGATCTGACTTTTCGTAACGTGACGCATTCACCAGCTTACTACCCAAGTCAAGCGTACATAAAGAAATTTTTAGTTAAAAAGTTACATTTTTAGGTATGTTTTTATTATACGTAAAAAAAAAAAACAAGAAATCAAATAAATACACAAACAAACGATAAAACAATATATGCTTATTATAATTATGTTGCACTTATTAATTATGAAAATATAAAATTTAAAACGAAATTCAATAATAATGTTAGAATAATCATCACATTAATTTAAAGTACCTGCGTGACCGAGCTTGGGTTGGTATATTTTTGTAGTAAATCGTTTTTTTGGACATCATATTTAAATACGAAATAAAAATTGATAAAATGTGAATAATATTTTTAATTCTACTGACGTAATAACAAAAAATATGAACTGATTATTTAAATAAAAATGGACGAGTGCAATTAGAAAAAAAAGGAAAAAATAATCGATCTGAACTTCTGAAGACATGTGAATTTCATCCGCCGTCTTCTCATTTCGGGAACAGCCGGTTTCCCACCTGAGCTATTATAACCTTGTAAACAATGGTGTAATTTATCTTCATATTCTAATTATATTGTAGCAGTTTTTCAATGCTTGAAAACATGGTCAAAACGACATTTTAAAAAAATAGCTTGATCGATTTATCGCCCCCAAAACCCATGCAAATTGAATATCATGAAAAACAGCTAGCAAATTAGATAGCAGCGCCACCTACCGGGTCCCATAAATGTAGTTAGAGAGGTAGAAGAGCAGAGTTACTGCCAGAGTCTTAGAATTGTACCCGCAAGAAAATTTAAGTCTATCATACTAGTCGTTACAAAAATAAATTAATTTAATAATTCAATTTACAACATAACATACATTAACACATAAATACGTAGTAAAAATATCCTAACTTCTTCAAAATTGTTTAAAATCGCTTCGCTTCAGCCTGTAATATCCCACTACTGGGCATAGGCCTCTTTCCCCATGTAGGAGAAGGATCAGAGCTTAATCCACCACGCTGCTCCAATGCGGGTTGGCGGATATTCCCTACTATGAGTAACGTTCGCTATCAGGTGTGAATGATAACAAGCGGGACCGACGGCTTATCGTGCTCTCCGAGGCATGGTGGGGAGACCCACAAGAACTGCACAAACACCCAGACCACAGTAAACACCTGTATGGCCAATACAAATGTTTGTCATGTGCGGGGATCGAACCCGCGACCGCCAGCGCAACAGGTACAATCCATGGCTGTAACCGTTGGGCAACGCGGCGTTGTTTAAAATAATTGTATTAAAAACTAAAAAAAAAACTGACTTCAATTACATCGACAAGTAATACAACGTAGGTATACGTGAAAATAGTCAAGTAAATATGCATTAAAGATTACTCAAAAAGTAGTCATCAGGCCTCGATTTTATTTAAATAGGATCACATTTATGCGCATCCGCTTTATATCGAGTTATATCTAATAATGTATCTAATAATATATCTAATAAAATACATACATGACTATTTTTCGTCGACCTAGTCGACGTAGCATTAAGTCACATCACTTTTCACTGCGTGTACCGATTTGATGATTCTTATTTTATTCGAAAGCTGGGTACTTGTATTATAGTAGTATATGATTTTGATGGAGGTCTGAGTAGTGTTTTTGAGTTATCGCTAATAATCCGCATTTTTTGAACAATTTTTTTCGTCTACCTACCTCTTATTAGTTCATGTAATTGACGTCGATTTTTTCTTGTTTGCAAGCAGACACAATTATTTATATGATGTTCAACATTTATCGATTTTGTCAATCAATTTTTTAGGTTTTTAGAATATAAAGCAAGAAATACATGTATTTTTTCTTTCATCAACAAATAAAAAAAGAATATCATAAATAACTTTTTCTTGAAAAAAAAATCAAATAATGAAAAGTATTACAAAACTTTTAAAACATACCATACACTCGTACATTGACTAGCTTTTTTGGCACAGTTTGTGGTGGCCCTGTTTTCTACTTTACGCGTTACGGGTTCGATTCCCGCCTGAGTCTGGGTGTAATATTTGTAAGTATTTATTTGTATATGTATTATTTCTATAAATATTCCTAAAAAAATCTTTCGCTATAACAGTCAGCTGTTACCTATAGCACAAACAATGAGTTGTTTACCATAGGAACAAACGACTGTGTAAGATAATTATGATTTATTATTTATTATAATATACAATTTACTACTCGTTCAAACGACAATTATAATATGGTCGATGTTTGTCTTGTTTGAACAACGATACAGTTGTCGTGCAGTTAGACTTTCTTACCTTTTTGTGTTTGATGATAACAATCTGCAGTGCGTTTTCACATTTACACCTGAATTTTGCGGAAGTGCACACCTGTACGTCACCTACTAAAGTAACACAAAAGTCTTGCCGCTGAATAGACCAAAACAATTTAATTAAAGAAATTTTCATATACTAATGTTTTATTAGATCTTCAAAATTTCAGTCAAAACTTCACCTTAACTTTGAGTTTAGTTATAATTTCTATGATTTTCACATGAGCATACTGTTTATATAATTTTAAAACCTCAAAAATAACACGTGTAGTTTTTTTTTTTATGTCGCTAGGTCGGCAAACAAGCGTACGGCTCACCTGATGGTAAGCGATTACCGTAGCTTATAGACACCTGCAACACCAGAAGCATCGCAAGCGCCTTTCCAACCCAATCCCCAATCCCCCCAGGAGCTCTGGTCACCTTACTCACCAACAGGAACACAATACTGCTTGAAAACAGTATTATTTTGCTGTGATCTTCTGTAAGGTCGAGGTACTACCCCAGTCGGGCTTCTCCATATTTTGAGCAGGACATTCCTGCTGTGCCCTACCTCAGTTGAGTTTGTTTAGTGGGTGAAAATTTAGCGTCTATTTATTGGGTTTCGTTCATGTTATTTTGGTGACTAAATTCCGTTAGTGGAAAATTTGTTCTGAACGCAGTCTTGAAACACGTGGCGTTGTTTGACACGGTTTGATTTGAACAATTTAATTAGAAAATTTAGACGAAAATGCAATTAGGTACACTTATCGACTTCGTAGACGGTGTTCACGACTCTAGTCTGGATATTTTAGGCTTGCTATGCTTCAAAGTATAACCTGTTATCCATATCATATAACATGAGGTAACTTAAGGTTGTGACTGGTGTGCGATGAGGACTTGTGTAAAGTGGCCTGACGACGACTGAGTAAAAATAAAACACATGAAAATCAGTCCCACATAATACCATTTAATGCTTTACGCAACTTGTCAAATACGCTATTAAAGTATTGGAAAAATAAATAATATTTTTTTTTCTTCGTCGTCTTCACAGCATCATATAGCTTTGTTGACCATAACTGACTTTCTCGAAATATTCTGTTATTTTATGAGATATTTACAAAAATTCATATCACGTCTATGATACAATGCCTTAATTTCTTATAGAAAATTAATTTATACATTAATTATTTATTTTTAACATTTCATAGCTTAAAAATTACTTGCATGAATTTGTATGATATGTATATTTTAAGGAGTATACCTTCTTTTTTAACCGACTTCCAGAAAATGGTGAAGTTCTCAATTCGAATGTATATTTTTAATGTTTGCTTTATCAGAACTTTTGACATGATGGACCGATTGTTTTTTTTTTTTTTTAATAAAAAGGTGTTGCATGTCATGTGGTCCCATTTAAATTTAATTGAGATCCGACAAGTACTTTTTGAGTTATATGTAATAATGCGTATTTACTTGACTACTTTTTTCGTCGACTTACGTTGTATTATACTACATAACTTTTTACAGGGTCTAACTTATATTAATGATTTGCCTGATCTGAGTTTTGAAAAACTTTTGATGTAATAAATTGCTAATCCTTAAAATTTAAAGCTTAAGACTATTTAAATATGTAATTATTTTGGAGATGATTTATTTT
Organism: Melitaea cinxia; assembly: GCF_905220565.1. Lineage (NCBI taxonomy): Eukaryota > Metazoa > Arthropoda > Insecta > Lepidoptera > Nymphalidae > Melitaea > Melitaea cinxia. The sequence continues at coordinate 18,973,246 of NC_059424.1, read as the reverse complement.
ATTTGAAAAAAAAATATCAAAATCTATTTTGACCATTATACGGTCGAAAGTTACAATTTTTATTATGGAACTGAAAAAAAAAATGATTTACGTTTGAACCGCGTTTGTGTTATTTATCGAAGTCCGTTTTTTTCTTTATTTTGTTTATTACAAAATTTAATAGCGGCATTGAAACAAGACATCGTATCATAAATATGATTTATATTGCAATCTAAAACCATTATTCACATTTTAATTAAACGTAATAAATAAAACATTACTTGTCTTTTTTACTCCAAACCATTTTTCAATTTGTTAGAAAAGACGAACTATATTTTCTTTATGCTACGTTTAATTAAACTTTATGAATAATAGGATAATATCTATTTACAGTGTAACGTTATAGAAATCGGTGTAGATATATTATTGTGTACTTTCGTATTATAATTTTTGATTATATTGAACATTCTGATAGGTATTTGTAGGAAATACAGTGCCGGAGTGTAAACCATTGAAAATAAACATCTTTATAGCATTAATCTAAACAATACAACCGATAAACACCGCTACAATACCTAATCCATATACATCTTAAACATTTAGAAAAGATAGATAAGCGAAACACGCTTGATTTGAGAATATTGATCGAGATTCAAAAGTAAAACTACACCAGAAATCAACTGTTTTATATCACAGTTTATAGAGATTCATTATTTGATATTCCTCCACGTTTGGCTTTATTATATTGTGTAAATCGTTAACCCATTTTATCATTATTTGAATTATTACATAATATAGTGCTGTTGGTATCGCCTTATAACTTGGTGATGTCAAATTATTTTTTACCTTAGAATACCCTATGTGAGGTTAAGCGTTTAGAAATATTGTATCGATTATTGTAAGCAAGGCAATGCAAGGCTTGTGTGAAAATTTGGTTACTATTGAATACAATAATAAAACTTTTATATATATACATACTTTATATGAGGCGACAGTGATCATTTGCTGTAAAGTAAAGTTACTTGCAGAAAATCATATCTACCATATAAATTTTGTAAAATATTGCTATATCTATTGTCGAAAATTTGAGTTATTTTTATATTAAAATCGATTTTATTTTAATTATTATTAATGTATCCTAAAACTAGTTAATTTTTCAAGCTGTTGCGAAACTTTCTTAATATTTTTGTTCCTTCTATACCAAATCAAATGACACTAAATATTTAGGTTATTACTAGCCATATATATAAATATTTATACGTAAAGAAAGGAATTCGTTCTGGATAACTTTCACATGGGCGCAAGAAATTTGATTAATAGGTCTCTGCAGTTATAAATACGCTATAAATAACAATATTGAAGATGCCTCTCTAAAGGGAACCAATTTCGTAAGAGCTTATTTTGAAGTTAACGTGCAAACAACAATGATACATAAGCTAGGAATAAGTTACTATTTCGATTTATAATTAGATTGATTATTAACGTTATTTTAGACCAATAAAGCCAATATATTATTGCTGGCTTTGAAATACACAGGCCGAAGACGGGCAGCAGCATCTTGGATGCGACAAAGCCAGCTCTGCGGTCGCCTGACCAGCGTGGTGACTATAAACAACTCCCATGAGTTCCCACCATTTTGGGCGCGAACTTGAGGAGGCCTATATCCAACAGTGGACTGCGATAGGCTGATGTGTGATTATTGGCGCAATTTAGGTTCTTAAATCGATGATATATTAAAAGGCATTTTGTCAAAATTATAATATAAAAATTAATAATTATGATATAATATAAAAATTATAATATTATTCCAGTATGGAATAATAATTGTGTTGCTTTACCCTGCACGCGTTGCTACGTTTTTTTTTTTGGGTCGTACCAACCAGTACCAGAAACTTTCATGGGCTCATGCAAAACACTTTGCTGAAGATCATGACATTATCAAATGTTTACGATTCTACAAAGGATATACAGACAAACATTCATTTCTAATATATAGATTTACAGATTACAGATTACAGATTAACTTGACGGATTTTTTACTAGCTGTAACGGATCCTCCGTTATGCAACGCCTGCCTACGAATGCCTGAAATGAATGGCAGATCCAATACGTTTGTAAGATTTTATAACGTGAAGTCAGACTTAGAGAGTTAGATATTTCATCTACAACGGTCAGTTTTATTACAAATTTAGTTTCAGTTTTGTTACATAATTGTAATACAACATAACTTGTATGATATTTGTGTTTGTTGTTCTTTATAAGTCTTGAACTAAATAATATTAAACAAAAAAAACAAAAAAAAAACAACATAGGCCAAAAAATACCTACTTCGCATAAGTTGCACATTTTAAATCTAGTCTATTTATATTTTAGTTTATAAAGAATTATGCTTGATCTACGCTTTAACAAACTTAATGCGTTTGCGAATTTATCGCACAATTCCTGACGAAAATAGTATTATTTGATGTGTAGACTTACTTATAACTAATACTCGTAGATTTTTCTCTTAAAATACTAGAAGTACCATAGTTTCAAATGGTGATAAGATTTTCTGCAGAGTTACCAAAGTTTATGGAATGTTTCACAGTCACTTAGCGTTTTCCTCTTTAAGGTTTGAGCGTTTATAAAAAGGCTTATTTTTTGAGGTATAAAATGGAGTTAGTCTAAACTACATTAATCGAAGGCTTACCAACGCGAATGCTACGTTATTATAATATTAAATTTATAATTTTATATTATAAGAGAATTTTTTCTTCTTGCTACCTGTCGAATGAAGTTGTATTTAAAATAGTTTAAACGTGAAGTCATATACGTTATCACGCTAAGAGTCTGTGAATTTTCTTTATTCTTTTTAATACATAAGCGTAAAACGAAGACAAAAAGTCACTTTGCTTTTTTTGTTTTATTCTATGTAGATATCTTCAATTGGATAAGCGGTTTCAATGAACTTCTGATAGAACCTTTGAAACGCCCTCCTGAAATAAAAATATAACATGCATGTAAAATCCTGTTCTTATACTTTGTAATATTCAATAAAACAGTATCTGACATATTACACTCAGCTTTAAACTCTTTTTTTACTCCACAAAAATATATAATAATAAATATATAAATATGAACCATAAAAATGTATACGTGAATAAACTTTCGAACTACTGCACCAAATTTTTCATCATTATCAGGACAATATTCCTTTTAAAGAAAGTTAAAAAATGCATATCATTACAAATAAATAAATAAATACAATAATGGTAAAAAGTTCTTCGGATAAGCTATTGTATATAAAATAACGTCTTAATTGTACAAATTTTGTTAGCGTTTAAGATTTTCTTATATGTATATCTATCTATACAAATAAATAAAATCGAAGTGTCTGTTTGTAATATTAAATAACCGCTTTTTACTAAAAGCATATGGATTTATACACGGTACATATAGCAAATTAACATTTTTTTTTATAATTTTTGTCTGTCTGTCTGTCTGTTTGTTGTTCCGGCTAATCTCTGAAACGGCTGGACCGATTTTGACGAGACTTTCACTGGCAGATAGCTGATGTAATAAGAAGTAACTTGGCTACTTTTATTTTAGGAATTCATTTATTATATAACTCTGTGAACTGAACAATAACTTGCTAAATATATAGTCGCGGGCACAGCTAGTCTGGTGTATAGTAAATGCGTCAGACATTTTTCAGTGCTGTTTTTTATACTATACAATTAAAGGACAAATTAAAATGATTGATTTTTAGTAACTATAAACAAAAAAAGTTAAGATTTTTGATATGAATTATTTTTCTTCAAGTGATTTTTTTTAGCATCTACTGATTATCTCTATTTCTTTTATTTGAGACTAAATTTACATACCACATACATACATTACATTAGCTGACAATGAACTAATTAATAAAGTAAGTAACTTTCAATATCAATTTAAGACAAAAAAGTAGATTTAAAAATGCTAAAAAAAAAACTTCGATTTTAATTAAACCCATTTTTGTCGAAAATAGAAGTATAAAAGTAGTACTTCTCACCCAACAGCTTCCGCTACAGGCCTCGTCGATTCCGATCCTCTGAAGACGTGACAAGCAAATCTCTGTAGCGTCGGATGCTTGGTTATGAAACCCAAGTACCGATGATCGCGAGGATGAAAAGCGCAGAAGGAAACGTTCTTGAGGGAGTAAAAGTAGTCGATGCAAGGACCACTTCGACTCCGCTGAAGAATTAAGGTTTTTTTTTTTTAAGATAACAATAATACGAAACGCGTAAGTGTTATTATTACTCAAAATTAATAAAACGATTATTCTTTATGATATGTTAAAACAAATTTCTCATAATCTTTGTGAGATTGTACTTAGTATTATCGATAGGATACAAAAAGAACTTATTCTCTACACTAGTAGTAGAGGCTCTTTCAACCGAAACTCATCTTTACAGGCTTAATTTCTGTTCAATATTTTCAAGCAAAATAGTTAATTTTAAAAAGCTACATCGATTGAAGCTATGGAAATTGATTATAACAAAAAAATCATTGGAGTCGATACACTTACAATTGCTTGGGTTAAAATTATTTAAAAGAGTAATTTTTTTTGTAAAGTATCAAAATTATATAATTTATTTTTGTTAACATCTCAAACTTCACCGTTGTCGGTATTTTTAAATACTCTGATTTACTGATTTGTTCTTAAAAAAACTTACGTCAGGTTTCGATCGATCGACCATTCGAAGACCTTGGTCTGATACTTCTAATATGCAAGGTTGTGTCCCGGGTTCGCCGTTACATTCACCTACTATTTTTTTAACAGCCTGACATACCACTCCTGTCCCTTTGTGTGCTAAAGTTTCAACTGATCCCATGTACCTGGAAAAATAGTTCTACTTTATTTACATGTTTATATATATATTAGGATAATTTACACATTTATTTGCCTATCCGAATGTATAAGTACACACAGTAAAAATTCATGCGTTATAATATAACGACGGTCGACGAAAAAATAGTCAAGTAAAAACGCATCATTATATATAACTCAAAAAGTACTTGTAAGATATTTAATAAATTTAAATGGGGCCACATGACTTACACCACACCTTTAAATTAAAAAAAAAAAATCATCGAAATCGTTCCACCCAGTCAAAAGTTCTGACATATAAATCGTTGTCTTTGATGTGTTTATGTATGTGTTTGCGTCGCATAGAATGACAAAAAAAGGCCAAACGAAAGTCACAAAATCTTTTTAATTATATTTATATTTTGCTATAAAATTTGGTAAAAATAATTGAATTAAAAGCACAACTTAAGACTGGAAACTTTTTCAATCGATCTGTTTATTATTGTGACTTGTTTGTTTACGTCGTCGTTTTTTTTTAAGAACTCTTTTGGATATCAGACAAAGAAAAATCGGCAACAACAAAATTATGTAATGTTTTGTCTGACTACCGCTTTTTGATGTTTTTTTTACTTTTCTTTTTAATTGTCAAGAAAATTTTTAATCATTATCATCGCAAGAGTTTACTATTCTTGACTTTTTCTTGCAAATTAGTTACGGTTTTAAGATATTTTTTTGAGCTATTGTACTTATAAAAATGTATAGTGTATTTCTGTCTACTGAAATAAATAATAGTTTGATTAAAAGATTGATACTAGGAAATCTCCTGTACTGAACATATATATATCCTTATTCTAAATTTGTAAGCATGTTCTGAAAGAAATATACTTTTTAACGGTAAATTATCGCTATCGCGATTTCTTTTATATATATTTTCTCATGTAGTAAAAAATACATTACATAATACCTTTTGTAAATGTACCTACCCTAATAAATATCTTTCTCTTTTAACTTTGGCATTTGCGGGATCAAAATCATTATAATCCATATCCACTGCGTAAGCTGACGGAAAAATACCTTGTTGACCTGTTCGTAAATTAACACCTGAAATAGAAATTAGTGTTTTTAATGTTACTTTGATAAAATATTTAAAGAAACAGAAGTCTAGCAGATAATGGTAACTTATTGGTAGCATTTCATTTGATTAAGTATAGAAGTTTCTTTTATTTTCAAAATTCATCATGCTTATTCTATCGTGATTTGTGCGTTGACATATAATTGTTTTAAGGTTAAAATCAAAGTACATAATTATCCTGGCATAAATGTTGTTACAAAGAAAAAAAAAAGCATTTTTTCATTGCACGTAACATTTATTACTATTACAGTATGTTCGTTAAATACATTCATATAAAACCATTGAAAATATATAAAGCTTATTCGAAGTGGTCTCCATTGGCTGCAATATAGTCCTTTAAACGGCGAGCCCAGTTATCGTTAATAGAGGCATGCACTCTTTCCATGGGAAAATTCTTCACTGCCAATCGAATTGTTTGTTTTAGGGATTCCAAATTATCATAACATTTAGAGCAAGCCAAACTCTCTCTCTTTCCTTATCCTACATGGGGAAAAAGGACTATGCCCAGTAGTGAGATATTACAGGCTGAAACTCTCTAAAACTGACCATAAATCATAATCTAGCGGATTACGATCGGGACTAGATGACGGCCAGTCTTCAGCTCTGATGAAGTCCGGAACGTTGATCCACCAAGATTAGGTAGATTGAGCTTCATGCGAGTCTTTTTAAAAGGAACATTATTGGTTATTGAACATGGTATTGTTAAGAGGCTTAACTACCGTCTGAAGAATATAGGTAAATCGGCACAAGTATCTTGATATACTTGTGCCGATGTTTTGATACCTCTTTCACAAAAATATGGCTCACTCACTCCTTCATAGCTAACGCTCCACTAACCATCACTGAAGTCGGGGATAATTCCCCCGTTTTACTCTGTTGACTAATTAAGAAACTTCCTTAGAGCTTCGAGCTTCGAGATATGGTCTTTGTTTTTTTTTTGTTAAAATATTGCTCAATCGTAAAAATTTTCTCGTCCGTAAACAAAAAATTTCTTTGAACTCCTTTTGTGCATCGCTTAAGTAGTTGTTTTGATTTTACCACCTTATTCTTTTTTTTAATTGTCAGTTAAGAAATGACCAGTACGTCTCTTATATGCTGCAAGTAATAAGTCATCTTCTAAAATTTGCGTCACGGTTCTAGGTGCTATCTTCATCTACCGAGATAAAATCTTTTATTTTCGGACAGGATTTCTTCGAATTTTTTCGAATCCTTTCCCTTACTGTATTGATCGCCTTTTTCTTACAAACACAAGATGGACGGCCAGATCTTTTTCTGTCACAAACAGTGGAGGTTTCATTGTAGCTATGGATAGCCCGGTACACGAACATTTGATTGATACCGAGCGTGTGGAGAGTTTTAAAAGTTGTACTCGTATTTGGTTCCATACCTACTTTGTGTAAAGCAATCACAGCGATTCTGTTTTGTTTATCACCCCACTTCATTTCAATATCACAAAATATTTTACAATGTATTGGCGCAAAAATGAGAAAACACCATGAACAATCATGTAAAAATGACAGATTCCAAATACAAATGTAATTTTTATTATTTTCAATTGTAACATTATATATAATTTCATTGTAAGGGCAAACTATGTCTAGGAAGATTTTACAATGATAAATGGTGTTGTTAATAAATCTAAGATTTTTTTTATTAAAAAAAATATTTTAACGTCTAAGTGACAAAAATATACACATACTCGTATATTTCGACAAGATGTTGTTATGTAAAAAAATCAATTAAAGAAGTCTTGACATTTATCAACATCATAACATCTCATGTAAGTGAATTTTCTTTTTGAGAATAAATTCTTTAAACCTGATTATAGTAGATTCTAAGATTAAATAGTATTGAAAGCTGGAATTTAGACTAAATAAAATTATACATAACTAAATAAATAACAGTATGAAATGGGCTAAACATAAGACAAAAGGGAACATACTGAACTGAATACCAAAATTTACTGGTTAAAAACAATCTATAGTGAAGTACGTTAAAAATGTTGTTCTCTATATGGATAACTAAGTAGATTTTTTTAAAAATATTGTTCTTACTAAAATCTTGATAAGCAAAAAGATATTCAATTACTACTTTAAGAAAATTAACCACCGGCAAATAGCAGATAAGAACATCCCCAACTAACAAGACTTATACTCACCTTCACACCATAAATCTTCTGCTTCCTTTTGTACGTAAATCGGGTCACCGATTTCAACTTCAATCTCATCGTGGTGTCTCGGATTGAATTTGTGCAGACCTCTGTGGGTTGCTTCTAACATCTCAAGTTGACTGTGAGGAACCGTTGTCATATTACCAGAAAAATTAATGCCGCTAATACTGCAACTCGATGAAGGGGAAACTGGAATAAATCGTTCTAAAATGTCCTTAAGTTCAACAAAGGAAAATTTCTGTTTTTTTTTTTTTTTTTTTTTTTTTAATAAATTCCTTAGTTTTTCCGAGATGTCTTAGCTGTCGCTAGATTCCTTTCGAACTGATTCGACAATACCGTGACAAAACAGGATGTTATTGATTTGTCTAAAAATAAATAATTCCACGAAAAATCTTATGTATTTTTCCCTTTTATTGAAGTAAATAGCCGGTATGTATTACAATTGAGTGACTACAATGGTTTATTATATTGTCATTTGTTAAGAAAAATTTTGTAAATTGAAAATCGTGAAACCGCATATGCTTAAGAGAATATATAGCAAAATTAACGGCATTTTTTTGGGAGTATTTTAATGGGCTTATTGCTACGACAGTAAATCTATAACCTCATAAGAGACTAACACTAATTTTTTATAACTGCTTAAAATTTAGGCTTTAAAGCAATATCGAGTATGAATTTAACAAATAAAATAAAATTTGAAATAAATAAATTGAAAAACCAATTGCTAATTGTTAACTATATTATTAAAATATAAGATAGTTTTCTTATCTTTCTTATCTTTCTTATTCTCCGTAACTATGAATCGTGACACGCTAGATATAAAAAGTCTATAATACGCACACTTCATGTGTAATCGCAATGGAAAAAGTATCAATTCGATATATTATAAAGATATTTATGTACCCAAAAAAAGAACTAAATTGATGAAACAAAAATATACCGGGACATAAAACTTGTCAGAAAATATCAAACACAATTATTGGAACATAAGATCAATCTTAACGCACAAAACATAAAACCCACTTAGGAAACACACTGCTTACCATTTTGCTGCAAGGGCGTCGGTGATAAGCTCTTCGGGCCTGTATCGATGGGTGAGTGCGCTGTACTGTGCCCACTGTCGACATCACCTAGACTTTGTAATCTTTCAGAATCAGGACTAGAGTCTTCGTCGAGGAGGTAGCCACACTTGAGTACCAGAAGTGGTCGTCCTTGACACCCTGGTCGTATAAGTACACCAGTTAATGCTCCTAATTCATCAGCTAATGATGCTGGCTGATTTGATGGAACTAGTGTTGCTGAAAATAGTGAGTAATTGGTTAGGGGTCCGATTTAAAAATGTATGTATCGCATTTTTTTACTCAAAAATCTGAAAAATTTGGGCGATGCGTATTCTTAAAGAAATTAAGTTTCATAGAAAAAAACTTGTTAGTAAATTAATGTAAAACAAGCCGGCCTTAACCTCACCCGGTAGTCTAATGCCTAAATAAGAACTAAAACTTTTGAAACTTCAAAAAGATAATTTTATTACTATTAAAGTATACAAAAATCACTATTACACAGAAAAATAATTATATTAACTATTTTAAAGATGGCGTTGAAGTCAGTCTCCTTAAAAGAAAAAAACCTGGGCGGCGCGCGATGATTAAGCTCTTCTATCGATCTGAAATAAAAAACAAAACAGATTTTTAATAATTATAAATACACTTATCGTAGGACGAAAAATAACAAAACAATTTTTTTTTTTTTTTTTTGAAGAAATGGCGCGTTGTTGAAATTTTTAGTTCGAAAATTTCTATTTTTTAATCACGTTGTGCATGTAAAAAAATAAAAATATTTAAAATTTTATTTTTCGTCTTGCGATAGCTGTTTGTGTATTAAATAACATATTAAAATTTGAAATGAATCGATCGAGCAGTTTTTCTTTTTTGCCGCGCGCCAGGCAGAAAAAAAGTAGTTTTGAGATAAACGCATTTAAAATTTTGGTCAAGGAAATTCTCAAGAAAATTAGATTTGAACCTATACTTACGATTAATCAGATATTCCAGCACCTTATAGTATATCCTCAGTTCTTTCAAACTGTTCAATTCCTTCTGTTTTTTCAGCTCTCAAAACTAAAATAATTCCTTTTACTACAACTCAGGCAAAGAAACCGAAGCACCGACCAATTGTTTTGGCGCTGATCTTTTAACTAGGTTTTACAACATTAAATACTAAAAATATCGTCACTAAATTTTAACTGTATACTTGTGAAATAACATACTATACTTTCGAAATATGAAAAAAAAAATTTTTTATCGAAATTTATAGACCACCATTCGATTTTAATTATACAGTGAGCTTATGTATATTATATTTATTTATATATTTGCGAGTATTTCTAATATATAAAATTCTTGTGTCGCGGTGATTGTAGTTAAACTCCGGCTTCACCGATTCTCATGAAATTTTGTGTGCTGAGAATCGAACAACATCTATTTTTCTTTCCCCTAAATGTTAAGGGTAGTCCACCCCTAATTTTTTTTTAATTTTTAGATAACTGATTTTTTTACATTTTTATAATACAACATTAAAAAATACACCCTAAATTTTCAATCCTCTACGATCAACCCCTATACTTTTTTTGTTAATTATAAATTTTATTTTTTTTGCAAGATTTTTATTTCTATTGTGATATGGCTTAGAATAAAAAAAATTATATTACTCTTAATTTTCCACCTCTCTACGATCAACCCCTATTTTTCCATCGCAATTTTTATTTTTTTAATAATTTCCTTTAATTATGATTTTTTTCTCAATTTAATTTGATCTCCTGCCTTCACCGATCGACAACTATCAATCGATCAGTTATCCCCGCTAGATGTCTACCGTTGTCACCTCTCATCCAGCAAACATCACGGAGTAGGGATGAGAATGAAGCCAGTCTCCTGTCTTACTTACTATACCGTTTTCAGCCATATTTTTTTTTTGGTTTTACTTGTGTATCGATCGTAGCAGTGACTGTTATACGTATTATTTTAATTTTTCTGTGCACTAAATAAAGCATTTTTTCATTGTCTACAACGCTTTCGATTATAAGTAAATCCTCGCACACTTATAGTAGAAGTTTATTGGCAAAACAACGTTTGCCAGGTCAGCTAGTTTTACATATAATATTATATAGTTTTCAAAAAAAGTATTGTGCCTCGGACGCAACAAGTGAATTTAATTAAATAATATAATAAAAATGTTTGGAAACTTTTTTTTGTAGAGTATTAAGTTTTTTTTAAATTCCTAAAAAAAAGTATTTCGAACCATAAAAATATTGATATTTCTGGTATTTACAAAAATTCGAAATCGAAACGCAAAATTGAAAAAATCAATCGATGTTTAAGGCACGATTACAAGGAAGAGGCTAGTTTTACATTAATTTACTAAGAAAGCTTTTTTCTAGGAAATTTAATTACATTTAAGAATACGCATCGTTCAAAATTTTTCAGATTGATAATTTACGAGTTTTGGGTAAAAAATGTGATAAATTTAAAGAATAGTTTCTTAAGACTTAAGTCGTAACGATACATCCTTTAATATTATAACGGGCTCAAACTTTCACAATAATCTTTTTTTATGTCTACATTTTTTTAAAATCAGTACTCAATTAAATTATGTAATATTAAGTAACTCTTTTGTTAGTAGTTAAAAGATTCACATAATTTTTTGTTATATATATTGTAATATTTTTAAATTATACATGTGTATGAAATCATCACTTAACGAAATAAATAAAATGCGACACAGATAATGGGCTGTAAATGCTATGTGTTTGTATGTGTGCGAGCGAGTGTACGAGTGAGTTAATAAGTTGTCGATATTAAAATAGAGATAATAAATGATATTTTTTTTCAAATTGTCAGTTTTACTAACATTTTGATTACAAAAACAAATCGCAAGGCTTTTGCGTGAGCTAAATAATTGTGAGAAAGAAATAGAAAATCGCGTCAGCGCATTATAATGTTAAAAAATTTTCGCTGGCTGAGTATTACTGCGTAGAGAACAATAGTATCTATATACAAAATCGAACTTACGTTTCCTTGTTTTGGGTATTTCAGGTAACTTTCTCCTCCTTCTTTCGCCATTGGCGAATGTTTGGTGGAGCGGGCTGCGTTGTGCGTCGGTAACATCTGTCTGATTTACTGGAGAAGAATCTGTTTGCGTCGCATTACACTGTTCAGCCTCACCCACCTCCTCATCAGGTGTACCCTCACTTTTTGACGACGGCGATTCATCTTCCAACCCGACATTTGGCACTAACCTGTGACCAAAATTTCGAAAATCATTTACCAATATTCCAGTTTACAAATTACAAGACTTAATTAACGATTTATTGTATCAGATGTTCATGCAATAGTCTGCGTGGTATGGAATCGATAGCGATTATATTTAGTATTAATAAGTTTACTTACGAGTAAAATGGCGTTGGAGCCTTTATGTGTTGTGGTAGTTTATCGAATACCCGGCGAAATTCTTCAAATTCGCTGTCGGCCATGTCGATAATACACCTGATATTCGGATGCAAGGGGTGCATGCGCGACGCGCTCTAACGTGAAGTTTATCGACCAGAGTTCAGACTTATAATGAATAGTGCAATTAGTGCGCATGCTCGGGAAGGGTGCGCGCGCTTGCGTTCTCTTATGTGCATGTATGTCACCCTAACTAATGCTTACGTCACAGAATTCAATTTGTGAATCAGCGGGAAACCCTTAGAAAGTTATATTTAGAATTATATTATTGCTCAGATCAAATTTACTTTTATTATTAATTTTCAAAACAATTTTTTTAACAAATGAGATACTCGTTTAACTTGAAGAGATTTTTTTAGACTCATAATAAACAAAAGAGTATATATGTTTCAAATACATAGTAGGTACATGGTAGTGTGTGTGTAATGTTTTTTTTATAGATTTAATGATTATTTTTGCATAAAAAAATATTGCAAGATTCCACATAACTTCTCGATATAAACTTTTAATTGTGCAAAGTTTCATACTCCGCCATCATCAAAAACATTTAAATTTGTACTTATATGTACTTCTGTTTATATGTCTTGACCGTTTTTTTTTTTGTTTCGAATTATGTGACCTACCGTCAGCGAAACTTAGATGATTTAATTGTAACCTGTAAAATTTACACCGTAATTATTCCAGTCGAGATGTATAAATACTTGCTCTAGAACTGCTGAGAACAGTTAGGTGAAAGTGGGTTTCCTACTTGCCTTACTCCTCTTTTTATCGAAAAATATTGTCCTTTTCTTTCAGTTATTATTTAATCTTTCATGATTATATATATACTAGCTGTGCTTGTGACTTTGTCCTCGTGGAATTTAACAAAAAATATTGTTAAGTTCGCAGACTTTTAAATTTCTAAAATAAAAGTTGCCTAACTTACTCCTTGTTACACCAGCTATTTATCAGTGAAATTCTCGTCAAAATCGGCCCAGCCATTTCAGAGATTAGCCGGAACAAACAGACAGACAGACAAAAATTGTAAAATAGTTGTTTTGGTATATGTATCGTGTATACATCCATATGCATTTAGTAAAAAACGGTTATTTTAATATTAAAAACAGACACTCCAATTTTATTTATTTGTATAGATTTTTAATTATGCGTATGTTGTATATTTTGTGAACTCGTTGTGTTTCTAGAGCTTTCCATAGTTTTTGGTGTTTTAATGAGTCAGATGTCTTGTTGTAATCCACAAATGCCAAGTAGAAGTTAATACCGTATTCGTTGCATTTATCGACAATATGCTTTATAGTGTAGATGTAATCTTTTATTGAAAAGTAACATCGAAAGTCAGCTTAGTCTTTGGCTTAGTTTTCTTCTAGGATCTTTGACGAACACAAGACACAAGGTTGATATGTCTGCAGTTACTCGTAGCTATGTCGTATTTTTCACCATTTTATGTAACAATATGACAGTTAATGAAGTACACTGGTAAGGTATTTCTTCTCTGTGTTAAGTTTCGCTACACAAGTTTGTTAAATGGTATTGAGTGGTACTTTTCGAAGTGCCTATAAGTATTTATTTGATATGCCGTCACCTCTTCTTCCTACAGCACGCACGGGATTCGTTTCTTCATTGGCTACGTTGAAGCTATTAAACCATTTAAAGATTTCCAAGTAACTATGTACACTTTATATTATGTTGTTTTTACCAATATTTCCAATCTATTTATGAGATTTCCCTCAATTCTAGCCACGCATTTTTAACCCCTCCAAATTTTTTCTATGTGGCAATTAATTATGTCTGTTCTTATTTTTGTTCTAAGTCTATCTATAAACTTGTTTATCTTTTTACTTATTTCTGATATTATTAATTTCTTATTTTTCTTATTTTTCGATTAATAAAAAATATTTTTCATTGCATAATGATTGCATCAGTTTGTCTTGTCAAATGAAGTAGGAATATGAGAAAATATATTGCTAAAATCTAGGGCAGATCGACTGGGAAAGTACTTAAAGGTAGCTGAAAATCTCGGAAAAATACTGCTCCTGGGAATGAGTTATATTGACAGCAGAGATAGGTTTGTCAATAAGCATGAAGTACTTCACGTGTTTCACGAATAGCGGTGATACAAATAAATATATGGGCTCAGAAATCAGAGAAAAAAATCCGTGGTGGAACAGGCCAGGCTCCAGTTTTTCTTTTTAATTTTTTCTCTTCTTAATTATTTCTATACAAACTTTATAATTTCAAACTTAACAATTTCTATACAAAAGATCACAAGGTCATGTCAAAAGCAATTTAAAAATAAAAGTGCCGGACAACATCCGTATGTTTGCAGTGTGTCTTCATCCCGCCGACTCGAGCCAACGCACGTCCTAAGAGTTCTGTCAACAATCTAAGCCTTCAAGTCGAAAGAGCGTCTCGGGACCTACTTGAACTAAATTGTCTATAATATCATGCAGTCTTTGGGATAGTAAGCATAAAAATAGCTATGCAAAAGTTAGAAAGTTTTGGTTAACTCCATTATGTTTAATTTTGATGGATCGAAAAATATATTTAAATTTAGAAAAAATAAATAACATATTAATTTTATTTTAATGAAATAGAAAAATTGATGCAAATAAAAAAGTATAATAAGTGTAGGCTAACAATTAAATTAAGTATTATTTTTTACACTATATTTACAGAACGATACACGTATTACTGGAAGCAAAGAGGATTACTAACTAATTTCAAAATACTGCTTAAAGTTTGAATATTGTAAATTTTCAAATGGACAGACCAATATTGCTTTCTAATGTTTACGCGAATTTCACTTATTGTAATTTGCCTTTTTTGTATTGCCTTTTTTGGAATTTATCGCGGACATGAACATCTTTTAAATTTGATTCCATCATTCCATTTTTTTTCACTCTACTCATTCTAATGTTATCCTAATAATAAAAATTCTAAAATGTGTTCAACTTATGTTTTATAATTATAAACGAGCTTCAGAAATGTCGAATGTGTAACAATCTCCAAATATTGGGATAGTGCACAAAACAATTTTCACACAGAGAGGACACGATTTCTTATAACTTTTTTCTAGTTTTCTCGTTCTTTGTCTTAGTAATATATTATAATAGTTATGTTATCTTAAGAACTTTCAGTGAAAAAAATCACGTTTATGTAATTTAATTTTCTATAAGAAAGCATCACACAGCAAATTGCATAAGGTTATTAAAATTAGGAAAACTCAGTCATAATGATTAAAAATGTGATACGTTTCACACTTATAGATTTAAAAAAAGTAAAAAAAAAATGTTTTTAGTTATTAATTTAAGTAACTGTAATTGTTTCGAAAGATTATTTTGAAATTAATAATAATATGAAACTTATTTATTTTCTTTTAATTTGCGCCCAAGTTTAGTCGCTTACTTAATAATCTTCCTATGCCGGACTATATGACTTTTAAACTTTAGCGAATTTTTAAACGGTCTTTTGTTAGACAACTACAAGTACCTTAAATATATTATTAATTAAATTTGACTAAAGATATATGCTATACGCTTCAGCCTGTAATATCCCACTGCTGGGCATAGGCCTCTTTCCCCATGTAGGAGAACGATCAGAGCTTAATCCACCACGCTGCTCCAATGCGGGTTGGCGGATATATTCCCTGCTATGAGTAACGATCGCTATCAGCTGTACATGATAACAACCGGGACCGACAGCTTAACGTGCTCTCCGAGGCACGGTGGGGAGACCCATAAGGACTGCACAAACACCTAGACCACGGCAAACACCTGTATAGCCAATACGAATGTTTGTCATATATTATATAATTCTCATATATCACTATATACGTACATATACTCATTTCTATGTTTATTTTACTGGGACTAATTCTATACTTGTATGATAATAATATGACTATTTAATTAGGTCGTTTTGCAGTGAACCTGTTTTTTGTTCGGCGGATTGTGGTTTCGATTCCCGTCTCGTGTCTGGGTGTAATATATATTTATTTCTTTACTTATTAAAAAATGTATATTTGTGTCAATAACTAGTCACCGAAATGTATTTGACTTAGTAATTTTGCTATTTTATGATTTTTTAAAAAGTAGTTAGAGAATAGGTAAGTATTTTCGTATTTTCTAGTAAAAGGTTGCAATATTTTTATTTGTATTGTTTGTAACTGGCTGGTTTAGATGACATGAAAAAGTTACAATTAAAAAATGAAATTAAAAAGTATCCCGCCATTTTCACTGTTTACCTGTCCGCCAAAATGAGTGATATCCACGAAAAAATACTCGTATGTTTCCTTAATTTAACAACATTTTAAGTTCCTATTGTATTTATTGTACTTCTGATAGACGCCGTTACGTGTTCTTTAAACATTTTTTTTTTTATTTAATGGAAGTTTTAAGGAATTGCGATATTGAAAATTACAAACGTTTGATTTAATTGGCGTAATATTCGTTTAGACAGGCATATGACCAAATAAGGTTGAATAAAAAAGGGTCTCTTTGTACAACCTTATTCTGTTAGTTTGGAATTACACCCTAAAATTTTGTCGCTCTGATTATATGAATAGAGTCGCTCTGATTTGATAAACATTCAAATACGCGACAAATTGTTTTTACTTATATTAGGTGTAAACAAAGTGCGTGACACTTCATCTAAGTAGTTATTAATATAATTTGTAATTGTTCTTTGATGTATATTTGATCTGTGAATAGGTTGCTATGGAGCTTTTTTTATATTAAACGATTGTGAAAATTATATTGTAATTGTAAATATTTAACTAATAGTTATTATTAAGAATTGGTGAAATAATAGCTTTAAATGTTGTTTCTCTTTTAAGAGCAACTCAGTTACAGTTTTATTGTTCATCTTAATATCTAAAGGATAAAAGGATAAATATAAATTAAAATATTATATAGGTTATACGAGTATAAATGCTTCGAAGTAAATAAAATGAAAACAGGCATAATTAATGAATAACGAACCTTCAATGCTACAATCAGAGAACGCCGACGTCTCGGGAGAAATTGAGTTAATGTCTTTCCACCAAAGAGTATTGCAAATGTATTTTTCTATTGTTTATTCAAAAAAATTGAGGGATAAAAAAATGATTCCTTTCGTCCATTAACGAAATTGTATAATAATTGAACATAGTCTATAAATGTATAATTTCTTGTCTTTTTATTTAGTTCATTAATAATTAATATATAACAAGGGAGAATAGTGATGTCGATTAGAAAAAAAACTTTAACCGAATACAAAAAAGAAAGAGGTTCTCAATCCGATAGTATTTTCTGTGAGTACCTCATAAATTTAAAGTAACTAAATTGGAGTCGTTTTTTATGAGAACAAACATATTATATAACATTATTTTTTATAGGTGAATCTTTTGTAAATTATTAAATTACCTTTTAAATATATATTTATAACAGTAACTATTTACATAAATAACTAAACATATAAAAAACAAAATTATCGTTTATCCTTTTTCTTGTCACACAAAAGTATAATAATTATTGTCTTAATAGTGAACATTTCACACTGACAATGATTGTGATTTCATCCCTATCGCTAGATGACTTACACAAAGGATTTATCTCACTGACGTCACCAGCAGCAGCATTTCACGGCTCGTTAGCTAGAAATTTCATAGTAATATTTAAATATACGCCTGAATTAATAAAATGATTAGAAATTATGAAATTATGTTGATCGCTGCTGTTTAACGTTATCACAATCGAAGTCATAAGTAACCAATCAATAAGTTTTATGTTTGATTTACAAAAACATTCACACACAAACACACACACATCAGCCTATCGCGGTCCACTGCTGGACATAGCCCTCCACATGTTCGCGCCAAAAATGGCGTGAACTCATGTATTTTGCTCATAGTCACTACGCTGGGCAGACGGGTTGGTGACTGCAGTGTTGGCTTTGTCGCACCGAAGACACTGCTGCCCGCCTTCGGTCTGTGTATTTCAAAGCCAGCAGTTGGATGGTTATCCCGCCATCGGGTGTCTTTTTAAATTTCAAGGTAGTAGTGCAACTGTGTTATCCATTAGTCGTCTCTTACAACACCCACGGGAAAAGAGGGGTGGCTATATTCTTTGCTGTCGTAACCACACAGCCTACAAAAATATTCATATGTTACATATTGTTTTAAGTCGAGCAGAATGCTATTTCATTATATAAAACAAATTAACTGGGGTAGGCCCAGTGTTAAATTTCATGCACAAAATCTGGAGCGGTCTGACTGGGGAAGTACCTCGAGCTAAAGATGATAGTAGAATTAGCAACATGCTTATGTACATGTAGAATATAATTACAAAATTAACGTATGTAAAGCTAAAACGAAGAGTAGAGAAATCGCTCGCATAAGCCTATAATATCCCACAGCTGGGCATAGGCCTTTGCCCAATGTAGGATTATATTATTGATTTCATAATCATTTTAAAAGAAAATAAAATTATATTTAATACAATATAATATTTATAATTTTTTATTACTTATCTATAATTTAATTAAAATTATTACGACTAAACTGAGATTGTTTTAAGAATATGCGACAAAATCTTAACGTTATGTGTGGCAAATAGAAACTTCAAATTTATATGTATATTTACTCTACTCTACTATATAACTCTATATTACACATGTACTCAATATATTCATATATGCACAAAAATACATTGAAAGCTGTTATTATAGTTTTTGTCGTTACTAAAACATTGTGCTATTTATTATTTACTGCAGAAAAATGGGCGAAGTACTTGGCATAAGATACATATAACGCTTCAGCCTGTAAAATCCCACGGCTGGGCATAAGCCTCTTTCCCCATGTAGGAGAAGGATCAGAGATTAATCCACCACGATCTTCTAATGCGGTTTGGCTGATATTTATTTATTTATGCATAAAAAAAACTTAGAACTAACATTACAGTAACCCAATGCGTAAGATATGTTCTCTACTATGAGTAACGATCGCCATCAGGTGTTTATGATAACAACCGGGACCGACGGCTGAACGTGTTCTCCGAGGCATGGTGGGGAGACCAACAAGGACCGCACAAACACCCAGATCACGGCAAACGTATGGCAAATTAAAAAAATTGTAATGTGCGGGGATCGAACCAGGGACCAACGCAACAGCCACAAACAAGCGCCGTGACCGATGCGCTAACGCGTCTAGAGAAAATTAAATTTAAAACATGTAACGGAAAAAATATTTATTAATACCATCCTATCTTGAGGTATCTAACTAAATAATATTATAGTATATGCCAGTGATTAAATGTAAGATAAATATTGACATTGGTTAAAGTACGTTATCTTCCAAAGGTATTTAAAAAATAATCATTTAATAGAAAACCTGTTTATCGAGTAATGTTTATAGACTATAAAAGATTATGTTACGACTCATCAGAGCTGAGTAACCGTAAAAATCACCGCGGATAAAAGTGGATCATTTGTTAAATAAGGCGTAAAAAGGTGATAGTTCTACTTGTTTACTTACCTATATCATTGTATGCACCCTAACACCTTAGATACGTATTTACAAAGAGTAGATATAAGTTGGGAAGGTCCGATAACGAATGATAAGGGATGCTCTCTCTGCTAAACAATGGTAATAAATACAGTGAGTTCAGTTTAATACCAGTCAGACTGATGTGGGCGAATAAGAACACGAGGCCACACTTGTTAATAGAAATCTAAGTAAAAGATAAGATTATCTTTTTCTTAGATTTCTACATATAAATAAAATTTGCGTGTCTGTTTGTAATATTATAATAACGGTTTTTAAACACATACACGGTAAATATAAAAAAAATGTCATTTTTTACAATTTTTGTCTGAATGTCTGTCTGTCTGTTTGTTCCGGCTAATCTCTGAAACGGCTGAACCTATTCTGACGAGATTTTCACTGGTAAGATAGCTGATGTAATAAGGAGTAACTTAGGCTAATTTAATTAAAAAAATATTTATTTTATAACTCTACGAACTGAACAATTACTTGATTGACAAATTCCACGCGGAAGGATTTAGTAAAAAATAAAATTTGTCTTGTCTGTTTTTGAATATTACACAAAATAATTACGAATGTTGTGGTAATAAACAAATGATTGAAAACGGGTAAATCACCTTCTTTATAATAAAGTTATAATAAGCAATACATACAAAAAAATAGAATATTTAAATATCCTTACAAAATAAAACAACTCATATTTGTATCCTGTAATATGACGTCACAAAAAAAAGATAAAATGTAGAAACCTACGATAATAAACAAGTTTTTTTTACAAAAAAAAGAACAATTTAAGCATAGATAAAACTTTATTAATTAATATAGAGTCTATAGCATAAATTAACATTATTAGAAAAGTTGAAAGCGAAAGGTATAAATGTGTCCGTGACTTTATGGAATGAAAGATTTTCCAAGTTACACTGAACACTTGATTCAGCCAATCAAATATACCCACCCTCCGGCCATCTCCCGCGCCTCTTCTCTTTAAATAGCGCGATACGCAGGGAGCAGGCCACAGTGTGAATAAGGCAGTGCACATTCACTTTAGACTGTACCAAAAATAATATCCAAGAAGTAACACTAAATAATAATCAAGAACATACAATCCATCAAATCTAAGATTAAAATCCTAAAATGAGTGGTTCCGGAAAAGGTCTTTTGGGTTTATGGCTGTACAGAAACGGTTCAAATTGGCAAGTAAAAACTGAGGCGCCTCATCACCCAAAATTGGCTGAACTCCACGCAGCTCACCAGCAAGCTCAAGAGGGGGAGAGGATTTCTGTTATCTTTACCGTAAAAAACCAAGTCGGAGGTTTAGTTAAGGTTCTTTCGGTCTTCCAAGACCTGGGTATCAACGTTCTTCATATTGAATCTAGAAAGTCTGCAATGGAACTATCTGCTGTAAGTCCGAAATTTTCAATTAGTGCTGTAAAACTATAGTAGAAAACTTTATTGTTGTTTTCGTCAATTTTTAGTGGAACTTAGCTTAATCTTAATATTTTAATTCCAAACATTTTTACTGTAATTAGTAATTAATATTTAAGAAAACTGTGAAGTATGCCTAAATTTACATTACCTGTTGCATTGAGCGAATATTTCAAAAGATTTGTTGCGTTTTAGTCTGATATCCTGGTCGACGTCGAATGCGATCCTCGTAGAATGGATCAGCTCAAGCGAATGCTTAAACGCGAAATTCAAGATTTCGAAGTGGTTTCCTCGCAAACTGGTGAAGAATTTCCACCACCAACACCTTTATCAGCAGCTGCTAGCTTTGGTATATAAATTTAACTAACTTAATATTATATTGCAACTTACATTACTATTGCCCAATTTCTTGTTCTTCTTTCCAAGACAGTACATATTCATGTTCCTGTTTTTAAGAATTGTTTTAATGTCACTTTTTTACTAACATTTCTTGATATCTTTCTCATTAAAAACAGGAAAACGATAATAAACAAAAATAGAAAAAACACATAATTAACACTTCTTCATAAGCCTGTCACGAAAACTCACAAGAGCTTATCCGGACAAGCCGCCGCATCGCATACCATATTATCATATAATATCTATACCGTACCGTATGATATTATAGCAATTACCAAAATTTTGTGACTATTAAACGCTTAAAGATTTCAATAAGTGTTCTTTTAGTGATCCTCTATTTGCGTTTGTCCAGGTATTACTTTTGTGGGCCTTCGGGAAGTTCATTGACAAATGCGGGTATAATGGTTTCGAAACTCATAAAGTCGTGTTTTATTATTACTTTTAAAATCACTTAAGAAGAAAATAATATTATATTTCATATATTATAATGTTTATAATTTTTTATTACTTTTCTATAATTAAATTAAAATCATTGCGACAAACTGGAAATTTGTTTAAGACTATGTGACTAAATTGGTAAAGTTTTAATATAATGTGTTACAAATAGAAACTTCGAATTTATAACGTAATTCTATATTAAACATATACTTAATATATTCATATATGAAAGTCTTTATTATAGTTTTTGTCGTTAATACAACAATGTGTTATTTATTATTTATTAATTAATTTTGCATAAGGTACCTACGTATAAAAGAAGGTGTAAATTTTATCTGTGATTTGTTTAGATTTTGGTGAGATGGCTTGGTTTCCTCGAAAGATATCTGATTTAGACCGTGCTCAGAATGTTCTCATGTACGGTTCTGAATTGGACGCTGATCATCCTGGATTTAAAGATCCAGTCTACCGCAAGCGACGGGAACAATTCGCTGCTATCGCTAATAATTATAAATAGTAAGTATCCGACGAACACATAAGTTTTCCCGTGAAATCATTAACGAATTCCAAACATTTTCTTTAATCATCAACAATTTAACATTATTATTTTTTTAATTTTAACGAAGTCTTAAAACGAAATTTAGTGACGCTTTATTACGCTTAGTTTCTGTGGATTATTATAAATAAAGTTGGGTAGATACAGTATCCGATAAACAGAAACATTATCTCTACAAAGGCATTATAAAAGATTTTCAAAATTAGTATATTTTGGCTTATACTTTATATTAATCAAAGTTATTATGAATAAATTAATAAACTTGCTTACTATTCCGTAATCGGGCAATAGAAACTTAAACTGTATAGGTATTTTAAGAATTCATGAATTGATTTTAAGAATTCATTCATTAAATGAGTAGACATATTACTTTTGCTGGACGGACTTACTATCAAGTTTCGGGTTACACGGCTATAGTCAGGAGCCGTCTAATCCGAATTAAATACTGTAAAGTACTATCGTTTACAGCGGACAGCCCATTCCGAAGGTGCAATACACAGAATCGGAGATCAAAACCTGGTAAGTAAGAAGTTTACTTAATAATAAGAGTGACACTTGATTTCATATCTTTGAGTTACTTATTAAATTTTAACATAACACAAATAAGCAATATTTAAGCCGTGGTTAGACCATTATTTATAAATTAATTTCGATTATTTGAACACTGAATCCTTATAAACGAGAATGAGTAGTAATGTAGTATCATCGTCAATCACCTTTATATTGTGTTTACTTTTATGGTAAAATACAAGAAATGCTTAGTTAGAAAATTTTTTAACTTTTGAAGATCGATTTTAAAAACATGTAGCTTTAATCATTGTGTATAGTTTTCTTTATTTTTAAAATATTGTATCATTCGCTTACAAACTACTAAACTTACGATATAACAGTTTTTAAAGATATTTTTAGCAACAACCTAATAAACGATGACTAAATTTAAGTGAAATAAAAAAATAAGTGTGATATGTCTGGAGTTCACTTCTTAAAAACTTATTAAAAAAAACGTCTAAAAAAGTGTTCTATAAAACGAATCAAATTATAATAACCGATTTAAATTATATAAATAGAGCCGCGTTGGCGCAATGGTTACAGCCATGGATTGTACCTGTTGCGCTGGCGGTTGCGGGTTCGATCCCCGCACATGACAAACATTTGTTTTGGCCACACAGGTGTTTGCCATGGTCTGGGTGTTTGTGCAGTCCTTGTGGGTCTCCTTACCGTGCCTCGGAAAGCACGTTAAGCCGTTGGTCCCGGTTGTTATCATGTACATCTGATAGCGATCGTTACTCATAGTAGGAATATATCCGCCAACCCGCATTGGAGCAGCGTGGTGGATTAAGCTCTGATCCTTCTCCTACATGGGGAAAGAGGCCTATGCCCAGTAGTGGGATATTACAGACTGAAGCGTGATTTAAATTATTAGTTTAATCTTAAAACAAAACATTAATCGACGCTTGATCTTCTGTTATAAACATAAACAGCTTGAGCGTCAGCGTCAATGGTTTCACACAATTTCACTTTGCATATTTTCTTGTACCACGGATCTTATACTTGAGACACTTCAAGTAACTCTAAAACATAAAATATATATAATATTTACTTACGAATCACTTCAGCCTATCGCAGTCCACTGCTGGACATAGGCCTCCCCAAGTTCGCGCCACACATCCCGGTCCTCCGCAATCCTCGTCCAGCCTACACCGGCAATCTTACGTAGATCGTCGGTCCAACGGGCCGGAGGACGTCCCACACTGCGTTTGCAAAGACGCGGTCTCCACTTTAGGACCCATCTACTCCAACGGCCAACGGTCCTGCGACACAGATGACCAGCCCACTGCCACTTCAACTTGCTAATTCTGTGGGCTATGTCGGTTACTTTCGTTCTCTCGCGGATAGTCTCATTTCTAATCCTGTCTTTGAGAGAGACCCCAAGCATAGCCCGTTCCATTGCACGTTGAGCGACTTTAAGCTTGTGGACCAGTCCCTTTGTCAGTGTCCACGTCTCGGCTCCGTATGTTAACACAGGCAGGACGCATTGCTCGAAAACTTTTGTCTTCAAGCATTGCAATTACTTACGAATAACGTTTCCAATATATTAGATACTGAAATAGCCAGGCTACCAATTATAAAATACGACAAGCTTGGCGAAGCTGTATTCAATATTATATAAAGTTTCACATAAAGTTTTACGAACCAATTTAGAACAATCACAAACTGAGATCGATGTACTTGTAGAGTTCCTCGGTGTTAATTTCAAATACAATTTCAAGTACTTAAATCGATATTCTGATGCAATCAAGGATATATGTTGTATTAGATTTTATAGATTGACACATTGGTAGCTTATTTACGTTAGTTACCGACTTCCAAAAAAAGGAGGAGGTGGTAACAGACGCGTAGTAAAATGTTATGATGTAGCTCATCATATTTTAATGGGCGTACAGATTTTTATGTTTTTTATTCGAAAGCTGGCGCTTATACTGTCTCATGTGGTCTCATTTTTACACAGTTAAAAAAAATGACGAAAAATTGAAACAATAGCGTAGATGTTCATGTAAAAGACAAAATTTGTGTCTTTGTGGTAATTAATGTAATTATTTAGTCATTATTTATTATGTGCTTTGGAATAGTTTCAGAGTTACTATCTGATATCTTTAAACGAGCAATTCGTGTATATATATTCAATTATTGAAATCTCGGTAAAGTATGGGTTTCGGATGCGATGAATCGTTCAAGCTAGGATTTATTTAATTTTTATTTTTTGTTTTTCCGTGTTTTCAATGGCAAATGCAATGAAAAGCTGCTACAATATTATCATAATATATTAAGAATACGAAGGCGAATTTTGGCATTGTTTAAAAAATTATAATAGCTCAGGTAGGTAGTCGGCCGGTCCTGAAACGAGAACACACCGGTTCAAGCCCACATGTCTCCAGATCGATTATTTTTACCCTTTTTTCTACTTGCACTCGTTATTTTTATTTAAATAACCAGAATATACTTTTTCATCATTACGTCAGTTACATCGAAAAATATTATTCATATATTATCAATATGTAAATTCGTATTTAAATATGATTTACAAACAACATGATTTACTAACAAAAAACCAAGCTAAGCTCGGTTACCTAGTTACCTCCTACTATGTATTTTGTATAAGTGTATTTGTCGATTCATTGAGATCGATTTGCAATTTGATTAAATTAAAACGAAGAATCAAATTGGAATCTTATATTTTTCAATTACAATTTGTGAGTCTTGTTCGATGCGATAAAAAAAGGGAAAAAAGAAAAAAAAGGGTACATTTTACATAATGGCCGCGTTATATAGATTGTTCTGTCACTCACTTCACTGTTCATAGACACTGTCACAGTTTATATAAACAACTTCACACTGACAACTGACGAATAAGGAACGGCCGCGTGCTGTTGTAGTGTTGCTATACGAAATAAGTGACAGACGTTCCTTAACAGTATTTAATGACTATAACTGAGTGGTCGAGAGTTATATGGGATTCTATGGTATTTTTATTAAATTATTATTATAATTACTACACAATAAGTGTTTTTTTTTATCTTATATTCTGTCACTATGTAACTCATACTCAAACTCTTTGCTATCATTTATCTTTTGGCGTATTAATTTAGTTTTGTCAAAATAGCTTTAAAATAAACTAGCGACCAATATTCGTCCAAATTTTTTACACGATTAGTAATCACCAACATATCATGTACTAAAACCTTCTCCAAAACAAACTGCGTCTTATGGTATAAGTATTATTCCGATCGGTTTAACAGTTTTCGTAGTATAACCACACAAGAATACCGGCTCTCCATTTATTAGTATAGATACATAGATAGATAGATAGATAGATAGATAGATAGATAGATAGATAGATAGATAGATAGATAGATAGATAGATAGATAGATAGATAGATAGATAGATAGATAGATAGATAGATAGATTGTTGCTTTATATAGGAGGAAGTATATAAGTACATAAAATGAGTTTTTGAAATGATAAATAAAATCAATCTGTACTTAAACCCCTAAAGCTTTCATCAGTTTTACAATCGAATGGATTCTTTAACAATTAGGGCACAGCATAATATTTCCAGCTCAAAACATGGAGTAACCCGAATGGGGTAGTACCTGAACCTTATAGAAAATCACAGCTGAATAATACTGTTTTCATGCAGTGTTGTTTTCCTTTTGGTGAATAAGGTGACCAGAGCTCCTGGGGGTAATTAGAGGTAGAGTCGGCAAAGCGCTTGCAGTGCTTCTGGTGTTGCAGGCGTCTATAAGCTACGGTAATCTGTTACCATCAGGTGAGCCGTATGCTTGTTTGCCGACCTAGTGGCATTAAAAAAAATAATAATGCGTCATCGCTCACAAATCGTAAAACACATAATTACGTCATAAAAGATATATAATTAAATATGCTTAATTTTACAGTTGGATCTGGAAAGTAACATTAAAAAATTATCAAAAGTTATTTTAAAGCTAGTCGTAGCTATAAATTACGTTAGCATCAACATTTCAAAATTTTATTCGATAAACCAGCGAAAAAAAAATGTGATACTTGTTTGAAAGCTAAATACTTACTATGTGTGAGTGCGCGAGTTCATAATTTCGCTTTTATATGCTCTGAATTGTTTTAAAGCCGTTTATCTTTTTTAGGGGTATCGTATTCAGGGAACTTCATAAACTCTACCAGAAACATGCTTGTGAGGAATACCTCGAAAACTGGCCTCAGTTGGTCAAGTACTGCGGTTATAGAGAAGATAATTTACCTCAGGTAATCTTACTCATTAATTGTTTATAAGTATGTTTTTTAAAAAATGTAGGCAAATATATGTGTTCGTAGAGTAGTGCCTCATTGGGCAAATTTCCTTATCGATAATTTAAACGCATATTAATAACCTTTTCAATGTCGTTTAAACAATTGCGTGACTCCTTTTAATCTTTAATAATAAAACTTAAACTTATGAGAACTAATTTACAGTGTTAACGCAGAAATTATCTTTAGTAACAATAGATGGCGTTACTGCTGTTAGTTTTATACGTGCTTTCGGAAAAGTCCGATTGATATCGCTACTTGTTTAATATTTGTAACATAATTATGTTTGTCTGTGGGTGCTTATTATAAATATGTATATAGACTTACTTTTCGCAAGCGATAACAGATGGCGCTCCTAGTATGAAGTGGTTCATTTCTTCAGCGGAGTTTAATGGTTGTTTTGTAGAAGATGTTGTTCGTAAACATGTACAGATGTCTCTAGTCGACTGTCTGTAATATTTGTAGAATTTTCTGATTAAAGCTGAACTGAGCTGAAAAAAGTTTTACAAACTTTGGCGCTCTGTAATCTTGACGTAATTAAAACACTTTTATATGTTTTACTTCATTATATGAAATCGACTTTTATTAAACGCATTTCATATAAAATTCAAATTAATTGATAATTTACATACTTCTCTAGTAGATATTTTACTTAGTTTGTGTGTTATAATTATAGAATATTTTGAATTTTCATAACAAATTTATGTAAAAATTTACAGAAATTAAAATCGACTTAGACGACTGTTTTCGAAAAATAATATATATACGATTAAATGTGATTGTCTACAAATTATGACGAAAATTATTTTCGAACACAATTAATTTTTACAGTTGGAAGATGTAAGCGTATTCCTCAAGCGTAAGACTGGATTTCAACTGCGTCCCGTAGCGGGCTATTTATCTCCTAGGGATTTCCTCTCTGGCTTGGCTTTTAGAGTGTTTCACTGCACTCAATATATTCGACACTCTTCTGATCCTTTCTATACCCCTGAGCCGTAAGTATTCATAGCTTATTTAGGATACATTTTCAGTGGTGTAGTTGTATTATTATTCTAACAGTCTTCCAATTATTATTATTCCAATTAGTTTATATACTTATGAAAAAAAAAGCATAAAAAAACAAAATAGTAAATTTAACAAAGTGAAAATACTGAAGAAGAGCACCTTTACATATAACATTAAATAATTCAAAAATGTATAATTCAGTTTATCTTGTAAATTACTTCCACAATACAAATTTAAATGCATTTGGGACAGATCAACTCGACATATAAACGCCATTTCGACAAATTACAATTTAATTTGTCCGGAAATGGCGTATCAACGTTTTCACAAACTCTCAGCTCTATCTTTATTATGTTCTCCTAGTACTTAGCTCCATTGAACTTTCTTTATATTCTTCAGCGAAGTTTAAATTTAAAAACGTTTCATAATCCTACGAAATACAATATTTCTCCATAGAATGAGTTTCAATTAAATTTAATTAACAATTTAGTACAAGAACAATGATATTACAAAATGAACTATTTGTTTTTTTTTGTATATTCAATAAACCTTGAGATTTACCTGATAAATTAAATAAGTACCCTTCGATAATAAGATAATAATCAAATATTACTTTTTATTAAATATTAAAGAGTGCTACTCATAATACGATTGTATAAAAGAACAATTTAGAGTATAATATTAAAAAAAACTAAATATCTAATTTATTAGATTTGTGGTTCAACGAAACATGGAAGAAAATGTCTTAAACTAATTTACTAGATTAACTATCGTCTATGTTAATAATGTGAAATATCGCCAGTAATTACGTATAAAGCTTTTTTTTTTATCTCACATGAAAGAACTTTAATAAAGAAAAAGTAAAAGTAATAAAATTTTATCTAACGTTATTTTATCAACTAATTGAATTAGATGAGATGATATTGACTAATTGATTAGGCTTATATAAAACTAATTGAAAGATAAATAATTATTTTGTCTACACTTAAGCTTCTTTTGTAAGTAAAATTTCACTTTAAAATATTTCTTTATATTTTCAGCGATTGCTGTCACGAGCTCCTAGGGCACATGCCTCTACTTGCCAATCCGAGTTTTGCTCAGTTCTCTCAAGAACTTGGACTGGCATCGCTCGGAGCGTCTGATGAGGATGTTGATAAATTGGCAACGGTGAGATCGAGATTAAAATAGTTTTAAATTTTAAAACGCCTGTCACTATAATATATTACCTAATTTATTTGCTAAATATTTTTGATCGTATCAAAATCTTACAAAAGATCTAGTACCGTAATATAATCCATTAAAGCAGATATAATTATAATTATTACTATTACGTAATTAATAAAAATATAATACGATAAAAACATTTTATCGAAATACAATTTATTTTCTTTGTGCGAATATTTATTAGAAATAAATAATATAATAAAAAATACGCTAAAAAGATGATTTTATCAATAACGTTCACATAACAGCTGTCTCTCGAAGACGCATGTTTAAGTTATAATTTGTTCTGACGTCCGTCTTCTCTTAAGTAACTTTCTGCAAAAGTTGTAGACATAAGTTCCATTTTATTATCAACTGATTAAAATACCATCTGATACGTCTGTTCAGTGATGGAACATTTGATACGAGAATAACGCATAGATATTTGTCCCATAAATAACAGTATAAACAAACACGATAGGCTAAAATAATTGCTATCTTAAGATATTCTTTTGAACAATGTAAATTATTTCAAGCATGCAGTTTATATTCCTAATAAATTATTCTGAAAGTATTCTCAGCGTATAAGCGGTGGTATCGCTTTTAAAAATCCAAACGACGTTTACGCAACGTCGATATACTAGCGGTGTAAGGTGTGTAAGTTAAAATTATATTCAACTGTTTCAAGTAATTTAATTATGAAATGTAAATTGCTTCGAATTACTCTGAATATTTTATTACTAAAATCATCGTCATCGTTTTATTAACATCAGTGAATGTTTTTTTTATTTGAATAGAAGAATGGCGCGTTCCCCTTGACCGGGTTCGCGATTAATCTTCTCAATCCATTTCCTAACTCACTTCAAACTGACAGTTGTTGAATGATAGATTAAACTACCCAAATACAACCACTTGAATTATAAAAATAAAAATATTCGCAAAAATTCTACTCAAATATGTATTTATAATACCAACATTTATATTTCAAATAAATATTGACGCTCGCGAAATGTTTAATCTGATAATTTACTCCAATCACTCGTGTAACCACAAAGCGAAATACCGTTGAATTTTGTGTTTTACACTTCCAAATTTATTCGTAAATGTGTTTCATGTTATTTGGTATTTTTGCGTGATGTAATTTAAATTAAAATTATTATAACTTTTCATACTCGTTGTTCTGAGTTGGCTTTAATCATGCTTTATTTTTAACTAGCTGTGCCCGCGACTTCGTCCGCGTGGAATTTAACAAAAAGTTATTGTTTATTTTGCAGAGTTATAAAATAAATAGATTTCTAGAATAAAACTTGCTTAAGTTACTCCTTATTACATCTGCTATCTATTAGTGAAGGTCCTGTCAAAATTTGTCCAGCCGTTTCAGAAATTAGCTGGAACAGACAGACAGATAAACAGACAAAAATCCATATGAATTAAGTAAAAAGCGATTATTTTATTATTACAAACAGACACTCGAATTGTATTTATTTGTATAGATTAAGGTATTTTTGGAAGACGTATCCTCTAATTTTAATCTCAATCTATTATAATTTTTGTTATTGTTTTAGCTCTACTTCTTTACGGTAGAATTCGGTCTGTGCCGTCAAGCTGATGGAAGTTTCCGAGTATATGGAGCTGGTCTCCTCTCTTCCGTGGCCGAACTGCAACATGCTCTCACCACTCCCGAAAAAATCAAGAGATTCGACCCGGATGTCACCGTCAATGAAGAATGCATTATAACGTCATACCAGAATGCTTATTATTACACTGATTCCTTCGAAGAAGCAAAGGAGAAAATGAGGTTAGTCATAAATATGTACAAAATCCATTGTGATTCGTAAAATTACGGTACCAAAGCATAAACTCCTTGCCACTCCATATTCGGTCTGTAGATCTGGTCAGACTAAATTAATCTTAAAGATTTAAATATTTCTATACATACTAATATAACTGAGGTAGGGCACGGCAGGAATTTCCTGCTCAAAATATGGAGCAGCCCGACTGGGGTAGTATGTCGACCTTACAGAAGATCACAGCAAAATAATACTGTTTTCAAGCAGTATTGTGTTCCTGTTGGTGAGTAAAGTGACCAGAGCTCCTGGGGGGGTTAGGGATTGGGTCGGCAACGCGCTTGCGATGCCTCTGGTGTTGCAGGCGTCTATAAGACACGGTAATCGCTTACCATCAGGTGAGCCGTACGCTTGTTTGCCGACCTAGTGACATAAAAAAAATACTTACTTAACTGACAATAAATTTATTTGTCAACTGGTCGTTCCTCATTTGAGATAATAAGATAATACAAACATTGTGACCTAGAAACTAAGAGTACGAGGAAACAAATATACGTTATTACTGTCGTCTAAATAAAATCTGTGATCTTTATAAACAATACATTTAGATAAAAATAACAAGTAACACATATTTTTTTCAATTTTTAACCTTGTTGTTTTTTTTTAATAGAAGCACGTACTTTTAAAAACAAGAACTGAGTTTTGTGACGTTCCACTTTGCAATATCAAAAACTAATTAAGAAATGTAAAATACATTTTGAAAACCAAATAATATGAATTCATTTACCACTTATTATTTTTTACCAAGGTAAAAAGTCAAAAAGCGTGAATTGCAATTTTATTGAATGCGAATAAAATTTCGCTCACAATTGTTTATTGCTACGACAGAAATCCTTCCTTTGTTGCCAAAAATCTAAAATTTGATTCGAAGACGGAACAGGAACTTTTGTTGATATTTAGTTAATTGTAAAGACCGGTATTTGTCTCTGACCGAGATATAATTTTGATGTTGTAGGTCGATTATTTTTAAAACAATTTTCTTAAGTTTTGAAAATAAAGTCAAGCTAAGTATCTATAAGATGATAAAATTAAATTTCAGTTTTAATTCTGGACAAAACGCCAAGCTGCTTTACTGCACATTGTTAGATGTACATGTTTCAAAATTTCTCATGTTTTCAATTTTTTTTTTACATAACATAAATTATAAATCCAAACTAATAATTAATCATTTTTTTTCAGAGCCTACGCAGACAGTATCCAACGTCCCTTCGGAGTACGTTACAACCCATATACTCAAAGTGTTGAAATATTGAGCAATGCCCAGAAAATAACTGCTCTTGTTCGTGAATTGAGAGGAGATATTTGTATCGTGTCTTCTGCGATAAAGAAGATTTCTGCTCAAGATTCTACTCTTGATGTTGAGACAATCGCCAACATGCTACATACTGGACTTCAGGTATTTTAATTGTGAATGAGTATTAAGAACTATTACTTAATATTCCTTGCTCAGCTGTTGAAGTGCAACGATGAGTCACTGTTTTCTCGATATATATAGACGATAGTATCTTAGTTTAAAAAAAGAAAACTGTTTATGTGATGCAAGTGACTGCAGTGGTTTTGATGAAATTCTAACGTTGGAACTTATTTTTAACACATTTTTTATAATTTAAAATTAAACAAAAGAAATCACATCGGAACAGTATTAAACTAAAAAAAAAATAAAGCACAATTCTTGAGAAAATACATAAGAAGCGATTAAGGATAATAGAAAATAATTTAAGTAATATTGTCTCCGACAGAGATTGCTTAATTGCTTAAAACTGCCGCTACTGCTAAAATGTTTTACTAACTTTTTCAAGTTTCATTTTCGAAATATATTAATTATATTATGAAGCCTATGTTATATAAAATACTCTCAGACATTTTCTTATAATAATTATTTCTTATAGTATTTTTTATAGTTTCTCATAGTAAGTAATTTATTTCATTGAATTACTTAAGTTTTAAAAGCGGCAGTAGCATTCATTCCATTCATTATATTCGTGTAACAAAGATCATTATCGTTTCAATATTTTTTAAAAGTTTTAATATTCTAATAATTAAATTGTTTACCATTATTTTGGTAAAACATAAGTTCAGTGACTTATCATGTATCCTGTATCTTATGTTTCGTTTCATAAAACTTGTGTAGTAATAAAAAATCTTATTCTATTGTCATTCATTACCTTGATTAATATTTCAAGAATAAAATAACTTTTCTTACTTTAATAATTTTTTATAATACGCAAAAAAATACTCGAAAAGCATACCATCTCCTTTTCTCTCCAAAATGTTTAATAATAATCCATAATAAGTTCATGTTTCGTTTCTTAAGTCAATTTAACAAATTTCTGAAACTGTTTTTACCAACTCTAATAACACGTTTGACGAATTGTGAAAACTATTAAATTACAATGGTGAAGAGTTGCCGTGTCGAAACGTAGACTAGTTTACAACTATTACCTACTTCATATATTATATATATTTACTAACATTTAAATATTTGCTATTGTGTATGATATGGTCATTAATGATGTAATTCATTAGTTAAATAAATAGCTTTTTTTTTATTGCGCTTTAAAAATATAACCACTAAAAGTCGTCAAATCGGGTTTCAAATTGCAAACAAAACTGTTTTCAATATTTTATATTGTAGCTAAATTAATATTCAAATTATTATGGGAATCTTCTACCTTTACTAAGAGTAAGGTTAAATACACGCTCAAATTTGTCAAATTGTTTCGCTGCGAGTTGTTTGACGCATGCCTCAGATAATCCCCCGTTACATACTGATATTACTAGGATGTTTGCTTTCAAAGTTGAAAAGGACTTATGTGAAACTAGCTGTGCCTGCGACTTCGTCCGCGTGGAATGGTGACTTTGGACAGAATTTTTTTGATATGTCTTTTAATTTATTTTGGAGTAGCTGTGCCCACGATTCCGCCCATGTAGAGTAGTGACTTTAGACAGCTTTTTTTGGATATACCTTTTAGTTTACTTTTATTACAAGCACTGTCGCTTACATGTGTTCAACATGACTCTTTAAATCGGTACAAGTTTTTTTATCAACCGATTGACATAAAACAAGCACAAAATATTAAGTGAAGCTTACCACAATATTAGTGAAAACCGCATCTAAATCAGATAAGCCGCTTCTGAGATTAGCGTGCACAAACATATTACATTTACATTTTTATTATATGTATTGATTTAAACTCATAAACTCAAGGGTGCTTGCTCTGGTTCGATTCGGTCGTTACATTTAATACTTCAAAGCGTTTAAGATTTCATAACATTTTAATACTCAAATATAAATAATGATTCGTACAGCGGACATTAAAACTGCTTTGGCGTCTAAAATACTTCACTTATTACCATTTACAAGAGCTCACTAAAAGGTTTATATTCTCATACACT
Organism: Melitaea cinxia; assembly: GCF_905220565.1. Taxonomy (NCBI): domain Eukaryota; kingdom Metazoa; phylum Arthropoda; class Insecta; order Lepidoptera; family Nymphalidae; genus Melitaea; species Melitaea cinxia. The sequence goes on along the minus strand of NC_059424.1, from coordinate 18,938,010 downwards.
TTCATTGATGTGAATAACCCGCCTTACGTGTAAATTACTTGGATGGGATACACTTTGGACGGACGTGAATATTGTACTCGTAATCGGCTTTAATACTGTCTGAGTTTTCATCAAAGTTGGCCACTCGCCAAAAATAAAGTCCCTCGTTCTATTTACCTAGTATTTCAAAACATATTTCGAAACGTTCTTGACCCGAGTTCTAAGGATAGCATTGAAACCTTTTGAGGGTTGAAAGGTCGTATTGTTCGTGAGATAAAAATATCGTTCCGAATTTGGGTAGACGACTTTGAAAAGTATTGTTCATCTTACAATTTTTTTTTTTGTTCTACTTTCTGTCAAAATAATTATCTTAATTTAGTTATTTTAATTTCTTGTGTTTGTAATGTATATTAATATAGAAATTAAGTGTTTATTTTGACATGTTATTCTCAACATTTGCTACACCGACTTTATACATTTTTATAAAAGACATACTCAGAGTAAGTAACTCAGAGTTTGATTATTATCAGAAATGCCAACTGATTAGATATACATCTATACATGTATACATGTAAATAAAACTGTAGTGTCTGTTTGTATTTTTAAAATAACCGCTTTTTACTAAATGTATATAGATGTATACACGGTACATATACCAAAATAGCATATTTACAATTTTTGTCTTTCTATCTGTCTGTTTATTCCGGCTAAACTCTGAAACGGCTCAACTGATTTCGAGCTTTTATTCTAGAAATTTATTTATTTTGAACAATATTTTTTTAAACTCACGCGGACGCAGTCGTGGGCATAGCTAGTTGTATATAAATCTGTCTATGGAATGAAGTAGGGAAAATCAGGCGAAGATTTAATTTTTAGCTTATTGACCATAAGGTGGACCTTTCTGAATGGTTGCCGCCCTTGTTCTAGTTCCTTCTCTATAACAGCACCTCTTTACTCCAGTTTTGTTTTAGTTTTTATCAAGAACATAATATTCACAATTTGACGACACGTTGGCGCAACGGTCATAGCACTGGTTTGTTACTGATGGTTGCGGTTTCGATCCCCGCACATGGCATATATTTGTATTAACCATACAGATGTTTACCGTGGTCAGGCTAGTGCTTGTATATTGTGTGTTTCCGTACCCTCGACACAGCAGTAAATCCTAGTGGAGGCCGTTGATTGTGAGGCGTTTATTTACACGAAGAAAGAGGCCTAATCAGCGGCATGTTACTGGCTGAATCGTTATTTCAATTTTTCTTTAAATAATTCAGTAATTTGAATTTCGACAGTTGCAATACTGAATGACGTTTACGGTTTCTTTGCTCCTGTTGCAGTTTAGGACCACTTTTAGCCATCCAGTTAACTATACTATTACTAACCAAACTGCCTAATGTTAATAAACATTTATTCATATTGTAGCTCTTAATTATTTATTCTTATATATAAAAATAAAAACTTCTTAAGACACAAAAAAAATAAAGTTCATGAAAAGCTTAGCAGGATGGACGTTAACAATTTTAGGGAGATAGGTATAGTGTATTTAGGCATATTATTTACGTTTCATATTGGCGAAAAAAAAAATTTTTTTGCCTTGACAGGTCAATGAAAGGAGTCCACAGAGCGCTTCCGGGGGCAGTTCTCCAAATTCTGAACGAGGTCTCTCTCCTCGTCCCGACGTACCTAAATAAAAATTATAAACAGTAGTGTATGTCGTCTCTCTCTTGAAAAATGCTTCTTTAGTATTCTAAATAAAGCTTTATAAGTAAAATATATTATAATTATACTGTATGTTAAATTTTATCAGTAGGTTCTTTTGCAAATTTTAGATTCTATTAGATAGAGATTATATAAATTATTAAAAAGTTATTATTAATTTTATTTTGAATATAATTTAAAATAAAATAAAAATAATGACAATATAATTAGTAATGTATGTAGTAGTCGTGTGTTGTTAATGTACTAGAATAAGACAACGTTTTAAAAATTATTACACTTAATTTTCACATTAGAGTGATTGTATTGCTTTAAAATTTATGCAAGATTATCTTTGTAATTTATTATTTGTGTTCAATATTAAGAAATTTTATCTATTCAAAACATGTAATCAAAAAATAAAAATTAAAAATTAAACAAAAAATGGAGTTTTTTTTTAAGTGAGTAATATAACTGTAATACTTACTGGTCCTCCTTTTTTATGTCAGTTAAATAAAGCATATTATTGATAAAATGTCGTATGTAAAATAATTTCCTTGCACCTCACTAATATTAAACGGTAATAAAGTATTTTAAAATATGTAGAGCAAAATGAATTGTTTGTAGTTTTTGTTAATTTTTACAGGATGCTCGCAGAAGATAAAGAATTAGCATTATTTAGATATTATTTTGAATAAAGGTGTCGCGTCATGTTTGTAGAGAAAAGTGATTGAATTCTCTCGGCTTACACTATCGTTCTTGCAATAAAATTTACAGAAAGCTTGCTACGGTCCGTTTACGGAAATTACACAAAGAGCTTTTGCAACCTGACTTTTCTTACTAAGCCTACTGGAAGTACTCGTCATAATGTCTAAAAAATTGTGCATTTATGTCGCTTTAAAGAAAAAGTAGACGACAGCTACATTTTCATTCCGATATTAGTGTAAAAAAACTATAAAGATTAACTACCCGACTCATAGTTTTTGTAGTTGACAGTAGATTTGGTTTATTTTCGCTCAGAGAGTTGGAATTACGGTTGAATCGGGAAATGCCAGCAGAGTTCTTCCATACCAAGCGGATGTGATTTAAATTACAATCATGCGTAAAGAGCTATTTATAAGTTCTGCTTTGTTAATGTGAATTGTAATGTTTATTAATAGGCTGTAATGTAACAGTAATAAAATATTTAAGCTTAATAAGCATGAGTGTATTCTGAATTTGTGTATAAGATTTATATTTGGATTACACAAATATGATGATATTTCCGAATTTCGCATAAAACTCAATTGGCTCCCGAATCGCCTTTGCAAGAATACTCATATCCTTACCCTACTTTACTCTGTTTTATTTAATCCCTTTACCCTTCCTACGAATGAATGATTCAAATACCTTGGTGATTTCCATTAACGCTGTCTTTGTTCTGACGGTAATTTTCATCTTGAAATTTCTTCTCACTCCTGTTCCTTTTATGATAAATCTTTTACAGTTCAAGCCTCTCGTCTTTCGAATGCCTTGCCCTTGAATATTGGACGTGTACAAAACCCTCCGACTTTTAAAAAGTTTGTTAGGAAGCATTTTCTTGAAGCTCAAGAGTAAATAAGTAATTTATAAGTATACTAGCTGACCCAGGCACGCGTTGCTGTGGCTCAGTAATTATAATAGAATCAAGTTTTTTCCAATACTTTTACAATCAAATTAACATTTTCTTAAAAAAAAAATTGATTTATTCATGTGGGATGAATATATATGTAAATTCTATATTCAAACGCACCATCTAGAAACAGAAATACGTCGCCATTTTCCGGATAACTGTGTAACTTGGATGCTAAACCGCCATTTCATATAGAAATACAGTGCCATCTATCGGATATCTGTGCAACTTAGATCCTAAATCGCCATCTAAAGATTTTATAGAACCAATCGATAAAAAATAAATTATTTGTAATAACAAACATTGAGATCAATAATTGAGATAAAAAGTACAATAATTATATCCCAAGTTGGACCAAAATACAGTAGTTTTGGAATTTATCGCTAACATACATCGTGACACGAAATTTATATATAAATATATATATATACGGTATGTATGTATGTATATGTTTACTTATTTGAATATTTTGTATAAATATATTGTAACTTGTACACCTATGCTGACGCTAGACCATTTCCTTTGCCCTAAGGTTGCCTGGAAGTGATCGCTCTTTAGCGATAAGGCCGCCTTGTATAATGATATATTGTTAAAATCTTTCTTTCTTTGCTATGTATTATTTCTGTTTTTGCTGTACAATAAAGTGTATTATTATTATTATTATTATTATTATTATTATTACAACACTATTTTATTGGTTCCTAAAATCCTTCAATTTCCGCTTTGTAAGTAAAAAAATACTCATACTTTTTGTGATTTTTCTATATGTACATATAAACTATGTGATAATAAACAAAGCGCTAATACCAAAATAATTTATCAGTATTCGAAAACATGAATAATATTTGATTATACAAATTGAATTTGAATCGTTAAGAACATTAGCATACACGAGTTTTTGATCAACTCGTTTATCCGATATTCATGTATATTTATGAATAATGAGTGAAAATGTTAATCGAATCTTTTATATAAGGTTCTTCAAATATTGTTTGTGACTAATTAATTATTGTTTGTTTATTTATGAAAAAGAAATGCTTAAAACAATTTTGTTATATATTCTGTGGTGTAAATCTTTAAACGAGAGACGCAACTGATTTACGGCCCAGTAGATATCCCGTTCAAAATCTGGAGCTACCCAACTTAGAACTACCTCGACCTGACAGAAGAAAATCATCATCATCATTACAGCGTATACAGTCCACTGCTGGACATAGGCCTCCACAAGTTTACGCCAAAAATAACGTGAACTCATGTGTTTTGCCCATAGTCACCACGCTGGGCAGGCGGGTTGGTGACCGACAGAAGAAAATAGTTAAATAAAAATATTGCTTTCAAGTAGTATTATGTTCCTGTAGTGAATAAGATTATCAGAGCTTTTGGGGAGGTAGGGTCAGTCACGCGCTTGTGATTCTTCTGGTGTTGCAGGCGTCCATAAGATACAGCGTCTATTAGCGATTAGCTTACCATCATTAAGGTAACCAGACCTCATGGGAGGATGAGGGGAGGGTCAGCAACGCGCTACTTCTAGTGTTACAGACGTGGATATTCCAAGGTAATCGCTTACCATCAGGTGAGCCGTACGCATGTTTGCTGACCAAGTCTTATAAAAAAGGTTAGATTTGAACATAATATCCAATACGTAAAGAATATGTCGAAATTTGATTCCGATATCGCATCTAAGCAAGGAATTCATTTGAAATATTATCAAGAAAACCATGCATTCCGAAATGTGTTCGCACTAAAATCTTGGTTAGCATCATCTTTTATAGCAGATAAACCGCAAACGTAAATTACTGTGCCATAAAACAAGCAGGATTTAATCTATAAACAATTTCGTGTTAAAATAGATATGATTTAATGATCGACGACGGTAGTCAGTGATTCATCCGCGTATCTGTGCTGCGAATTTTCGTTAGTGTTTATTATTTTATGAAGTGTAAAAATAATCTGATTTTTTTGCAACAGAAGTTCTTAACATTTTGCTTTCATATGGACATTGTTATGACTTACCAATAACTCATCCTGCATCCTTTTTTAATCAATTTTGGTTTCTTCATTCCTTACCGTCGAAATGGTAATTTATTTCGGTAAAACATATAGTTATAGTGGCTAATACAAAACAGTATATTATAATTATGTTTCTTGTATTATGTTATATGAAACAATTTTTTTTACTAAACTTTTCCTTATTTTTTTTATTTTTTTTTTTTATGTCACTAGATCGGCAAACAAGCGTACGGCTCACCTGATGGTAAGCGATTACCGTAGCTTATAGACGCCTGCAACACCAGAAGAATCACAAGCGCGTTGCCGACCCAATCCCCAATCTCCCCAGGAGCTCTGGTCACCTTACTCACCAACAGGAACACAATACTGCTTGAAAACAGTAATATTTTGCTGTGATCTTCTGTAAGGTCGAGGTACTACCCCAGTCGGGCTGCTTCATATTTTGAGCAGGAAATTCCTGCTGTGCCCTACCTCAGTTGAATTTTAAGGAAATTTACTTAAAACCTAAACAATGTTAAAATTTGCTGAGTCGCAGTCTACCAGTACGAATTACTTTTTCAGATCAATGCAGAAAGTTTTTACTCAGTAATGGAAATATAATATTTGCCGGGATAGTTAACATTAGAATAAGTTTACAGTTTTATAAAACAAAAGAAGTGCTTTCCGACCTTGCCGACCTAGTGACATTAAAAAAAAAATCCTTTAAATTCCTTAGTATTAGTGCGCCAATTAAACCCAGATACGACCAACTTAGATCTCCATGATAAAATGCAAAATGTTTCCCTCCTTTTTTAATCTTACTGTGAATTTTAATTTCTCTAATTGGAGTTTAGCTTTATAACCACTACACAAAGTAGACACAATCTTAAATTTACGATAATTGTAGTAATTGTATTTAGTTTATTGCAGAGGAAGCCTCGATAAGAAATTGAAAACTTTAAAGAGTATTTTGTTTTTTGAAAAGTTTCATTTATAATTAGATCGCTAAGAGTGAGACTAATGAAATAATTAATAAATACAGCGAAAAAAATGTATGGCAAAAGCGTAATTACAAAATGAAAACAACACAAATAACCTTTTTTATGTATAAACAACGTCGCTAATAAATATCATCTTCTGTTTGAAGTTTGTTAATATATGAATAGCTTGAGAACTAATTATGTCTCTAACAGATGTTGGCGCGAAGGTAATAGATCCCACATTTTTATCTAAAAATTTCTTTTGGCTATCACACAAAGCCGTCAAGTATATGTCATGTAATGTTATAATAAATAAATTAGTTTTGAATAATCTGTAACGAAGTTTCAACATACTGTGAGCGATGAATAATAAATAAGCATTTAATTAATTTTATGACATTCAATATATAATATCAATATTCAATTAGTGATGATAGTTTTGGATTAAGGCTCGGACTGAAGCTTTCACTTATTATTTATTTATTTGTACAAAAATCCACAGCTACATTTTGTTTCTTAAACCAATACAGAACATTCAAACAAAAGCCAATTTCGGATATTAAATTATTTAAATTACACTGCTTTTTTTTTTGTTATCGCAGGGGAACCCATTTACGGGTGATATCAGTCCTAGACCCTATGCCGGCTTCAACACTTGGGGGTGCACTACCGACCAAACCCCTGCGGTAGCCTTCAGCCGCTTTAATTGGATTTAATTATTTAAATTATTATTAGGATTACATTATTTAAATTACACTGCTAAGGTAGACAAAGTTGAGTTGAGGTAATAATGACGCCGCGTTGGCTCAACGGTTACAGTCATGGATTGTATCTGTTGCGCTGGCGGTTGCGGGTTCGATCCTCGCACATGACAAACATTTGTATTGGCCATACAGGTATTTGCCGTGGTCTGGGTGTTTGTGCAGTCCTTGTGGGTCTCCCCACTGTGCCTCGGAGAGCACGTTAAGCCGTCGGTCCCGGTTGTTATCATGTACATCTGATAGCGATCGTTACTCATAGTAGGGAATATATCCGCCAACCCGCATTGGAGCAGCGCGGTGGATTAAGCTCTGATCCTTCTCCCACATGGGGAAAGCGGCCTATGCCCAGTAGTGGGATATTACAGGCTGAAACGTAATAATGATTTACTTTTTATTGTACACATAAAAAGAAGTTTACAAGTAATAAAACACAGTTATAATAAAAATGAGAAATATATAAAATGTAAAATATCCAGGGTCAATAATGTGTGGATGTGTATATTATGTTAAGATATGTAATGTTATATTATAATATAATATTTGTTATTATTATTATTATTAACTGAATGTCACTCCGCCCGCCCAATACATAATAGATACATATATTATAATAACTACTTATATAAATAATATAGTAAATTTACTTATACTTACATATATAAATATAAGCGGGTGGAGGAATACGCCCCGGCAGGGAGATCAAACGGCCGGGGGTTAGGGCTGTAGGCTGAGAAACCGGCGGACAATCCTAGCCGAGTCAAGTAACACCGCCTTCTGCATCCTGGCTGCGAGCGAACCGTCCCGGATCTCCAGTTGCCTCAGATGGTGAGCGAGGCTAACCGGGATCAAACCGTTGGCAGATATTACGATAGGGATTATTTCAGCAGACCCCACACCCCACATGTCGACAATCTCGTGCGCCAGATCCAGATATTTACGTTTTTTCTCAGTCTCGGCTTTCACGAGGTTCTCGTCATGCGGGACGGTGATGTCCACTAAAAATACCCTCGACCGTGCCCTGTCCATCACCACGATATCAGGCTTGTTCGCCAGTATCGTCCTGTCTGTGGCGATAGGCAGGTCCCAGTAGAGCCGGACTCCGTCGCGTTCGAGTACTGGCACCGGTGAGTATTGGTAATACGGCATCCTCTGTTCCAGGAGACCGTACATAAGAGCAAGCTCTTGGTGGAGAATCTTGGCCACTTGGTTGTGTCTGTGCAAGTACTCAGTATTAGCAAGCACGGAACAACCCGAAAGCACATGCCTGAGTGACTCACCGGGATGACGACAGGCTCGACAGAAGTCGGGAGTGCCATCCTTCAGGACGTGCTTTCGGTAGTTGTTCGTCTTGACCACCTGATCTTGTATTGCACAGACAAAACCTTCGGTTTCCCCAAAGAGGTCGCCGAATCGCAGCCACTGCACGGAGGCCTTACTGTCCACGTGTGGTGCGTGAAGCGCATTGTAGAACCGTCCATGCAGTTCCTTCTCCATCCATACGGTCTCCCGGTCAGAGGTGCTCAGTACGACCGGTTTCTGCCAGTTCTCTTTGGCCAAGGCTAGGGGGGTTAGTCCTTTGTCACACATTGAAACGTCACCATGCAAAGCGCTGTCCCGTCTCGTTTCAAAGTAGGCCCTGAGGCTGCACACCTCGCGGTTATGTATAGTCTTAGCGCTTAACATGCCTCGACCACCACACTTCCGCGAGATGTACAGTCTCATGACCGACGACTTAGGGTGGTGCATGCGATGGTGCGTCATAGTTGTGCGGACTCTTCTGTCCAGGGCGTCAAGTTCGGTCTGAGTCCATCTGAGTATGCCAAAGGTGTACAAGAGAGTGGGCATGACCCAAGCGTTATAGGCTCGGACCTTGTTGGCTCCAGACAAGTAGCTCCGAAGAACTTTTGTCAGCCGTCCAAAAAAGATTTCACAAACTGCCTGTTTCATGTCCACTTCCTTCACCCCTATGCATTGTGATATACCCAGATACCGGTAAGATTCAGCTTCGGAAAGGGTCTTGAATGATGTTAATTCGAGACTAAGCTGCGACGATTGAGTCACCTGACCCCTGTCCACATGCACGACCGCACACTTATCTACTCCAAGCTGCATCCTGATGGAACTGCTGAACTCCGTAGTGATTTTCAGCAGTTCCTGCAGGCGTGCAGCGTTAGGTGCCAGCAATTTGAGGTCGTCCATGTAGAGAAGGTGGGAGACTTTAGTACCTCCTCTCCGAAACTGAAAGCCTGTCCCCGAACGCTCCAGCAGGGTGCTTAGAGGGTTCAAGGACAAGCAGAACCATAGTGGACTCAGGCAATCACCCTGGAAAATACCCCTCCGTATCCTGATTGGGTCATCCGCACCCGTCAGTCGCTCGCCCTGGAGACATAGGATCGTGCTCCATTGCCCCATACATACTCCGAGGAAGTCTCGAACTGCCTGGTCAATCTTGTACAGCTCGAGGACCCTCAGGAGCCATGAATGAGGTACCGAGTCGAAAGCCTTTTTGTAGTCGATCCAGGCGGCCGAAAAGTTCCGACGGTTGCGTCTGACAAGCTGGCCCGCCACAGAGTCGATGAGAAGGAGCTCCTTTGTACCGCGACCGCCTCCACGACATCCGTTCTGAGCTGCAGACAAGATATTAAACTCACCAATATGTCGTGAGATCTTACAGCTCAGAACGGACGTCAGTGTCTTGTAGATGGAGGTCAGACACGTTATGGGGCGGTAGTTGGTGGGATCTGCGGTGTTGGTGGACTTAGGAGCTAAGTGAGTGATCCCGGTAGTGAAAAGGTTCGGGAGTGTCTTCCGATCTATTGCCTCTTGGTATTGTCGAGCCAAGGTCGCATGGCAGACCGAGAGCCCTTTCAGCCAGTAGTGATGCAGACCGTCGGCCCCCGGACTTTTCCAGTTCGGGGCCCGCCGGACCGCACCACTGACGTCCTCCGTAGAGATGGCGATTGGGTTCATCGGTTCGATTTTAGCACATGCGTCCTGAACCGCCGCAATCCAAGGGCCCTCCTCGTGCTCCACCTCCCCTGACCATATGTTGCGCCAGAAGGCGACGAGGTCAACCGTACTCGGTTTTAGGGAAGCAGAGCTCGATATCGGGTTCTCCAGCTTTCTATAGAACCTTTTCTGATCACTCACGAAGAGGCGATTTTCTCGAAAGCGCTCAACTCTCTCAGAGTACCTGCGAATGCGCTTTCCCCATGCCGCGATTCTCTGCTTCAGGCCGTCGATGCGCTCCGTTAGTTTATCGGCTATGTCAGGCTGATCGAGGCTGATGCCTAGCCCGTTGAAGGCCATTCTAACAGAGCGCACAATCCTTGGCCTTGTGTTGCCCGACCTGAAAGCTAGCAGCCTACCAATGAGGGCCCTGGCCAGGTTGATACGGCGTTCTATTCTCCTCTTCCAGGCTGGTACGTCGCTATTCTTATGAGTAGCGCGTCCAGACTCCTGGGTCTTGGCTCCGACAAGGCGGTGCACCGCTAGAGCGGTGCCGAAGAGAATAGAACCCGTATCCTCCAAGCTGAGGCTGCCTTCCAAATAGGGCGGCAACAGTCTGTTGGCTGCCTCAATGGCATTCCGCGTCGCGGCATTGAGGGGGAGGCGAGAGAGTCGCGGTCTCATTTCCAGAGGAGCGCCTCGAGTCTCGGAAATCGCCTCTTGCAAGATCCCTCTCATCTGTTCTACTTTTTGGGCTACTGCTCCCTCAGTGATCACCTCCACAGGCGCTTCGCTACGAACGCCTTCTTGTTGCGTTGACACTTCGTTGCGCACCGTGGACACGGGTTCGACTTCAGGAGCAGCCTCACGTCGAAATCGTTCGAGCTCGGCGGCGTCAAATATGCCCTTTCGTTGGATGTACCGAGCTCGATCTGCCAGGTTCTGTTCCGTAACAGTTAGCGTAGGCTCAAGCAGTAGGAACTCGCGGTGCATTACTGCCCGGTAGCCAGTCCGCCCGGTTTCACGTCCTACAGCCCTATAGTACGCACGCATGACACTCTCGTTCATTTTCGGTGTCCATCTCATGCGACGTACTCCACCAGCGGCGGGCAACGAATGCTGAGTCCCTTGGGACTCTGTCGTCGCCAAGCCAACTGGCGGCGATGGTGGATAACCCAACCGGTCAGGTGGTGGTGCCGGTCGGCGGGGTTGGCTGGCGGCCCGCATGCTGCCACGTCCAGCGCCAGCTCCAGACGCGCCCTGGCGTCCCCCAGGCAGCGGCCCTATGCGCCTTTGTAAATCATCCTCCATCATAGTATTTTTTTGAGTGCTAATATACTCACTTGGAGAGGCACTCACGCTCTCCAAGGAGGCTGCGCGGGTGTTATGCAGCTTTTGTTGCCCTTAGTCGCCTTCTACGACACCCTAGGCGTAGGAAGGGGTGGTCCTATTCTACTCTGCCGGGAACCACACGGCATTTAGGAGATTATCAAAGTAAGTAAATAATAATAGTAATAATAATAATAATAATAATAATTATTATTATTATTATTATTATTTACTTACTTTGATAATCTTTTATTATTTGCCACACGGCATTTAGGAGATTATCAAAGTAAGTAAATAATAATAATAATAATAATAATAATAATTATTATTATTATTATTATTATTATTATTATTATTATTATTATTATTATTATTATTATTATTATTATTATTATTATTATTATACTTTCTTGCACATACCAAGGTTGGCTGGTAGAAAATTCATAAGCGTTAAGCCCGCCTTTTGCACACACTTGTATTAGTGTATTTATTGTACAATAAGAAGAATTTAAATAAATAAATAACAAATAAATGATCAAATTGTTTTCGTATATTGCTTGTTCAATAAATAATTTGAAGTGTTTTGCAGGTAAGTGTGTGTGACATTTTTATTTCTCATACGACCGGTATGAATAATTAATCTGACTCGGGTTTACGGGTTTATTGTTAAGTGTGTCTTGATTATTTATAATTCTAAAGCCATTCATTTTTAATTTACGTTAATATTCTGTACGTTGGAAGCAAATCAGAAATATAAAGGATTTAAAAGATAAATGTTTTAGTTTTAGTCAAATTAATTTGTCAATAGAGAAAAAATGTATAAAAGTCTATATCAGCATTCAATCAGTAACGTAAGTACTTATTAGCTTGATAAATGCTAACATTTCCGTGTACTTTGGTTTGTCGATAGATAAATTAGTTGACTACCAAAAAATATTTTCTCCCTAATATTTTCCTAATATTTTCTACCCTCGAACCCCAAATGAGGATAAGGACGGTCGAAACAAATTTCGATTATATTATTAACAGAATTTTGAAATCGTGTTATATTTTAATTCATTATTTACAAATATTAATCTAATAGGGTATTTTATTTTACAAAGCACTACTTCCCGCAATTGTCAAATTCACATATCAATATGACATCTCAATAAAAGAAGAAATGCTACAGTGCTGTTTCTTGTTCAAAACAAAACGTAAATATTCTTTTGACTTTTATTATTATTATTATTATTATTATTATTATTATTATTATTATTATTATTATTATTATTATTATTATTATTATTATTATTATTATTATTATTATTATTATACTTTCTTGCACATACCAAGGTTGGCTGGTAGAAAATTCATAAGCGTTAAGCCCGCCTTTTGCACACACTTGTATTAGTGTATTTATTGTACAATAAGAAGAATTTAAATAAATAAATAACAAATAAATGATCAAATTGTTTTCGTATATTGCTTGTTCAATAAATAATTTGAAGTGTTTTGCTGGTAAGTGTGTGTGACATTTTTATTTCTCATACGACCGGTATGAATAATTAATCTGACTCGGGTTTACGGGTTTATTGTTAAGTGTGTCTTGATTATTTATAATTCTAAAGCCATTCATTTTTAATTTACGTTAATATTCTGTACGTTGGAAGCAAATCAGAAATATAAAGGATTTAAAAGATAAATGTTTTAGTTTTAGTCAAATTAATTTGTCAATAGCCCTTTACACCCGACTTGATATGATAGTGAGACTTGATTTTCAAAAATTCTGGCGCGTACGCAAATTGATTTTTCGAGACGCAACCGGCCTCGATAGATCGTGAGACTATCCTTTTCTTAGAAAAAACTCGCGCGGGCCTCTTGTGATCATATTTGAACCTGTTAATTGCCCGTAATCACAGTGAAAGATGGCTGCTTTTTTTGGCGCGCGAATTCGCCCAGGTAAGTAATTTATTTACAATCAAATTATTCCACTTTTTATAGTTTTGTTTGTGTGATTTACTTAAATAAGTGTTGTTTTATACCTATATATATCTAATTTGAACCTAGCCCGCTTACTTAGGCATATACTGTGACTCAAAATCAAAGACGCACGATCGTGTAGGTTAGGTGTTATGTACTAAATGGATATTCATAATTTTTTTGTACCTTAACAGGATTTTCCTGTATTTATGATCGTTTGACAAGGGTTTTATCTTAATTTTTGGGAATACCCCTAAGGGATGACCAAGTAGCGCAAATATTAGCAGAAGGAAATGATTCGGAAATTGAGGAATTTGCCGATGATGAGGAAGATTGTATGGCGAGAGTCTAAGACCACCTAGAAGAGAGTGGATCTGTTTCTGGCGATGAATACTCTTTAAGTGAATGAGGCACCACCACTTATACCAACAATATCCAGAAGCAGGGGATCCTCTAGAGGCAAATCAGGTAGAAAAATATATAGAGGACTGGCTAACGCAAGAGATAGAGGGCAGGTTACGGGAAGAAGACAGGCTAGAGGAAGAGGACAGGCTAGAGGAAGAGTACAAGCTAGAGGAAGAGGACAGGCTAGAGGAAGAGGACAGGCTAGAGGAAGAGGACAGGCTAAAGGAAGAAGAGAGACAGGTGAGAGAGTCTGACTAGAAATTGCCTATACAGATAAAGCTCATGATTATACTCCGCTTATGATAAATCAAGTTCGCTCTCCGATTAATTATTTCCGTGACTATTTTGATGATTCATTCCTGGAAGAAGTTGCTAGGTGCACGAATCTATACTGTTTGTGCAAATCCTGCATTGAATTCAAAACTACCAGACTGGAAATAGCGGAACTCTTTGCTCTTCAACTAATCATGGGCTGTATTCCCTATCCAAAACTATCTATGTTCTGGAAAACTGGAATGAAACTGGCATTGTGGTCAGTGACACCATGACCAGAGACAGGTTTCTAACTCTACGTAATGCACTTCACGTTGCCGACAGCGACAAGCCAACAAAAGCTAGAAAAGTCAACGAAATGTGTAACCGAATGGAGAGAGCCCCCAGCTACTAATCAATAAATGACCAAAAGTTTACTGGTCCTTGCAAACTTCGCCAAGTAGTAAAAAATAAACCAAGGCCAGTATTCTTGAAAAACTGTGTTTTAACAACCAGTTTTTATAAGTTTTATATCAAAAAAAGATTAATAACCTAAGTAAGGAAGAAATATTATAGTTTTCTAATAAGATTGTTGATTGTTTTGTCAAAAACATTATACCAAATGTGTAAAAATTACTCATTATTAATATCGTCAATAAATGATTATAAAGAATTTTCAATTAATTTAATTTTGATTTAGATAATATTAAAATATATTCACAAACTAGACAAAACTCACATCTCGAGCTATCTCCTAAGCCCCACGCTCGTGAGGGTAAGTTTTCAGGAAACCAGAGACTTCAGGTTTTTTTTTAATATTTTTTACATAACACTTAGACGCCCATGAAATAGTCATGTGAATTTCAAAAAAATCTGAGTAAATTATTTTCATCGGTTGTAAAGGGATAGAGAAAAAATGTATAAAAGTCTATATCAGCATTCAATCAGTAACGTAAGTACTTATTAGCTTGATAAATGCTAACATTTCCGTGTACTTTGGTTTGTCGATAGATAAATTAGTTGACTACCAAAAAATATTTTCTCCCTAATATTTTCCTAATATTTTCTACCCTCGAACCCCAAATGAGGATAAGGACGGTCGAAACAAATTTCGATTATATTATTAACAGAATTTTGAAATCGTGTTATATTTTAATTCATTATTTACAAATATTAATCTAATAGGGTATTTTATTTTACAAAGCACTACTTCCCGCAATTGTCAAATTCACATATCAATATGACATCTCAATAAAAGAAGAAATGCTACAGTGCTGTTTCTTGTTCAAAACAAAACGTAAATATTCTTTTGACTTTTAGATACTATCGTTAAAACCAGACATCTTGATTGAAAGAAAAAAAAACTTTAATTTTAGTGTATTTGCTCGTGAAACATAACATTTTATTATTATTTCGGTTGATAGAGTTGAGAGCTATAACTAACAATTCAGTAATTGGCTATTCTGGTTTATTTTCTTAATATTAAAAAAAATCCATTTACATCGTAGGATACACGACTGGCTAGTCGAGAAAGAAGCAGTGGACATAAAGGATACGCATACGGACACTAATCAGTATTACGTGTAGTCAAGTATGGGACAAACTTGGCAAAGGTTTTTTTATACAAAAAAGGTATCAAACAAGCGTACGGTACGCCTGAAGTAAGCAGATACCATGGTCTAAGGTCGCCTGCTAAAAGGAGCATCGCAAGCGCGTTACCGACTGTGTGCCCTTTTCACCACAGGAACACGATACTGCCCACTAATGAGCAGTATGATTTTGCTGTAATCTTCTGCAAGATTGAGGTACCTTCCTAGTCAGGCTGCACGATCGATCAAGATATTTCCAGCTGACTCTTAACTCAATAGAAGACGGCGATAGTTATAAACAATAAAGAAGGTAGATGACCCATAACCCATTTTTTTTGTCAAAAATTCATAAACTGAAGACCTACGATAACTCTAAAATTGACGTTTCATTAAACTGTAACTAGTTTTACGTGTTGTATAAAAAAAAACATCGAATCAGAATGTTACAGAATGTTTTTATGTAATAAATTATTTATTTTATAAAATGTTGTCATTTAATAAAAATAATATAAAACATCTGTAACCAAAATAGTTGTGGGCATGTCGCCAGAATGTAAAAGCGATTATTTTCAAGTAAATGAGGTCGAAATATTAATTGTATAGTGATGATAAAAATATTAAATACAATTGATAAAGATACACATATTTGATTCTTCGAACTATAACTTTCAACCTTTATAAAAGTTTAAATAATTATATTAAATATATATACTAAATTGAAGTGTGTGTCTGTGATTTTAAAATAACTGTGTTTTTTAAGTAAATTTACACGATACTAAAACACAAAAAAATCAGTTTATAGGTTTTGTCCGTGTGCCTTTCTGATTGCTCGGGACTATCTTCGAAACGGCTGAACCGATTTTTATAGGGCTTTCACTAGATAGATAGGAGGTTAAAACTGTGTTTATCGCGTTCGAATACCTACCGCCCAGATAGATATGAGACTACCAAAAGTTTTGTACTAAATACAATATTTGGGAACAAATCTATATATTTATACTAATATTATAAAACAAAAGTTTGTTAGTTATTTTAAACGTGCTAATCTTATTTAGGAATTACTCGAATTACTTCGAATCAAAAACATATTCGTATGTTAAATGAGCTCCTTTACCAAGGAAGACTAAAGGCTATCTTTTTCTTCAAACTATTAAACAACGGGTCACATCTATATTACTATAATTTTAGTATTGAAGATGTGTGTAACTTTGACTTTTATTTTATTGATTGTACTTATATGGAATAGTTTTTATGTATTTATGGTTTGCGGTCTTTTATATACTATCCTGTTTTTTTCCACAAAAATACTAATTACGAGCGAAAAACTTCAATGTAATATATATGTATATTTATGTATCTACAGCAATAATTCTTTTTATTCCTATCACATAATATAAATTATAAAAATATGGTTTTAAATTTACTAATTAAAAAAAATTAATAAAAAGTTCTCATACACACGAATGTCGAAATGAATGATACTTTATCGAGAATATGAGACTGGTAAAAAATAAAATAAAATAACTTGGTTTTAGACGCCAATGAGACTATTTTTTTTTTATATTTGCGTTGCCCAATGTTAAGAATACGAATTATATTTTGGAAGTAAATAAGGAAAGTGTTAGTGTACAGTTTTTAGGGATAAATTTGGATTCAAAACGTCTGTGGGATTTCCATTTGTCATCCTTGGCTGAATGACACAGCTCCGCAGCATTCGCGCTTAGAAACGTTCGTCAACTGTCGGTCAGTTGCAATTGCTCGGTTAACATATTTTAGCTATTTCCATAGTTTAATATTTTATGTCTTGTTACTATTTATGGTGTAATGCTAAAAATATTTAAATTGCATTTATTTTGCAAAAAGGGCTATGCGCGGAATTTATGACCTTGGAGCTCGAGTCTTCCTATGAGATATATTTAAAATGAGTGAGAATAGTATATCCGATACTATCAGTTGTGTAACATTACATTTATAATAACTAAATATGTCTATTCAAAAAAAAAATATGGCTTTAGACATAAATATTAATAATCGCAGTAAAAACACGAGAAGGAATGTTAACATTGTAGGTTCAATTATCCGACTACGCAAGGTACCACACTGTGCTTAAAATAATTGAATATTTAAGTCACATTGTTATTTGGTTCAAGGCTATATTAATGATAAAGATTTGTCATGCATGATATGACTAATTTTTTTAACAAAAGCAGTTTATTTGGTAAGTAATTGCAAAAGTTCTTGTCGATTCTTCTTTGCAGAATCTACATTGTGAATCGGCGATAGTTCCGCTTTAACTATAATTAATTTATTAATACAAATATTATTTTAATCGCTTAATTTAATTCGCTTTTGAAGCGAACTTTAATAAATTTATTTTTTTTTTCGATTTTTACATACAATACATACATATAATATACATATAATGTCCGATAATTATGAAATTTTTATGTTCACTATACTCAAATAGCAGATTTATATCAACACGTGTTGCCTGAGTGGCGTCTGCCGTGGCATCGTCACACACATCACACAATTATAAACTGCATTTTAATAAACAAGACACGCACACACACATCTTTGTCATATAGAAACGAGCGAAGGTGAGTTAAACCATCCGTACATTAGCGGATTGGTCCTTGGCAATGCTCCTTCGATTTAATTATATCTACCTAACGTGTCTGTCAAATGTATACGAATGTTGGCAAGTGAACGACAGAACGTCAGCAGAGCGTTGAACGTGTTGGAAATCACGTCTAAAATTTTTAAAACTAAATGACATACCGAACTTCGTACCGCCATTTGCTTTATTTTTATTTTATTGTTACAGATTGATTAGTAATGTTTGTTAATCTCATAAGAATTAAGAACACTCAATAGTGTAATGTCAATAAACAATAATAATAGAGATGTCAAGCTCTATCGATAGAACGAAATAGATGACTTTATTGATCATTATTCGCATAATCGTATTTATGTATGTATAACTAAAATTACTATTGTAAGCGACATTCTCGAAAATATCATAAAGATAATATATTTATTATTTAGTTTTCTCTATTATTTATCGAAGATATTGAAAATTTTTATTAGATCTTTTTTCTTATTTTAATATATTAGAGAAGAGTTAAATTTATTATTTCTTTTAAATGTCACATTTTTCGTGGTTTTACCATTTCTATTCAACTTTTTACTCTTAGCGACGTTAACTACTATGTTTAAAATTAGATTATAACATTGAAGTTTCCATGTTCTTCTCGTGTGTTTGGTCATTGTTTTGACGCCACAAAGCGACCTTGATACAACTAACTGTATTCTATAATTATATTACTTTTCTATTTTTATGACATGCTAGCAATTGTCATTATTTGTATTTGCTGTCTTTATCATTAAGCTGTTACTTTATTATATTGGAGATAAAGTGTACCAGTTTCAGATGTGCCGTACATTTAAACACTTCTTTAAATACTAGGTTTCTAGTTATGTGCTCTCGAGTTTTGATGTATATAAATCCTGAACTAATAAACAGAAGTCAGAAGTGGAAGTCTCGATAACGACCATCTTAGAGCTGAACCTAAAAAGAACCATTTACAAGTTTGATACGTCATTGACAAGATCTTTGCTTAAGATTGTAAGGGCAGGCGTGGGGTCCAGGTCTATGAAATAGTGACACTAGTGTGGTGTTTGATGTACAAGGAAAGTAAAATGACCTGTAGGTAAGGGAAAGGTATCTTTGTGAATGTGGATAGATAATTATACATATAGGTGTATAATGTAGTTGTACGTATATATTAAAAAAAGGAAAAAACCGTCAGCATCGGATCACGTCCTAGCTTTACTAGGTAGTCAAAGGACTGCCAATTTGTAGTTCTAGTGATAAACCGCCTGTGCAGGTATTATATCAACAAAAGGCATGGGCAATTTGAGCCCATGGGTGTTAATTTAAAATTAAAAAAAAGACATATCAGTATTTTTATTTACTCAAATATTGTATGTAAATGTTTGGATCGGATTAATTTTGATGTTGACTTTGCGTTGGCACAATACACGCACATATGGACGCGCGTGTGTGGGTATATAAGTGTGCTTACCGAGATCATACAAATGTTTGTCTTGATTGTTTTATGTTTGAATCTAAACGTTTCTAAATTATGATTACTCGCAGCGATTTATCATTCGATTAAAGATTCCGCGATCTAGCTGGATTGATTTGAATCAAAATATAATATTATGTTTATCTAGAGTCAAGACTATGTAATTTTTTAAAACATCGTAATCATCTATCTGATCTTTAAGATATGGTATTATACTCAATTTGTGTAATGTCTCGAATAAACGTCTTTCTTTCTTTATTCTTCCTAAGATATCATCATCATCACCATTCTCAACCAGCGATCGTCTACTGCTGGCCGTCATCATGAACGTACAAATTAATGGTCATATCGAAATGAACATACTATATACAACTAATATTATACAATGTCAATCATCATTCACCATCATCGTTTAAGCCCATCGCAGTCCACTGCTGACATAGGCGTCTACAAGCTCGCGCCATTTTTTTAATGCCGTAGCCACACAGCCAAAAACTAAATATTAAATAAGTTTTTTCAAGACAAACACAAATAAAGGACGTCATAAATCAATAAAGAACATAAAAGCTTAAAGAAAATGTTCAGCAGGATTAGTTATCTGGTTTTTTTAATGTTGTAAATTTTTGTGACGCTATAGTTTGAAAAAACTCGATCAAAGTGAATGTTCGATTCAATATTACTTCTATCGTGTCTAAATAACTTTGATCTTTAATTTTATGAGAAATCTCGTCTGTTCTAAATTATTCCGATCATCCTACAAATTGAACGAAATATTATCGTTATTAAAATAAATTCTATGGGAACGTGTTAAATTTATATACATTTAGTTTATTTATAACTCTTCGGGATGTTCGCCAGGTAACTGATATATATATATATAGTATATTTTTAATACGTGGAAGAATTTTAAACTACAAAAAGTAACCAAACACCAACACCAACCACACCAACATCTCCGAAACTATAGCACCTACAAACTTGAAATTTGGCAGGTAGGCTCCTTATACTACAATACTGTATTATTACTACATTATTTCATACCACAATTCTAACGAATTCAACGAACCATTTTGCGCGACGCGACGCGCGCTTCACGCAGGTGAGCAACAGTTAGTGTATTATAAAACAAAGTCCCCTGAACTGTATGTGATCGATTCCGTCAAAATATACTGAACAGATTTTCGTGCGGTTTCACCAATGGAGAGAGGGCTTCAAGAGGAAGGTTTACGGAACGGTTAAGCCGATTTTGATGAGAGTTCCATTGGAAGTTTGCCGGGAAAACTTTGTGTCACACTGATTTCAACGCGGGCGAAGCCGCGGGCACAGCTAGTATATATATAATTTTATAATTAATCAATTTACAAAAAAGCAATGACAATTTTTTTTTGTTGTTGTCGCCGGTAGAGCAAGCAATTATCTATAAAATTATATATTATTTATGTGAAATAGTTGCGAAGCTTTTTCTAAAAAGAGAGGCAAACATCTTAACCTTAGCGTATTAATATATTTTGATGATATCAATCACAAATTATAATAAAATTAATACATTTTCTTTATTACAGTCAAAATCAAAAATAAAAATTACTTTATTCGAATGGCTTCTAAAATAGTTGTAATTACAGATGAGGGAAGTTTGTTACGAAGTCTACACAGACCGTTTACAAACACTGTAACAGGCAAACTCTTATTTTTACAGCAATTCTGTTATAGTAGCTGTTACGAAAATACGCAATGTAAAAACAAAATAAAAATGAAAATTAATGTGGACATCATTATACATATAATTATAAAGATATATAATAAATAATATTAAATTTTAAATTAATTAATTAATATATAAATAGCAATTAAATATGAACAAATGAATGATTTTATTACAAAAGCTGATACGATAAGAATGAAATGACTTGATATATGAGACAGATTAATTAAAATATCACAGTAGTGTTACTACCCCTATATGTATAAAGATAATATTGTTTACTATTTTTTTAATATTAAAAATACGTGTTTAGATTACAAACTGGCTTCTAAACTATTTATTTCCATTTGTTACAATTGATAAGGTTTTATAATGGTGTTTTTTTTTATTCTGAAGAAAAAGAATGATAAAATTTCATTTAGATCAAGCACCCAAAATGTAGCCTTTATTCGGAAAAAAAGAGAAGCAAAACACGTAGGCTTTACACTAACAGTGACAAGTAATTCTCCCCTAGCAATGCGAAGTAATCTCACTTAACATGGAATCGAAATCGCTATTGAACTGGAAGGCACTGATAGCATTCTTATCATCATTCTCGCGTTTGGTGAATATATATTTTTTCATGTATTGTGTTTACTATTAGAATCTATGATATCTTATAATATTTTAACTTTTGTTATCAGATCTTATTTCTAAGAAAATTAAAAACGTTTTGATAAATGGTTATTTTTAAACTAAATTGAGGACCTTTGCGGTATGTAATTTTTCTTCTAAGAGTAATAATCACTATGTGGTGTTTATTGTGTGTCATTTTCATTGTTAACGCTTTTGGAAATTTCACACAAACTACACTATAATAGTAAATAAGCTTTTAGGGTGAATACATCAGTATCATTTGTGAGTAATATTTGATCTAAAAAATCAAATTTTAATTAAATTTATTCTCTAGAGCTTTATTTGCAATATTTATATTGATAAGTTTTTAAAACAGCATTAGATAGACATCAAATAATAACAAATTTGACAACTTATTATTATAATCCTTATAACCTTTTAACCTATTATTAGAATGTTTTGTGCTGTGTGGTTACAGCAGTAATTTATATAGCCATTCTGTCTTCTCGTGGGTATCATAAAAGGCGACTAAAGGATAACACAGTTCCACTACCACCTTGCAACTTAAAAATCCGGCCGATGGTGGGGTAACCATTCAACAGATTGCTTTGAAATACACAGGCCGAAGACGGGTAGCGGCGTCCTCGGTGCGACAAAGCCAGCCCTGCGGTCACTAACCGAGGCACCTAGCGAGGTGACTATGAGCAAAACACATGAGTTCGCACCATTTTTGACACGAACTTGGTGAGGCATGCGTCCAGCAGTAGACTAAAATTAGGCTAAAGTAATAGAAAGTTTTCTAATGTTTAACGCAAATTTCACTCATTATAATGAAATGTCTTGACTCCAGAACGCCTGCTTCAGCGCCCATCGGTCCTGCGACTCAGGTGATCATGCCACTGCTACTTCAACTTGCTAATTCTGTGTAGGCTATGAAGGTTACTTTCGTTCTCTTACATTTAGACTCATTTTTAATTCTGTGTTTGAGAGAGACCCCAAGCATGTTAAATTTTTATCTATATAAATAAATAAGCAATATAGTTTTCTTAAAGCCTTAGAAATGCTAAGTTATCGCTGTAACTTAATTAATCAAATTTTCATTAATATTCGAGAATTTATTGTACATAAATATTTTTCTTCAATTAATATTTAATAGACACGGCACGCGAATATTAATTTTATAAAAATATTTACCAAAGTTTTTGTGAAAAATATCGAATAAACAGAACCCATAAAAATACATAAAGTAAAACATCAAAGATTTTTAGAATCAACGGTACTTTTATTATTCGATTGGTTTTAATTTCAGATTACTCTCACAAGGACGAAACTTGTATACACGTTTAAATTAGTATATAATGTATTACATATAATTGCTTCCATCAGTTTGGTACGTCAGCATATTCGTAGGATTAGGGTTTCTTATTAACTAATTCATAGACAAAAACTAAAAACATAAAGTAATGGATTGTTTATTGATGCTGTTATTTTTTTTAATGTCACTAAGTCGGCAAACAAGCCTACGGCTCACCTAATGGTAAGAGATTACCGTAGCTTAGAGACGCCTGCAACACCAGAGGCATCGCAAGCGCGTTGCCGACCCAATCCCCAATCCCCCCAGGAGCTCTGGTCACCTTACTCACCAACAGGAACACAATACTGCTTGAAAACAGTATTATTTAGCTGTGGTCTTCTGTAAGGTCGAGATACTACCCCAGTCGGGCTGCTCCATACTTTGAGCAGGAAATTTATATTTCACATTGTTAGACATAAAAAAAGTCAAAAGTACCTTTATGTTCTTCTTTTAATCATTAATTAACAAAAAAATATTTCTGTTGTTATAAAAACTACACTATTTGAAAATCGAATTTATATCCGATATCGAATTTAGTCCATTACATTTCCGTTGTGAACCAACTGTTTGCGTAATATGCTTAAACTATAATAGTGTTATTAGGTTTGTGTTAACTACTCGTGTTCGAAATGTAATTATAATCAAACTAATTACTAAATTAGCCATACTAACCGCATTCAATGAAATGTAGTCGGTCAGTCGAAATTCGTGCGTGTCGTTAATTACGCAGTCGATGGCTGTTTTATTAATAAAATCTGCGTTAGTTTGTAGGGTAGATAGAAATAATAGCACCGTGGACAAGGATGAGGTTTTATTTTGCTCCTAAAGTTAGACAATTTTAATTTCTTCTTTATAGTGTAATTTTTTATATATCTCTAAGGTGGCAAAAATTTTTTCGCCTGATGCAGACGCACTGCAAGTACGTTGTCAGCGTTATCCTATACTCTACCCATATGCTCGAACTGCCTTATTCGAGCCAGGAACACAACACTATTTCAGAGCACTATTATTTAGCAGTGGCCTTCTGTGACGTTAAGGTGCTGCCCTAGTCGGGCTGTTCCAAATATTGAGCTTTATTACATTAATCAAGAACGACATGTAATAAAATACATCACGTTACATATCTGTAGAGAAATATGTCTGTACATATATCATGGTCGTTCTTCATGGGTCGTTTGCAGGTACTTGGAGTTCGATAAGAAATTCTGTGACATGAAATTATACGAGACTTTTATATAAGGTATAAGATTAGATTATATTTTAAATAAGTGATGTTAACTCATAGAAATAAATGTAATTATTTATTAGCGAAGATAAAAGTGATAGGAATAATCAATTTCCTGAGCGGAAACTATAAAGATCTCATACGTTATAAGTTAGTACTTTCATAATTTTGTGGTACATTTTATTTTTCATCCTATGGCCGGCACCTTAACGCTCTTATTTTATTTTATTTATATAATCTATAATATATATAAACGCGAAAGGTCACTCGTCACGAAATCCCCGAAACTATAACAGCTACAAACTTGAAATTTGGCAGGTAAGTTTCTTATAGGGCGTAGAGATCTGCTAAGAATGGATTTTATAAAACTTGATCCCTAAGGGGGTAAAACGGGGGTTGGAAGTTTGTATGAAAGTCCTATGTTTTTGAAGTAAGGGATTTGAAATTTAAAATGTATGCTTTATAGATGGTGAGAAGATGTCCAAATAATGTATCTTTAGAAACTAACTCCCTTTTGGGGTTAAAACGGGGGATGGTAGGTTGACTCACTCATCATGAAATCTCCGAAACTATAACACCTACATACTTGAAATTTGGCAAGTAGTTTTTGTATAGGACGTAAAAGATAAAACGGGGGTCGGAAGTTTGTATGAAAGGCCTATATTTTTAAAGTAAGAGACGAAATTTAAAATGTATGCTCTATAGATGTTGAAAAGGAGTCAAAATAATGCATCGTAGTCTATATATATAAAAGAGAAAGGTCACTGACTCACTCATCACGAGAACTCGAAAACCGCTGGATGGTCCATCCATCCAGGATGGACAAAGATGAAATTTAGCAGGGAGCTAGATTATAGTTAGTAAGCGTCCGTTAAGAACGGATTTTTTGATATTCCACTGCTAAGGGCGTTTGATTGGGGTTGATAGTTTGTATGAAACATATACAGCAGCTATAAGTTCGCCTGCTAGGTTATTTATACTGCAGCCTGAAAATAAAACTAAAAATGTGGTGTATAGAGAGGTTTTATAAAAATAACTAAGTTTCACTGGAAGTTTGCCCGGAAAACTTCGTGACTCACTGATTTAAGCGCGGGCGAAGCCGCGGGCACAGCTAGTTATAATATATTGGTTGGAAGGTTTTATAATATAATCTTATAATATATGCTTTTAGCCTGTAACATCCCCTCCTCCTGCTGGGCATAGGCGTCTTTCTTCATAGTTGATTATCGGATATGTTCCCAACTATGAGTAACGATCGCTATCAGGTATTTATGATAAACAACCGGTACCGACGGCTTAACGTGCTCTCCGAGACCCGGGGGGGGGGGGAGGCACTTGTGGGTACAAGAACAGACATCCAAACAGGAAACAAATATTTGTACAAATACAAATATCCATCAGCGCTAACTGTCGGTGTTTTAGGCGACTGCTCTCTACACTATACACCAAAGCGGTTATAATCTTGTGAAATGAAATGAAAATATTTATTTATCCATAAGTTAACTGACTTAGTTAACACATACACAAAATATCATCAAATACAAAAAAAAAAAAAAAATGAAATGAAGTTAAGGTGGCAAGAATATTTATATATGTTAAGTTTTTGTATTTTCTATTTTTTTTTTTTTTATATTTTATGTTGAAAAATGCATATAGGCTACCAATAGCACTGAGAAGCTGCAGTTACATGTTACTTTCAGATATGAGGCTATCTTTCAAATAGAAGTAATATTTTCATTTTATTTTACCAACTTTTCGAAAAATAAAGCGTAGTTAAAATGACGTAAATAGCATTTGCAGTTAAATATGTCTATGGTATAGTATTTTTTACCAACTTCAAAAAAGGAGGAGTTTACTAAATTCAACCGTATTTATGTATATTCGGGGATAAATTTTAACGATTTTGATCATTCTTTTTTTTTTTGGAAAGAAAATATTCCTATTGTGGTACCATAATAAGGAAAGCAGGATTTGATGATGGAATCCTAGAGAATCGAGGAAAACCCTCGAAAATCGTAGTGATGACTAGTGCGTTTGTTAATATTTTTCGTCATCTTACGTTGTAGTACTTGTCGATGTAATTGGAGTCGGTTTTTTTTCAATTGCGAGCAAACAATTATTATCCTGTTTCAATTTATTTTATATTCTTAATATTCAATATTTCCTAAAAAAATATTTGCTTGAAAATAAATGTAATCTTTATGATAAAAACTACTACTTATTTATTTTCCATTTATTTGTAAAGATTTATAACATTTCATACAATGTTATGAAATCACTCATATCATCACTGTGTTCCAAATGAACGCGCACCTGCTGAAGGGTTAAAATTTTAATTTGTTAAATAACGATTCGAAAGTGCCTTTGGAGGCTATTTGAATAAAGTTGTTTTTGATTTTTATTTTGATTTATTCATTATCAACAAATAAAATAATGTCCCTAGTGTAGTGTAGGTAGTAAATCATATATTTTATATTTTTGTTTTGTTGTGAGAATGAATGTGAAAAAAAATATTTACTTGTTATAATAAAATGCAATAATAAAAGTATAGTTACAAACTATCACATACACGTGATATGATATTAATCATTAATATCATAATCCTGTTACACAATCCTATGAACCAAATTGTAGTACCGACATCGTTCGTACCGCAACAGACACAGATCCTAATAGCAATCAAGTAATTAATACGGTTATGACGCAGCGCCAGACGGTGATCCAATAATAGAATGGTTGCAGACGATTAATATGATTAGGGAGAACGTGCTTGATGCATTAGTTCTATATTTGAACATAACCTAATAAAACTCACAGAGTAATAAGAGCTTGTGAATTTACAATCCGGACATTTATCCGATGGTGATATTAATCATTTCTAAGTAATTTAAGAACTTCACTTGTTTTGGTGTTTCTCTGATTATTGGTATGGTTGTCTTGGGAATTTTAATAACGAATGCTATATTATACTTCAGATTCAACTTTTTCCTTCCGCTATTTCTAAGGTCAAACAGCCTTCAATTTATCAACTGATAAAGCCCCTCAGTATTGTTTGTACGAAAAAAACTTTATGAACGACTGATAAAACAGATAGTACGACAAATCTACAAAAAAATTATCAACTCCTGTACTGTGATCCAATAAGGAAGTTTCCATTCCTTTTAAGGATAAAATATAAAAATTTAAAATAAAACAAAGATGTACAATATCTTAAAAAATGAGAAAGTTATAGGACATTAAAGCTGCGCTTGCAAGAATAATTTTATTACACGCGGCGCTCTAGTGTGTGACGTCATTTGACCTACGCGACGCAGCACGTAATTCGCCGATTACGTACGAATGTATTGTTGTGTAGCCGTTACGCCATTCGAGCTTAATACCCGACGACAGAAGGTAAAAAAATGTCCACAAATATTGTATTTTTCCAATCATATTTAGCTTATTACCTGCTAGAAGCCTAGAAGTAAGCTGGTGAATACGCGACGACCACTTTCCAAAAATTGTAAGCTGGTAAGTGCGTGAGAAGAGCGTTACGAATAGTGTTATCGGACGATGCGAACGGACGTGGAGATGGAGATATAAGTTAGGGAGCTAAAGAAGTCTTACTTCACTCGTGTGATCTAAATAAATCACTCTCGTTTTTTCGAGTACCAAACAAAAAACAAGATAAAAGTGATGGAAACTAGTGAAGCGTGATTTAATTGGCCCTAAATACACTTAATATATTCGTGAAAATCATTTTGATGCAAGTAACTTATTTATTTTATTTTTTATTTATTAAACTTTATTGCACACACGAAAAAGAAGATACATTTTAGAACGATTAGATACAAAAACAAATAATGCATGCAAAGGCGGCCTTATCACTTATAGCGATCTCTTCCAGGCAACCCTTAACTTGATATTAATATAGCTGCCTATTTCTAATTGATATAACTATTGAGTCGTGAGCAGGTTCGGAATTATTTATTCAGTATAAATAACTTAGTTCTTAAGTAAATGTATTTGTTATTTACTTTATATGTATACATAGAAGTACTGTTAAAATTGAATGGTAAGTTGAAAATGACACAGAAAATTTTGTCAAATTATAACTTTGTCCTGTGCCTTCTTCCATTATAGTGAAACTAAACACTCATAAATAAAAAGAAATAAACGAGTCTATGCAAATAAACACGAACGAAGCAACAACCCTAACGCAACTCTGAAATTAACACTTGAATGATTCGTGGGGCGGTAATATCGAATAGGTCAAATGACGTCACAGGTGAATCAGAAATCACAGACACTCCGTAGTATACGTAAACTTGAATCACCTATTTCCAGGTCACTTATGGATTAATTTCAAAAATTATTTTAGTAATCGATTAGTTTTGATCTATAATTTAATAACATTATAATTATAAAGAATAATATTAAAAATATCATGAAAAATCTCCATAAGCAACACGACATTTTGATTTTCCATTATTAATATTCTTTATTTAAAAAGTTAAAAAATGAAACAAACAAATCCATAAGAAGAAACTAGTCATCAAATGTCGGTAACATAAGATCTTTCCTGAGTTCATATTTTTTCACAATAACGTTATATATGCCAATCAAAGCATGTAATAAATGGAGTAACATTAATCCATATTATTCTCTTGTGAAATCAAATGGACTGAATCTGACAGTTGTGTGTCAAGGCTTTACTGAAATTCTCCGCACGGATTTTTATTAAAGTTATGAAATAAGCGTGTTTTTGATTTTATTTTTGTAATATATATGATATCTTCAGCAGGTTTACCGCTTCTTATAAATTGGAACGTGTCACTTTAGATGATATGTGACATCTTTTGTCATTACTTTGATGTAAGCTTCAAAAAAACATAGTCTTATCTCATAATGATCTATGATTGTTTTAAAATATGTTTAAATGTAATAAAAATTTCAGACGTTAAGTTCAATTCTTCAATAAGTTGATTATACTATATAAATAAGATAAATTACATTAATAATAATAAATAAATATTAATCTATAATATAAAAATGAATCGCAAAATGTGTTGCTAAGCGCAAAACTCGAGAACGGTTGGACCGATTTCGCTAATTCTTTTTTTAAAATGTTCCTTGAAGTAGGAGATGGAGAGGATGGTTCTTACGGAGAGAAAAATTCTAAAAAAAAAAAAATTTTAAATTTCCTGAAAAAGTCTAAAAACAACACTTTTCTATACTCCCATACAAAAGATTTGTGATAATACTTAAAAGTCAATTTGAACTTTAATACCATACGGTATATACGGATAAAGTTTGTGTTAGGCGATACGAAGTTCGCCGGGTCAGCTAGTAATGTAATAAAATCATTTACATCGTTTTGTATTTTGCGAGTTAGGAACATAAAAGTCACAAAAAAAATTGGGACAGCAAAGTACACAAACTTTCATAACTAGTTTTACAATGTGTAGTATTTTCATCGTAAAAGTTCACAAAATTGCTTTTTTATATAAAAATATCACGGTCCCTTGTGTGTTCTTAAATTAATCAAACGTCAAAGTCGTTGTTTACGTAGAAAAAAAATCTCAATTACTCTTATTGTGTCTCAAGATTGATGCGAAGTAAACGAATAAAACGGTTTGATATTATTACAAAATTGAGAATCGAGTTACTGTGAATTTTCCTATACTATTAATACTATGATATTTTATTAATTGTTAGATGTATTGCAGCTTCAATTTAATTAATTTTAGTATTAAGTTATTTTTGATTTATTAATATTTTAACAAAATGAAATTATTGTTTATAATTGTGAAATGAGTCAATTTTTCTTTTTGTCAAATAATAATCATGAATGTTAAATTTTATTACACAAACGCATAGCGTTTAAATTCAACTTTTATCCCTTTTTAAACTTACAAAGCTTACATAGTATGGCTTAATACAAGTTAACAGCTATGATAATATATATATATATATAGTCATATGTATGAAAAACTACAAAAATAACTCAAATTACAGCATATCTCGTACCAACGATTTTATCAACATATGTGCGCATATTCTATACATACACAACCAATTATACACACGTAAAAGCAAGCTGTAGGTTACTCAAGAGACGACAAACATTAGAAACAAATATTGAACTAACACGCCAAACCTTGACAAATATTTGAGTTCTGTTAATTTAGCAGTAGTTCAAGACTAAACGGTAACTCATTTATAACTCTCTGCATCACTACTAATAAATGAAATACAACGTTTACCGTTTCTGAACAGTTTTAATGAGTAATAAAGTGATTTAACTGAAAAGGAAAGAAATATTTAAAAAGTCGTTATTTCCTGATATTCGATATGAAAAATTGCAAATACAAAATTTAATTCTAATGAAAAGAAAAGCAAACAACTTAACATAAACTCTTTAAAAAACGTCAACAGTTTATAAAATCACTAACTGATATTATATTACATATCTCGCATCGAAGACAGCGCCACTGAATCTACTCATACTTAGTTACACATTTACTACATACTAACTTGAACTTATACTAAGTTTTGGTATCTGAGTCTATGGAACTTACACGCGCGTCTTAACTTGCTAATATTTTGGTTTATTGAGTTCAAGAAGTCCACGAAATTGACTGTATATATTCACAGTTACCTCAGACTGATAGACAGAGACCAGATGATTTTTTGTTTTATTTATTTATTTGGAGAAGAGAGCGCGGAACAAGTGACAGAGCGGCACAATCGGACCAAGCGTTGGTTTGTGACATATTTATCTCTGTTCTCGTGAGAGCTAGTAGTTCGAAATAATTCAGTGATAATAATTCAATTCAATTCATAAAATTATGCATTTTGTCATCAATGTTTCTTTACGACGTTATCACGTGAAACTATACATATTAATAAAATATCAAACTACATATACTCGTATAGTAAACCGACTT
Organism: Melitaea cinxia; assembly: GCF_905220565.1. Lineage (NCBI taxonomy): Eukaryota > Metazoa > Arthropoda > Insecta > Lepidoptera > Nymphalidae > Melitaea > Melitaea cinxia. The sequence continues at coordinate 18,906,553 of NC_059424.1, read as the reverse complement.
TACAGACAACTATTTGTTTTCGCTTTCAAGAAAAAACAATTATTTTACGTGAATTATTTTCCAAATAAATGTTTCTTTTATTTATTGACTTATGTCAGGTCGTCTGGTCTGTAATTTATGTTAGACTGGCTCTAATAGGTATTAAGCAATTGTAGGAATAAAATATTAATACCATTATCAAGTACATCTCTTGGCGGGAGTTCTAATGTAAAAAATATATCTCAAGAGAGAAGTAAAGACAAACGATTGGGTAGTTAAATATTGTCTGTTTCAAATGTGTCAATCAAAACACAGAACATACAAGCGTAAAGCGTAAACATCTTTGCCAATTGAGCCAACAGGCCTAAAAATTAAAAAAAAAAAAAACTAATGTTTAAAATCCGCTCGCTTCAGCCTGTAATATCTAACTTCTGGGCATAAATGCTAGGATGATAGGCATTAATATAATTAAATTAAAAACTAAGCATAATATACGACAGATTAAAGACTCAATTAGCACATTCTGCGTAGATGGGATTAAATAAAATATTGATGTACTCGTATGTCGGGTAGTTTCGAATAACTTTGTAACGTTAGGACGTCTGACACCTCAGTCCTCCCGTGACCATGGTTGCTGTAAAGTATCCGAAACGTCGGGAATCTAAAAAGTTAATAAACCGCGATAAATCCGAAAAAGTTGTTTCATTTAAATGAGTAAATTTTGCGTAAACATACTTTTTATCCCGGATTTCCCACGAAATCGGAATTTACGCAGTAAAAACTGTGTTTACCGCTCTCGATTATATACAGCCCAAGAATATATGAAATAACGAAACATTTTTTTTATTACATAATATTATATATAGCAATTTTTGCGAGCAAATCATACATATTTACTAATACGCAAAAACTGAATAGTTTGTTTGTTTCCATTGGTTCGACTAGAACAGTCTTTTTGTGTTGGATTTAATCCATTTACCGTAGAAGGTTTTAGTGTTTTACTTTAAATTAACGCAGGTGAAACTGTGGGACAAAACTAGTTTGTTTGTATAGTAAAATTTGTACAATTTACGTCGTGATTTCTCCCTTTTCATATTTCGATTTGACGTTTTAAGCTCTCTGTAATTAAACGGAATAAATAAAATTTGAATCTAATATTGAAAAATAGCTCTGTCAGTTGTCAGTACCGTGAGAATCCAATAGGATTTTTATTTTTTTTCGTTTTTTTATTGTACATTGCGGAAATATTTTATATCCGTTTATCAAAACGCTGTTATTATAGTTGTATATGAGTATTATTTAGCTACTACGGTATTTTTTTCTATTTATGTGACACTAATATTTTGAATACGATTAGTTAATCATATTCAAAGCTAGTACTCGCGACTTTGTCTGCGCAGGATTAATAAGAACTTCGAGTAGCTTAAAAGATATATGCTGTCGCGGACTTTGTAGGACTATTAAGATAAACGTGTCTCATAAATTTTATATGTGTAAACTCTACAGTTTTGCAACGTACGCCAGAATAGCTCGCAAATGGCAGATTTTTTCCGACTTACTTGACAATAATCGTTATATTTTGGACAGTTCAAACACCATCTTTAAAAATTATAGCCTATGTGTTATTCTAATATATAAGCTATATTATTGTAAACTTTCATTAAAACCAATTCGGTAGTTTTTGCGTGAAGGAGGAACAAACATCCATACATCCATACATATAAACTTTCACGTTTATAATATTAATAGGATTTAGTAATTAACCGTTTCAAACTATAAAATTGGAACGACCTCTTATTATCAAAATTAAATATTTATCGGCAAACACTACTTGATTCGAAACCAATTTTAAATTATCATTTTATATTATTTTTCTATTAATTAATTCGAAAGAAACTGTACTATCAATGTTTTAAAAATAACTTGACCACAGATTAGCATTAAAAATTAATTTTTATATCCTAAATACAACAAAATTTTCTCAACCAAATAAAGTTTTTGACCATCAAAGATTATAGTTTAATGACGGATTATCGCGTCCTTTAGAAGTATCTGGCTTGATAGTTTAAGCTAGGCCGTGAATTATTTGCCGATCATACTCAACACGCATATGTTACACCCATCACGTCAGTGCTTTCCGTTAGTAATAGTAGAAAGAAATAAGAATGTGGTTGATTGTTACGATTATGTAACAACGGTCTGAGCTCATTAAGTAGACGCCTTTTTGTAAAGTAATATAATTTGATAAGCGTTGGTATTCAAGTTTGAATCGTTTTAAATTAATTTTCGGTATAATATACATTTTCGTTTAACTAATTAACAATAATCAATTCATTATTTTATGTAGGTAGAACATAGTAGAAAATATCTTGTTTAAGCTCTGCAGCATCTAACAGGGAAAATACCCACAAACTTACAGAATATAGCCCAATAAAACAGTTCTCAAATAGATTTGTGTTCCTATGATAGGTTAAGTAGCCAGAAGTTATGGTTAGGCTAGGCAACATGCTCGCGATGCTTCTGACTTAGACTATCGTAACGGCTTACTTTCAGCTGGACTGTACGCGTATTTGCCATCTAACTCATGTGATAAATCGTCACTTCAGAATCACGTCAGCGTGTTCCTAGTTACATTGGTCCAGGCCAATAGGCTTTTGTAATGATATTAAAGTGACCTTCTGAAGCAACCTTCTTAAAATATTTCGAAATGCATTGCACTGATTCATGACATTCAAATCCTAAAGTTCTACTTTTTCTCATATGTGATAGATCCTTATCATTTATATTGCAACAAATCTTAGTTTTTATAAACGAGTATATGTAGAAAATGTCACACGTGGTCGTCATCGGACGCTGTGATAATTATTCGGTTAATGTTTTATTTTCAAAATTTACTGGTTCGACTCAACTTAAAAGAGTGTTTTATTTTTTTTTTATTTGGCCATCTATAGTGTGACTACACTGCTCTAATGGCTATTATTTAGCATCGTCAATAATGAAGCTAATGACGCCTAACGAGCTCAAGGTATCATAAACTCTGAATATCAGCTAGAATTCATAATATTTATAAAAAACTTTGGTTTTTATAAAACCCAAGTAGTCACCATCATCATCATGCTCATTTGGACGTTGATGTAATAGTTACAGCAACTAGCTCGTACACTAGCAGTCGCGGCTTCGACCATAAGCGTGACGTAAATGCGCCATACAGATGTTTATCGTGCTCGGGGCGTTTGAGAATGTTATGTCTATTTCCGGACTATTGATTATTGACTCCGAATTTATAATTACTGCTGACATCGTTGTATTTGTCATGTTTATTTATTTATTTCTCTACGAACAAATGCGGCAATGATTCGCAGTTGCAGGTTAAATTTCCTAAATTGTAAAATTTTGTAATTAAATTTTAATTACAAAAGTTAACTTTATAAATAACCATTTAAACTAAACGAAGAGTCTCAAGTCACAATTTTGCGAGCAGAAATTCTAATTTAGAACACGAATGTGGACTGGTATAAGTTAATTTCATAAAAGGTACTCATTATTTTTATGACACAGAACCGCAAGAGCCTTAACTGCAATTAAAATAGGAGAACGTGACCCACTTTTCTTTAATTCAAAAGCTCACACAGTCATTAACTAATTTTACTTTTTAATGATCTAAATTGATTCTATACATATAACTGTTTGTTTTTTAAAAAGCTTGCTTCGTACAAATAATTATATAATTACGTTATCAATACTTCTTTTAGATAAATGATTTGTCTTTATAAAATCAATATCAATTGGACCATCTTTGCACTTTCATTTAAAAAAAAATGCGCCCCGTGGATCCACCTTTTTTCATTTCTCAGAGTTATAACATCAAAAAGGTATAAAACTGAAAATTTGCGTTCATTTGCTTATTATAATTAGCATTTTAATTAAAAACTTAACGACAGTTAACGATAGTAATTTATAATTCTTACGCTCTATTATTCCGTATCGTTATATTGTAATTCATCTATCGTAAGTTATCTGTTTATAAAATAATATTAAAATTCAATCTCGAATTTTTATTATTAAATTTTCCTCTCTAACGCAAGGAACGGTGGGTGATGACGTAACAACGCTCGTTCACTTTATGGTTCTTAAAGTAATATAACTTAAGCCATATATTCCTATTAAAAATTGAGAGATGATCTCACGGCTTACATTGCATAAATTAACGACGATTGTAATAATGAGGATAATAGATAAATAAAAAATACATCTTATCTTACAAATGAACTATAAATGTTAAACGTAATATTCTTTTGAATAATAAATATAAGAGCTCATTTCTTACCTAGTAGGTCATTAAGCAACTTTCAGCAAACAACGTCGACTTATCTTTGAGCATTTTTATGGTTCTCTACACTTATATCAAAAACGGCGGCTTTATATTTTGTGCTAACTAATTATGATATATGAAGATATTTTTATTGATAAAAACGATTTACCGAAACATCCCATGCAGGAAATCCCCAGAGTTGACAAAGGGGCCAGGCTTGGGCCAGTACTGGGAAACCCAGCCTTGGCGTACCTGTATTGGCCCATACCTTGGCCAGGCTGCTTAACCCAGCTTCAGCCATGCCAATGATCAACCAAGCTTGGCCCAAGACTGACTGACCCAGCCTTGGCTATTCCAACGATTATCCATCCTTGGGCCAAGACGGGCTAACCCAGCATTGGTCGTTTAATGGGGATGCAAGCTCAGGAAGCGTGATACAAGTATTATTATTGTTCTAGTTCTGGTATGATTCCTTAGATATCGCTCTACAACTCAAATTATTTCTCTAAATCGCACTGGCCAGATTCTTTCGCGTCTAATGACCTCCCTCAGTCGCGTCGATACCAAAATTTCGCTTCTCGGCCTACAGGCTAAAATCAAAGTGTGTTAGCTGTCTTTTTCAGCTTCATATCCGAAAGCTCCCGCACTGCGGTACCAGTAGGTACTCACTTTAGCTTACCGAAGTCTAATGCCGGACATAGGTCAGATATTAAAGCGCGAACTCATGTATTTTGTGCAGGTAGTAGGTACTAGGTATATTAAACTGATTTTTGGAAAATTATGGGGAAGTTAGGGGCTCGCTCCACTCCCTTCACGGGTCGGCCCGACATTTTTTTTAATAAATATAATTTATTTAGAAAAGCGTTTACATAATATGAAACCGTTGTTGGCATTGTAGTGCTACCACCCCGTATTACGAGTATGTTTTTGAGAACCAAGTATGGTCCAGTCCAGAAAATTAAGCATGGCCCAGTCTTGGCAATTAAACATGGCACAGTTCTGGCAACCAAGCCTGGCCCAGTCCCGGCAACCAAGCCTGGCCCAGTCCCGGCAACCAGGCTTGGGCCATCGTTATCATTCCAGATTTCTACCAAGACTGGGCTAAGCCTACAAGCTTGCAAGCCAGGCATTTAGTACCAAGGGGCCAAGCCTGGCCCAGGCTCACATTTAAAACAAAGAATTATCACAAATGTTGTTTACTAAAAATTTAATAATTGAAATAGTTTGGTAAAAAAATAGGTTAGTACGGAGTCATCTGTTTATTTGTCGTGAACTCGAACCTTATTAACAAATAGTTTCAAAGTTTCTAGCAATGTGTACACGTCCTATATATTTTAAATATAATATACAAAAAAATATGGCCCCAGTAGGTCTCAACAAGAATAATGAGAAATATGACACAAATATGACAGGCACTTTTTTTATCTTTCAATAAATAATTGTGTTTGTTCGCAAACGAAAAAAAAAACCGACTTCAATTACATTGACAAGTAATACAACGTAGATCGACGAAAACATAGTCAAGTAACTACGCGTTATCAAAGATTACTTAAAAAGTAGTTATTAGATCTCGATAAAATTTAAATGTGACCACATGATAAACATCAGCTTTTGATTAAATTAAAAATTATCAAAATCGGTACACCCAGTGAAAAGTTATGCGGATTTTCGAGAGTTTCCCCTCGATTTCTCTGGGATTCCATCATCAGATCCTAGTTTCCTTATTATGGTACCAAACTAGGTATATCTCCTTTCCAAGAAAAAAAGAATTATAAAAATCGGTACATGCAGTAAAATGTTATGCGGTATAATACAACGTAGGTCGACGAAAAAAGCGGCAAGTAAAAACGCATTATTAGATATAACTCGAAAAGTAGTTGTTAGATCTCAAACAAATTTAAATGGGACCAATTGGCACACACCACCTTTCGATTAAAATAAAATTTGTCGAAATCGGTCTACCCGGTCAAAAGTTCTGATGTAACATACATAAAAAAAAAAAAAAATACAGTCGAATTGAGAACCTCCTCCTTTTTTGGAAGTCGGTTAAAAAAGTGCCTGTGTACAAAGTACACATGTCAGAAGTGAAACTTCTTTGGCAAACTAATTTTTTAGTCTCGTTTATATTTATACAAATCTAAAACTTTAGTTATCCGTTCCAACGCCATCGACAAATAGTTGCCGTTTCATCCGTAAAAATCTTACACTCATGCGCCTGAAGTAGTTTCTCTTCAATAAAAAAAAAAAAAAATTAATAATTTGAGTGTCGTCACAGATAAAAGCAACATCTTCGTGGCGGTAAAAAAAAAAAACAAATTCCATTTCTTTCTCATTTGTTACGTAGAGTTTGTATCGTGTTAATAGATTAATAAAACCTTAACGCTTATGTTATAACCTACAACCTGTGCTCCGCAATATACCTACCGCCTACATATATTGAAAATAAACATAAATCAATAGTTATCAAATTTGCGTGTATATTTGGTAGACAGAGAATACGTAAGGGTATTCCTATCTATATGGAAGAACAACGTTTGCCTGTTCAGCTAGTAAGAATATAATTATTGTGCCAAGACTGAAGACGGGAATTGAAAACATGATCCTGCAGTAGAAATCAATGTCACTGTCAACAGCGTCCATGGTCCGGACAAAATTAATGGCTATTATAATTAATTATTATTTATAATTAATTAAAGCTACATATATGTACACACACACACACACCCACAAACACACGCAGGTATGAAACATAAACGCCCAGACCTAAACAAATATATGACGTTAATTCACTTTTATTTTGAATGGGGATCACATCCGCAGTCATTTGCGCAACAGCTACTAGCAACGACCAATATGCCAATCTATTTTTTATCCAATTATAGGTTTAACTTCCAGCGCAATATTGCAGACAATTGATTGAATTATCAGAAACCCATTTGGGCCGATAGGCGTTTTAAATAAAACTGCAGGAGTATACTTTGGTTATATGAACTGATGTTGAAAATGCAGTAGCAACATTAAAATAAAAGTGACAGAATTTTTCATTTACGCAACTTTTAATCTATTTATTATATTTTTAATACCATAATAATGTCTAACAAACATTCATCATCATTCTCGTCGATTTTAATTTCTTCAAAATTATATATATTATAGAAATTATTCTTAAGATTTTATCTTTTTCTTGGGGTAAATGTCGATAATTTTAATATTTTGGGTAAGACATCTGTTTTTTCAATGATCATTATGCATTTAATGTAATCGATCACTTACAATCTTTTATCCTTGTAACCGTGTTTAATATAATACAGCAAGTGCATTACTTTAGTTTAATTTCAACAGTTAAATGTCTAGGCTTTTCAATAACACACACCGTACTGTAGTGGCCTCAGGCTTATTGAATTATAGGTTTTCAATCATATGACTAAACGACTTCGTCCTCTAACGTTTAAATAATTGCCCAGACATTTATTTATTTATTTATTTATTTATTAAGAAAACCAACAGCGTTTCAGTTAATACATACTATAACTAAATTACAAAAAAAATAAGGCCAATAACAGGTTTCCCTTTATAATATTTACAAGCATAGTTACATTGTTGCATTTGGACCGATGGGATGGCGCGCTTACAATAGTCACAGTTATGGATCAATTTTTTTTTATTATTGTTCAATAAATTTATACGAGTATTATATATAAAGTACAGCGTGTTTGTCGATGTTTCAATGTATAGGTATATATGTATAATATATAATAATGTTTTTTATAATATATTAAAAAGTTATTTTAATATCATTGTATTTACTATAATCATTAGATAATAAAATAGGTATTAGGCAGACATATTATGTGTGTCATCACATAGTGTGTTGTGTGGATTAGGAATTGACGCCCTAGCCCTACGATGTCAATATCTTGGGATCGGTACATGACCACTAGGGAGCTTTAGCTTGCAATAATGGTTATTATCTTGATACCTAAAGATTCAAAAATATTTAGCGAGGGTTAGGCGCACATTTATTTACTTTTAGTTTTTAGTTTTAAGATTAGTTTATTTCTAAAATTAGCTTTAGAGAATGCAAATAAATCTATGTCGTTGAATGATTCATTAAAGATACGCGGTAATCTAGTCAGTGCAGAATTGGCAGAGTATTTTCTGCTACTACAAGGAACAGACAACAGAGGCGTATGACGCGTACGACGTTTAGGTGCACAATATGACAGTGTACCTACTAGCTCCGGGGAATCCACGTGTCCATTAGCTATATGTTGTTTTGCAATATATGTTATTAACCCCCTGAATTCCTCCCTTATAACTTACGGGTATGAAAAATAGATGTTGGCCGATTCTCAAACCTACCCGATATGCACACAAAATTTCATCAAATTCGGTCCAGCCGTTTCGGAGTTGTATTGTAATTGGTATTGTGACACGAGAATTTTATATATAAGATAAAGTTGTAGATTTTATTTTGAAATTAATATCAGGAAATATTCAATTTTAATACCTTGTTTTAAAAAAAAAACTTCCGTAAAGAAATAATAAACCGTAAATTAGAAGAAAAAAAAAACCGAGCTTAAAAATATTAAAAGAAAATGTAAAAATACACTCTATGCGTGTTTATATTAAAATCTTGTTAAACTTAAAACGTTTGCACAGTATAATAAATCATCAGATACAACATTAATCAAAGACCTACAACAGCCCTCGTACACGGTTACAATGGTTGTGTAAAGTCTGAATGTAATAGGCAATAAATAGGTCAGTAGGCCACGAATGTTCGTGTTTGTGAATTGTCATAGAGTGGTCACAAAGAAAATTGTATGTGTGTACCGACATAAATTTAAAGATGTATTAGGTTGAAAGGAGAGGCATCTTTGTATAAATAAAAAAGATAAAAAAGTATATTTTTTATTTATTTAAGAATATATAATTCAGAGCCTACCTATTATAAGAGATTATTTAACTGCTGTGACTATTCGATAAAACCAACTATTATTATTGATTATCAAAAGAGTTTTTTTTTTTTTCTTTTTATATTATAACATTATGTATAATAGCCGATTCGATTCAATATTTTAAACAAAAAAGCCCTGCATTTGGCCAATATTTGAAGCTTTACAATATTAGAGTATAAACTGTAATTAAAGATTACTTACAATAATATAGGCATCTAAACATAGTACCGATATGCACAGTCTATTCTAAAATAACGTTACCTAGAACACGATTTATTTACATTTGATTTAAGATAGTTGTTAAGTATCTTATACATTATTTAATAATTAATGACACAACACAATTCTATTCTATCATTTGCAATTTATAGTCAGATTGTTGGACTGTAATAATACGGCGAACGCTTCATTACACCTTACAGTAATATGTTTCTGTAATTACACTACTATCATCAGCCTCTCACGGCTATTCGCTGCCGGGCGTAAATCTTCTGCACGGATCTCCAATGTTCGTACTTTATCCATTGCTGTTTTACCATCATTATTTTTATTCCCAATATTCTACAAAACTTCCAAGTTCTGTCTGCATATGTACACCCCGACTATTTCGTCCTGAAAATTAATAATCTGTCGCGCTATGCGATCTTGATGTGTACCGAGATAATTTGCGAATTTTTATGATGAACCGTAAATAGTTGTTGAAAATTTCTCTCTATTCCGTTCAGAAAACATTGAAAATACGAGTGTAATAGATGGTTATAGTTATACAGTTTGTTTACAAAATAGTACTTTTACTAGAACGTTTTCCAAACGCAAACTATGCTACGAAGTAATCAATAAATTCCTTTATAGTTCAAACAATAAAGCAATGAAAGTGGTTTGCATTTACTTCAACCCAACTGCGGAACTACCAATGCAGTATGTTTCATATAGGAGCTACTAATTGTTGTTCTAATTTTTAATTCGAAAATTATCGTTTGCAATTTAACTGGCGTTTGCGTAAAGGTTGCTTGTTCGTCCTTGATAAAGTGATGCTTTTTGCGATTCACTGGTTAATCGAATTTGTTGTTTACGGCGTCGTACTTGAACCAGATGATCGATTATGACGTATTCATGTGAACGTATGTGTGTGAGTATTGCTTAAATATAACTTTTAATAAAGCTAGTTAATATATGAAGAATAATATTATTTCAATTCTGTATTTATAATTTTTGTTTTATTATTGTGTTATTGTCATCCTTGTCTACAGTTTCATTTATGTTTTCGCTATCTGAACGCAAAGTCTGATTATGTAACAATAAACTAATATTTGGGGAAGTCTCTGTGGCATGTAACACAGCTTTTCTTAAGCTAGCACAGGTCGCAGGGCTTCTAGATTATGTAAACTACATAATTTGAGCAGATAAAATTATTTTATTATTATTATTATTATATATTTATCAAAAAAATCAAAATGTATATTGAAAGAGAATGATTTACACTAAAAAAAGAAAATAATTCAGTTGAACCTAGTTTGCAATTTTTGTTTTTGCTCTCCTGTAAAATGATGGCACGGAGGCACTGATTTTATTTTACTCTGTGATTCTGGCGAACGGAACTAAGCGTCGTTTAACCGTTTCAACTATCCCGTCGCAAATGTTACAAAATAAAACGAACATAAACATCGAGCTTTATAAAGTTGAATCCATTTAAAACTCACTTGAGAGTAAACATTTTATAGTCGCCTGGTATAGTTAAAATTGTAACGTTATTAGTAAATATTGTCAAACGGTATTTAAAATGTACGCAGCGTCCTTTAAGGTATACGAAAGTATATATAAATCTATACAAATAAATAAAATTGGAGTGTTTGTTTGTAATAATAAAATAACCGCTTTTTACTAAATGCATATGGATGTATACACGGTACGTATACCAAAATATATATTTATTTACAATTTTTGTCTGTCGATCTATCTGTTTGTTCCAGCTAATCTCTGAAAGTGCTGGACCAATTTCAACGGGACTTTCACTGGCAGATAACTACTGGTTTTCGAAAATGTCGCTCCGCATTAGATAATTTGTCTTTGTTTGTCTTTTGTTGTCTTATTCAAGTCGGTTTCTCGAGAAGATTAAGCACTATATGTTGTTTTTTGGACTTACAGGATGCGTATAACAATATCAATATATCGGTACTCTTAAAAAGATGGATGACTTGAACGTGTGTAGTAGAATGTGCCGGTATTTGTTGATTTTTTTTAAATGATAGATTATTAAAAATTAATATAGATAATGAGTTTATTAGTAGAAGATCCAGTAATGGTTTAGCTCAAGGAGATCCTTTCTTACCCATACTTTTTAGTATTGCGACCCTCGAACTATGTAAAAAATTTCATAATAATTCTATAGCTATATCCCAATATGCAGACGGCTTTGCATTATATATTACTTGTGAGAACGTTGAGAGAGGTACGCAACAACTCCAAATAGAAATAGAAAAATTCTTTAATTCCTCTTTACAGTTAGGACTTTGGGTATCTTCAAGCAAATCTGAAATTTGTGTTTTTAGTACAAAAAATAGAAACGAAATAGCAAATATATATATCGATGGATTAGTTCTTCAGCAAGTTGATTGTATTAAATGTTTGGGATTATGGTTAGATCAATTGTTACTCTGGAATAGGCACATAAATGAAACAAAAGAGAAATGTTGTAATATATTAAAAATGTTTAATGTGTTAGCAGGTTCCGGTTTGGGTGTACATCAAATATATTTGAGACGTCTTTATATATCGGTGCTACGTAGTCGTATGGATTATGGCAGTTTCTTATATGCAAACAGTAGTATATATAAATTAGACCGCGTACAAAATCAATATATGCGAATTATTGGCGGTTTTATAAAAACTACACCCATTCATGTAATGGAATATGAGATTTGCCTTCAACCCTTGAGTGTAAGGAGACAATTTCTTGCTGCAAAATATTGGTTTAAACATATGTCATTTTTACGAAACAATTTTTCATTATTTTTAAATGAATTAAGCCATTTTTGTCAAACGAGATCTTGGAGGCGTAAAAAGAATCCTTAATAGCAATAATAAGAAATCCTTATTAGCAATTACACACAACCAGTATCATCATTACAGCCTATACAGTCCACTGCTGGACATAGGCCTCCACAAGTTTACGCCAAAAATAACGTGAACTCATGTGTTTTGCCCATAGTCACCACGCTGGGCAGGCGGGTTGGTGACCGCAGCACTGCCTTTGTCGCACCGAAGACGCTGCTGCCCGTCTTCGGCCTGTGTATTTCAAAGCCAGCAGTTGGATGGTTATCCCGCCATCGGTCGGCTTCTTAAGTTCCAAGGTGGTTGTGGAACCTTGTTATCCCTTAGTCGCCTCTTACGACACCCACGGGAAGAGAGGGGGTGGCTAAATTCTTTAGTGCCGTAGCCACACAGCACCACAACCAGTATAAATCTATTTTTTCTGTAGAAGTTTAAATTTAGAATGGTTCTCGTTAGATACTTGGGGACAACAATGTGAATTTAATCAATATAATTGAATTTAATATTACTGGAGTAGATGATTGTAAGAAAAGTTATAATGCCTGTGTGTTAAAAGATATATGTGTAAATTATGTTAATATTAAATATAAAAACTATTATAAAATTTATACGGACGGATGTAAAGGAAAAAATGTATCTGGTATGGCTTTATTCGATTTTCAAACAGGGATGTCAGCTAAATTTAAAATGGAATCGGAATTTGCATCGATCATGCATTTGGAATTAACAGCGATACCAGAAGCAATAGTAGTAGTGAGTATTGATTCATTAGAACCGAAAAACTATGTAATTTTGTCTGATTCAAAAAGTGCCCTTCAACATATTTTGAAATGTACAACTATATGTCGAGGCGCACCCATCGCTTATGAAATTATTAAATACGTTCAAATTGTTCAGTCTACAGGTAAAGTTTTAAAACTTCAATGGTTACCCTCACGTGTAGGAACTAGGTCACGTGTACGTATACCTGGAAATGAGGAAGTACCGGCTTTCAAATGAAGCATGTTCAGATGGTATAACACATTCGGTTTTTCCATATTTCAGTGAGTTATTTAGTTTAGTTAAAAGAAGATGTACTGATAACTGGAAGGAATACTTTGATGCTAGGTCAATCAGTAACTCAATATGGTGTAAAACAATTCAACCGACACTTCCTCATACACCATGGTTCACAGGCATAAAAATTAATAGAAATAATCTTGTTGTGGCTCTCCGACTTCGATCTGGACACATTCCCCTAAATGGTTTTGCATATTTAGTTGGCAAGTCTCCAACCCCAATATGTTTAGAATGTGATGTAATTGAAGACGTGTGTTGACCATGTTCTGATCGAATGTTCGCGTTAAGTCGGAGAGGTGGGATTTTTATATTAAATATAATATTAATTTGTTCGATTAGGGTCTGTGTAATATGATTTTGAGCAATCCATTGTCAGCAGAGGCTGTAATGATGTATAACTTGTACAAACTAGTAATAAAGCGTAGATAAGTTTAATATAAGCCCCTATGAGGGTGACATATTCACTGCATGAATAAACCCTCAATAAATAAATAAAGATTAAAAAAAAAAACAAACATTTTTCACAATTTTCGTCTGTCCGTATGTCTGTCTGTCTGTTTGTTCCGGCTAATCTCTGAAATAGCTGGACCGATTTTAACGGAACTTTTACTGGTAGATAGATTATATAGTAAGAAGTAACTCATGCTACTTTTATTTTAGGAATTTATTTATTTTATAGTTTGCGAACTGAACAATATTTTCCTTTTATTCCACGCGGACGAAGTCGCGGGCACATCTAGTAGCAAATATATTTCTTTATATAAAAACTCAACCAGTTAATGAATTTAGTTCTAAAATATACTGAAGAAATAATTTATAAAATAATAATAATTTACGAAATGAAATTTTAATGGTCTTTTGAATAATAAAGTCCATTCGGTTCGGTAAACCAAGAACGTCCTGAAGAGCCGTTGGGTAATTGCTTAAAAGATCAAAGTGAAATATAGTTTTGTATTAATTCATGATAATTAATTAACGTTTTAGACCTCTTAAACTCTGAATAAACTTTTGTTGGATATCTCTTTGCGTTGCGAGTTAGTAAATTTGGTATCTTTGTGCCTAAAAGATTTTAATAATTGATTTCATTTTCTCATTATTTTCTAAAATTTTCTAATCCATTAAAGATCTAAAGCTGGAAAGTTAATAAAATCAGTATGATTTGAAAAAAAATATATTAGAATATAACGTATCTACGTTAGAGATCGCTAGAGATCTCTCTACACATTTTTCTAACACTTTTCTTCTACTCCAACTAAGACTCTTAAGATGAAACATTTAAAAATACCTGTGTGTATATAAATTAAAAAAAGAGTGCAACGCAAGTCATTTATTCAATGCATGCTCCTGCAATGAGGTATAATTTAACATAAGCATTCACAAATTCAAAATAATTCCCTTTCAATTGCCCCATTCTATGAATAAGTAAATTTCATCAGATAATGAATTAAAGATTTTAAATTAATTTGAATGTATAGAATTCTACAGTTTCTTAAATGCACCGTTTACTGTCTTATATAACCTATATATACGGTTAGGAGCCTTACCTTTGCCAAAGGTTTGGCGATTTGGCGATTTGCGTGGGCTGCACGTACATGACTTTACAATGAGTATAATATAGTCATAAATAACAGTTATGTATTTATTGTGATCAATTTTCAAGAATCATTTATTTTGTAGCCTAATAGACTATATCAAAACTGACACGTTTCCTACAAACCCTTTGGTTTCATTTGAAAATTAGACTTTAGATTACGAGTGCTTAACGCGTACCTGTATTATTAATTACAAACAAAACGTGGATTAAAATAATACTAGCTATACCCGTGCGCACTAATTAAGCGTAATAATTATCACTTTAAAAAATTGCAAAAAAGTATTTATGCGTGAGTTGATTTGAAATTTAACAATTTTACCGACCGTCAATCATGTTGACGTTGTTTCAAAATTAAAGGCGTCAGATGGAAGCATTGCTGTATTTATCTCGATGTATAGATATCTATGTATTTAATTTTAATAATAAATTAATTGACAAAAACAAAAGCAATAAACATTTTTAGTTGTTGATGACGGTAGAGCAAGCATTTGTCTATAAAATGATATATAATTTATGTGGAATAATTATGGGGCTTTTTCTAAAAACCCTTTTGAAACAAAGGCAGGCAACATCATAAACCTTAGTTTATTAATATAAATTATGATTCACAAGAATGGAATAACGAAATTCGCAGGCTTAGACAACAATTTTTCACGCTTATTTCCAATGACAAAGAAAAATAAATCACGAGTAGGTTGATTCCAATAACAAGGGAAAAAGTATGAAAGACCTTTATTTAATACTAAAAACTTGGTATGCCCATCGAAACAAAAAAGAAATCCACATTGAAAGCCATTATAAAAAGTTTTAAGATCGACTATATTAATTACACGCTCCACAAAAGATCTTTAAATTGGAATATTTAAAATTTTAGAAGTTTTAACCAATTTATATTTTACCCGGTATAAAGTGAAAAGAGGTTTTAATACTCCATTTTACTACTTCTAAATATGTTTTATAAATTACACACAACTTACGTTTTTATGTATTTACAATTTAGAGAGTCGGACTTTCAAACAGTATGTTTCAAAACTCATCATCACTTCAGTCTGTCGTAGTCCACTGCGCGACAAGGCCTCCACAAGTTTACGCCAAAAATGCCGTGAACTCATGTGTGTTGCCTATAATCACCACTCTGGCCAGGTGGGTTGGTGATCGCAGTTCTGACTTTGTCGCACCGAAGACGCTACTGCTTGTTTTCAACTTTTGTATTTCAAAACCAGCAGTTGGACGGTTATCCCGCCATCAGCCGGTTTTTTAAGTTCCAAGGTGGTAGTGGAACTGTGTTATCCATTAGTCGTCTCTTACAACACCCATGGAAAGAGAGGTGGCTATATTCTTTAAGGCCGTAATAACATAGTCGTAAACTTAAAAAATATATAGCTTTCAAAATTATAGTTTATTATATTATTAGTATAAATTGATTACGGTTACTAATTAATTGTTGATCTTGTCAACGTGGGTGTCATGTATGTGTTAACTTTGACCTTTCGGCAAGGTTTTGACAAAATTATTATAAAATTATGTTGGCTTTGCATACGTGTCTTTTTGATCTGTATTATATGATAATGCACAACGAGTAAATCAATAGCATTATTTTATGTACGAAGAGAAAATTTTCAACCCTTGAATAACGTTAACTCTAAGCTGAAAGAGAAGCAAGGTAAGGTGAAGCAATCACTACGAAGTCGAAAAATATTACGTTAGTGATGCGCGATTTTGTTGTCAACGTCTTCTATGTTATAATAGTCATATCGCATAGATTGGTCTCGCGTTTTGTCAGTGCCGCTCACGGTAAGCATACGAGAAGAAACAATATGACACTGTGATATATCGCGATCAAAATCTTGCATAAAGATAACTTGGTTGATTGGATTGGAGGCTTAACTAGAATAACTGGTAATAGCAAAGGTATAACGAGATTCCTAAATTATATTGTATTCTTTACGATGCTTTCAAATTGCGATATCACGGACGTAACACAATTGTCGTAAAATCATCGACATTGAGTCTTTATTTCCTATTTAGGCGTAATAAAATAAGACTGGAGATGGTTTTAATTAGCGGACTCTTGGAGGAGGCATTTTTAAAAACATCAAAATTTTATTAATGACCCTTATCTGACGTGTGTGTTTTTATTGAAAGTAAAATGTTAGTCGAATTTCGAATAGAAGATCTATTATACAATCAAATGAAATTAAATACAAAAAGCTGAGGAGCGCTGATACTTGAAGTGCGTTATGAGCGAGGCGATGACAGGAAATAAAACAGTATGTGAAAAAATTCCTGCCTTCCTTCTTCTGATTTTCTCTCAACCTTATTAACTTCTGTACTGAAACACTGGAACATTGTTTTTTTCCTTAGTTTGTATTTTAGGATGTCTACTCATATTTGTATTCTTAAAACCCTATTGCGTGGTAAAGGAAATGAAAAACTGTGGCTGATTGTGCTAAAAAAAGCATTTCTCCGAATGGTCAGATAGAGGGCCATTTCTACAAAGACATTATATCCCCTATCATTCAAAATACTTACTGTAAGCACTTTTGCAGTGGTAATAATCTTAAAACCGTCCACCCTTCTAAACAAATATTTGTTAACAGTTAGTCTAAAGATTTTTTACCAAATTAAACTTAAAGTTTGTATTAATATGCGTGTTTATGCACGAAGATTACCGTTTGGCTTCAGTTTTGGTTTTTGAAATTGGTTGATAAGTTAACACTTTCAACTTATTCAATCACACCGCTCCGCCCCTGATTTTCAAACAATTTCTCGATCAAAAGTATCGACTAACATTAACTATTTATGATAACAACTTTCGACTTTACGTGTTCAAGAATCAAAGTAACCAAAGATATCAACTAAATTGCCTTGAATGGAAAATTAATAAGGGACCTTGCCCTGTGGGTCTCCTTTTATATAGAACGGCTAATTTTCGATCGTAATTTTCTTGGATAAATGGAAAGGATTTTGTGTAACCACAACATTATATTTTCCATTACGCATATATATGAATTTTATATCTTCGCATTTTTAATATCTTCTCTTATTGTGTTCGAAATATGAATGATAATATTTGGATTGGCATCTTTAGCTATACGTTTTCAGTGATATATTCAGGGCACTGTCGTTGTATATAGAAATCGTAAAACTAATTTTAATGTTTTATAATTAAACTGTATTCAGTTGTGGTTATATTAGAAACAGACTAAAGCCATACATATACATATATGTAATATACAAAATTCTATACAAATACGTACGTTAATGTGTGTCAAGTGCTTCCTTTTAATCTCTATTTGAGGGAAAAAGAAATAGCTACATGTAATTAAATAATGAGAGATAAGGACAAAAAACGGCTTAGTCTCATGTTACTTAATCCGTAAATAATTTTTAACACTCCAATGTTTAATGGTATCTACATACTTTCGTAGATCAGTATGATACTTTTTACGTTTATGTAATTGTGCTACATCAATACATACAATTAATGGTTAACGGTATTGTCTATCTATGATTTCAAACTAACTGTATTTCCATGCGCGTATTTAGACGATATTAAAACATAAGCGAACAATTAAAAATAAATTAAATTTAAAGTATTAATCAAATTTGTGTGGGCGTGCTGTGTGGCACGGCACTAAAGAATTTAGCCACCCCCTCTCTTCCCGTGGGTGTCGTAAGAGGCGACTAAGGGATAACAAGGTTCCACAACCACCTTGGAACTTAAGAAGCCGACCGATGGCGGGATAACCATCCAACTGCTGGCTTTGAAATACACAGGCCGAAGACGGGCAGCAGCGTCTTCGGTGCGACAAAGCCAGTACTGCGGTCACCAACCCGCCTGCCCAGCGTGGTGACTATGAGCAAAACACATGAGTTCACGTTATTTTTGGCGTGAACTTGTGGAGGCCTATGTCCAGCAGTGGACTGTATAGGCTGTAATGATGAATCAAATTTAAATTTTTTGTCTGTCTGTCTGTTTTTTCGGTCTCATTTTCGAAACGGTTAAATCGATTTTAATGGTTCTTCCACTGATTTTAGTTATTAAAAGTGAGTGAAAATTGAATTCAGTATTTATGGAGATTCTACCATTTTTTTTACCCAGAGGAAATCCCTAACGGATGCCTACATCCGGGGGCAGCTGGAGGGTATATCCGAGTCGCACGGACTAAAACCTCTGGGGTGTTCCGTCGACACGCCTGGGCGGGATCATGGGGACGCAGTTGCACTTCCGTGATACCGCTAGCGGTTGCCATAGAGATTCTACCCTTAAAAGAGTAAAATAGATGTGGACATTGTTATAATATTTTTAAATGAGTAAAAATGTATCTCAGAGTTTATGGAAATTTCCCCCTTTATTTTTTGATGATTACTATACAAATAAACATGAAAGTGCGCCATTTTGGGAATTAAAGGTATAAAACTTTATCTTTAGGCTTTTGATGACAAATACAATAACATTTATTTTCGTATTATTAAAATTCAATCTCTAAAGAAGTTAAACAAGGCTTGATATTATGTATGAAATCGCATTATTTCTCCAAAGTTCTATAAACCTTTATATTTGTGTTGCTTTTAATGTTATATACGCCCATCTTTATTATTTGACCCGGCTGGGTATTGTATTGATTCATAAATAAATAAGTTTTCCGGTCTTAATCGATTTTTTCCGTATCATATGTAAAAGCATGTCTGTCATATCGTAAGTTAGACGCAAAAAATTTTTTTAGAGTTTTGAATGAATGTTAAAAAAATAGATTTTCAATGTTTCATCATTACAGCCTATACAGTCCACTGCTGGACATAGGCCTCCACAAGTTTACGTCAAAAATAACGTGAACTCATGTGTTTTGCCCATAGTCACCACGCTGGGCAGGCGGGTTGGTGACCGCAGTACTGGCTTTGTCGCACCAAAGACGCTGCTGCCCGTCTTCAGCCTGTGTATTTCAAAGCCAGCAGTCGGATGGTTATCCCGCCATCGGTCGGCTTCTTAAGTTCCAAGATGGTTGTGGAACCTTGTTATCCCTTAGTCGCCTCTTACAACACCCACGGGATGAGAGGGGGTGGCTAAATTCTTTAGTGCCGTAGCCACACAGCACTAATTTCAATGTTTGCGTACTAATAAATAAAAGTAATTCCGGACGGTGAAATAGGCGACTAGTTCGTACTACTAAAATTACCTGAAAATGGCTGACGTGGATCTAAGGGGATACTGTTTTTCGCACAACTGCTTTATGAAGCTTGATCGAAATTAAGATCTGCGAGCAGTCTTTAGCGACCAAGTTATAATAGACAAAGTTATAACTTAGTCGGGAAACACGCGTACGGTTCACTTGATAGTAAGCGATTACCGTAGCTTATAAACATATTCCCCTCAGGGGCTCTAGTCACCTTACTCACCAACAGAAACATAACACTGCTTGAAAACAGTATAATATTGCTGTGATCTTCTGTAGTGTTGAGATACTAACCCAATCGAGCAACTCCATAATTTGAGCAGGATATTTCCTGCTGTGGCCTACCTCACTTAAGCAGTTGGGTAGTTTTTGATTAGGAAAACCGAACCATAAATGTGGTACACAAAGACGTTCTATATTATTGTAATAATTAGGTACTATTTTAGCAAAACTTAGTAAATACATATAAAATCTATTGCTACGCGAGTGAACCCACGGCCAACAGCTAGTTTATAAAGTACGAGCTAAGGGCATTTTGCATTAGTCTATAAAGTAATTACAAACACATAATAAAAAGTTTAGACCGTTTATCATTTTATATCACTTGGTATTTTACGTTGAATTAGCATAAATTACGAATTTGTGTAGCAAACGTTTAACAAGATTTGAGAGAGAATTCTACTTCTAATGGCTTAGTTGTAAGAAAGTGAAACGTAGCTTAAATAATAAAAAGTTATGATGTTGAGGGTTTAAAACTAAATCATCACGCTGCTACAGTAATCACTATTGATTCTAAAATTAAATTTTGTAGTGTTTTAGACCAGAAATTTTGATATAATATTTGTATAACAAAGATATTTTTATTTTATTGAAATTGAAGCTTGTTAGTCAGTTTTTTTTTAAACACTGTTGTTCTTAACTTTCCATTAAAGAATTTATAGTTCTTCATAACAAAAATGTGCTACTTCAATTTTTTAAGTTACATATTATGACAAAAAATTATAACATTAACTTTGTTGTTTCATGATTAAGCGCTATGTCATTTTCAATGGTTTCGTATAAATTATAACAAAATGGAATAAAATTATTATTTCAATGTTTTAAATGTGAAAACGCAACACTCAAACATAATTGTTTTCAACTTCATTATACTCGCATTCGTATAGAAAGAGTTTCATCTGCAGGGTTTAAAGCTTTTTCAATACTAGACAAAAGTGATATCTTAGTTATATGTATAGTAGTTTGAACTACATAATGTACAGTGAACGATATATTATATTAATTTATAAATAAAATTTTGAAAATTATAACCTGGGGATCTTTAAGTCGCGAGTGAATAGGTTACTTCTAGGTAAGCGTGCTCCATCTTAGACCGCATTTTCACTTATCATCAGGTGAAATAGTGGTCAAACGCCTATCATTGTATAAAAAAAAAAAAAAAAAATTATCATGAATAAATTTTCACAAAATGAAATTTGTTATTTAATTCTATAATATTCCATTGTATGCACGGTATGTGTCGTATAACATGAGTAAGGGTAAATACCCTTGTATTATAAGGATGTGGTATTATAAAGGTACTTTATTGTACACATTTCAAGTACATTGTTTACTAACAAGATGTAAATTTTCTCACGTTTATTATACTACACATATATGTGACCGCTTGTTTCATTGTATTACAATTCTTTCATATTTATTTTAGGGGTACTACTCCTGTGGGTATGACATGATGTATACAGTTATTAAATTAAAAGTTTTTATTCTTCAATCTGACAAGTCGTTATTGAGATTAATATACCGAAATATTTGTAACATGTACAAAGAATCCGAAAAGCCTTCATTATTTTTACATAGATAGTTCTGAATATCAAATATATACAAATATATTGGATTCAGGTAAATATAATCGAAAAGATTTTGTTCATTTCCCATCATATTTTTCTTTAATAGCCTGAAGGGAGGTAATCCAATTTTTCTCGTCTTGTCGACAAGGACGTTTCCTACATACTCGTATCTTGATTTATATATTTGCAGAAATATGAACTTACGTTACATTAGGCTTAGATCACACATGCGGGTTTACTTTGATTTTTTACAATCCTGCATCAAATTAAATATTGAGCATAAAATATTCTGGAAAAAGAAATTTAAAGTGCGATCTTTAGATCAACATATTGGAAATAAATAGTTCTAACTTGTTAAATTTAGCGAAGTATTACAAATTAAATTCATCGCTTTGTATTATACGAGTAATACATAGGAGCTAGCGCAGCTGCTGACTTTGTGTAGGTTATGCTTCTCTGATAATCTCAAGAGAAGTTTTCACAATTGAAAAAATAACTTTTACGTAAAGAGTACAAAGTACCTATTATGGACATTATTATTTTATTTTATTTTATTTATTTTATTTATTCAGAAAAACTTACAGCTATACATAAATTAAAAATACAATTAAAAAAACTAAAAGCCATTTATAAGTTTTTACAATTAACAAAAATCATCATTATACATCTATCCTTACTAATTTCAGTGATAAACAAGTACAAACTAGGATC
Source organism: Melitaea cinxia (assembly GCF_905220565.1). Lineage (NCBI taxonomy): Eukaryota > Metazoa > Arthropoda > Insecta > Lepidoptera > Nymphalidae > Melitaea > Melitaea cinxia. The sequence goes on along the minus strand of NC_059424.1, from coordinate 18,883,862 downwards.
GAAAACTAATTAAATTTTAATAATGGTTGTATAAGTACACTTTAAATAGATTAGCTTGGCATGGTCGTATACAAAACTCCACAAAGCGACCCGTGCAAGCATAGTAGGATTTACTGATCAGAAAAATTACGTGAGTCACAGGTTTATTTATCCCCGATGCTCTGTGTTAATGTAAAATCGTAATTAATAAAAACTTTGGAAGAAAGAGCTCATAAAAATGAAAATTTGAAAAAAGAACAACAATTTAATTATCACAAACAATGGTCCTATAATTTTCTAAAGTCCCTAATGTGGCAGTTGACGTAATATTTAACAGCACGATACGCGCTAAATATGCGCGGTAGTAGCTTGTTTAGTTTTAAAAACTATCTAAAAATATATTCCTAGAGAATGTTAGAAGTTTTATTTTATTAAATATTCATTAGAGTTCATTAAATTTATCACTCTCCTTGAAAGGAATACTAATTTTCAACTTAATTGTACCGAGGAAAACTTTAAGTGGCTTCACAAGAAACTGAGAATAACAAAATAACAAAATATAAAATTATATTTTGTTATTTTAACGTACTGTTTTATGGAAGCCTATAAATGTCACAATGTAAAAAAAAATACCAAACTGTTTTCATGCCACGTCATTTATTTCAGAATGGCGAATGTTTCAAAATTTCACCGAAAACGGCAGTTTGTCCTTCGATTTTTCAAACAGAAACTACATACAAATTTAACTTTTGGTTACGCAGTTTTCAACCCGCAACCGGCTGCGATTAAGGCAACGTTTCGATACGAGTTATTATAATTAGTAAACACGTAACACTCTCACAGTCGAGGTGCATTGACAATGTCAGTGTCAAACGTGCCTGCGTTTTCAATGTCTTGGCACTTGTAGCTATTTCCTACCTAACGACTACTCTAAGTTCACGTTTAGTACATATAAATAGCTTTCGTCAATGGCGTTTATCATGTAAACTGTCTTACTCTTAAAATTAATAGGTATCTGACGACAGAGATTCGATAAGTAATTGATTCTTGTACACAGATATACAAGTAAATTAAAATAATTATAAAACGTACGATTATTGTTTAGTATTTTGCATTGAGAAATGTTTATAGCTATAGCATTATTTGGTTCGAGATTATGCTAATGACTAAGATTACTGGGGGATTGTTGGGTAGATTTTGGGTAGTGGTGGGTTTTTATACAAACGTACAAAATTTATAAGAATTGACAGTTGTTTAACGAGAGTAAGTGGAATTTCTTTACGATTCTTCTCTGCAGAATCTATATTCCGAATCGATTAAGGCTTTACATGAACCTTATTTATTTATTTACATTTTTTACCCACCAACACAAAAAGTAACAAAAATTTAATTACGTAAACAAATATAATAAAGTTGCATTAGTTGCAACAGGTGGCCTTATCGCTAAAGCAGTAATTTCTTCCAGGCTATCTTTGGGCAAAGGACTAGAATTGTTAGTGGGAATTGGGGCGTACAGTAGAGCGTAAAATATGTACTATCAGACATAACTATAAAAATACATATTATATATATTTATACATATGCACATATACATACAAATACACTCACATAAATACATACAGATACACGAACACAAATATTTACATAAACTAATAATAATTTAATAAAAAAAACTTTTATAACTTCTCTAAATCATATAGGTATATTATTATTAAAACGCTAAGGTTAAGATGTTTGCCTCCCTTTTTAGAAAAAATCGCCATAATTACTGAACATAAATTATATATCATTTTATAGATAATGGCTTGTTTTACCGACATCAGCAACTAAAAAAAATTTAAAGCTTTTGTTTTCGTAAATTAATTAATTTATAAAATTATATATACTCGTATAACGGCTTTAATTTTGAAATAACATCAACATGATGGACAATTGTTATACTTATTCAGTGCGCATTATTGGCACGGATATTGCTAGTGTAATTATAATTGTAAAATAACAATTGAAAAGCGATTTTGAAACTAACTCAGCCTCTTTTAGCATATCCGAACGTATCCCACCAATCGTTAGCTGTCATTATATGGTCGAAATAAAACAAAAATTAGTAGGAGCTAAACGAGTTGCGTAGGTGGAATTAACGTGTCAACATATTATATAGTCGAGTAACATGAATAGGCACTTAATTTTCTCATGTCTAGTCGTTCTGTCGTTCACTTGGACAATGGGTAATCTTATATCCTTTTTTAATCAATAAAGAAAGGTAAACACGCCTATTACATGAATAAAATATGATAAAAGAGAAGAAATCTATGAGGTAAACAAAATAATTATTTTGAAAATATGCAATTACGCACAAAATGAAATAATTCTAATTGAAAATAAATTGTTTCCAAATCTATTTTCGTTTATTTATATTTCTTCGTTTAGTATTACGGAACAATTTTATATACATAATATCGACATGTAGCATTTAATTTTATAATTAAAAAATTCAACAAGAATATTACATTTATCAAAGTAATATTAATTATTTATTAGTCGACCCTTTTTATATTGAAAAATAGCTCTCAAAAAATTATTTAATCTAGATTCATGATTATCTTGAACATTATAGGAAAGTAATAAACTAGGCATTTATTTGAAAATGAGATACTATTAAGTATATTTCCAATAAAATATAATAAAATTCAGGCAACACTTTAATAAGAAAATAAAAATAAAATTACTCAAACGAATGCTGCAATAAAATTTTCGTACCAATAAAATCACTTTAACAAATACTTAAGTTTTGAATTTATATACGTTTATTCCCGAGTAATCAAATATTGTTTCGTTATGTATAAATTATTATTATTACTTTCGATCCAAAAAATTTATATGAGTTTACATTTTTTAATATTATAATATTAATTTCGAATTGCAAAAGAATCGCCTGTCGTTACGTACCAACCTCAGAAAATATTTTAATGAAAAAAGTTACGATAACAATGAAATCTTATATTTCAATGTCTAAACCCTACGCTTAAGTGAAATTAAAATATTTGCTAGGTTGTGTTATTATACGATAAAATGGTATTATTAAAAATATTTTCTCAAATAATTTGTTTCAACGTAACGGTTATTGCTATTGTACATGAAATACTTTGAGTAAAAATTGTAATTAGCAAGCCAACAATAAGAATGATGATGCATCACTGCGCTGAAATAATGACTGAAACTTCCAGAAAAGTTCTAAAGTTAAACATTTCGTCCTTTGTTATTATTTTCATACATGTTTTCATTAAATATTTAAGAAGGCATTAAAGATGCAGAGTGGGTTGCACCTTCGTGATCTTTGATACTTTGTAGACTGGTAAGGGTCAGAAAGTTCTTTCGCGAGTACAGTCGAGATCGAAAACGTTGGGGGAACGTCTCGAGTCAACACGAAAGAAAAGCTTAGGAAAGTGTAGAACTGTAGATATGCGAAATGTTGATGTTATCGATACCGAATGTACGGTAGGTTCGAGCGGGAAAGCCCAGCGGCCGACCGCAGTCGCGTAGCGCCCGTCGCGTCATCACGCCGCGCCGTTTTCTCAAATCGATATCACCGCGCCGTCAATGCACTTTTATTACACGTAAACATTTAACGACTGTTTCAAACTTTTATTACGTTCATTACAAACTATTACACATAGCGGTTAAAATTGAAATTTATCGATTCAATGTTTTTTTTAATTAATTGTTACAAACTTTAAATATATTTAAAAAAAAAATTGTCGTAAGATGTCGTGAATAGAACGCGTGAAATATTCTCGCCGTGCGATAAACGTGAAGGTCACGGCTTGCGTAGCGGTTGGCAGCGGCGCGGGCGCGTCGTGACGTTCTGTCCCGTACCGTTCCGTGCGTCCCGTCACACCGTCAGTAGCGACGCGGGCCCGCCGGGACATGTCCACGGTATGGATTACCAATGCGTGGTTGTGTACACGGTCATCAACATTGCACCGCCTCGGCTATCTCAAACTGATTTACCAAACGGGTGCATTGATTGGATAAAAAATAAAATCAAGAGGCAAGTTTTAATTTTTTTTAAAGTATTTTTTTATGCTGGCGATAATTTATATATGAATTAAGCAATATTTTTTCTAATATCTAATTTTACATGTGCAAATGCCCTTTAAAGCGAAATTAACAATGCAATATTAATGTATATGTTTTAGCAACAAGACGTTTTTAAAATAGTTGAAAACGAATCTTTGAATAAAAAAATAAACAAATGTAAGAAATTAATTTAATATTTTGTAGAAATTAAAATTTTATTATTTTGTATACCGAATAATTTAAGTAAAATTTAATCAATGGTCATTGGACAGAAATTTGTTCCATATTTGAATAAAACAATAAACAGTTAGATTTCATCGTTAACGAATTGTTAATTAATTCAATGAGTTGTTATTATGTCATTACGATTCATTCAACAATGATATATTTCCAGTCAAAAATAATCTCAAGATAAAAAATACTACGTTACAGAAGACTTGAATCAAAACTTTTTTTATAATAAAAATAAATTCTGAATCGTTTGAATAATATCAGCCATTATTGAAACATGCAATTATTATTGATGTTAAAAGTAATTCATTAATCGAGAGCAATCAAACTGACGCTGAAAAATTTGTTATAAAGCAACCTTATGTCTGTTGATATTCGCATTTTTATTGAATTGTGTCTCGAATGTTTACCGATTAAAAAGTTATTAAAATCTGCAGAGAAAATAATATTAACAAGTGGAAGAGAATCGTCGTTATTACGAATTGTTAAATAATAAAACTAACATGGTGATTTACGAATATATTGTAGTGATTATTTACTCAACATTTTGTTATTAATAATAAGTAACGAATAATTAAAAATATAAAACTATATTTTCAATAAATGACCTTTAAAATCGTAGATAAAATCGCCTCTAGTTGAAAGAGCACCGGCGTCAAATATAAAAACTAACTTGTAGCAACGACAAGTAATTTTCACTTTTGAACGATTTGTATCTTAGGCATTTTTGGCATCAAGAGTAATAATTGCATTGCAAAATATATGTCCGTCCATACACGTGTCAAAAAATGAAAACATCTTGCGAAGCTTTGCTTTTAGTTTACAATAAACGTTAAACTCAGTAAACCCGACTAAAGAGACGAAAAATATCTAATAATCAAAATATGGTAATCGGGAACTTTGCTTTATCCTAAGTTAAGTTGACATATGTCTGCGCCTAAGTAAGAGCTAAACACAAGATTGCTGAGCGTGGCGCCTGCTTACCATACAATTTGCATTTTCACGAGACATTTCGTATTAATTAATATCCTTTCAGTTTGATATTTAATAAAATTGTGTATAATTTAAAACATATGGGAAATTTTGAAATCCCCCTCTTTCCTATTTATTATTGCTTATCTTGATATCTCCAGTTATCAAGCATAAACCCATAGTGGTGCGCAATCACGTATATCGTGAAAATCTGACGGATATCAAATTAAACACAAATAAAACATCGATATGTTGAATTACACACAGTAAATACGATTGCTTTGCGTTATTAAATATAAATGCAAACATATTTTCATTGCAATTATCGATGTTCGTAAATATCTCTTTGTTTTGCTTATTTCTGGTTAACTTATCAACAGAAAAGCACGTTAAGCATTCGCCTTTGAATTTTTGAGTTAAGACAGCTATCGACTAATTATTAATAACCTGAAAGGTACCTGTTACACATATCTGTAATTTTATTGATTCGGTATACTTATCTCACTTAATTATGTTTTATGCAAACAAAACGCTCAATTTGATAAAAATAAATTGTTTGATCGAAATTTACTGACTGTTACTGAGCGTAGTATGTATTAATTTTGAATATTAAGTCATCATAGATACTTGATAGTGATTGTTAATCATGGTATTGAAGAAGAGCATAGTATTAGCATTGGAGAACGGTCGGATATATTCCCATAACTACTCGGAGTAAGACGCCTATTCCCGGGAGTGAGATGTACTGACTGAATCAACAAAAAATTGAGTTAGAACGGCTCTATCATAATTGTGTTTGCACGCAAATTAAAAAAAAAAACCGACTTTAATTAAATCGACAAGTAACACAAAATAAACGAAATATAGTCAAGTAACTACGCATTATCAACAATTACTCAAAAATTAGACATCAGATATCGATCAAATTTAAACGGAACTACAAAATAAGTATTAGCTTATAAGTATTACTCAGTAAAAAGTTATACAGTGTAATAAACGTAGGTCAACGAAAAAATAGTCAAGTAAATACGGATTATTAGATATAACTTAAAAAATACTTATTACTTATAAAATTTAAATGGGACCACATAACCTTTTGATTAAAAAAACTTATTGAAATCGGTCCTGGGTGGTTAAAAGTTCTGGGGTAACATATATTAAAAAAAATACAGTCGAATTGATAACCTATTTTGGAAGTCGCTTAAAAATATGCGAAACGGAAAGTGTAGTATGTGGGCGTTCATAGTTTGACTGACTTCAATGCAAATAGGTTGGTGGCTGGTGCATTCTAGTTGTGATAATTGTAACTAATAAGTAAGCGGTAATAAGAACAATTAGCTTGTGAGGCCTTTCTGAGGAAATTCAATTACATGTGTATATTGTTAGTGTTATGATATTAGTTATAACATTTTCAAGTATTCTACGATTACAATTTTATTTTTATTTTTATGAAATGAATAATCAAATACGACAAAGATTTTGTAGAACATAAATGTTTATATTTATATTATATAATAATCACTTAGTCGACGCGTTGGCGCAACGGTCACAGCACTGGTTTGTGGCTGTTTCGCAGGCGTATACGGGTTCGATCCCAGCACATGAGAAACATTTTTCTCGGCCTCGTTAAGCCGTCGTCTCGGTTGTTATCATATACACCCGATCGTTACTCAAAGTAGGGAATATATCTGCCGATCTGCATTGGAGAAGCGTGGTGGATTAACCACTAATCCTTCTCATATATAGAGAAAAAGGCCTATGCCCAGCAGTAGGAGCTGAAGCGTTATAATAAATAATAATAAATATTTGTTCGAGCAAGAAAAACATTACCTGTTCGTATGAAAACTTGTTCACAAAGACTATGGTATAATGAAAATATGTGTGAATAAAATGGGTCGTCTAATGTTTTCCTTTGTGAATAATAGAAATGATTTGCTGTGTTAGTTTTAGTCATACGTCGTATGTGTCCTGAAATTTTTTTTGTGATTATTATTAAATTCGGTGACCGTATCTTTTTTATGACAGGTCTAATTTTATGCTTGAGATACTGGTAAAATTATCTGACAAGCTCTGTAGTTGAATTATTTTTAAGGGAAATTTCTTTAGGCGCCTGGTGGGTAAAATTTTTACAGATCAAACGTGTCACAGCGTCACGAGTTACGAATTTTTAAATGTCCATACCACGTTGAATACACCGGATCTCCTCCGATCACCGAAGTTAAGCAACGTCGGGCGCGGTCAGTACTTGGATGAGTGACCGCCTGGGAACCGGACGCGGGACCGCGTGACGTTGGCTTTTTGTTTTTCTTTCAATTCGTTTTTTTTTTTTTTTTTACTACTGTACTACTTACTACTGTACTTTGTACGCACGCAATTTTTTTTTCTACAACTAGTTGGACAAAACATGAATTTAGTCCGCAAAACGATAAGCGTTTACCATAGTAATATACCATACTACAGTATGTAACAAATCCAACCGCCTCCGAACGCAGCGACTCCAGAAGTTTTGACTATCGCACTTACTAAAGGATCACTAAACTATATAAGACTAGTATTATTTGGCTGTGAGGTTTTCTGAGGTACTCCTCTAGTTGGGTTACACCAAATTTTGAAAAAAAAAAGTTTTTTATAATATGTTTCTATTAAAAATCTTATAATACACCACTTCTCTTAATCTGAAACTCAAAATATACTAATCACACACTAAATCTATATAAAAATGTATGTTTGTCTTTATGTGTTTTATAGAAACGTAAACTATGCATTTGATCATGTCATGATCTTCAGTAGTATTGTGCATGAGCCCGCAAAGGTTTCTGACTTGGTAAGACCAAAAAAGCGTACCAACGCGCGCAGGGCACACCTAGTATCTTTTATAAAATAAGTACACAAAATATTGAAATTTAATTAACAATTTATAATTCATTCACATCGAAGCGTTTTCGCAGAATTTTATTTAATTTTTAATTTTATGTAAATACAGGCTGTTGCTGATTATTTTTAAAATTTTATTTATTATTTAAAAAAAGTCATTCATGTAACTATAGTTTTATTTTATGTTCTGCTGTGGTAATTTTTTGAAGTTAGTTCTCAATAACCTTTTGTTGTCCAGAGCTGAAACAAGGATAGTACCAACAATGGTAGCGTTGATAATACTGGTAGCGTTGATTTCTATCTTGATGAGTATACAAATGTGTCTTTGGAAACAAACCACATTTGACAAAAGATTTTAAAACCGAGAGTTTGAATTACAATTTAAATTAAGTTATTTAAAAATAGTGTATAAATTTGATCTTTACTTTTTTATACAAACTAAATAAACTTTTTAAAACGATTATTATGATAACACGATAAATATTTAATAAGTAATAAAATTTGAGACCATAATTTCTATTCTATTTTATAAATTGAGACACATCATAGGATAAGAAAAAAAAATCGTAAAACATTTTCGACGTAAATAATTTGAAAATGAAATTGTATTCACGAAATCAGTTTGTTTTCAATTAACGCGGTGGAGATTTTCGTATCTGAACCGCGTAACATTAATTAATTCAAGAGGCTTAGGTACAGTCAGAAATGACGATTTTCGCTTGCATCAATATTGTTCAATAATCATAAATAAGTTCATAATAACGAAGTAAGTGAAAGATGTTTATGTGAGATTATTTTTAAGTTTAAAAGCTCACTTATGCGCGGCTTAGCGAAAGTTGAAGTAAGAATTTAAACTAGTATAGGAATAGCTAAGTTTCTAAATAAAAGATGGTGACACAAAACTTGAGTTTAGAGAGAAATATACCACTACTTCTCTCTAAACTCAATTAATTTACATAATAAATGATAGAATCATTAAATGATGTGGTAAAATATACTGAACACAGAATGCCTCTGAACTTCTGACTTTATCTTTAAAATACCTTTAAACATTTGAAACAAACGATAAATAATCTAAGCGAACATAACTCATCGACAAAATGTTAAAGAATGTTTATTATTTCAGAGCAATAGCAGTATACCTCACATCTTTGAAGTTGACGCCAAACAACGGAATAATTTATGGCAACTTAGCGTGTCTGTATTACAAACAAGGCTTCATAGATCTCGCTATTGACACATACAGACAAGCAATAGAACTCCAACCTAATTTCCCAGATGCATACTGTAATCTCGCTAATGCACTCAAAGAGAAGGGCCTCGTCCACGAAGCAGAAGAATGTTACAATAAAGCTCTACAGTTATGTCCAACACATGTCGACACTCTCAACAATCTTGGTAATGTTAAACGGGAACAGGGAAAAATTGAAGAAGCCACTAATCTGTACATGAGAGCGTTGGAAGTATTTCCAAATTTTGCAGCATCTCATAGTAATTTGGCATCACTTTTGCAGCAACAAGGTATTCTAAAAATTATATTATTATACTAAACATTTAATAGTGAAATAGTTTGGTTCGTTGATTGTATATTTGACTTTCAATAGATTCTATTTCTGATTTTCAGTCTATTCCATTAATAGAATTATAAGATTATGTGTACTCTATTTACATTAGTACTATTACAAAGACTTTAACTTGATTTTATTCTAGTTGATAAATATTGTTAACAGTCAATATTAGTCAACAATTGTCAACAATTTTGTTGGAATGATAAATTTCAGTATATATCGACGTGGAAATTAAATTACAGCAGTCACCTAATAGAAATATAATAATATAATAATAAATGTTTAAATTTTTACAGGTAAACTAAGTGATGCCTTATATCACTATAGACAAGCGATTAACATTCAACCGAAATTTGCTGATGCTTATAGTAATATGGGAAATACCTTGAGAGAAATGCAAGATAGCCAAGGAGCACTGATGTGTTTTAAAAAAGCCATAGAACTAAATCCAAATTTCGCTGACGCTCATTGTAATTTGGCTAGTATATACAAAGACATGGGAAACATTCTCGAAGCGATTGCCTTATACAAAATTGCTTTGAAAATAAAACCAAATTTTCCCGATGCTTATTGTAACTTGGCACACTGTTTACAAATTGTTTGTGCTTGGGACTATTACGAAGAACGTATGCAAACAGTCGTTGAAATAGTCGAAGATCAATTATACAATAGTGATAATTTATCCTCTATACATCCTCATCATTCCATCTTATATCCACTGTCTAACAGAGCAAGGAAGGAAATAGCCGCCCGACATGCTGATTTATATTTAGATAAAGTAACTATGCTCACTTCAATCACTTTTAAACATAATACAAAGCTCGAAGGACGTTTACGTATCGGTTACGTCAGTAGTGATTTTGGTAACCACCCTACGTCACATCTGATGCAGTCGATACCAGGGTTGCATAGTCGTTCAAATGTAGAAGTTTTCTGTTATGCTCTAAATGTAGACGATGGTACCACATTCCGTAGTAAAATAATTAAGGAATCAGAACATTTCATTGATTTATCTCTTATTCCGTGTAATGTTGAAGCTGCTAGACGAATACATAGCGACAATATAAATATTTTAGTTAATATGAATGGTTATACAAAGGGGGCGAGAAATGAAATATTTGCTTTAAAACCCTCACCAATACAAGTAATGTGGCTTGGTTATCCAGGGACTAGTGGCGCTGAATACATGGATTACTTTATCACAGACGAAGTATCAAGCCCTCTATCAGCAGTTGCGGATTTTAGTGAAAAGTTTGCTTTTATGCCATACACGTACTTTGTAGGGGATCATAAACAAATGTTTCCTCATTTGAAAAAACGATATAATGTTAGAATTAAAGATGAAGAATACACGAATGATAATGTGGCAGTAATAAATGCAGCGGAAGGTATTAATATGAGTCAATATCTTGATGTAAAATATTACGAAGAAATTGTAGCCTATGAAAATTTAGAACCAATAAATGTAATAATAAGTGAAGTAGACATTCCTAAGGACGTGCTTGAATCGACAATAAATCCAAAACAAGATCAGGTATTTTTTAAATATTAATTTGCAATTTTTAATAAATTAAGTTTTTGTTATTGCGAATAATAAAATTTGAAGATTTTAAGGGATATTCTATTTGTTCTTGTAATAATAACTTGTAGCTAGTTTAATGAATTTATTTTTTCTCCGTTGCTGAATGACGAAATAAATGAATAATTTTTAATCATATGAGTAAAACATGATAACGTGTAGTTAGTTGTATATTATTCTTTCTTAAATCATAAATATTCAATTAATAACAATAAATTTTTATTTTTACAGGTATGCGTAAATAAAACGATAATCGACAATGGTTTATCTATGATCAATGTTGATAAGAAGATTGCATCAGGGGAAATAATATATGACAACATAATATTTACTTCGAGAAGACAATATGGACTTCCTGACGAAGCTATAGTATTTTGCAATTTTAACCAATTATACAAAACGGATCCAAAAATTGTTGCAACATGGGTTAAGATTTTAAAAAAAGTGCCAAACAGTGTTCTCTGGCTTTTAAGTTTTCCAGTTGCAGGGGAACGAAATTTACAAAAATACGTTCGAAGTTTAGGTTAATATTAACGACGTCTTAGATATTCATGGCAAATATGATTCTTATATCTGAATGTTTTTATAACATTTTCAGGAATATCGCCAGGCCGCGTTATATTTTCTAAAATTGCTTCAAAAGAGGAACACGTAAGACGCGGGCAGTTAGCTGACCTATGCTTAGATACGCCTTTATGTAATGGTCATACGACTACTATGGATGTTTTATGGGCTGGTATACCTGTAATTACATTACCAGGAGAAACTCTAGCGTCAAGGTATTATTTTTAAATTATTTATTTAAATTATTATCTTAATATAACTTCAAATATAAAAACATCAAACAAAAAATTACAGGGTTGCAGCGTCACAACTCAAAGCACTAAATTGTCCGGAACTTATAGCAAAAAATAGAAAACATTACGAAGCGATAGCTGTGGAACTGGGAACTAATGATCAATAGTAAGTTTTTTTCAATAACAAATTGGTCAAACCAATTAATTGGTGTTATAAATAAAAGGTCATCATGAATTTGAAACATAATTGGTGTTATATATAAAAGGTCATCATGAATTTGAAACGTGTGTCAGTATTTAATTCTTCGACAAAAATATTTTTTATCGTTATTTGGTTCACTGTTTTAAATATTGTGTTATTTTTTTATATATGTATTTTTGACTTAATTACTTTTCAGAATTGCGAAACAAATAGCAAAAGCTTGTTATTCCATACAAACTTATTTTTCTTTGGCAGATTCAATGTTTTTACTGTAATTACGGTCGCGCATTATGTTTAGATATAATGACACGTTTCCTTTGCCTCTAGACAATACTAATTGCTTGTCACAATGTGACTATTTACCTACCTCAAGTGATTAAAAACTTTTTTGCGTAAGATAAAGAAATAAAGTATACAAAAAACCGTTTGGTGTCGTAGGACACCAGATAGGAACGAAGTTCCTTATTATAAAATATTATTTTAAACTTTTATTCTATTTAAAGAAAACATATATTCGGGTACATTTTTTATTATGATTTTTATCGTTAAAACAAACTACTTTATAATTATCTTAAAACCTTTATTATATTTACAATGATTTATGAAAATATATAATAATTATCGAATGATATAATAATAATAATAGTAGTGCAATAATAATAACAGTCATCACTCATCATCATCACTTCAGCCTATGGCAGTCCACTGCTGGACATAGGCCTCCCCAAGTTCGTGCCAAACATCCCGGTTTTACGCAATCCTCATCTAGTCTACACCGGCAATCTTACGTAGATCGTCGGTCCAACAACGGGCCGGAGGACGTCCCACACTGCATTTGCCAAGACGCGGTCTCCACTCCAGGACCCGTCTACTCCAACGGCCATCGGTCCTGCAACACAGATGACAAACCCACCGCCACTTCAACTTGCTAATTCTGAGGGCTATGTCGGTTACTTTCGTTCTCTCGCGGATAATCTCATTTCTAATCCTATCTTTGAGAGAAACCCCAAGCATAGCCCGTTCCATTGCACGTTGAGCGACTTTAAATTTGTGGACCAGTCCCTTCGTCAGTGTCCACGGCTCCGTATGTTAACAGAGGCAGGACGCATTACTCGAACACTTTTGTCTTCAAGCATTGCGGAATCTTCGAATTGAAGACTTGACGAAGCCTGCCAAACGCCGCCCAGCTGAACCGAATACTCCTGTCGGCCTCCTTCTCGAAGTTGTTGCGGCCTAGTTTGATAGTATGGCCTAGGTAAATATAATCCTGAACAACTTCGAGAAGGGTACCATCGACCGATACCGATCTCGGTATGACTTGGTTGTTAAACATAACTTTCGTTTTGGCCAAGTTCATACATGATCCGACACGCTGGGAGGACTCGTAATAACAGTCATCACTAGGGTATACACTAGACACTGTATAGCCATCATACATGACTATACAGAACAATCTTACGCTTTAATTTAACGTTATGGACGTTATTTTCCGGTTAGAGTAAAACGCCCCATAAGGAACTTCGTTCTAAAAAGATGGAATACTAGTAAAATTCGTTGTTATTCTCCCTTGTATATTACGAATGTCAATATCATTTTTCTTTATTTATTTTTTTTTCATCCTAAAATAAAACTAATACGTCTTAAAGTAACTTACTACATTTAAAAATTTTAAACACTGTCCATAATATTACTCACAACTTTAAGTGGCAATTAATTTTGACTTCTCTTATAAATTGTAAACTAAAATCAATACTCGATTTTATTTCATTTTGATAAGTAACTGTACTAAAGTAACTGCTTTTGATTAATTGTTAATGCTTTACTATTTATCATTTTAAACAGTATAATATAATTTACTACATAGACAATCGATAAATTTGTAATTATTAAAATTATTATTGATTCACGGTATTTAAAAGTGTAAGTTATAATTGTATTTTGTACTTTTATCACTAAAATTGTTTAACAATAGACTATAAAAGGTCGTACGTAGACGAGCCTCACGAGTCAATACAAAGGTTTTACTTTCACTTTCGAATGAACATTGAACTTGCAGTCACGCCGCGCCGACGTAAACAAACAACGCCATCTTTTATGACTTTCAGGCATTTTCACTTTTGAAGCTCTTCTCATTTATAAATACGTAAAGTTATTTCAGTAGATATTATTTAGACTTAATAAAATTATTATACGTCATTTTATTTTTGTTGTTAGTTTAGGTTAGGTTGGGTTAATATTTATGACTGCGTTTCGACGAAATGCTTTATCGTCAGATTTTGTGATAGTTACGATTTCTGCTAGAATCCGATGAGTATGTGTGTATGTATGTGTGTGCGAATGCGCGCGCGCGTGTGTGTGTGTGTGTGTGTGTGTGTGTGTGTGTGTTTGTGTGTGTGTGTGTTTGTGTGTGTGTGTGTGCGTGTGTGTGTTTGTGTGTGTGTGTGTGTGTGTGTGTGTCAAGACAGTATTAAAACTAAATTAGTTCAAGTAGTTTCATAGGTTTATATTATATTTCCCTATCCGCACACTTCCAAATTTTATGTAATTTGTATTTGGCCTCATTTATTAAATAATAACTATTGACTTTTTTATCATTTCAGTCGTAAATATATTCGGAGTAAGATATTTAAAGCACGCTTGGATAGCACACTATTCGATTGTAATCACTACACGAGAGCTTTAGAAAATATTTATGCCAAAATGTGGGATAATTATCAAAATGGATTTGCACCGGATCATATCAGGGCATTTTAATAGATTTTTTGTGAACAGTTTATCGTTTTTAAGGTAAGAAACCTTTTTATTCAATTTTACCCTCATCATCGGTATACGTACATGTGTATGCTATTGTTATTAAAAAATTCTGTTTTTGAGGCATAAATACAGATGTTTTTGCAAAAGGGTTTTTAACTGTTTTCGCTTCTAGAAGTTTTCAAAATTTATTTATTTGAAAGGAAATAAAACAGAAGGAGTAACAGTGTTTTTTGAAAGTGTTGCAAATAGTAATATTTTTTTTAGATATAATCAGAAAATTTGTCATACTAATTACCGACGTTTATCGTGACATCTTTGAGACTTCAACTAACGAAAAAGCATAGTTTTAAAATTCTTTAATTTTAATTTTAATTTTTTTAATGCATATAATAATGGAAATTTAAAATTATTTAAAGTTTTAAGTTTTTAACGTATTATAAATGTTTTAAGACATTTTGATGCAATGCTCTACATATACGCATATCAGTCGAATTATAATATATATATATTTTTTACTTACTTACATTTTAAGCCGTCGGTCCCGGTTGTTATCGTGTACACCTGACAGCGATCGGTACTCATAGTAGGGAATATATCCGCCAGCGCAGCATGGTGGATTAAGGTCTGATCCTTCTCCTACATGAGGAAAGAGAAAGCGATATTAGGGGCTGAAGTAGCTTCATTACATTTATAATGATTCAGTCAATCATTCAGTCATCCAGTCAGTTCAGCCTATTGCAGTCCACTGCTAGACATAGGCCTCCCCAAGTTCGCGCCAAACATCTCGGTTTTACGTAATCCTCATCCAGCCTACACGGGCAATCTTACGTAGATCGTCGGTCCAACGGGCTGAAGGAGTCCCACACTGCGTTTGCCAAGACGCGGTCTCCACTCTAGGACCCGTCTGCTCCAACGGCCATCGGTCCTGCGACATAGATGACCAGCCCACTGCCACTTCAATTTGCATTCCGTGGGCTATATCTGTTACTTTCGTTTTCTTGCGGATAGTCTCATTTTTAATCCTACCCTTGAGAGAAACCGCAAGCATAGCCCGTTTCATTGCACGTTTAGCGACTTTAAACTTGTGGACTAGTCCCTTCGTCAGTATCCACGTGTCTTCTCCGTATTTTAACACAGGCAGGACGCATTGCTCGAAGACTTTTGTCTTCAAGCATTGCAAAATCTTGGAAGTGAAGACTCGAAGAAGCCTGCCAAGCGCCGCCCAGCCCAACCGAATCCTCCTATCGGCCTCCTTCTCAAAGTTATTGCGGCCTTGTTGGATAGTATGTCCTAGGTAAGGTAAATATAATCCTGAACAACTTTGAGAAGGGTATCTTTGACCGATACCGGTCTCGGTATGACTTCGTTGTTAAGCATAACTTTCGTCTTGTCCAAGTTCATACAGAGACCGACACGTCGGGAGGACTCGTTTAGGCCGGCCAGCATTTGGCCTAAATCACCCAACGTCTCCGCAAAGATGACGATATCGTCGGTAAAATATAATATATGATATAATTATAATGATGATAGGATATAAATACAAATAATGAAACACCATATGCAAATTTTAACATATATTTTTTATTGGCTGTCATGTGTTTAAAAGTAAATTTCAATTTATACAAACACTAGCATTTACCCGCGGCTTCGCACGTATTGAATTTTTAATAAAAAGTATTCTATGTTACTTCTAATACCTCCAAGAATATGTGTACAAAGTTTCATGATGCTCGGTTAAGTAGTTTTCGCGTGAAAGCTTAGCAAACAAACTTATATTCACATTTATAATTTATAATATTATACATATATAATATAATGACAGAAAATAATAACAATAAATATAGAAAAATCCCGAATAGCTGAAACTATAATCAATTGGATTGAATATTGACGTGACCGTCGGCGTCGACAATATAGTGCAACGGTATTATTTACAGTACTCAGGGTTGGAACTTCATTACTGGACTGCTAGATGGCGTTGAAGTAGCTAAATTTTGAGATTTTTTGACATTTTTTTTTTTCCTAAAAAATATTTTTTTTTCATAATAAGTATCCTATGTTACTTCAAATACCTCTAAGAATATGTGTACAAAGTTTCATGATGATCGGTTGAGTCGTTTTCGCGTGAAAGCGTAATAAACAAACTTACATTCACATTTATGATATCAGTTGGGATTCCAAGTTGTTATACAGAGCAGAGCGCCAGTTACAATCAACAAAAATCTTTAGACGTACTTGAACACAAATTTATTTGCGGCATTTATCAATTTCAATACATTAACGGCATTTAAAATATGAAAATACATTAAATTAACCAATTAAATATTCTGATAAATAAACGCTTACTTCGTTTCTGATGATATTTTTTTTACGACGATGTATTTTTTTTTTCCAGATATATACAAAAGGATTTTAAACAATCGTTTCTCCGTCCGGAAAAATTCAAGGCCAAAAGAAGTAATTGTTCAACCAGATGAAAAATGTTATGTTTGTGTTTAAAAATATTGTATGTTGTGATGTATATGAATAAAATACTATTCCCTTAATGTCTATTTATTAATTAGCTGGATTTTGCCTGACTTCTTTTGCTTAGTAACTTTAATGCTATCCCATATATTATGCTATCATGTAGGAATCATGTATTCTTAGAGCTGAATTGATTAATAGCAGAACTATGTAGTGGTAGAATTCCGCAAAAGGCGTTTCATTAAATTAACATGAAATTCAAACTATCTTTGAATAAATACTTAATCATCCCTATTTAGAATTTAAAATGTACGCCATTCATTGCTAATATGAAAGATAGCTTCGTATAAAATTTTAATCCCTTTTTTAGCCACTTAAGCGACGACCACTGAAAAAAGCTTATTACAAAGAAATTATAGTTTATAAAAAAAATGAGCGTGCTTTAGATCACACGACTGAAGTGAAGCTTCTTAAGTTGCCTTTACAGTAATATACGAAACCTAACTCTCACTCTTTCTATCTTCACTAACTTATATATCTCTCCCAATTACTGTTCGCCCGATCTCACTTTTCATAAAGCTCTCGTCGCGCGTCCACCAGCTTACTCCCCAAGCCAAGCATGTGTAAAGAAGTCTTACTTCAATAAATATCTATTCTAAATTCACAACTTCCTCTTATTAGTGTGCTTAAATAAGTTGTTCTTTTATTGTTTATATATTACTGTTCTGCGCCGCTCGACACTGCGGAAAACATTGTCCCAATCCTGATTGGATATAAGTATATTTAATAGTAATAGGAAAGGGTATAAAATAAAATACGAATTATCATTTTTAATAATTTTACACATTAAGGATGCCTTTATTACTCAAACGATCAGTTTTGCTAATTATGTCAACAAACGATACAAGTAATAAATATTTAGTGAAAAAGCAAAAATACATTTATCACACAAATATCGGTAAAAATTAGCACATAGGTAATACATTAATAGTTTACAGATAAAAATAAACATATCTTAAATTTTTAATAAAGCGTATAAAAGTTTTTTTGAAGAATTGTTTATTAAGGCGCTTACATACTAATTTATCGCAGAAATAAATGTGAAGATTTATCTCAAACGAGCTGTGTTTATTAGATGGTTATTTAGACGCATCCTACTTATATTAATATTCATGTCTTTTCGTCATTAAAATATCACTTAAATTTAACTGCTATGTTTTGAAAGGAAAGAATTTTCAAAATTCCCAATATAGATGACAAAATATTTTCCTTTTTTGCAAAAAAAAATTAATATGCCTTATTACTCTTTATCTTATCTTATACTAATATCATAATGTGGAAGAGTTTCGTGTTTGTATGTTCTCTCTCAAGAGCTGAACTGAACTGAGGATAAATAAGAAATGTAACGAAAATATTTTTTGAGGCCATACATTGCGAGCGCTGCTTAAAGGTATCCAAAAATTATGTAAGATAGAATTAATAGCCATTAAAAAAAAAAAAAAAAAAACGACCTTCGTAAATAACGCATTACTTACGAAGGTGGTTTTATAGATATGATATATGTACTCATAGAAATGAATACCTTATTTATCACGAGTTTCTTTTTGAACAAAATTGTCTTAGACATAATTTAATTTCAACGAATATCTTTGAAGATGTCACAGTTTTAAAAGTTTTAAAATAACTCTGTAACGAATTAATGATCACAAAAAATGAAAATGTGATTTTCTTGTATTACTATTAGCCAGGAATATGAATAAAGTAAATTTCACGAAGATAAACTTTGCCTCTTGTAGCATTTAATTTGGACGCATAACTTAGGAGGTAATGTCAATGTCAAATCAAATAACACGTTGCCGCGTCGCTTCGTTTCCGGTGTCAGTCAATGGTTTAAAAATATATTGTACGTTTTTTCCTTGAACTAACGCGGGCCGAATCGCGAGGCACAACTAATCATCTAATAAACACGTAGCATCATCCGACCCACCTTGAGCTTTCTCTACGTCATGATAATTCTGACCACCGACTTATGTTAATATATTTTTTTCTACCTTCCTCTAGGATTACTACAAGTACATTACCGATTACCATAACACTATTTGAGTAAATTCTAACAACCTACAACTATGTATTGAATGCATTAATTGGTGCTATGATTCATATATTGAGACTTTATTATTATTAAATATATATAGTAACCGATAGAAAACATTTTATATTAATAACGAATCATTTGCTTTTTTTTTAAATCAAAGCCTAAGATTTGAGCGATTTTGTCATTTAATGTATAACTTACCAGCGAAATATATATATACAACTATGAAGGTAAATATAATTATTAAAACCTACATAAGAAATAAAAACTACAAAAACATATATTTCTTTGGAGTTTAATGAATTACGATAACCTAGTTTAGTTGGACTTAATGTTATATTAAGGGCAAGTTTAGTAAGTTAGGTGTGATATATGAAATAGAGAAATGAGTGCTAGAATATAAAAGGACAAAGTTATTATTTGACGATACATTTTATATTAAAGCTTAAGGCTATTATTAAATTCTGAGATAGATACAATGACGTCACTATAGCTAACTTCAATATGATAAAAATCGTCGATATTCACATACAAGTAAAGGACAAAAAAAAAACATTTTAGCTGTTGTGATAGACTAACTTACAATACAAATGATTCTAGTGCTTTCCACGTAATTGGAATAAAAATGTGTTTCTATTTATTATTTTATTTTTATTGTGAAAAACTAATTTAGTTGATGGTTGTGATTGAATTTATTTTCTCAATTTTGTATTTCGATTGAGCATAATGAATACAATCATTATAATCACGCAATCTAATGCATTATCACAGGTTCATTCACGGGATATATTTTTTTACGTTTTCTGATTAAGTTTTTATATAAAAGAATTTTAGTCCGTGACTGGCAATGAGTTCGATGATCGTAATTATTGGATATTGAAAATTTATTATTTTAAATTGTAATATCCATTGCCCTTTGTATTTAAGTTTTATTTATTTATTAGTTTTCTCATTCAATAATAATGAGCTACATTTCTGTAAGTATTTTCCTATAATTATTTTTAATAGTGGATATTCTGAAACAACACATATTGTTAGAGATCCTGTAATCGTATGAAATAAAACTTTCTCCAATATTGTTTTTATGTTCTACCTACAAAGTATCGCCACGAACGCCTGATAATATGTACTTTTTCTATTGTTATTTGTGCGTAACTCGGCATGTTAATTTGCTATATCTTACTTTTTTATAAATCACTGTACATTATTTAATTTATAGTCCTTATAAATTTAGTATGAACATCTTATCACCGTTTTTTTTATATATGTACACTTATTTCATACCTTAATTATACGATTAGCAAAATAATGCTATTACGATAGTTTGTCGTTTTGAAAATAGGCTTACTACTAATCGATTAACTTAAATCGTTCGATTGGTAAATCGACATAGAGATTTTGACATATTTTCGAATGACAGACTTAACTAATATTTCCTTATAAAATCGCATCTACTTATAGATCCACTAGCTGTGTGATAATTAACACCGATTTGCTTATAATTTATATTTCTGATTATATTGTTATGATAAATATGGCTTTAAACGGTTGCCAGTCTTATGCATAAGAGCTATAATTATTTAATCGTAAATGTCTGGTTCTAGCTTTTTATGATGACTGAAATAAAGTAGGTATACGAATTTAAGGCGTGAATTTTGTCGAACTATTTATTAATAACGCATTATTATTTAACAAAATCTATAGCGTTTTTTAAAATTTAGACAAAAATAGACTAAGACAAATTATGGCATATGGACTCAATTTTGACAAATAGTGAATTTCGCATTCTGGGACATGTGTTTTGATAAATATATGGTGTATAATCGGGGATATATGTATATCGTCATCCTTATCATAATCATTTCAGCCTGTCGCCGTCCATTGCTGGACAAAGGCCTTCACAAGTTCACGCCAAAAATGGCGTGAACTCATGTGTGTTGCCCATAGTCGCCACGCTGGGCAGGCGGGTTGGTGACCGCAGGACTGACTTCATCGCACCGAAGACGCTGCTGCCCGTCTTCGGCCTGTGTATTTTAAAGCCAGCAGTTGGATGGTTATCCCGCCATCGGTCGGTTTTTTAAGTTCCAAGGTGGTAGTGGAACTGTTTATCCCTTAGTCGCCTCTTACGACTCCCACGGGAAGAGAGGGGGTGGCTATATTCTTTAATGCCGTAACCACACAGGTTATAATATATCGATTGATTTATTCTAAATATAACGATACTCTTGCGGCAGCGTTATCAAAAGTTTCTGCCAGAAATTTTATTCTACTTTTTGAATTTTCTAACAGAAATATTAAAAAAATTTACTAGTTGCAATATTAGCTAAGCTTTCTCGATAATTTGGCATGCTTATAAGTAATAAATGAAAATATAAATTCAATTATATGTGATTCGATAGGAATAAGACACATGTGTGTATTTTAAACTATGTTTTAAATATAAAATATTTTAAAAATATAAACAGACGTTTTAAGTCATTTCGGCTCACGCTCGGTAGATATTTTATGTTATGTGGGCCTGTACAAGTTTATATTACATTATTGTATCTACACTGTGTCTAGTGTTTTTAAATACAACTTGAATACGCCGCTTTACTGTTCATCAATTCAGCCTATGGCAGTCTACTGCTGGTCATAGGCCTCCCCAATTTCGCGCCAGACACCCCGGTTTTCCGCAATCCATATCCAGCCAACACCGGCAATCTTACGTCGATTGTCGGTTCAGCGGGTTGGAGGACGTTTCAGACTACGTTTGCTACGATGAGGTCTCTACTCCAGGACACGTCTGCTCAAACGGCCATCAGTCCTGCGACACAAGTGACCAGCCCACTGCCACACCTCAACTTGATAATCCTGTGGGCTATGTCGGTTACTTTCGTTCTCTCGCAGATAGTCTCATTTCTAATCCTATCTTTGAGAGAAACCCCAATCATAGCCCGTTTCATTGCACGTTGAACGACTTAGAACTTGTGGACCAGTCCCTTCGATAGTGTTCACATCTCGGCTCCGTATGTTAACTCAGGCAGGGCGCATTGCTCGACGACTTGTTTTCAAGCATTGCGGAATCTTATACAAACAATTTTATTTGAATAAGTTGTGTATATGCAATGATTCTCTTCGAAATGATTTCAAAGACCTAATCGGATATTTGACCGAGTATCTTAAGCCAACGCTTTATTTTTGGATACTAAAGTCCACCTTGAATTATCATTATTATTGCTAGATTGCGTGGCTGTAGCTTCTCCTTCTATTAAATTAAGAATGGAAATTTCGCCAAGTTCATTTTCTTCTGGCGAGTATGCTAGAACACATGTCAGTTTAAATCGATTCGTCAATATTGTTCTATTATTGTTTTATTGTAAATTGATAAAATCGTCATTAACTGCTCTCTGTTGTCTAGTGTCTACTTTATAATATGATGAACTCGAAATCAAAAAAAAAAAAAAAAAACTAGCGGTATTTAAACTCCGACTCCCGGTCTTTTTATATTTATAGTAATATGCGATATATTGAAAATACAGTCCATTTATTAACTAGCGTTCGGGTACCCAGTTTTCCTTACCACACCGCGGCACAGGGCACTGGCCCTAACAAGCAGTATAATCTAATATATATACATACAACTACGATAAAATATGTAATACAACGACTACATATATTTTTTAAAACAAAAACGTTAATATCGTAAACTATGAACCTATATTCGCGACGCTATTATTTTCTAAGACGTTTTAACGATGGAATATACGTTTATCATATGGCAATATCTCATACAATTTTATGTATACTGTTTTAATCTTAGACTCATTGTATTCAAGAATAAATTGCCTTCGGTTTTAAATCTACATCGAACAATGTATAAATTAGCTATAAATATTATTCTGTTATAATCGAATAACGTAATAAATATTCATTTGAAAATTTTTAAACGAACGTGCTTGTACTTGAACTATATTATATATTAAAATCACATCTACGATTCACTTATGTACTAGTCACTAGACAAATATTTTAGAATTTCGTTTCAGATAATTTTATAATACTACGTCGAATCTAGACCTAGGCTTTTATTTATTATCTAGAATTGTATGTAAAGATTGCGATCTAAATGTGTTCATTACATTATGCGCTTAAGTGTAACAGTGTACGCCTTAGCTTAGCTACATAATATTGACAAAATTGTCACTTATACCAATATAATTATTCTATTACAAAAATTTGTTATTGTATCATCTAAAATTATTATTAGTCGAACATCATCGATTCCGAGAAAAAAATTAATAAAATATTTTCAAAAATTACTTTACGTGTTTCAATTTTGCTTGTTCTATAAATGCAGATTGTGCGACTGTTTAGGTTCTTTCATACTGCACCGTTTATTGCAATAAATCGCTTCGATTGCTGGGAGAGAACGCGTCAGGTTTATAGAACGCTATAATTGTTGACTTTATTTCCTAAAATTATTCTTACAGCATAAATTCTGCATTTATAGAAAATACGATTCAGTCATTAAAAAAAAAAAATAAATGTTCAATAATGATATAAAACTTCTATCATTTCGCTATTTAATAAACAATCGGCTAATTAATCATTAAATTATTGTATAAAATTGCTAAAT
The DNA here is from genome assembly GCF_905220565.1 of Melitaea cinxia. NCBI lineage: Eukaryota > Metazoa > Arthropoda > Insecta > Lepidoptera > Nymphalidae > Melitaea > Melitaea cinxia. The sequence continues at coordinate 18,859,650 of NC_059424.1, read as the reverse complement.
ATCTATCCTAAGTTTTATTTTTAAAATGACTGTGAACCTTTTCGCGGGTTCCGTAAGGCAAAAAATATTACTTTGTTTGTAATTTAGATATATTTTCTACAATATTTAACATTTAAGTCACATTATATAACATTTTATAGTACGAGTATTGCTTTTTTTTTCATATGAACTTTGGTGTTTTATTGGCAGTGTTTATGAACAGAATTCTGTTCAATATTGCATTTATATCTACAGTTAATAGTTTATATTCCTTAAGGAACCCAGTTAGTAAAAAATTCATTGAGTGAGTCGTAGCTGAAGACAGGAGCTCTGCATGTCAGATAAACGAGGGAAAAGAAAGGTTGTTAAATTGGGAAGTGGTATTCATATTTCCATTATTTTGGTTAATTCAAAATATTAGAAAGCGATTGTTATCACATGACAATGCTGACAAGTTTTTTATTTCTACACTTCCAGTGTCTTTTAATATCTATTTTGCAGTCCGTGTGTGTCTGTCGTCGATACATTGGGTTTGCTATTGCGGTTGTTAAACGCAGCGACGTAAAATCGCTACAGTCAACACTGTTATGTGATACCAACCTTAGAAATTAGCTTCCCGAATTAACAACCAATGGATCTAATGCTCAATTTGCGGAGAAACTACAAGAGCATTGGTAGGTAGGGCCAGGAAAAAAAGCTTATTTTACTAAATTGATCTAATTTGAGAAGCCTTGCATGATCTACATAACTGTGCAGTACTATTCTATTTAAATAAAACGTTTATGTATCAGTACATGAAATAAGCTACTGCACAATTGCGTTATACGAAGAAAATATTTATTGGTAACGATATTTATATCTAATATTAATATTGAAATCACTATAATTTTAGAGCAAAATAATATTTTGACTAGAACAAGCGTGGAAAGATGAAACTAATATTCTAATTTAAATTAAATGTAGCTTTAGAGCTAATGAATAAATTGTAATGAAATGTTTTTAAATATTTTTTATAGTTTTGAAGGTTTTTTAGAAGAAATCGTTACGACTGTTAGACATTCCGTCTTTTGTATTAGTGCTTGAAACATTTTTTTTTTTTTTTCGTTAGTAAAAAGATCGGAGAAATATTTTTGAACGGTGTGATTAAAAAAACATATCACACATGCTTTGAGGCTTTGCAACTGTCATGCATGCTAAGTGAAATTATTTTTTATACAATCTAGCGTTTTGTAGACAATCCATGATTTACTATTTGATAATAAGAATCTAACTTAAAATAATATAAATGTAATAGTTGTCAATTCTTTATACTTTCATTAATTTATTTAATGTTAGGCTTGCAAATATCCTAATGAAAAAAAAAATGCTAATATGTAATAATATCCAAAATTTCAAATATACTAAAACTTAAACAGAGCTCATAGGATAAAAACAAACCCAGATAGTTGAAATTTCATAATACGAGATCAACATGCATAATTTTCAGTGATAAGCGAACGTTTTATCAAGACACAAAATTTATATACATAATACATGTAACATGTTAACAATGAAACTACGATTTTTTTTCAAGTATGTTTTTGGAATGATTAGGCACTACTATTAAAAACAAAATACCTAGTGACATAGTAACAGTAGTATAGAATTTGCAAAACAATAAACAAGTATCTAATTATTTAACAAAAGTACATAAACTTCTACTAATCAATGATAATAATTTAAGCAGAGAGGTTGAGCATCAGACTTATATTACAATCAATATGAATTATGTTCCACTCATTTTACCATATACATAATAATTTGAAACATTTTATGTACGAATTAAAATGATTAAATAAGCTAGATTGTTATATGGGGTACTACAGACCCTAAAACTAAAATGTCAGTAGTATGCGATTCAAAATGAAAGTTTAATTTAATGATTTTTAAATAGTTTTAGGTCTTAAAATACGATCTTGAAAAACATAGATCATTATTATGATAATTAAGTTACGACTAGACTAGTTTTAATAGTGATAAGCGTTATTCATGGAATACAAATTGTTACTTTTTAAAGATATATAAATTTAATGCTAGAGGCATCGAAGTTTTATTAGTCTTCTGCAACATATACAGAGACAAAATCTCAGTTATTATAAGTTAGGTTAGCCAAGAACTGCATTTAAGAAGAACTTTATATGTCATTTTTTTTTCAAATATAATTTTAGTTGTATATCATTCTATGTACATTGTGATAATTTCAAATTATTACAATGCTTAAATGCATGGTGAAATAAGTGGATTTTAGTAAACACCCTCTATTTATCCTCTTCCAGTAGAACCAAATCATCAGCCACGACGTCGGACACATGAAGGTATATGATCCAATACATGAGATTAAAACAGACGAAGCAAACGGGAAAAACTATTCGTGAATACTTGTCGATATCCGACGGCGTCATACCCAAAAGCTTGCTTATATCCTGAAAATTAACATCCTTACGTTAATTCTGAATTTAATACCATTTCCAACGATAAAATGTCCCATTTCGCTTTAATAAAACATTCGATAATATCAAATATTTAAAACACGAAACCATTAATAAAAGAAACCTTACTCATTGTAACAACTAAGAATTATAACAATTTAATACTTATATTTTAAATATAACATAGCTGAAATTATTTTTATTATCAGAAACGACACGCGATGCAAATTCGCAGAGCAAAACACAAACGTTAGCATAAAATATCGCACAGCGTTTATTTTAAATGTTAGAAAATCTTTACGCATTTATTAAATTATAAAATTTACCTTTCCCGGGTGAATTAAGTGAGAAGGGGGCCCTGAGTTTTCATCATCTGTACCTCTGCCACTACCATTTACAGTATTCTCCAGTGTCCCACCCTTTGAATGTGCCTTAGGATCATGGACTTTGAAACGAACTTCCTGAAAATTGTTTAAGAAAAATTTAATTTAGACCATTTAACATAATCCATGCTTGCAATTATATTAGATTTTTTTTATATATTAACGTGCGTCAAAAGATATTCTAAGTCAGTGTGAAATAGCATTTTTTTTATTGACTTACTGAAGGCCTGCCTGGAGGGCATCTTGATAAAGTCCCCATTTTAGAAAGCGTATGCGGATCTCCAACTGGAGCACAGTCAACGGGCATCTTTTTGTTCTCCGAAGCTATTTTTTGTATAGCTACAAATCGTTGCTTTCTCATCTGGATCCTTTTTGCCATATATCCAACCGTTGCATATTCTGGAAAGATTAAAAACTCCGGCCATATTTAAGAGTTAATGAACTCTGTAAATTTTTGCAATTAAATTTGAATTTGCTTTCGCACTGCAAAATCGTTAGTAAGTCATAAATCGCAGGGCGTAAATTAAAAAAATTTTGCTCAGCAAATATAATTTAAAAAAAAGTAATAATTACCCAGTAAACTGGCGAAAACCATCACGAAACACGTGCCAAGGTAAACGTCGATCGATTTCACGTAAGAGATTTTAGGTAAGGCAGCGTTTGTTGAAGACATAAGCGTAGTCATTGTCAAGACAGTGGTTACACCCAAAGCAACTCGAGCTGGCGTTGCATTCCGATTTAACCAGAACGATACCCAGGATATAATTACAATCAAACCAGACGGAATATATATTTGGATTAAATAGTATCCCATAGAACGGACAAACTGTATTTCACATGCCAGCCTCGAATAATTTCCTGTAAAAATTTATCAATATTTCTTAGTTTAGAATCGATTAATCTTTTATGCAATGTTATAAAATTATTACTGTTTTAATTTAGGTATCTAGTTTTCCTGATTATTACGTATATAATGCGTCAATTTTAATTTAACTCTGTGGCTATTTTAGTATGTAATAGGGAATTCACTTATATTAAATTGACATTACTAAAACAACTCAGTGTTGTTAGTGCAAAAATACAAAAGCAGGACGTGAAAAGAATCGTGGCTGTTTATGTTCAGTGTTTCACGTTTTGTAAATTTGTATTGAGTTTTTCAGTCACTTATTTTTTAAACTACCCCGTTATTTTGTACCTGTTGTGAGTGAGATCTCCATTGCTCGCTGACGATGGCCCAGCACCTTGAACTGTGGTAGCGACACCTCACTCGAAACACCGACAGAATTAGGGCCCTCGTTCCATTTGTATCGGATGTCCCGCATGGTGTAGCCGACTGTGCGTAGCGGATACATAAATGAAAAAAACCCCAGGCCCATCGCAATGGGTTTTATAACTCGAGTCGTTATTCGGTCGGGGTAAGAGCGGGGAGTCGCGAACTCGGCGTCGCGCGTCTTGTCGTGCGGTTGTCATGTCGTATTTAGCGTGTGTGCTAGTGTCGCGGATCGAACGTCTGCACACGGGCTGAGGGAGACGGGGTCGGATGCAGAGCATGGATGGACAATGCTTGGACAGCAGGCATTGCAAATTATTTACCTGTAGTGAGAGTTACAACGGTCGCGCTTTGGCGGTGACCCAACACACGAAACTGGGGTAGTTGCACCTCGTTGCTCATGCCGACACTCAATAGCCCGTCCTTCCAATGGTACCGAATGTCTCTCATTGTGTACCCGACTCCGGAGACATGCCAAACACACAAAACGCTATCACTTACGCTGAGAAGCCTCGCGTATCCCTCAATCGGCTGGTGTCGGTAGGACTCGTAGGAACATAGAGCGAGACTTAATCGAGCTGAACCGAGTTTGATATATAATATAACTTCAAAACTCGGATCGACTCAGAATGGATGATAGAAAAATATAAATCTACTAGATCTATCTATAGGTGTCATAGCACAACGTAAATTCTAATATAAGAAAACAGGTGAAAATATTAATAAAATTTATATTTAAAATCAAAGCAGTCGAAAGTGAAAGGCATGCAACTATCAGTAATGTGCTATGGTAAAAAGCGTGCGTACAGCGATATTTTTTGATGCGTAACACGTAGTGCGTGAGGGTGACCGGGAAACCCTGGCGGGTGCGGATGGTGAGGAGTGCGGGGGTGCGCGGGTGCGCGGGTGATGTGGGGGTCGGTCGCGTGCGGTCCGCGTCTGCAGCACGGCCCTCGGTGGTTGAGCAGACCCCGCGGTCGCCGTACCCCGCCTCCTTCGGCCCGCTCAGCTATCGCAGCATCGATGTCACGATATCAGTTTTTCGCTTAATGCACGTGAGGACAAAGGCTTACTATTTTACGAGTCTGCCTTCTGCGGGTGCTGTATGCGAGAAGGAGACATTCCAATATATGAGAACACGAGGGTAATCACAGCACGTGTCGACGATTAAGTTGTACGCTTGTGCTCACAGGGTATCCCTGAGTAGCATCTGTGATACAAGAAAGTGGTCACAACACAATATCGTTAAGCCTAGTGATAATTTGCATTGTGGTAAGAATCAAATTAATGATTGCTTTAGGTGAAGACACACGCACATATCTCTTAAATAGAATTAATTATAATTACTATTTTTCTATCATCATCTGTTTTTTTATTGGGCTCGCATATCGTACGAGTTTTTATAAATAGTCAAAATGCTCAGACATAAGATACACCCAACGGAGACTCTTATTACCTGGTATTAGTTCAGTTAGTTTGCATAATACGTATTTATATCAAGCGTGTCATCAAAAACAACTCTTATTAATAGCATATATAATTATAGTCAGACACATTAAAACATCAACATTATTATTTTTAAATATATATAAATATTGATTATAATTTACATAATAAATATATAAGTTAACCTTTACACAGTTTCACATTAATTCAAACTATTGACAAGATACTTACAACTCTCGATTTCAATGTGACAAAGTTGTCGATCCATAGGAAAATATTGTAGGTTCATAGGGCACGATGCGGTAATAGTTAATCTGGAAAAGTCAATTTTTTATCCTTAAGATTAATTTTGTAAAGTTTTTACATGGAAACACAAACAATAATTTCGCGATATAAAACGATATCCTTTGCAGTACACACCAATTAATTCAGTGATCTCCAATAGCTATACAAATCAAAACTCACAAAAAACTTTTTTTTTTTTGTATACATACTTATTCTTTTTGTTTTACCTGTATTTTTAATTATACTATTTACGTAACACAAAGTTTATGCTTTACCTGATACTTCTAGTGATAGAGCCGGAATAATGAATACGAATAAATTCGTTGCTAGTTGTTGCGATGTGAAAATACGATTGTTTTTCATTTACGAAAAAGGTATCAGGCACCCATATGTTCTTTATAAATTCAGAACCAACCGATAAAGTCTCAACCCCAGGTCTTTTTTTGTACGCCAATCGTGGATCAGTCCAAAACTGTCTGAAGTAAAAATCCAGCGTGAAATCCTGAAGAGGAAATAAAATAAACGTAGTATAATAAGTAATAAAAAAATATATATAGAAAAAGAAAGTGATAGACAGCGATCAAAACATAGATCTCACTGATAAATGTTATCAAATTGATATATGATTATAGATATATATATGTTTCAAAGAATAGTTAAGAAATATGAGTAGTTATTAGTATAAGTATCAGAGGTGAGAGCTATGAATTAATTAGCAACTATAAATAGTTGAATGGATACTATTAAATTAAAATGCTATAATTATAAAAACATCTAACACTTGCATGCTTTGTTTTGGTTGCTGGTTTCATATATGAGGTAGTAAAGAGCGGTAGTGGATTGGCTAACACAGTCGAATCTGACAAAGATTCTGACGTGAGGCATCGATAATCAAGAGGAAAAGTACGTTTGATACAAATAGAAACTTTTTGATTATTTAATTCTAAATTTAATGGACAAATTGAGCTAAGCCTGAAACGTTAAAACAAAAAGTGCACAGTGTGGTGTGTGACACGAAGCCAAGGTAAATTTGGTGAAGTCTAAGTATGAAATGGGTGCTCGGTGGTGGGAATGGGCGAGGTGAGTGGGTGGTGGCGCAGGCTGGCACCCACGGCTCGATAAACACTATCTCTTAAATATAAGCTAACAAGCCGACAAGTATACAAATTGCCACGTGTAAATATTTGATAAATGTTTCAAGAGCAAAAGTATTATTCATTGTTGGTATCGGCTATTTGAGTATCGTGTGACAAATTAGACAACCTCTCCATGGCCATGGGTCACGTCTTATTGTGACCTTCTAGCTTTGATTTGGTTTCCACTTCGGGGGTCTTTACCCAAACGCCTAGCAGCTCATACAGTAAGTACTATATTTTGGAAGACCGGGTAAAGTGGGTTCACGAGTATTATAGTTGTGTTACAGTACACTAATATATAAAACATTAAAGTAATTTAAGCGAGTAGAAAAAGTAGGACTATAAAAACCGGTGTTCCAAATTACTTGAGAGCGTGAAACGAACATTTAGCAATTTCAGTAGATACACATATACGTACATACACATCAAACTACGAAATGAGTTACGAAGAATTAAACAGTCGTCGCAAATCCATAGAGTATCTTCAATTTACACCTATTTTGTATCAAATTGTTAGTGCATTTCTGTAGCAGATTCAAATAACTATTTACAAACGAAGTGTTGATGGTAGCTTTCAATACACATTTCGAAAAATATTTTCATATTACAAATCTTAATACCGTTACCGTAAAAGTTGTTCCTAATGGCTTTTTAACAAGGGGCAATAATAATAAAGAGGGAACTTCATCACCACTTCGCGATAAATAGATGAATTTGTCTTTGGAATTACGAAAACTGGTGGACACACAACCTGATAACTTGTAAAGTTAAAACGGATTGCTATTCTTATTATGACGTCTCAAAGCAACTTTTGCTTAACACAAGTTATAGGGTCTGGGGACACATAATAAGAAAGCAGGTTGGCTGACAAAGGGCGTTTGTTCCACGAAACGCGGACATGCTCGCAGCCTCGTATCTGGGGCTGCTCGGTCGCAGCGGCCATGGCCGGAGTGACCGAGTCAAGCGTGAGCTGACATTGGCGAGTACCATGAGCACTTCGGAGACGGAGCTGATAGAGAGCACATACATGGTGACGCCCACCTCCACTGGCGGACCTGCAATCAAGCCCAATCGTGAGTCGCGCGCGCGCCTCGCGCCGTGAAAACCAAACCAGAGGACGATGACGTGCCCCATCGCCGGAGCGGGGCGAGAGGCGCGGGGTGCATTCGGAAAGAGAACGCGTTGATTTTTTTTATTCACCGCGCCTATTGTAATCGAACCGTGGACACGGGTGCTACAATGAACGGTAATGCTGGTGATTGTACTAAAGGACAAATCTTGCTATGTATGCGCTGTGTCTTTAATATTGCGTTGAATATGAGATACCATTTTCACTTCAGACAGAGAGCTGATGGAGAGCACGTACATGGTAACCCCCACTTCCACGGGTGGTCCTGAAAACGACACAATATACACATGACATGCGGTAGTTTTCTGCCGCGTCGATGTCGCTAGTACCTAATATGAATACTACGGAATTAAGGATAATATAGTTATATGAGTATTATACTGTAGCAATGTAGATATTAAAAGTTTTAATGTTTTTAAGTTGAAGTGGAAGTGCCGAAAGAGAAGCAAAACATTTAGGTAATTAAAAAAAAACTTAAATGTAAAATTTCAAAACTGTATTTCAAGTTTATCGAATGTTAAGTATACCGGGGAATTAATCGTTTGTAAGTTGTTATATAGGAGTATCCCAAAACAAGATAGTTATTGTTACGAAATATTTTTTGATATGTAGCTACTTACAGGTATATTGTTAATTATTAGTAATAATACTATTATAATACTATTATATTTTATAGTAAGTTTATTTTGTGAAGTATTCAAATACTTTAATTAAAAATATTAATCTATTTTGTTGTAGTGATTTTTTATAAAAAATGCCAATTTAGAAAGGTAAAACAGAAAAAAAAATACTTTACATAAAAATAAAAACTATTTCTAATAAAGTATTTAATACACAAAATGAATTAAATAAAAATCATAAACCTAAATATTTTTGATATTTAAATCAGAATATCATTAAACGTTAATAACTAAAGTTTCATACAATACGAAAAAAAAATATGTCCTATCATAAGTTGAGTAAATAAAATAAATTATAAAAGATAATCTATTTATTTCGGTCATAAAATAAACGGTAAAAATAAATAGTTAAATGTAAAATTTCACTATTGTGTCGCGTTAACTGAACTCAATATTTGAATTCCGTGAAATGAAACAAAATCTCAATTCAAATTTGAATAATTTACACGTCGAATCGGTTTAACGAATTTCCGAAACGCTCTGTTAATTAAAGGTATGATATTCTTGTTACTGCTTTTTTATTATCGCTTATATTATTTTTAATTGCGCTTAAATTTTTTTTTTTTCTATGAAACATTGCTCTTTCTAAGAATATATTTTATATAGACTTATGCCGAACTTTTGGTTCTGTAATTTAAAAGTTTAGTTACGCGGTACAGATATACATAAGTAATTGAGAAATTTTATTTTTGTGACAGCGTTTTTAATTATAAGTTATTTTAGTCAAAGATGTCGAGGGGTTTCAACAGTTAACTTCCGTTTGATTGTGATTTATATTGTTCCCTTTAACGGCTTTAACAAACATATTCTAGAAATTGATTAAAGTTTATTACTCTATGTTTCCAAAGAGGAATTTATTTAACGTCGTTCGGAATTTCTTGTCAAGTTCGACTTAATAGGGAAACGGTAATAGGATAATTTTTAGCAGTTAACTCAGAAAATTTTTATATGTAGAAAAAATTGTTTTGAATGTTTACGAATACGTTAATAATGTTCCTTTGTTAACATAGATTTTTAATTTTTTTTTCGATACTTTTATTATGAAGTACGATTAGATTAAAAATAGTTGAAATTGAATATTAGTTTCTTTTACAGAAGAAATATTTCAAAGACAAGTTTTCAAGTTACATAACAGTACCAACGTTTGTGTACAAAAGTCACACATAGACGCTGCCTCTCTTTTTGCGTGAACATTTTCTTTCATCTTTTATATATTTGTGATGAGGTCGTACAAACATCGTATCAAATATTGAAAAGGTCGAAATAGAAAAGACGCGGGGGAAATGTTTTACACATCATTTTTAATATTTACATCCATGTATGCTATAGTATAAAATGTTGCTGTATTTGCCACGCCTTTTTTGTGAATGTATAATGTATATGTGCGTGTGTGTCGGTTAGTAATAGTTTTTTTTTAATTTTTTTAAAGAATAGCAGTTAACGGCTGTACCAGATCAAAGCAGATCAGAGCTAACTTTAAAAAATGTAGTGTTTAATCAATTATTATGGAAATGATAACTAATTTTAATTTTTCTTGTTAGTTTTGCTGTGTAAGTTTGTTTGTAAAGTAGGGTAAAAGACGGCTAGTAAAAACTTTAAAATAATTAAATTTATTCATTTAATCTATAAATGTGTAATAAAAAATATTATGAGTGGAGTCTATTTCTTTTATATAGTTTACGATTCTCATATAAAATATTAATAGTTTAAAATAAATACTTTTTATCATATTACCTGTTTTAGTTAAATCTTAGATTTTCATAAATTTATTTATTATAAGTACATTAACGGTTTTAAAAGCAAAAATAAAAAATCGTACTCATTTTTGGACGTACTTAATACTTCAGAATAATTTTACGATAAATTGTCAAATAGTATATAAAAATGGAAATTAAAAATATTTAAGTGATCACAGTTCGCTATTTAGGTGTGTTTTATAGCATAATTTATTAATTTCTACAATATTACTAACCTCCATAGTTTGGTCTTACTCTTTTGTCGTAGCTAATACTAAATGAATCCAGAATGGCGGATATATTGACGTCACCAAACATTCCGCCTCCGCCAGCGCCCCTGTGAACAATTTATATAAATTAGATGAAAAGTATTTAAAAAATCTCAATATACAAATATAGATGTCAGTTTAATATCTTTATCTTTCAGAATAATTTGTAAAATGGCGATTCGAAAGTGCTTTGTGTCTATTTGAATAAAGCTGGTTTTGATTTTGATTTTGTAAAAGAATAAAAAACTGAGGTTAAAATGTGATGTGAAGATCTGAAAATATTAATACCCGATTTATGTATCTAGAAATGATATGATAATAGTACGAAAACTTATATATCTATATATATAAATAAAATTAGTGTCTGTTTGTAATATTAAAATAGCCGCTTTTTATTAAATGCATATGGATATATACACGGTACATATACTATATACTATATATATAAAAAGAAGTAACTTAGGCTACTTTTATTTTAGTTTTTTTTTTTCTATAACTGCGATCTGAACAAGAACATTTTTTAAACATCACACGAACGAAGTCGCGGGCACAGCTAGTACATAATAAAATTATACGTATAATTGAGATAAGTAATGTAACTATGAGATAAAAAGATTACAAACAATAGGAAAAAGATTATGTCTTTTAAACAGTTAGTAAAAACGGTAATTAAGATAAAAGAGATAATTTAAATACGCTATCAAATAAATCTTAATAAACTCGCCTGTTGAGAGAGCAATAAAAAGTATAATAAATTTCCTTTGAAAATATTAATTTTAAAGCTCCGTTATTGTGTACTCAGAATTCTTAAGAAATAACAAAATTTCATCTTAGCTTTTTAGATAATAACTGTAAAGTGCAGGTCAATTCCTTATAAATAATAAATAAAAATTATACAAAAACGCAAGAAACTGCGAAACAAGATTTACTTTATCTCAGCACATATATATATACGGTCGAATTGAGTAACCTCTTCCTTTTTTAAAGTAAAAAGGACAACAAATTTTTTCCATTTGGACTTTTATGTATGGGACCATAAAACGAATGTCGAACCGAAATCGACTTTTCTTACTTTATTAAACAAACCGTTCTGGTATAATAATGCGTGTGCCATGTCGGCGGCGTCTAAACAGCGACGTTCACGGGTTGATTCCCGCTCGGAGTGGATATTTGTGTTTATGCAAATATTTATTTCCGGTCTGGTTGTTAGTCTTTGTGGGTCTCCCCACCAAGCCTCGCTGAGCATGTAAAGCTGTCGGTCCCGGTTGTTATCATGTACACCTGAAAGCGATCGTTACTCATAGTAGAATATATCCACCTTATTAAACTCTGATCCTTCTCCTAAATGGGGAAAGAGGTCAATACCGCTGGGTATTGTGTATAGTGGAATTATATAGGCTGAAGTGTGATTGGACAAACGTTTCAAAAGACAAGTCTGAAAAATATACATTTTAATATATATAAATGTCGTCTTATAAATAAAAGTCGGTTAACCTGTATCCAATTAAACAAAATATTTCCTTTGTTTAAAAAGTACATTCGAATCGAAATCTGACAAAAATTGTTATCGATATCGATGTTACAAAATAAAACGAAAAAGTCTGTAAAATGAAAAATGTGTTTAAACCATTATTGAATTTTCTTGGAATACAGAACGTTGGCCAGGTATTCAAACTATGAAAACCGCACCGCTTTAAATAAAAAAGGCTAACCATTATATCAACTAGGAAACTTTGTTAAAACGCTTTTTTATTTTTCTATCGAGCTATGTAATCGTTATATTTGCAATTTAAAAAATATTAGCAGAAAATAATAATTGTTTTACTTAATTTTAGAATTAATCTGGCTTAGGGTCGTTAGCGATGGAATATTATGATCGTAATTTTGTTTTTACGGTGTATAATTTTTTCATTTTCTTTTCTGCGAAAGAATTAAATTTTAAAATAGCGTATTACTTTCTCACAGTCTGCCTCGAAGAAAAGAGTTATTTAAAAATAATTTGACTGTATTTATTTAAATTTCAATATTTCAGAGATCGGATACGTTTAATTTTTAATAAATATTTTTTTATATATTTTAAAATGTATTTACTCATAATATATGACTTCATGGACATCGTTATTTTACTATAAATTTTCGTAATATGTAAATGTGTTTATAGTGTCTCGTAATATTTGATTTAAGTATTTGTAAATAAATACAATGAAAACTTTGCAATTTAAATTTATAGAATACTTATAAATTTGATACATTGCTTGTTAATTAAAGTCTCTATTGAAGTAAGTTTAAGTGTCAAATATATCTTGTTCAAACTAATATCAACTAAACATCGAACTATTAATACCTTAAAGTTTAATAGTCTCCAAGTTTCTAGGTGCATTTAATACCAAGTTTTAAGTAGCTGGCATACCTCGATGAATAGAGAATGTTTGTTGGTTTCGATCTTTGAATACCGATACTAATATTGGTGCTTCGCTTAACTTAAAGGTATTTCTGACAAATTTCAAAAGGAATATTTTTGGATATAATATACGGTAATATAATTATTACATTTTAAACTGATTTGAATAAAATTTGATTATATTTCTTTTTCGACTATAATAAAAAGAAAACATCTCAATTTTTCAGTTGTTGTAGAGTTATATAATTGATATGGATGTGTGGATTTACTGACACTGTATTTCGTACAAAATTATACTACTATCAGTATTATATTAAAACAGTTTTTTTTTAAGTAACTGCGGAGTTTCCTTCTGATTCTTTTCCCACATCTTCGTTCGAAATCGGTAGTGAGAGTCAGAGGTAAATTGAAATTCAATTGAACTTACAATTTTCCGAAATGAAAAGGATACTGTTTTTGAAATGACAAAAATAAATGTTTATTATTCGTAGGTAAAAATATTAAGTAAATAGTTGCTCGAACAGACTTCGTTCTGTCAAAAGTTAATAGTATTAAAAGAAAATAAATTTTTCATTTTATTCCTTGGGTATTAAGGCACATACAAAAATAAATTTGCCGAATTGGTCGAGCCATTCTGGAGTTATGCGATTAACAACATTCATTTTTATATATGTAGATTATTCCGGTAAACAAGTTTGAGATGATTATCAAATAAATTACCTTTTATTTTGATATTATTGAAAATATATTTCAAAATATATTTTGTGAATAAGAAGTGGACACAAACGAAAATATCTTTTTATTTTAAACTCATTTAATTTCTTGTTTAGAAATATTTCTTATTTTAAGAAACGTATTACTTAAAAAAATAGTATTATAACTATTGAAAGTGATAAATAAATAAATATGTACGCTATAAATAAGTATATACGCTATTGCAAAGATAAAATCAATATGGAAATGAATAAATTCAAGCTTGTATTTGTGGCAGCTCGAATAAAACGCAGGGAAAGGTCGTAGTTTAGTCACTTGTTACGTATTGCGTGGTTATTTAGACGGATAAAATTTTTCTCGTTCAGAAAATCCCTCTATTTACTCATTGATTCTACCGATTAAAAAAAAGTTTCGTGCTTCCGTTTCGGTTTACGTTTGCTGAACTGGTTCACGATATTCGAAATTTAAAACCGAGTCGTGATTTTTAGTGTAAAAACTTCCTCTGTGATTGATTTAATACTATTTTGATTTAATTTAATTCTAAATCTTTATGTTGTTTTAATTTATTTGTCGTATATTTTTCTAATATTCAAAGTAAACACGATTTTTGCGGGATTGAGCTTTAAAGTGGTTACATTTTTATGAGATATTTAATTTTCAACAAAATTATTCATTAACTCAATATACACAATACTTAGTTACATTAAAAATCATAAAAAAAAAAAAAAAAAAAAAAAAAAAAATTAGGTCCATGTTGAAAATGATGATGCATAGATAAACAAAGAAAATTATATATGGATTAGTACATAAAGATTTGCTGATCCGACGTGGATAATCTAACACTTTAATTTGAAAAAAGGTCTTACTTACGTAGTAAATATTTAGTAATCTGTGGTAGATAGTAATGGTATGTTATAGGCTATCACAATATATCCCTATCAATAGACCCTAATTTAGCATTAATCAATTCACACTAATTAAATTATTTCAAGTGGTTTAAGCTCGACTGAAGTACGCAGTGATTATGATAATTAAGCCTCCCACTTACCTTAATATAAATAATATTCTTGTGCATGATTAAAATTTCCAAGTGATACAATTAGACCGTATTTACAAACGCAAATGATATAAGGGCTTAAAAATCTTGTAAAAAGACAAGTTTATCTACTACTTCAAAAAAAAAAAAAATTTGCATAGAGTTCCAGACTGGAGACCTGTTTAGAAATATTAAAAAAAAAAAAAAAAAAATAGCGAAAAAACTTAAAAAAACAAGCTTTCATTTAAATGCGCAAAAAAGTATAAAGTAAACTTTTATTTTTAAACTTTTACTATCAACATTAAGTTTCATTAAACAATTTATATTATATAAATACTAGTCGCGAGTGTTATCCCTTATCCGCTTCTTACGACCCCCACGGGAAGAGAGGGGGTGGCTATAATTATTCTTTACTGCCGTAACCACACAGCTCACACAAAAGCACACAAAAAAGTTCACGCCATTTTTGGCGTAAACTGTAAAATTGACTATGTCCAGCAGTGGACTGCGAAAGGCTGAAGGTGATGATGACGAAGTGATGAGTAATTTTAATTTTTAAGATTTTCAAACTAAGGAGATTACTTAAATCTAGCGACAAGCTTTTATATCGTATTGTATATTGACAATTTATATGATATATATTAATAGCGAATCCATATCTATTCCAATGTGGATTCTAATATACAACTGCTGGTGTGATTGCTACTAGCACCAATACACTGCAAATGTTGTTTATTAATACACTAGAAATACGTTAATATTGTCTGATCAGATTTAAGATAGAACAATCTAGTAGAACTAAGACGGACAGTTAACGAAAGTCGATAAAACAATTTGTGAAATCATAGTGATATACTTTTTCTTTTAAGAATAGCGATTTTATCACAAAGGCGTTAAGTCAAGTGTCAATATGCAATATCAGAAAATTGTGTCTATCAAATATCGAATATCTTTTTTGTATCTGTCGATGACATATAGCTTTTGTTAAGCTTCTGTCAACTGGAAGCTTAAATCATATATATTAATACGCTAAGGTTACGTTTGGCTCCTTTTTTATAAAAAAAACTCATAATAATTCCACATAAATTATATACAATTTTATAGATAATTGCTTGTTCTACCGGCATAAACAACTAATTAATTTAAGCAGAAGAAGCTTTAAGAAGAAGGAAGGCTATATTTTCCCTCAAATGCGACCAACAATGCAGGTGAAACCGCAAAGCCCAGCTAGTCATAATTATAACGCTAATACACATTTTAAATATTCTTCTATTCTTTCTACTGATTTATTTTCTTATTTTTAAATAATAATCATTAAAATTGATTTAGCAGTTTCGTAGTTTATTAAATAGAAAACTTATATAAGAAACCCTCTTTTCTGTTTTTTTTTTTTTTTTTTATTTATAAATTTTTGATCCACGGGCTCAAAATGCCCGTGCCTTTGTTTATCATGCATGCATTATAATACTACAGGCGATTTTTCTACTTATTATACTACAGATCGACATTCCTGTGACTGCCTAGTAAAACTAGGACGTGGTCCGACGCCGACGGTTTTTTTTTTTTTTTTCCTTACTAAATACTGTTTATGCAGAAGTATACACATAATTGCTTTCTAATTTCTAACATTATTATTTTTCTTATCTATGTCTATATTTACACTTATTTGCCTAGTTATCATATATGTACACTTATTTCCTAGTTACCATATATGTACACTTATGTTCTACTTACAATGTACACTTAACCTATGTTACTGTTAGTAAGGATTTTTTTTTCTTATATATATATATATTATTTTTTATATAGTTATTATTTGTTTATCTATGTATAAATTATCTATTTCTGTTATTTACTTAAATTTCACTACATAATTATTTATTTATCTATTTTTTTATTTTATTTTATAGGTACATCCACAAAATACATATGGAACATTATATATAATTCACTATTACATTATTATCTAATATGTATCCCATCACGGGGTACACAACATTCCACAATATATTAATGCCGTGTAGCAAGTATAATTAAAATTACTTCGCATAAAAAATTAACAGTAAAGATACTACTTGTTAATAATAAAATTCATTTAAAAAGGTCATCAATCAAATTTATATAAAGTGTAAAGTTGAGATAATATTAATAATCAAACTTAGCTTAACTAAAATTTAAATAAATATATCAACATGCAAAATAACTGCTATTTGTAACTATTTGATAAACCAAAAGGATATAAGAATTTATATATTTATATATCTACTTTCTTATTTCTATATCATGAGCCACGGCTGATCGCAGCATCTTGAGCAGAGCCCTTGCCAACGACATATCACGCTTGTGGATGGTTCTTTTCAGGCTGTGCTCCAAGATTGTTTTTGTCGAGGCACCCAGCGCTCGGCTAACGAACCTGCCGATTGCGTCATCACCGTCGTCAGTGTAGTAGACACAGGTGTTAGTGTGTCTTGTTAACGCTACTACCGCATGAGGCACACTATCGTGGATTTGTAGCCTCTCGGTCTTTGTCTGGACGATGATGACCTCGCTGTAGGTTTGCCCTTGTGCTTCATGAATGGTCATGACGCGCGATCCCTCTCCAGCACCGTATCCCTGGTCCATCAGGAATTTTTTCTCTTCCTGCGTATAGACCAAGTATAGGGTGTCCTTTTGAAGTTTTGGTATTGGCGCGCCAGTGTATCCATTCATTCTGAGGGAGTGGATGGTGGGATTTGACGAGTACATGTTTATATATACCTCGCAGATGGCATATACAACGTCCATGGGACTCCGGTATGTGCAGGAAAACTCACGTGAGATGTTGATTGTCAGGTAAGGTCTACAGTACCTTATTTCGAACAGATTTTCTCTGTCTATATAAGGCAACTGGTTGACATCTCCGATGAGAACAACTTCGTTTGCCCCCGATAGCCGAGCCGCCATTACTATAGCTCGAAAATGGTTCATAAGGGCTTCGTCCACCGTTAAACGGTTACATTTCGTGCCCTTTTTGAATCCATTTGTTAAAATGGAGGCCATAGTACGTACCCTAGACCTGATTTTGTCGCCAAAGCGGCGGGCTAGTTTCTCTTTAAGATCTTTGGCAGCTTCGACCGTCGTGGTAACTACTATTTCTACATTCTCATCGAAGTTCCTAACTATGTGTGTCGTTTTTCCGCACCCAGGTACCCCGTTTATCCACTTCAGCTTCGGCAATTGCCAGCCCACGAGGCCCGCGTCGACATCAAGATCAACTGAAATGGATTATGCCATCTCAAGCATCCTGTCATCCAGCATTACTCTCGTGCACTTGGCAACCACCAATACCGGGTCCCTCGCAGGTGTTAAAAATTTTGATGACGTGTTTTCCCGCCCCGCAGCCTCGGCCGTGCCCACAAAACCACCCGTGCCGCTATAGGCTGCCATATATTTTCCTGACATGTGTCCTTTGATAACCTGGGACGTGTCGTTATTATATATGGCTGCCTCTGCCTCATCGAGCAGCACCATTAGCAGACCTTCGCTGCCTCGCTGATGGGCCTCCAAGATCTTTTTGCATGTGGCCAAGTTGACTTCTCGATTGGCTTTTACCCTCTTTTCTGTTATGCTAATACATTCTGAACACTCGTAACTTTGTGAGGGTGTGCTTATTATGAAAATTAACAGTGATTTTGGAACGAAGTTCCTTATGGGGCGTTGCGGAGTGATACCCTAGCCGGTAAAAAATATCCGTTACGTTAGAAAAGCGTATGATATTTATCTATAGTCATGTATGATGGCTATAGAGTGTCTAATGAATAGTCTACGTGATGACTATTATTATTATTGCAGTTTGCTATTATTTTCTTATATATTTTTATATATCACTGTAAGGTGTTAAGATATATTTTTTTTTATTTATATCGATAAAAAATCATAATAAAAACGTTTATCCGAATAATCATTTTCTTTACACCTCAAATAGAACTTGAAATTAATATTTTATAATAAGGAACTTCGTTCCTGTCTGGTGTTCCACGACACCACACGGTTTTTTTTAAAGTTATTTATTTAGAGAAAATAATTGTATAAGTGTTAACTTATACAATTATTTTCTCCGTAGTTTATAAATAGTAATGATAAATTCTGTAATATATGAGCTGAGGTAGGGCACAGCAGGAATTTCCTGTTCAAAATATGGAGCAGCCCGACTGGGGTAGTACCTCGACTTTACAGAAGATCACAGCAAAATAATACTGTTTTCAAGCAGTATTGTGTTCCTGTTGGTGAGTAAGGTGACCAGAGCTCCTGGGGGGATTGGGGATTGGGTCGGCAACGCGCTTGCGATGCTTCTGGTGTTGCAGGCGTCTATAAGCTACGGTAATCGCTTACCATCAGGTGAGCCGTACGCTTGTTTGCCGACCTAGTGACATAAAAAAAAAATATGTATTTAAATTACAAATGAATATCTTCAGTTTTTTAATACTTAACTACACATAGCATTCATTGTAGAATATATAAGATCCCTAAACCATTAAATACCATGTTATATATCTATAAATCTCGAACCCTTTATAGTAATCTAAAAATATTTTCAACCGCAGCCGCGTTTCGGGTCTAACGCTTAAAATCGTTCTAAGAAATTTCGTAAATACTATTGGGTAATAAGGTCTTTTTTTCTTTCATGTTAAGTGAATTCCTTCTGTTTTCGGTATCAATATGTCCTTAACTATTCCAAC